>NW_026990418.1:681716-1363433 GCF_963921805.1 Phalacrocorax carbo | reverse complement strand
CTAACCCTAACCCTAACCCTAACCCTAACCCTAACCCTAACCCTAACCCTAACCCTAACCCTAACCCTAACCCTAACCCTAACCCTAACCCTAACCCTAACCCTAACCCTAACCCTAACCCTAACCCTAACCCTAACCCTAACCCTAACCCTAACCCTAACCCTAACCCTAACCCTAACCCTAACCCTAACCCTAACCCTAACCCTAACCCTAACCCTAACCCTAACCCTAACCCTAACCTAACCCTAACCCTAACCCTAACCCTAACCCTAACCCTAACCCTAACCCTAACCTAACCCTAACCCTAACCCTAACCCTAACCCTAACCCTAACCCTAACCCTAACCCTAACCCTAACCCTAACCCTAACCCTAACCCTAACCCTAACCCTAACCCTAACCCTAACCCTAACCCTAACCCTAACCCTAACCCTAACCCTAACCCTAACCCTAACCCTAACCCTAACCCTAACCCTAACCCTAACCCTAACCCTAACCCTAACCCTAACCCTAACCCTAACCCTAACCCTAACCCTAACCCTAACCCTAACCCTAACCCTAACCCTAACCCTAACCCTAACCCTAACCCTAACCCTAACCCTAACCCTAACCCTAACCCTAACCCTAACCCTAACCCTAACCCTAACCCTAACCCTAACCCTAACCCTAACCCTAACCCTAACCCTAACCCTAACCCTAACCCTAACCCTAACCCTAACCCTAACCCTAACCCTAACCCTAACCCTAACCCTAACCCTAACCCTAACCCTAACCCTAACCCTAACCCTAACCCTAACCCTAACCCTAACCCTAACCCTAACCCTAACCCTAACCCTAACCCTAACCCTAACCCTAACCCTAACCCTAACCCTAACCCTAACCCTAACCCTAACCCTAACCCTAACCCTAACCCTAACCCTAACCCTAACCCTAACCCTAACCCTAACCCTAACCCTAACCCTAACCCTAACCCTAACCCTAACCCTAACCCTAACCCTAACCCTAACCCTAACCCTAACCCTAACCCTAACCCTAACCCTAACCCTAACCCTAACCCTAACCCTAACCCTAACCCTAACCCTAACCCTAACCCTAACCCTAACCCTAACCCTAACCCTAACCCTAACCCTAACCCTAACCCTAACCCTAACCCTAACCCTAACCCTAACCCTAACCCTAACCCTAACCCTAACCCTAACCCTAACCCTAACCCTAACCCTAACCCTAACCCTAACCCTAACCCTAACCCTAACCCTAACCCTAACCCTAACCCTAACCCTAACCCTAACCCTAACCCTAACCCTAACCCTAACCCTAACCCTAACCCTAACCCTAACCCTAACCCTAACCCTAACCCTAACCCTAACCCTAACCCTAACCCTAACCCTAACCCTAACCCTAACCCTAACCCTAACCCTAACCCTAACCCTAACCCTAACCCTAACCCTAACCCTAACCCTAACCCTAACCCTAACCCTAACCCTAACCCTAACCCTAACCCTAACCCTAACCCTAACCCTAACCCTAACCCTAACCCTAACCCTAACCCTAACCCTAACCCTAACCCTAACCCTAACCCTAACCCTAACCCTAACCCTAACCCTAACCCTAACCCTAACCCTAACCCTAACCCTAACCCTAACCCTAACCCTAACCCTAACCCTAACCCTAACCCTAACCCTAACCCTAACCCTAACCCTAACCCTAACCCTAACCCTAACCCTAACCCTAACCCTAACCCTAACCCTAACCCTAACCCTAACCCTAACCCTAACCCTAACCCTAACCCTAACCCTAACCCTAACCCTAACCCTAACCCTAACCCTAACCCTAACCCTAACCCTAACCCTAACCCTAACCCTAACCCTAACCCTAACCCTAACCCTAACCCTAACCCTAACCCTAACCCTAACCCTAACCCTAACCCTAACCCTAACCCTAACCCTAACCCTAACCCTAACCCTAACCCTAACCCTAACCCTAACCCTAACCCTAACCCTAACCCTAACCCTAACCCTAACCCTAACCCTAACCCTAACCCTAACCCTAACCCTAACCCTAACCCTAACCCTAACCCTAACCCTAACCCTAACCCTAACCCTAACCCTAACCCTAACCCTAACCCTAACCCTAACCCTAACCCTAACCCTAACCCTAACCCTAACCCTAACCCTAACCCTAACCCTAACCCTAACCCTAACCCTAACCCTAACCCTAACCCTAACCCTAACCCTAACCCTAACCCTAACCCTAACCCTAACCCTAACCCTAACCCTAACCCTAACCCTAACCCTAACCCTAACCCTAACCCTAACCCTAACCCTAACCCTAACCCTAACCCTAACCCTAACCCTAACCCTAACCCTAACCCTAACCCTAACCCTAACCCTAACCCTAACCCTAACCCTAACCCTAACCCTAACCCTAACCCTAACCCTAACCCTAACCCTAACCCTAACCCTAACCCTAACCCTAACCCTAACCCTAACCCTAACCCTAACCCTAACCCTAACCCTAACCCTAACCCTAACCCTAACCCTAACCCTAACCCTAACCCTAACCCTAACCCTAACCCTAACCCTAACCCTAACCCTAACCCTAACCCTAACCCTAACCCTAACCCTAACCCTAACCCTAACCCTAACCCTAACCCTAACCCTAACCCTAACCCTAACCCTAACCCTAACCCTAACCCTAACCCTAACCCTAACCCTAACCCTAACCCTAACCCTAACCCTAACCCTAACCCTAACCCTAACCCTAACCCTAACCCTAACCCTAACCCTAACCCTAACCCTAACCCTAACCCTAACCCTAACCCTAACCCTAACCCTAACCCTAACCCTAACCCTAACCCTAACCCTAACCCTAACCCTAACCCTAACCCTAACCCTAACCCTAACCCTAACCCTAACCCTAACCCTAACCCTAACCCTAACCCTAACCCTAACCCTAACCCTAACCCTAACCCTAACCCTAACCCTAACCCTAACCCTAACCCTAACCCTAACCCTAACCCTAACCCTAACCCTAACCCTAACCCTAACCCTAACCCTAACCCTAACCCTAACCCTAACCCTAACCCTAACCCTAACCCTAACCCTAACCCTAACCCTAACCCTAACCCTAACCCTAACCCTAACCCTAACCCTAACCCTAACCCTAACCCTAACCCTAACCCTAACCCTAACCCTAACCCTAACCCTAACCCTAACCCTAACCCTAACCCTAACCCTAACCCTAACCCTAACCCTAACCCTAACCCTAACCCTAACCCTAACCCTAACCCTAACCCTAACCCTAACCCTAACCCTAACCCTAACCCTAACCCTAACCCTAACCCTAACCCTAACCCTAACCCTAACCCTAACCCTAACCCTAACCCTAACCCTAACCCTAACCCTAACCCTAACCCTAACCCTAACCCTAACCCTAACCCTAACCCTAACCCTAACCCTAACCCTAACCCTAACCCTAACCCTAACCCTAACCCTAACCCTAACCCTAACCCTAACCCTAACCCTAACCCTAACCCTAACCCTAACCCTAACCCTAACCCTAACCCTAACCCTAACCCTAACCCTAACCCTAACCCTAACCCTAACCCTAACCCTAACCCTAACCCTAACCCTAACCCTAACCCTAACCCTAACCCTAACCCTAACCCTAACCCTAACCCTAACCCTAACCCTAACCCTAACCCTAACCCTAACCCTAACCCTAACCCTAACCCTAACCCTAACCCTAACCCTAACCCTAACCCTAACCCTAACCCTAACCCTAACCCTAACCCTAACCCTAACCCTAACCCTAACCCTAACCCTAACCCTAACCCTAACCCTAACCCTAACCCTAACCCTAACCCTAACCCTAACCCTAACCCTAACCCTAACCCTAACCCTAACCCTAACCCTAACCCTAACCCTAACCCTAACCCTAACCCTAACCCTAACCCTAACCCTAACCCTAACCCTAACCCTAACCCTAACCCTAACCCTAACCCTAACCCTAACCCTAACCCTAACCCTAACCCTAACCCTAACCCTAACCCTAACCCTAACCCTAACCCTAACCCTAACCCTAACCCTAACCCTAACCCTAACCCTAACCCTAACCCTAACCCTAACCCTAACCCTAACCCTAACCCTAACCCTAACCCTAACCCTAACCCTAACCCTAACCCTAACCCTAACCCTAACCCTAACCCTAACCCTAACCCTAACCCTAACCCTAACCCTAACCCTAACCCTAACCCTAACCCTAACCCTAACCCTAACCCTAACCCTAACCCTAACCCTAACCCTAACCCTAACCCTAACCCTAACCCTAACCCTAACCCTAACCCTAACCCTAACCCTAACCCTAACCCTAACCCTAACCCTAACCCTAACCCTAACCCTAACCCTAACCCTAACCCTAACCCTAACCCTAACCCTAACCCTAACCCTAACCCTAACCCTAACCCTAACCCTAACCCTAACCCTAACCCTAACCCTAACCCTAACCCTAACCCTAACCCTAACCCTAACCCTAACCCTAACCCTAACCCTAACCCTAACCCTAACCCTAACCCTAACCCTAACCCTAACCCTAACCCTAACCCTAACCCTAACCCTAACCCTAACCCTAACCCTAACCCTAACCCTAACCCTAACCCTAACCCTAACCCTAACCCTAACCCTAACCCTAACCCTAACCCTAACCCTAACCCTAACCCTAACCCTAACCCTAACCCTAACCCTAACCCTAACCCTAACCCTAACCCTAACCCTAACCCTAACCCTAACCCTAACCCTAACCCTAACCCTAACCCTAACCCTAACCCTAACCCTAACCCTAACCCTAACCCTAACCCTAACCCTAACCCTAACCCTAACCCTAACCCTAACCCTAACCCTAACCCTAACCCTAACCCTAACCCTAACCCTAACCCTAACCCTAACCCTAACCCTAACCCTAACCCTAACCCTAACCCTAACCCTAACCCTAACCCTAACCCTAACCCTAACCCTAACCCTAACCCTAACCCTAACCCTAACCCTAACCCTAACCCTAACCCTAACCCTAACCCTAACCCTAACCCTAACCCTAACCCTAACCCTAACCCTAACCCTAACCCTAACCCTAACCCTAACCCTAACCCTAACCCTAACCCTAACCCTAACCCTAACCCTAACCCTAACCCTAACCCTAACCCTAACCCTAACCCTAACCCTAACCCTAACCCTAACCCTAACCCTAACCCTAACCCTAACCCTAACCCTAACCCTAACCCTAACCCTAACCCTAACCCTAACCCTAACCCTAACCCTAACCCTAACCCTAACCCTAACCCTAACCCTAACCCTAACCCTAACCCTAACCCTAACCCTAACCCTAACCCTAACCCTAACCCTAACCCTAACCCTAACCCTAACCCTAACCCTAACCCTAACCCTAACCCTAACCCTAACCCTAACCCTAACCCTAACCCTAACCCTAACCCTAACCCTAACCCTAACCCTAACCCTAACCCTAACCCTAACCCTAACCCTAACCCTAACCCTAACCCTAACCCTAACCCTAACCCTAACCCTAACCCTAACCCTAACCCTAACCCTAACCCTAACCCTAACCCTAACCCTAACCCTAACCCTAACCCTAACCCTAACCCTAACCCTAACCCTAACCCTAAGCCCTAACCCTAACCCTAACCCTAACCCTAACCCTAACCCTGTAACCCTGTAACCCTGTAACCCTGTAACCCTGTAACCCTGTAACCCTGTAACCCTGTAACCCTGTAACCCTGTAACCCTGTAACCCTGTAACCCTGTAACCCTGTAACCCTGTAACCCTGTAACCCTGTAACCCTGTAACCCTGTAACCCTGTAACCCTGTAACCCTGTAACCCTGTAACCCTGTAACCCTGTAACCCTAACCCGAACCCCGAGAACCCTAACCCCGGACTGCCATCCTAAATGCCATGACCCCTAACCCTGGAAGCTGAAATGGTGACTGCTAAGCCCTCTGTGTTGTGTACAATTATAGCTGGAAACCATCACCTTGTGTTGATGTTTTTAGGTTGTGTGTGTTGTACTGATAGGTTGGTTTGGGTGTTGGTAATTTTGTGTGTTGTAAGTAATTTCTGGGGCCCTGTATGTTTGTGGTAGAGTGTGTTGTGGTTGCTGTCTTCTGCTTGTTACTTCTGGTATCTGGTGGAACACATAATTGGGTCTGTGTGGTGGTTTCCTGATTTGTGCCTACATGTGCTTCTGGTAGAGTTCCGGTAGGGGGTGTTATTTGTCAGGGCTGTGTATTGGTGATTGTTGTGGTCTACGTCGTTGTTGCAGGTGGGTAGTGATTGTTCTGGGTGGAGGTTCATTTTAGGTTTTGTGTTGTGGTTTGGGTTCCTGAATGGTTATTTTTGTGTAGTTTTTTTTCTTTCATTTGTTGTGTTTGTAGTGTGTGTTTTTGTGTTTGTATGTTTGTTTTTGCTTTTTTTGTTGTTGAGTGTTGTGTCAGGTGTTTGTGTGTGTTTTAGGTCATGGTGGATTAGTTTTTTTATTTGGTATTACTGACATCAAGGAAAAAAAATTAAAAATAATAAGAGTGGTGCAGCAGTAGGGAATGGCTTTTGGCTCTGGGAGTAAATTTTTTTATTTTCAATTATAACATTTAAGTTTTTTAATTTACTCCCAGAGCCAAAAGCCATTCCCTACTGCTGCTTTTTTTCCTTTAATTACCTCCCATAGAGTTTAAGGGCTACACAGAGCCCTGTCATTAAATCCCACCCACTGGAAATTACACCCCGCCCACAAATAATGCACAGGAGGCCTGAATAAAACAGTGAGACATGTGTTTTCATTTAATTTATTATTGTATGAGTAATGCTCCTTTATTATGCCTCCGGTTTGGGGAAACACCGGCCATAAAGCGTACTTTTCCACCCATCACATTCCTCTAGGACCGCTGCACCTGCAATGTAACAGAGGTGTGATGAGCATGCCTCCTAACGGCCTTCGTTTCCGTTACTACACCCCATTGAGGTTTTCCCGTTCTAAGGATATGGTAACAAAGTGCCCTGCCTCCCCACACCTAACCGCCCTCGCTGCATGTAAAC
This sequence comes from Phalacrocorax carbo, assembly GCF_963921805.1. Classification (NCBI taxonomy): domain Eukaryota; kingdom Metazoa; phylum Chordata; class Aves; order Suliformes; family Phalacrocoracidae; genus Phalacrocorax; species Phalacrocorax carbo. Next base: position 1,356,336 of record NW_026990418.1, on the reverse strand, counting down.
AACATATGTGTTTCCACAACTTATGATACCTACTACCGCAACGTGTCTTTTGCTCCTCATGCAACTACGTTTACTCGGCCTGCCTCGCTCCTCTCCCTCCGATACCGGCTTCGTCGTTACCCTTATGCGTCGAGTCGTTCCTTACCTAGCTTCGCAGCAACACCTCTACGTGCTCATATGCGTCTCTACATCCACGCTTCGATCTCATCCTTGCTCCAAGGCCGAGCGGTAGCGCTTAGGCCCATGCAGTTATTTGCTGTTACTGATACAATCGCCGTACTGGACAACATGTCCTACGCTTAAACCCCTTTTTCCCCCAGATAAATCCATTTCTACCGTTCATTCGTCTACTGAGCGGTACCCGTCTCCTCTCATTGCCGTAATTCACTTCCCCTGCAAGGATAACTTCACCTCCCTAGGTCTGATACTTCACATCCCTACTAATTGGGTCGCCTCTTACTCAATAGTCCTCTAATTATACTAGAACTGTAACGCCTTTAGGCTCCTAGCAAGCGCTTACCAACTGAGCCTCAGACCCTGTTACCTTAGGCACAAAGCTCGCTCTCCTTATGTATTCCGCTTACTGCTCTGCTAATATAACTTCTCCTCTTCCAATCCACACTGCCTCCGTGATGCGTACTACCGATCGTCTGACAGCATGCCTCCTCGCATCTCTGCGGACCTTAGACTTCAACACCCCTATGACAGACAAACCAGCATCCTTATAACATACGCTAACCGCACCAAAGGTACTTCCCTACGCCCTAGGCGTACGCAATGACCATAAACCCGCATCGTTCTCAGGCTGCCCCACCTAAACGATAGCCACCTACTCCAACTCCCCGTACCCGAAACCCACCGTATGCAATTTCATCCCCACCGAGCCAGACCTATCGTCTCGTACATCCCAACATCACCCCTTCAATGCTGTATACCCAGACAGCACACAAAACCCTATGCCTAGCGGGACAGCCGCCCAAACATGCCTATTACACATTGCCTGACACACTGGCTGTAGAATGCCTATAAACGCTTCGGGAAACCAGCACCGGCCATGGAAGACAAAACCCAGATTCAGAAATCCCCCATCTCTAAGCCTCTGCAAAGACTGCATCTCAGCCCAACAAGAACACCTCCAACAACACCCCACACCACCAAACATCAGACCTGTACTGACACACACATTCAACCCGGCAACCTCACAAAGGTTTCCAACGGACCGCTCATCCGCCCGCCGTGTCTATCGCTCCTTCCTCTCCACCGAGCCGCTCCGCCACCTGTCACCCTGCTCCTCCAGCGCTCCCTGGGAACTCCGCTCCCAGGCACCTCAAAAAATTGCCCTGCCTGCCAAAACCCCGTCCCAGAGCCTGACCTCCGCCCAAACGTTGGCGATGAACATCGCCTCGCAGAGCGGCCGGGACCGGGGGAAAAAAACCCCAGCTGGGGGAGAAAAAAAAAATCCCCCAGCTGGGGTTTTTTTATTCTAATTTTTTTTTTTAATCCTGTGGAAAAAGCTTGCTGTTAGCTACCACCACCAAACCCAACCCTCAAAACACCGTGAACACCCCACGCCGCACAACGTTATCAAAGGAGGTAGATGCAAAGGACTGCAACGTACCAGGGACGCACGTAGTCCCATACCTACGTTCACCCACACAACCCACGGCCTCAAAAAAGGGCCCTGCCTGCAAAAACCCCGTACCGCCAAGCCTCACGACCCTACCGAAGCACGCATTCAACCCGGCAACCTCACAAAGGTTTCCAACGGACCGCTCATCCGCCCGCCGTGTCTATCGCCCCTTCCTCTCCACCGAGCCGCTCCGCCACCTGTCACCCTGCTCCTCCGGCGCTCCCTGGGAACTCCGCTCCCAGGCGCCTCAAAAAAGTGCCCTGCCTGCCAAAACCCCGTCCCAGAGCCTGACCTCCGCCCAAACGTTGGCGATGAACATCGCCTCGCAGAGCGGCCGGGACCGGGGGAAAAAAACCCCAGCTGGGGGAGAAAAAAAAAAAATCCCCCAGCTGGGGTTTTTTTATTCTAATTTTTTTTTTTAATCCTGTGGAAAAAGCTTGCTGTTAGCTACCACCACCAAACCCAACCCTCAAAACACCGTGAACACCCCACGCCGCACAACGTTATCAAAGGAGGTAGATGCAAAGGACTGCAACGTACCAGGGACGCACGTAGTCCCATACCTACGTTCACCCACACAACCCACGGCCTCAAAAAAGGGCCCTGCCTGCAAAAACCCCGTACCGCCAAGCCTCACGACCCTACCGAAGCACGCATTCAACCCGGCAACCTCACAAAGGTTTCCAACGGACCGCTCATCCGCCCGCCGTGTCTATCGCCCCTTCCTCTCCACCGAGCCGCTCCGCCACCTGTCACCCTGCTCCTCCGGCGCTCCCTGGGAACTCCGCTCCCAGGCGCCTCAAAAAAGTGCCCTGCCTGCCAAAACCCCATCCCAGAGCCTGACCTCCGCCCAAACGTTGGCGATGAACATCGCCTCGCAGAGCGGCCGGGACCGGGGGAAAAAAACCCCAGCTGGGGGAGAAAAAAAAAAATCCCCCAGCTGGGGTTTTTTTATTCTAATTTTTTTTTTAATCCTGTGGGAAAAGCTTGCTGTTAGCTACCACCACCAAACCCAACCCTCAAAACACCGTGAACACCCCACGCTGCACAACGTTATCAAAGACAGTTTATACAAAATATATGTCGCTACCCGTGTCCCTGGTTTATTTCAAACTACATTCACCCATAGAACACAGGCAGCCAATATTGACTTCTGCATTCACTCAACCTCACTACACAAGGATGCGTCAATGTACATCCGACGATACCACACCGGCTCTAATCGATCGCACGCAGCAATGATGTACACGGGCGGACACTTCCGCCACACCGCAGTGGTATATTAACTATGGACATTCACTCACCTACAACAGGCAAACAGGGTACAACAAGCACTACATATGGGCAACCGTACAAGACAGCGGAGGTAACTGCCTAGGTACACGCACTCAACCACACGAGTCACACAGGACAGCTATACAGATACACAACGATAAAGAACTGCACGATAGAAACTACATAGATATGTTCCAACAAACAAGAGCTGGAGGAATGTGTGCAGGCATATACATACACCGATACAACAGTATGTGCACTCAACCGTACAAGTGTCGGAGGAAATTTAGTAGCGTGCAGGCACCCAAAGATGATGGTTACCAAAGGGAGGAACGTATATGCCTTCACCTAAAAAAAAAACCCACACTCGATAGCGTTGTCACCACCACATCGCTCCACGAGGACCTACCCCGCAATATCCCCCACCTCACATGCACCTGGCTTCTCCTCTCACCTGCTCCTTACCCGTGCTGGACTTGGACGATAACCATCCTTTGCGGCCCCTAGAGATAAAAGCACATAGAGTTGCCATTGCAGTTCCTAAAAAAAAACACCAGCTGCACACCCCTCTTCTCTGCAACCCAATTCACCTCAAACGGTCCTTTGCCACCTTGCCCTGACTCGAGACCCCCGGGCAGGGCGGCCCCAAGCCAAGACACCACAACCACAGACGAACCCTACACGTAACACCAACAACAACACGCCTCAAAAAACAAGGCAAGTCACTCGGCGAGACCGACGATGCACGTACAGAAAACCTCCATCCGGGAAGAGCACGCGCAGAACCCTAGCGTGCTCCTAGCGCCACGCCAGAAAACGACGAGACCTTTGTGGGCGGGGACAAGCGCTTCCTCTCAAAACTGACGAGATGGATGCGCAAGCAAGCAGCCCGCCTTCAAGACCTCAGCCCCTGAAGACGCACGGAAGAAGAGCCAGTCCCTAAAAGCGACAGCTAGCTAACAGAGCCGCTCACGCGGCCGGGAACGACACCGCCCAAGACGACCGTCCGAGACGCCAAAACGATCCACGCCTGAAGCTTGCGACGCCAAAAGAGAGGCGCCCGATGGGCGCCGAGCCCACGACTACGGCCTCGCCGGGCACTACCAACGCTGCCGAGGCACCTGCCCGGCTCCTAAAGAACAAAGAGAGCAACCGAGACCCGAGGAAGGTCGGAGACACCCAACACAAAACACAGACACGCTGCACAATAACGCACACAGCCTGGAACCGCCCTGCCCGCCACACGTTCCCGTCACGTTGAAGAGGAACCTGCTCCTTTTCCCTGCTCCCAAAGGGGACCGCTTCCCAGACAGCCCGCTCTGCCGCGCCATCCTTAAAACCCCTCCCTCCCCCAACCCCTTCCTCAGCACCGTTGCCTCAACTTAGCTTTCAAGGGGCCCAGAGTCCCGGTCCACCCATCCTTCAGAAGAACAAGCGCACAGGCAGCCCACTGCATCGGTCCTCCAAGTCCCAGGTGCCTTTTCATCATCTAAACAAAAACAACAAAAATACACACACCGCCCTGGCAGTCAGCATCCCATCACTCAACAAGGACCTGCCCCGCAACGTCCCCCACCTCACGTGCACCCGGCTGATCCGTGCCCATTCCGGACGAGGACGAACGCCACCCCCTGCGGCCCCTAGAGATACCACAGGACACACAAAGTTACCGTCGCTCTGCCAAAAAAGGAAGAACGAACCACACCAGCCCCGCGCCCCTCCCCTCTGCGACCCAGCTCACCTCAAACGCGCATCCAGGCCCAAAGGCAGCCGCCGCACAACCTGCAGAACCAGAGACAAACGCTTCCATTGAGTGGCCGTACGACAGACACCTTGCTCTCAAACAACAGCCTGGCCTTCAACCCCCTCACCTCTCGGACCTCTCGTCGGCACGCGGCGTCTCCCCTCTGAAGCCTGCGGGCGGCACCTGCAAGAACCCAAGCAAGAAAGGACCCGCTCAGGTGCTGCGGGACTCTCAGGACACCCGCACCAACCGCCCCCATCTCAGACACGCACCTTTCCCTCGACAGCTCACCAGCCTGGCCTCCAGCAGATACGGTCGCCACCTTGAGGCTCGCCCACCACCTGCAAGAGCCAAACGCACGTTGCTCACAACCACCTGCAACGCGGCACCTCAGGACGAATCGCTACGCTTCAGCCCACCCGTCACCGCTCACCCTGTGCGATTCCCCTCCGGTGCCCAGATCCCGCTCGGCTCCTCGCATGCGCCCAAAGAAAAATTACCACAATGGGCTCGTAGAGCCAACAGCCACATCTTCCCTCTAGCTACACCACACACCAACTCACCTGCTGACAGCGCCGCCCTCCATCACCCTGCACGACTCCTCCCTCGGCACCTGCCAAACCGATGTCAAACAAGTCACCTGCATGCACGGCCACAGCTGAACCACGACACGGGTCTCGATCGCATGTAGGAACACCCCCTTGAGAGCCCAACTAGGGCGGCTCCTAAACATAAGCACAATACATCAAACATTAAGCCCAGCACACAGACAAACCACAACACCCTTGACATGCTACCTGCTCAGCTAAGACTCCAGCTCCCTCTCCCAGACACCTACGGTTCTTCCCTGGGGGCCCAGCCCACAAAACCCAACAGGAATTACTTCCCTCACCCACCGACAACAGCCACTTGATCCAAGACGGCTGCAAAACTCCTCCCCGCTCAAAGCCTGGGCGCATCCCTAGATGCCAGCACCACCCACCTTGCCCTGACTCTCCATCCCCGGGCAGGGCGGCTCCAAGACACACACAGAACAACGCTACACAGAACGCTACAGGCAACGCACCCCGAAGGATGAGAGGCAGCTCTCGGAGAGAACGGCGACACCCAGACGGAAACCCCCGTCCGGCAAGACCGCCTGCGGGACCCCGACGGTGACGTCGGCAGGCCCTACGGCAACACCAGAGAACGCCGACAGCTTCGCGGCCCGTGACAAGAGCTTCCTCTCACAACCGAGACGACAGACGCGCAACCAGCCCAGCTTCAAGACCTAACCGCCTACGGATGCAAGGAAGAAACGCCAGTCCCCAAAAAACCCACAGCCACAGAGCGGCGCCGCTCACGCGGCCGGGAACGACGACGCCCAAGACGACCGTCCGAGACGCCAAAATGATCCACGCCTGAAGCTTGCGACGCCAAAAGAGAAGCGCCCGATGGGCGCCGAGCCCACGACTAGGGCCTCCCCGGGCACTACCAACGCTGCCGAGGCACCTGCCCGGCTCCTAAAGAACAAAGAGAGCAACCGAGACCCGAGGAAGGTCGGAGACACCCAACACAAAACACAGACACGCTGCACAATAACGCACACAGCCTGGAACCGCCCTGCCCGCCACACGTTCCCGTCACGTTGAAGAGGAACCTGCTCCTTTTCCCTGCTCCCAAAGGGGACCGCTTCCCAGACAGCCCGCTCCGCTGCACCATCCTTAAAACCCCTCCCTCCCCCAACCCCTTCCTCAGCACCGTTGCCTCAGCTTAGCTTTCAAGGGGCCCAGAGTCCCGGTCCACCCATCCTTCAGAAGAACAAGCGCACAGGCAGCCCACTGCATCGGTCCTCCAAGTCCCAGGTGCCTTTTCATCATCTAAACAAAAACAACAAAAATACACACACCGCCCTGGCAGTCAGCATCCCATCACTCAACAAGGACCTGCCCCGCAACGTCCCCCACCTCACGTGCACCCGGCTGATCCGTGCCCATTCCGGACGAGGACGAACGCCATCCCCTGCGGCCCCTAGAGATACCACAGGACACACAAAGTTGCCGTCGCTCTGCCAAAAAAGGAAGAACGAACCACACCAGCCCCGCGCCCCTCCCTTCTGCGACCCAGCTCACCTCAAACGCGCATCCAGGCCCAAAGGCAGCCGGCGCACAACCTGCAGAACCAGAGACAAACGCTTCCATTGAGTGGCCGTACGACAGACACCTTGCTCTCAAACAACAGCCTGGCCTTCAACCCCCTCACCTCTCGGACCTCTCGTCGGCATGCGGCGTCTCCCCTCCGAAGCCTGCGGGCGGCACCTGCAAGAACCCAAGCAAAAAAGGACCCGCTCAGGTGCTGCGGGACTCTCAGGACACCCGCACCAACCGCCCCCATCTCAGACACGCACCTTTCCCTCGACAGCTCACCAGCCTGGCCTCCAGCAGATACGGTCGCCACCTTGAGGCTCGCCCACCACCTGCAAGAGCCAAACGCACGTTGCTCACAACCACCTGCAACGCGGCACCTCAGGACGAATCGCTACGCTTCAGCCCACCCGTCACCGCTCACCCTGTGCGATTCCCCTCCGGTGCCCAGATCCCACTCGGCTCCTCGCATGCGCCCAAAGAAAAATTACCACAATGGGCTCGTAGAGCCAACAGCCACATCTTCCCTCTAGCTACACCGCACACCAACTCACCTGCTGACAGCGCCGCCCTCCATCACCCTGCACGACTCCTCCCTCGGCACCTGCCAAACCGATGTCAAACAAGTCACCTGCATGCACGGCCACAGCTGAACCATGACACGGGTCTCGATCGCATGTAGGAACACCCCCTTGAGAGCCCAACTAGGGCGGCTCCTAAACATAAGCACAATACATCAAACATTAAGCCCAGCACACAGACAAACCACAACACCCTTGACATGCTACCTGCTCAGCTAAGACTCCAGCTCCCTCTCCCAGACACCTACGGTTCTTCCCTGGGGGCCCAGCCCACAAAACCCAACAGGAATTACTTCCCTCACCCACCGACAACAGCCACTTGATCCAAGACGGCTGCAAAACTCCTCCCCGCTCAAAGCCTGGGCGCATCCCTAGATGCCAGCACCACCCACCTTGCCCTGACTCTCCATCCCCGGGCAGGGCGGCTCCAAGACAAACACAGAACAACGCTACGCAGAACGCTACAGGCAACGCACCCCGAAGGATGAGAGGCAGCTCTCAGAGAGAACGGCGACACCCAGACGGAAACCCCCGTCCGGCAAGACCGCCTGCGGGACCCCGACGGTGACGTCGGCAGGCCCTACGGCAACACCAGAGAACGCCAACAGCTTCGTGGCCCGTGACAAGAGCTTCCTCTCACAACCGAGACGACAGAGGCGCAACCAGCCCAGCTTCAAGACCTAACCGCCTACGGATGCAAGGAAGAAACGCCAGTCCCCAAAAAACTCACAGCCACAGAGCGGCGCCGCTCACGCGGCCGGGAACGACAACGCCCAAGACGGCCGTCCGAGACGCCAAAACGATCCACGCCGGAAGCTTGCGACGCCAAAAGAGAGGCGCCCGATGGGCGCCGAGCCCACGACTAGGGCCTCGCCGGGCACTACCAACGCTGCCGAGGCACCTGCCCGGCTCCTAAAGAACAAAGAGAGCAACCGAGACCCGAGGAAGGTCGGAGACACCCAACACAAAACACAGACACGCTGCACAATAACGCACACAGCCTGGAACCGCCCTGCCCGCCACACGTTCCCGTCACGTTGAAGAGGAACCTGCTCCTTTTCCCTGCTCCCAAAGGGGACCGCTTCCCAGACAGCCCGCTCCGCCACGCCATCCTTAAAACCCCTCCCTCCCCCAACCCCTTCCTCAGCACCGTTGCCTCAGCTTAGCTTTCAAGGGGCCCAGAGTCCCGGTCCACCCATCCTTCAGAAGAACAAGCGCACAGGCAGCCCACTGCATCGGTCCTCCAAGTCCCAGCTGCCTTTTCATCATCTAAACAAAAACAACAAAAATACACACACCGCCCTGGCAGTCAGCATCCCGTCACTCAACAAGGACCTACCCCCGCAACGTCCCCCACCTCACGTGCACCCGGCTGATCCGTGCCCATTCCGGACGAGGACGAACGCCATCCCCTGCGGCCCCTAGAGATACCACAGGATACACAAAGTTACCGTCGCTCTGCCAAAAAAGGAAGAACGAACCACACCAGCCCCGCGCCCCTCCCCTCTGCGACCCAGCTCACCTCAAACGCGCATCCAGGCCCAAAGGCAGCCGGCGCACAACCTGCAGAACCAGAGACAAACGCTTCCATTGAGCGGCCGTACGACAGACACCTTGCTCTCAAACAACAGCCTGGCCTTCAACCCCCTCACCTCTCGGACCTCTCGTCGGCATGCGGCGTCTCCCCTCCGAAGCCTGCGGGCGGCACCTGCAAGAACCCAAGCAAAAAAGGACCCGCTCAGGTGCTGCGGGACTCTCAGGACACCCGCACCAACCGCCCCCATCTCAGACACGCACCTTTCCCTCGACAGCTCACCTGCCTGGCCCCCAGCAGATACGGTCGCCACCTTGAGGCTCGCCCACCACCTGCAAGAGCCAAACGCACGTTGCTCACAACCACCTGCAACGCGACACCTCAGGACGAATCGCTACGCTTCAGCCCACCCGTCACCGCTCACCCTGTGCGATTCCCCTCCTGTGCCCAGATCCCGCTCGGCTCCTCGCATGCGCCCAAAGAAAAATTACCACAATGGGCTCGTAGAGCCAACAGCCACATCTTCCCTCTAGCTACACCACACACCCACTCACCTGCTGACAGCGCCGCCCTCCATCACCCTGCACGACTCCTCCCTCGGCACCTGCCAAACCGATGTCAAACAAGTCACCTGCATGCACGGCCACAGCTGAACCATGACACGGGTCTCGATCGCATGTAGGAACACCCCCTTGAGAGCCCAACTAGGGCGGCTCCTAAACATAAGCACAATACATCAAACATTAGGCCCAGCACACAGACAAACCACAACACCCTTGACATGCTACCTGCTCAGCTAAGACTCCAGCTCCCTCTCCCAGACACCTACGGTTCTTCCCTGGGGGCCCAGCCCACAAAACCCAACAGGAATTACTTCCCTCACCCACCGACAACAGCCACTTGATCCAAGACGGCTGCAAAACTCCTCCCCGCTCAAAGCCTGGGCGCATCCCTAGATGCCAGCACCACCCACCTTGCCCTGACTCTCCATCCCCGGGCAGGGCGGCTCCAAGACAAACACAGAACAACGCTACGCAGAACGCTACAGGCAACGCACCCCGAAGGATGAGAGGCAGCTCTCGGAGAGAACGGCGACACCCAGACGGAAACCCCCGTCCGGCAAGACCGCCTGCGGGACCCCGACGGTGACGTCGGCAGGCCCTACGGCAACACCAGAGAACGCCGACAGCTTCGCGGCCCGTGACAAGAGCTTCCTCTCACAACCGAGACGACAGACGTGCAACCAGCCCAGCTTCAAGACCTAACCGCCTACGGATGCAAGGAAGAAACGCCAGTCCCCAAAAAACTCACAGCCACAGAGCGGCGCCGCTCATGGAGCCGGGAACGACGACGCCCAAGACGACCGTCCGAGACGCCAAAACGATCCACGCCTGAAGCTTGCGACGCCAAAAGAGAAGCGCCCGATGGGCGCCGAGCCCACGACTAGGGCCTCGCCGGGCACTACCAACGCTGCCGAGGCACCTGCCCGGCTCCTAAAGAACAAAGAGAGCAACCGAGACCCGAGGAAGGTCGGAGACACCCAACACAAAACAGACACGCTGCACAGTAACACACACAGCCTGGAGCCGCCCTGCCCGCCACACGTTCCCGTCACGTTGAAGAGGAACCTGCTCCTTTTCCCCGCTCCCAAAGGGGACCACTTCCCGGACAGCCCGCTCCGCTGCACCATCTTTAAAACCCCTCCCTCCCGCAACCCCTTCCTCAGCACCGTTGCCTCAACTTAGCTTTCAAGGGGCCGAGAGTCTCAGTCCACCCATCCTTCAGAAGAATACGGCTCACCCACCACCTGCAAGAGCCAAACGCATGTTGCTCACAACCACCTGCAACGCGACCCCTCGGGACAAATCGCTACGCTTCAGCCCACCCATCACCGCTCACCGTAGCCTTCGCTGAGGTCTCATCACCACACTGTGTCTCTCCCACAAAGCCTACATGGAGCATGTGCAAGAACTTAAGGAAGAAGATACATGCTACGATATTACCCAGAACAGCAACCTACCCATGCCGAATACCGTTCTCACACATCTTTTCTTTGACAGCTTGCCTGCCCAGCCTCTGTCAGTTCCAGCTGCCACTTTGAGGCTCACCCATCACCTGTAACACACAAGTAACACAGGTCACTTTTACCTTCGCTATCAGCACAACACCTCAGAAAGAACCGCTACTTCAGCACACCAATCACCTCTCACCTTGATCCACTCCCCTCCCGTGTCCAGCTCACACTTGGCTCATTCCTTACTGCCTTCTAACCCCCCAAAACACACTGCAGAGTCATTCAGCCGTCAGTCACATCTTCCTTCTATATACCACACACCGTCCTACCTTCTTACAGCATTTCCGCGGCTTTCCTCTGTCACCCTGAACAACTCCTCCGCCGCCTCTGGAAAAAAAGGACATGGTGGAAGTCACCTGGATGCACAGCAATAGCTTAAACGATCCATAGGTCTTGCTCCCATGTAGGAATACCATGTAGAGCCCAACTACCACCTGCCATTAAAGGACATACGTTAACTCAAGCATTACACCCTATACACGTACAAACCTGAAGACCGTTAGGATGTACTCTCAGCTAGCACTCTAGCTGCCAGCTACAGTCATCCCCTTAACATCTACAAAATACTACTAAAGTTACTGACCGTTCCCATTGCTTTTGGCTCTCGGCTCTGCACAAGCCTACAGAGGGTTTTACAGAAGTCTATGGATATTAACTATCCACTTGTATTGCTCTTCTTTTCTTAAAGAAACAGCATATATAAATTCCCATACATAAATGCATACAGAACACTCACCCTAACCCCTACCGCATCTTATCAATACCCTTAACAGTTAATGTCAACACCTTCTAGATTACACAAGAGCGTTAATGAAAATAATTTTAAGATTCAATAAAGTTGAGAATACCAATAATAAAAAGAAACATACTCAAAACTAAAAAGAAAAAAATAACAGAACAACATACTATCAAGCCATCTTACCACACCTGAACCTCCAATGCAGTATTAGATAAGGAAAAACATATAAGTTTAGACACAAATGATCTTTCAAATTTAAATGCCACCAACCCTTATTGAGTTCTAAAAGCCTTACCTCTCACAAGCATCTGCATTTCTTTAAATATCAAAACATACCTATCCAAAAATATTTAAACAGCTCAAAACTTACAATTAAGTGCAGGAACACCAAAGCACCCACACTGGAGAAACCCAGGAGGAAAGTGAGCTCCCTCACCAGAGGCTGTGGCTCATATACCCCGGGCCCTGCCCACCACCCTTCCCACAATCACCTGGGAAAGGGGAGGGGTGAACCACCACAGGGTATAAAGGCAGCTGAAGGAACAGCAGGGAGTTTTCTCGAGTGCTTTATGTTAACAGCATGGAAGAAGACAAAAAGAGTGGTTCTTACTGTAATTGTACTACTATTTGTTTTTCTTCACCTACGTGTATTGCATCAGCAATGTGGCCAGGTAAGAAATTAAACTTCATTTTCCTGGGATGTATACAGGGAAAAACCATGTCTGTCTTAATAATTTATATAGAAGAGCAGCTCCTGGATTATAACAGCACTATTATGACCATTAGTTGTATGTTTTACTTTTCTGTAAAACAGAAGAGTTATACAATTATGGTTCATTTCTAGCAAAACCACACATACTATCTATATACTAGCAGAGCTATAGTCTAGATATGACTGAATGGCAAAGTGAATTAAATCTCTGGCTCAAATGAGATTATTTTCTATAAATCACTGATAATTCAGAGTAATTTTGACACTCTGATTTCCTTAAGACACTGATAGCAGTCTCAAAGGACAAAAATTACAAAAGGGAAATACAGGAATGGTATCAAAAGTTATATGAAGTGTCCTAATGAGCATATAAGCAGCTAAATAAAGAATAAATGGGGAAGTGCAATAAAAACTCATTGAGACGTGTGTTGCTAAAAATAGATCCAGGCTATTGATTCTCCAAGAACCTCGAGAGAAGGTCAGAGCCACCCGTAGACATTTTTGGGGTACCAGATACCAAAGAGAAACATACTATAAGACAGAAAACAAATTAATTACTGTGGAGTACAAAGATGGCTTTAGGAAAGGTCCTGGCAGAACAAGAGGCGTTGTCACAGGGATAGGAATAGTTTCTAATGGACCAGAGAAACTAAAGCAGTGGTGAGAATGCAGGAAGCTCAAAAGGGAATTGACCAAACTAACAGATATTCTCGGGGGAGCCGGAACAGGGGGGCGGCAAAGAATTAAGAAAAAAGTGATCGGGGTAACAGATACCGACTCAGGAATAGAGCTGGAGGGTAAAGAGGGGTGAAAAGTGCCCTTCTGAGCTAGAACAGGGTCCTGGGCTATCTCTATGAGGGGATGTCTCATGGGAACTCAGCAAACGGAGCAGAGGAGTCCCGAGGGAGCCCAAGACACCAAAGCAGCCTTGGAGCTGGAGCCTGAGGAGAGTCTAGGAAAGGACTGTGACTAGGATAGAAGATGTCCTGAGGAAGGCAGAGAGACAGAAAAGTATTTGGGGATGTGACAATTACATCCAGAGGGCATCTGAGCTCAGTAAACGCAACGTGAGAAAGCCAGGGAACAAATGGAGGCACAAACAGAAGGAAGAAAGGACAGAATGACTGCTGTGCGCAGCATATACAGACTCGGGAAATCTTCAGATGGTGAGAGAGGGGCGCGAGTACCGCGGCAAAGCTAAAAGCGCGCAGAATGCGACCTCAAAGGGACCGATAGGTGTTGCGGCACCCTGAGGGGTCGTGGATGAGGCGCAGAGACAAAAGAATGCTCTGGGAAATGAGGATACGGTCTGGAGGGGTGTGACCAGATTACAGATCTTCTCAGGAGCCGGGGACCGGCTGGAGGTACCGTAGTCAGCAGACGGTATGCTAAGAGTGCTCCGAGGCACAAGCAAACCCAACGACTGGGTTCAGAGATAACAAGGGAAGACCAAAGTCCGCTACTGAGCTAAAACAGGGTTGTGGGACGCAAAGGGGCTCTCTGGACGCACGGCGACTGGGAGCGGAGGGGTCACGAAAGGCTCGCGGGATAAGAGATTGAAAAGGAGAGTAAATGCTACCAAAATGCTGTGGAGCACAGGGAAGGTCTCGGGAGGCATCCTAGATGGCATAGAAAAGAAAAAGATTGCTCTTTTTTGGGAACAGATGTCTTGGAGAGGTGCGATTGCGACAACAATGTGCTGCTGGGGAACGTCTAAGACGGTGAGGTAAAAGGCCTATGAGGTAAAAGAAGACATTTTAAAAGCTGCGACACTAACAAAAGACAATAAATTATTCAAGTGTTAATACAGCCAATGGATAACATTAGGCAGAGGAGTTAAAAACTGATAGTAAAGAAATAGGGAAAAACATAAAACACCAAAGGCCAAGTGACTTGGAGATGTAGGGGAAAAAAAAAAATCAAGTGTGGGATGTTAGAAAAACAAAGAGAAAAATGAAAAGACGGACAGGAAACTGAAACGGGAGCGGAAAGAAAGTTAAAATGCAGCGGTACTAATGAAAGACAAGAAATAATTCTGAGAAACAGCAAAGGGAATAAAAGTAGACAGAACATTTAGGAAGCAAGAGATTAGGAAAAGGAAGGGCAAAAATAGATAGGGACAGCCATCTAAAAGAGACAGCAAATTTTAAAAGCTGTGACGCTAAGGGAAGAGAAGAAATAATTTTAAAAAGACAGCAAAGGGAGAAAAATTGGCACAGAAAAGGTTTAAAAAGCAAGGGGGATTATGGAAATAAAGATAAAATTTAAAACATAGGGACAGCAAACGGATGAAGAAAACTGGTGAAGTGATGGTGTTAAGGGAAGACATATACTTGAAAGAAAACAGAGCAAAATAAGCACAGGAAACGGGCTAAAGGAAGAAAGCTAAAAAAGTGACAGGGATTAGGGAAACCTAGAGCAAACTATTAATAATAGGGATGGAAAATAGAAAAATATTATAAAAGCAAAGGTACTGCTACTAAGGACAAGAAATAACTAAAACATAAAGACACCAGATAAAATTGTACAAAATTTTAGAGGAAAATACGATTCAAGAAATGAGGGAAAAAATTAATAGCAGCAACGGTCAAGTAAAATGGAAATGTAGAAAGTAAGTGGAAAAAGCAAGGTCATTAGTGAAATAGAAGAAATAACTTTTTTTAAACTTCCAAAGGAATGAGAGTTAACTTATAAATAACATTTAAAAAGGAAGGACTTATAGGAAAATACAAGAAAAAATTAAAATTAAAACAGAGACGGTAACCTAGAAGGGAGGTAGAAAGGAAATGGAAAAAGCCAGGGCGCTAAAGAGAGATGAGAAATAATTTTGCAAAGACAGCAAAGAGAACTGAGGTTGCTGTAGAAAGAAAGCCTAGGCAGCAGTGCGTATTAGGAAATAAAGACAATCTTATGCAATAAGGACAGTGACCCAAAACAGACGTGCAAAGGAAATGTAAAAAGCGAGAGCGCTATGGAAAACAATTGAGAAGTAACACCGGCGAACGAGACAAAAGTAGGAAAGTTTAAAAGCCGAGGGATTAAGAGACAATAACAACTAAAAAATAGTAATAGAAATAAAAGACAGACATAAAATTTTAAAAGCGATGGTGCTAAGGAAAGAGCTGAAAATGAACAAATGACCACAGTAAAGGTGATAATAGTACACAAAAAGAACAAAAAGAACAAAAAGGGTGGTTAGGGTACCACTGGAAAAAAATTAAAAGGGATTGAATAAGGAGTTCAGCTATCTCAAAGGGGGAAAAGCATTCTTCCTTGGGAATTTGCAGGGCTCGGGGAGGCGGCTTTAAGGGAGACTTGGAGGGGAAGGGATATAGCCAGGCTCACTAAAGAAGAGCCTAGGGGCGGCGTGCCGAGCTCGAGGGTGAAATCAATATCCCACCTTGAGCAGGTCTACCCCGATGCACGCAGCATAGATGCCGTAAGGCGGGAGATAGAAGCTGTTGTGCAGCGGGATAGCTTTGGTTTTCTTGCCATCGCAGACATCGCAGAATCATAGAACGTTCTGGGTCAGAAGGGACCCACGAGGATTAGAGTCCAACTCCTTTCCCTGCACAGGACAACCCCAAATTCACCCCATGCCTCTGATGGTGTTGCCCTAGTGCTACTTGATTATTGTCAGGCTTGGCGCTGTGCCTGCTTCCCTGGGGAGCCTGTTCCGTGGCCCTCTGAGTGAAAAACCTTTTCCTGATACCCACCCTAAACCTCCCCTGGACCATCCTCCTGCCGTTCCCTCAGGTCCTATTGTTGGTCACCGGAGAAAAATGATCGGCACCTGCGCCTCCTCCACCCCTTGTGAGGAAGCTGCAGAGGGAGATGAGGTCTCCCTGTCTCTAGGCTTAATAAACCAAGTGACTTTAGCTGCTCCTAGTACGGTTTCTCACCAGATGCGGTGGGATGCCTCGTACAATTCGAGTGCTGCGATGGATGGCTCTAATCTCTTACGAAGGGTTAGGCAAGGAAGGAGATGTGGTGGGGTGGCTCTGTACGTTAGGTAGTGTTTTGGCTGTAGAGAGCTCAATGATTGGGAGGATGAGGTTGACGGCTTATGGGTAAGGATGAGGGGAAAGGCCAACGAGGCAGGTATCCAGCTGGGGGTCTGCTGTAGACCACCTGACTGCAATGAAGAAGTAGCTGAAGAATTCTACAGGCAGCTGGCAGAACTCTCCCAGTTGCTACCCCTTATTCTCATGGGGCACTTGAACTTACCAGATGTCTGCTGGAAAGAAAACGCAGCAGAGGAAACTGTCTAGGAGGTTCGTGGAGCACGTGGAAGGTAACTTCCTGATGCAGCTGGTAAATGAGCCTACTGGGGAGGTGCCTCGACTGACCTGCTCTTTAGAAACAGAAGGACTGGTGGGAGATGGGGGGGTTGGAAGCCATTTTGCGCCTAGCGACTGCACCCTGATGGAATTCCTGATGCCTGGCAAAATAAGGAAGGGGGGCTGGCAAAATCTATACCGTGGACTTGTGGAGGGCAGGCTTTGGACTCTTCGGGACACTGGTTGAAAGGGTTGCTTGGGAAGAAGTCCTGAAGGGCTAAGGGGTCCTGGAAGGCTGGACGTTGAAGAAGGAAATCTGGAAGGTGCAGAACCAGGTTGTCCCCGTGTGCAGTAAGACAAACGGGCAGGAAGATGACAGGCCTGGCTGAACAGAGAGCTTTTGCGGTGGCTCGGGGGCGGGGGGGAAAGGAGAGTTTACTGCTTTTGAAGAATGGGTAGGCAAGTCAAGAACAGAACACAGAGCTTGTTATGCCAATCGGAGAGCAAACCAGGAAGGCAAAAGCCCAGCTAGAACTCAACTGGCCACTGTTATTAGAGATGACAAAACATGCTTTTACATATATGCTAACAGAAAGAGAGCCAAAGAGAATCTCCAGCCTCTACTGGGGGCCGGGGTGGGGAATGCTGCCACTGAGGACTAGACTGAGGTACTTGATGCCTTCTTGGCCTCAGTCTCTAGTAGACTGGCTGTTTATCACCAGGGTAGTAATGGTTCACCTTCAGTGTGCTCACCAGGGGCATATACAGGATGAGCAGGGGATCAGGCCCAGACACTGCAGGTTCTGCCTGACCAACCCAGTCTCCTTCTATGACCAGGTGACCCACCTAGTGGATGAGGGAAGGGCCGTGGATGTTAGCTACCTGTACTTCAGTAAAGCCTTTGACACTGTCTCCCACAGCATTATCCTGGAGAAGCTGGTGGTTCCTAGCTTGGACAGGTGTACTCCTTGAGTACAAAACTAGCTGGATAGCTGAGCCCAAAGAGTAGTGGTGACAGAGGTTAAACCAAATTTGTGGCTGGTCATGAGCGCTGTTCCCCAGGGGGCAGCTTTAGGGCTAGCCTTGTTCCATGTCTTTATCAATGACCTGAATGAGGGGACAGTGTGCCTTCAGTAAGTTTGCAGATGATACCAAGTTGGGCGGGAGTGTTCATCTGCTTGAGGGTAGGAAGGCTCTGCAGAGGGATCTGGACAGGCTGGACCCATGGCCTGACGTCAACTCTATGAGAATTAACAAGGCTGAGTGCCGGGTCCTGTGCTCGGGTCACAACGACCCCATGCAATGCTACAGGCTTGGGGAAGAGCGGCTGGAAAACTGTGCGGCAGAGAAGGACCCGGGGGTGCTGGTTGACAGCCGGCTGAACGTGAGGCGGTGGTCTGCCTGGGGTGGCAGGGAGGCCGATGGAGTCCTGCCTTGTATCAGAACTGTTGTCAGCCTAAGGCATAGTATATCAGTTCAGTCAAAGGAGGGTTCTAAGTAAATGGATCAGCTTGAAACACAACACATCCTTTACAGCTTAAGTGAGTAGAACACTTAAACACTATTAACAGCTATTTATACTAAAAATCTGATCAAAATGGTACCACACTAAACATTCTTGCTGGTGTTAGAAAAAGCCTCATCCCTTCCTTATGGCACTGCTGCAGGGAGATAACCCTATGAGACTGCAGGGCAATGCTATAGCGTAACAAGAATCTATGCTTACTGATTCACCACCACAGCTACAGCTCTTTCACTGCTGCTGCTGCACATCATGCTTACGCAATGAAGCCCAAAGTGTCAAACCTAAAGGAATAAAATCAGGGGAACACAGCTGCCCTTCTGAAGGCAGGCTGCCCGGGGTGAGGGGGGCAGCTGTGCGTCGGGGCACAGGGCAGCCAGGCAGACCAGATGCCAGCGGCTGACCTGCAAAGGAGTTGTGCGCTGCTGAGCCTTGGGCTTCGTTGGCTTGGCAGCGCCTCGCCTCTGCACTGCCAGGACCCTGCTCTGCTCATCCAGCATATAAGCACAAGGCTTCAGCGAGCACGCAACAGGAGAGCAGGGTAAGTGAGGGCATGTCACCAAGAAAAAACCCACACAGGAGAAAACCTCATGCAGGAGGCCCATTTCAGTGGAAGGGAGGTCACAGACACACGCAGAGGGAGGGCGGGGGAGGAGGCGGACACTGCCGGACAGGGGCATGTCTGGGCAGACATGCCATGGGGAACGTGCATGGGGATGACTGACACCAGGGGGTCCCCCCAGGATAATCCACAACAGGCAACTCACCTGGGATAACCTGCAGCAGATGATCCGCTCCAGATAACTGACGCACTGCAGAAAACCCATTCCAGACAAGCCCCAGAAATGCCCTTCCAAATGCAGGTGTTTCACACCTAGTAATCTCCAAATTAGGATTTTCATGGTGTTTTTTTCTTTATAGGGTTGGGTTGGTCAATTATTGCTTTGGGGTGTTGGGTTTTTATGTTATCTTTGGGTTGTGTTGTTTTCCATTTTGCTGGGTTTCTTGGGGATTTGTGGGTTGGGTCCTTTTTTTTTTTCCCCATAATATAAAACTTGGGGTTGTTCTTCAAAAATACTGTATAAAGTGGGGGGGGTGTGTGTTTTTGAACCACAAAAATTGGTGATTTTCAGTTTGTTCTGTGGGTTTCTTCATTTGGAGTTTTTTGTAGGTTTTTTTTGTGGTGTGTGTTTTGTCACTCCCCAGCCCACCTACCTGATGTGCGGAAAGCGGACTCCACAATCTGTAAGATTGTGATGTAGGTATGTTTATTCAGCACGGGGGGTAGTCCCACCAAATCATGCATGCCTGTGTGATAGTTTGTCTTCCATTTATATAGTAAAGCATTACAGATACATACAATTTCCCAATACGCCTATAGATATGCATGACCTTTCCCCACGTCGTATTAAAATTAGCCAAAAAAGTAGTTTCCATAAATCTTTCCCAACTGAGCTTGCACAGTGCCTCCTCGTGGTGGTGATCGGGGGTAGTAAAGATGAAGGCTGCTGGCTCCTCTTCATCACCGCTAGTAACCTTTTGGTTTTGCGCAGACTCAGTTCTCTCTTGACACTTGTCCAAACTACTGTTTTACCTGGTTCTTTAGACAATTTTCTATCCTTGTCAGGAATTTGTCCTTCGCAGGTGGATTCCAGGCCTCCTTGCTAATTATTTTACACAGCGGCTAGATAAGCGTTCCGCAACAATTAACTTTCAGCTGGATAAGCATTCAGAGATAGAACAGTTAACTTCTGGTTTTGCATCTTAAGAGCCCCTTCCCCCTTTCATACCCCCCAGCCATTTTCTTGCTTTCCAGCTGCACAAATCCACCTGGAGTTGACTCTTCCAGTTTTCTTTCCCCCAAAACTGTTTGGGTTTTTGTTTAGTGTTTTTCTCTTTGCTTTGGTTCCACCACCCCCCCACCACTGCAGACCCAGACTCAAAAGGTTTGGGATTCTTTTGTGCCCTGGCAGCAGCTCCCACTCCGCATATGCGGCCCCATAGGGGAAAATCCCCATTTGGGCGAATCAGGCCCACACTGGGATAGGAAAAGGCGAAGGCGAGAGGGGCAGCATTTGAAAGCGCATTTGTATCTTCACTTGATGGGGGGAGTTGAGGGGGGTTGTCAAATTTATAAATCCTGTGTATAAATAGGGTTTCTTTGCATTTTAAAAACCTTATATAGCATAGACATTTACTTTTCTGACACTTTCATCTTTTTCAACTTCTCTATTTAGCCATCTACTTACAATTACATGTATTTAGACTTATTTATTTCACTATATATATAATCTATATTTAGATTAGACATCTACTTAGACCATGTAACACACAGTAAGTGTAGATGCTCACTCTAGTCAGACTTCCTTCTATTTTGAATTCCTTCATAAAGGAGTTTAAAATGAAGAAAAAGGATTTATTTTTTATTTTAAATATATGTAGACAGGCGAGTTACGTTTGTATTTTAAAATCCTGTATCTCAATGTAGAATTCTTTCTATCCTAAAATCCCTTTATACATCTATAAAGTAATAATACTTTTCAATATATATAAAATAAGAAAAATATTTTAAGCCAACGTGGGTGTGAGGCACTGAATTAGAGAAAACCTCTTAATAGACCCCTGAATTTTCAGGCGTTTTTGGGCTCCCCTAGATGACCCACACACACTGACCTGCTCCTCTGATGCATTATCAGCTCCCCCAGTGACACTGGGGTGCCCTGCATGACATCATCACCCCCCCAGGACTCCCCCTATTTTATGATAGTAAGGTTGGACTAGGGGATCCCTGAGGTCCCTTCCAACCTGAGATTCTGTGATTCACCCCCAAGAAGGGCACTAAACAAGGGAATCTACTCCAACCTGCAGCTCATTAATAGTGTCATTTACAAAGGTACACACACCCACCCCCCAGAAAAGGGGGAGCTCTGCTAAAATCTAAAAGGTGGGGCAGCCCCCCAAACAGCTGCAGCCCCCCCAGCCCCTGTCCGCAGGCTAGCGGCCGCCCCACGGCGGAGCGGGAGCGTGCCAGAGGACGGTGTCACATCTCTCTCGGGCTCTGCTCGGACATGTTCCCGCGCTGGGATGGGCTCCCCGGGGCGACAAACAGCCCCGGCCCCTGGGGGCCCCGACTCTCCCCACCAGGCAGCCCTCGCGGCCGCACCTGCGGGGCACCCGCTGGAGACAGAGCCGGGAGCCCCCAGGCAGAGGGATGGCCCCTTACCTTCACCACGCTTAACGACCGGCAGGCAAACCCGGGCCGGGGGGCATCTCTTGAGCATCACGAGACACTGAGAAGACATCTGAAAAACAGAAATCCCAAACTATATTTCAGCACGTGAATAAAATAGCACAGAAGAAAATGGAGGAACTCAGTCAGCACAAGGGATAGGAAGGAAATTGAGCCGCAGCAAGATTCTGGGCAAACGGGTCATGTCAAAACACAACACCTCCTTTAAAAGCTAGAGGGACTGGAACACTTGAAAACGGTATTAAGACTAACCGATACCATTTTGAACAGATTCTTCGCGTAACACTGAACGCTCTGGCTGGTGCTGGAAAACGTCTCATCCCTTCCTTACGGCACCGCTGCGGGGAGATAACCCCGTGAGGCTGCGGGGCAAAGTTGTACCGGAACCGGAACCTCCGCTTACAGATCCGCCGCAGCAGCTACAGCCCTCGCCCTGCCGCCGCACGTCTTGCTGCCTGGCTCCATGAAGCCTGAAGCGAAGCGTCAAACTTGAAAGAGTAACGTAAAAAATTAAGAATAAATCTCAGTAATTCACTTTGTGCTGAGAAGGCGGGCGCGTGTTTACGCACATCCAATATGAGCGTCTACGCTATAAAAGCTTTCCATTTTCCTTCTGCGTTCATTTAACTCACACAGCCGTTCACACCCGCCATAAGATTATCTATCTCCAAAATACACAGCAGCAACGTGACTGGGGGGTTTTGGCGTGTTATGGAGTCGGGAGGGATGTCCGCCCAGCTGCCCCGCCCAAGAGATGCTGCTGAACTGCCAGGGAAACGCGCATCGAAAGCGAGACTGAAATAAAATACTTAAGAGCGCTCCCTCAAAATACCGGCAGGAAACCACCACCCCCCCAACATTCATTCGCCCCTCACTAAATATTTACAACAAATACCTACCTGCTTAAGTACACCTAATAAATCGTACCCTACATCTGCTTGGCAGTTACAGCTGAAACAGCGCAAGTCACATTGTCTGATTTACGATGTTAGCTTTTTTTAAACTTTCATTTATGATAGAAGAATCAGTGAGTGAAGAGATCCCAGATACAGTTTTACTTTTTTGGGGAAAAAAATAATACCACAACAAAAAACCACGCAAATCAAATCCCCAGTGTTGCAATACATGGGGCTACCAAGAAGGACCGGCAGATATGCTAATGCGTTTGGCTGTACCGAAGCATGCAGGGGAACCGTATTTTTATGGTATCTCGACTGTTACAACTGAGAACCCAAGCACTACCAATGCCATCAACATTTGGAGTATGTGGTGTGCTTGGACCTCCGCAAGGACCATTGATTTTTTTATCTTAAAAAAAAAAAAAAGCAGTACTTCGCAAGTCTTGTGCTGATGAGTTCTACTGACAAAGACATTGTCTCTAAGATGCACTCTGAGATATTTCTTATTCAGTGAGGTTGCATTCTATGAACTTGCCATCAATTTTTCAAAATCTCTTCCTAACAAAAGTCACACTGTGGGGCTTTCAGATGGGCCAGATTATGAATCCTTTCACAACAAGAAACACACTAGCTAACCAGGATATTCTTGCAGTGTCCAGGTGCCTCTTCATCATGTGAAAAAGAAAAAAACCCAGAGCCAGCAATAAGTATCACACGGGTCAACACAGATCTCTTCCAGAGCACCCCCCTCATCAAAACGAACATGCCCATCGGCTCACCTGCTCTGCACAGATTCCAGCATCACACCCCGCTTCCGTCATCGCTTGTGGCACCAAATGTATCAACACACAGTAAACTACCGTTACGCTCGTGAGAAATCACCGCCCCGTGACTTCCTCGTTACTACCCAGCTCGCTTCTAATGCTCATACGCCGTTCCAAAGACGGCCCACGTGTTACCTACAAAACTGAAGAGCTCGACGACGGACCACAGCATTCTCTGATCTTAGATGCTGGCTACTGCCCCACCTTCTCAGACCTCTCATAGGCATGCGGCACCTGCAAAAAGCCAAGTGAAAAGGCACCTCCCGAGATGCTGCCCGATGCCACAGCCTGCCCGCACCAATCCCCGTCTTGCACTCCTTTCCCTCGACAGCCTCCCACCCGGCCTACGTCACTTCCAGGTGCCGTGTCCAGCTCGCCCGCCGTCCGTAACACCCATATGACACGCGTTGCTTATAACTTCCCCAGCAACACAACACCTCAGAAAACAGCTGCTACTTCAGCCCACCAATCACCACTTGCCTTGCTCGACTTGCCTCCTTTGCTCATTGCTACGCTACTTCAAACCCAAAACAAAAGACAAACGCAAGGAGCAATGGAGTCATAGAGCCATCGGTCACACCTTCCCTCTAGCTACACCACACACCAACTCACCAGCTGACAGCGCCGCCCTCCATCACCCTGCACGACTCCTCCCTCGGCACCTGCCAAACCGATGTCAAACAAGTCACCTGCATGCACGGCCACAGCTGAACCACGACACGGGTCTCGATCGCATGTAGGAACACCCCCTTGAGAGCCCAACTAGGGCGGCTCCTAAACATAAGCACAATACATCAAACATTAAGCCCAGCACACAGACAAACCACAACACCCTTGACATGCTACCTGCTCAGCTAAGACTCCAGCTCCCTCTCCCAGACACCTACGGTTCTTCCCTGGGGGCCCAGCCCACAAAACCCAACAGGAATTACTTCCCTCACCCACCGACAACAGCCACTTGATCCAAGACGGCTGCAAAATTCCTTCCCGCTCAAAGCCTGGGCGCATCCCTAGATGCCAGCACCACCCACCTTGCCCTGACTCTACATCCCCGGGCAGGGCGGCTCCAAGACACACACAGAACAACGCTACACAGAACGCTACAAGCAATGCACCCCGAAGGATGAGAGGCAGCTCTCGGAGAGAACGACGACACCCAGATGGAACCCCCCGTCCGGCAAGACCGCCTGCGGGACCCCGACGGTGACGTCGGCAGGCCCTACGGCAACACCAGAGAACGCCAACAGCTTCGCGGCCCGTGACAAGGGCTTCCTCTCACAACCGAGACGACAGACGCACAACCAGCCCAGCTTCAAGACCTAACCGCCTACGGATGCAAGGAAGAAACGCCAGTCCCCAAAAAACTCACAGCCACAGAGCAGTGCCGCTCACGCGGCCGGGAACGACGCCGCCCAAGACGACCGTCCGAGACGCCAAAACGATCCACGCCTGAAGCTTGCGACGCCAAAAGAGAGGCGCCCGATGGGCGCCGAGCCCACGACTAGGGCCTCGCCGGGCACTACCAACGCTGCCGAGGCACCTGCCCGGCTCCTAAAGAACAAAGAGAGCAACCGAGACCCGAGGAAGGTCGGAGACACCCAACACAAAACACAGACACGCTGCACAATAACGCACACAGCCTGGAACCCCCCTGCCCGCCACACGTTCCCGTCACGTTGAAGAGGAACCTGCTCCTTTTCCCTGCTCCCAAAGGGGACCGCTTCCCAGACAGCCCGCTCCGCTGCACCATCCTTAAAACCCCTCCCTCCCCCAACCCCTTCCTCAGCACCGTTGCCTCAACTTAGCTTTCAAGGGGCCCAGAGTCCCGGTCCACCCATCCTTCAGAAGAACAAGCGCACAGGCAGCCCACTGCATCGGTCCTCCAAGTCCCAGGTGCCTTTTCATCATCTAAACAAAAACAACAAAAATACACACACCGCCCCGTCAGTCAGCATCCCGTCACTCAACAAGGACCTACCCCCGCAACGTCCCCCACCTCACGCGCACCCGGCTGATCCGTGCCCATTCCGGACGAGGACGAACGCCATCCCCTGCGGCCCCTAGAGATACCACAGGATACACAAAGTTACCGTCACTCTGCCAAAAAAGGAAGAACGACCCACACCAGCCCCGCGCCCCTCCCCTCTGCGACCCAGCTCACCTCAAACGTGCATCCAGGCCCAAGGGCAGCCGCCGCACAACCTGCAGAACCAGAGACAAACGCTTCCATTGAGTGGCCGTACGACAGACACCTTGCTCTCAAACAACAGCCTGGCCTTCAACCCCCTCACCTCTCGGACCTCTCGTCGGCACGCGGCGTCTCCCCTCCGAAGCCTGCGGGCGGCACCTGCAAGAACCCAAGCAAAAAAGGACCCGCTCAGGTGCTGCGGGACTCTCAGGACACCCGCACCAACCGCCCCCATCTCAGACACGCACCTTTCCCTCGACAGCTCACCTGCCTGGCCCCCATCAGATACGGTCGCCATCTTGAGGCTCGCCCACCACCTGCAAGAGCCAAACGCACGTTGCTCACAACCACCTGCAACGCGGCACCTCAGGACGAATCGCTACGCTTCAGCCCACCCGTCACCGCTCACCCTGTGCGATTCCCCTCCGGTGCCCAGATCCCGCTCGGCTCCTCGCATGTGCCCAAAGAAAAATTACCACAATGGGCTCGTAGAGCCAACAGCCACATCTTCCCTCTAGCTACACCGCACACCAACTCACCTGCTGACAGCGCCGCCCTCCATCACCCTGCACGACTCCTCCCTCGGCACCTGCCAAACCGATGTCAAACAAGTCACCTGCATGCACGGCCACAGCTGAACCACGACACGGGTCTCGATCGCATGTAGGAACACCCCCTTGAGAGCCCAACTAGGGCGGCTCCTAAACATAAGCACAATACATCAAACATTAAGCCCAGCACACAGACAAGCCAGAACACCCTTGACATGCTACCTGCTCAGCTAAGACTCCAGCTCCCTCCCCCAGACACCTACGGTTCTTCCCTGGGGGCCCAGCCCACAAAACCCAACAGGATTTCCTCCCCTCACCCACCGACAACAGCCAGTCGATCCAAGACGGCTGCAAAATTCCTTCCCCCCCTCCACCCCCCCCAAAAGCCTGGGCGCATCCCTAGATGCCAGCACCACCCACCTTGCCCTGACTCTCCATCCCCGGGCAGGGCGGCTCCAAGACAAACACAGAACAACGCTACACAGAACGCTACAAGCAATGCACCCCGAAGGATGAGAGGCAGCTCTCGGAGAGAACGACGACACCCAGATGGAACCCCCCGTCCGGCAAGACCGCCTGCGGGACCCCGACGGTGACGTCGGCAGGCCCTACGGCAACACCAGAGAACGCCAACAGCTTCGCGGCCCGTGACAAGAGCTTCCTCTCACAACCGAGACGACAGACGCGCAACCAGCCCAGCTTCAAGACCTAACCGCCTACGGATGCAAGGAAGAAACGCCAGTCCCCAAAAAACTCACAGCCACAGAGCGGCGCCGCTCACGCGGCCGGGAACGACGCCGCCCAAGACGACCGTCCGAGACGCCAAAACGATCCACGCCGGAAGCTTGCGACGCCAAAAGAGAAGCGCCCGATGGGCGCCGAGCCCACGACTAGGGCCTCCCCGGGCACTACCAACGCTGCCGAGGCACCTGCCCGGCTCCTAAAGAACAAAGAGAGCAACCGAGACCCGAGGAAGGTCGGAGACACCCAACACAAAACACAGACACGCTGCACAATAACGCACACAGCCTGGAACCGCCCTGCCCGCCACACGTTCCCGTCACGTTGAAGAGGAACCTGCTCCTTTTCCCTGCTCCCAAAGGGGACCGCTTCCCAGACAGCCCGCTCCGCTGCACCATCCTTAAAACCCCTCCCTCCCCCAACCCCTTCCTCAGCACCGTTGCCTCAGCTTAGCTTTCAAGGGGCCCAGAGTCCCGGTCCACCCATCCTTCAGAAGAACAAGCGCACAGGCAGCCCACTGCATCGGTCCTCCAAGTCCCAGGTGCCTTTTCATCATCTAAACAAAAACAACAAAAATACACACACCGCCCCGTCAGTCAGCATCCCGTCACTCAACAAGGACCTACCCCCGCAACGTCCCCCACCTCACGCGCACCCGGCTGATCCGTGCCCATTCCGGACGAGGACGAACGCCATCCCCTGCGGCCCCTAGAGATACCACAGGATACACAAAGTTACCGTCGCTCTGCCAAAAAAGGAAGAACGAACCACACCAGCCCCGCGCCCCTCCCCTCTGCGACCCAGCTCACCTCAAACGCGCATCCAGGCCCAAGGGCAGCCGGCGCACAACCTGCAGAACCAGAGACAAACGCTTCCATTGAGTGGCCGTACGACAGACACCTTGCTCTCAAACAACAGCCTGGCCTTCAACCCCCTCACCTCTCGGACCTCTCGTCGGCACGCGGCGTCTCCCCTCCGAAGCCTGCGGGCGGCACCTGCAAGAACCCAAGCAAAAAAGGACCCGCTCAGGTGCTGCGGGACTCTCAGGACACCCGCACCAACCGCCCCCATCTCAGACACGCACCTTTCCCTCGACAGCTCACCTGCCTGGCCCCCATCAGATACGGTTGCCATCTTGAGGCTCGCCCACCACCTGCAAGAGCCAAACGCACGTTGCTCACAACCACCTGCAACGCGGCACCTCAGGACGAATCGCTACGCTTCAGCCCACCCGTCACCGCTCACCCTGTGCGATTCCCCTCCGGTGCCCAGATCCCGCTCGGCTCCTCGCACGCGCCCAAAGAAAAATTACCACAATGGGCTCGTAGAGCCAACAGCCACATCTTCCCTCTAGCTACACCGCACACCAACTCACCTGCTGACAGCGCCGCCCTCCATCACCCTGCACGACTCCTCCCTCGGCACCTGCCAAACCGATGTCAAACAAGTCACCTGCATGCACGGCCACAGCTGAACCACGACACAGGTCTCGATCGCATGTAGGAACACCCCTTGAGAGCCCAACTAGGGCGGCTCCTAAACATAAGCACAATACATCAAACATTAAGCCCAGCACACAGACAAACCACAACACCCTTGACATGCTACCTGCTCAGCTAAGACTCCAGCTCCCTCTCCCAGACACCTACGGTTCTTCCCTGGGGGCCCAGCCCACAAAACCCAACAGGAATTACTTCCCTCACCCACCGACAACAGCCACTTGATCCAAGACAGCTGCAAAACTCCTCCCCGCTCAAAGCCTGGGCGCATCCCTAGATGCCAGCACCACCCACCTTGCCCTGACTCTACATCCCCAGGCAGGGCGGCTCCAAGACACACACAGAACAACGCTACACAGAACGCTACAAGCAATGCACCCCGAAGGATGAGAGGCAGCTCTCGGAGAGAACGACGACACCCAGATGGAACCCCCCGTCCGGCAAGACCGCCTGCGGGACCCTGACGGTGACGTCGGCAGGCCCTACGGCAACACCAGAGAACGCCAACAGCTTCGTGGCCCGTGACAAGAGCTTCCTCTCACAACCGAGACGACAGACGCGCAACCAGCCCAGCTTCAAGACCTAACCGCCTACGGATGCAAGGAAGAAACGCCAGTCCCCAAAAAACTCACAGCCACAGAGCGGTGCCGCTCACGCGGCCGGGAACGACGACGCCCAAGACGACCGTCCGAGACGCCAAAACGATCCACGCCTGAAGCTTGCGACGCCAAAAGAGAAGGGCCCGATGGGCGCTGAGCCCACGACTAGGGCCTCGCCGAGCCCTAGTAACGCTGCCGAGGCACCTGCCCGGCTCCTAAAGAACAAAGAGAACAACCGAGACCCGAGGAAGGTCGGAGACACCCAACACAAAACACACACGCTGCACAATAACGCACACAGCCTGGAACCGCCCTGCCCGCCACACGTTCCCGTCACGTTGAAGAGGAACCTGCTCCTTTTCCCTGCTCCCAAAGGGGACCGCTTCCCAGACAGCCCGCTCCACTGCACCATCCTTAAAACCCCTCCCTCCCCCAACCCCTTCCTCAGCACCGTTGCCTCAACTTAGCTTTCAAGGGGCCCAGAGTCCCGGTCCACCCATCCTTCAGAAGAACAAGCGCACAGGCAGCCCACTGCATCGGTCCTCCAAGTCCCAGGTGCCTTTTCATCATCTAAACAAAAACAACAAAAATACACACACCGCCCTGGCAGTCAGCATCCCATCACTCAA
The DNA here is from genome assembly GCF_963921805.1 of Phalacrocorax carbo. Lineage (NCBI taxonomy): Eukaryota > Metazoa > Chordata > Aves > Suliformes > Phalacrocoracidae > Phalacrocorax > Phalacrocorax carbo. Next base: position 1,326,942 of record NW_026990418.1, on the reverse strand, counting down.
CAAGGACCTACCCCGCAACGTCCCCCACCTCACGCGCACCCGGCTGATCCGTGCCCATTCCGGACGAGGACGAACGCCACCCCCTGCGGCCCCTAGAGATACCACAGGATACACAAAGTTACCGTCACTCTGCCAAAAAAGGAAGAACGAACCACACCAGCCCCGCGCCCCTCCCCTCTGCGACCCAGCTCACCTCAAACGCGCATCCAGGCCCAAGGGCAGCCACCGCACAACCTGCAGAACCAGAGACAAACGCTTCCATTGAGTGGCCGTACGACAGACACCTTGCTCTCAAACAACAGCCTGGCCTTCAACCCCCTCACCTCTCGGACCTCTCGTCGGCACGCGGCGTCTCCCCTCCGAAGCCTGCGGGCGGCACCTGCAAGAACCCAAGCAAAAAAGGACCCGCTCAGGTGCTGCGGGACTCTCAGGACACCCGCACCAACCCCCCCCATCTCAGACACGCACCTTTCCCTCGACAGCTCACCTGCCTGGCCCCCATCAGATACGGTTGCCATCTTGAGGCTCGCCCACCACCTGCAAGAGCCAAACGCACGTTGCTCACAACCACCTGCAACGCGGCACCTCAGGACGAATCGCTACGCTTCAGCCCACCCGTCACCGCTCACCCTGTGCGATTCCCCTCCGGTGCCCAGATCCCGCTCGGCTCCTCGCACGCGCCCAAATAAAAATTACCACAATGGGCTCGTAGAGCCAACAGCCACATCTTCCCTCTAGCTACACCACACACCAACTCACCTGCTGACAGCGCCGCCCTCCATCACCCTGCACGACTCCTCCCTCGGCACCTGCCAAACCGATGTCAAACAAGTCACCTGCACGCACGGCCACAGCTGAACCACGACACGGGTCTCGATCGCATGTAGGAACACCCCCTTGAGAGCCCAACTAGGGCGGCTCCTAAACATAAGCACAATACATCAAACATTAAGCCCAGCACACAGACAAACCACAACACCCTTGACATGCTACCTGCTCAGCTAAGACTCCAGCTCCCTCTCCCAGACACCTACGGTTCTTCCCTGGGGGCCCAGCCCACAAAACCCAACAGGAATTACTTCCCTCACCCACCGACAACAGCCACTTGATCCAAGACGGCTGCAAAACTCCTCCCCGCTCAAAGCCTGGGCGCATCCCTAGATGCCAGCACCACCCACCTTGCCCTGACTCTACATCCCCGGGCAGGGCGGCTCCAAGACACACACAGAACAACGCTACAAGCAATGCACCCCGAAGGATGAGAGGCAGCTCTCGGAGAGAACGGCGACACCCAGACGGAAACCCCCGTCCGGCAAGACCGCCTGCGGGATCCCGACGGTGACGTCGGCAGGCCCTACGGCAACACCAGAGAACGCCAACAGCTTCGTGGCCCGTGACAAGAGCTTCCTCTCACAACCGAGACGACAGACGCGCAACCAGCCCAGCTTCAAGACCTAACCGCCTACGGATGCAAGGAAGAAACGCCAGTCCCCAAAAAACTCACAGCCACAGAGCGGCGCCGCTCACGCGGCCGGGAACGACGCCGCCCAAGACGACCGTCCGAGACGCCAAAACGATCCACGCCTGAAGCTTGCGACGCCAAAAGAGAAGCGCCCGATGGGCGCTGAGCCCACGACTAGGGCCTCGCCGAGCCCTAGTAACGCTGCCGAGGCACCTGCCCGGCTCCTAAAGAACAAAGAGAGCAACCGAGACCCGAGGAAGGTCGGAGACACCCAACACAAAACACACACGCTGCACAATAACGCACACAGCCTGGAACCGCCCTGCCCGCCACACGTTCCCGTCACGTTGAAGAGGAACCTGCTCCTTTTCCCTGCTCCCAAAGGGGACCGCTTCCCAGACAGCCCGCTCCGCTGCACCATCCTTAAAACCCCTCCCTCCCCCAACCCCTTCCTCAGCACCGTTGCCTCAGCTTAGCTTTCAAGGGGCCCAGAGTCCCGGTCCACCCATCCTTCAGAAGAACAAGCGCACAGGCAGCCCACTGCATCGGTCCTCCAAGTCCCAGGTGCCTTTTCATCATCTAAACAAAAACAACAAAAATACACACACCGCCCCGTCAGTCAGCATCCCGTCACTCAACAAGGACCTACCCTGCAACGTCCCCCACCTCACGCGCACCCGGCTGATCCGTGCCCATTCCGGACGAGGACGAACGCCATCCCCTGCGGCCCCTAGAGATACCACAGGATACACAAAGTTACCGTCACTCTGCCAAAAAAGGAAGAACGACCCACACCAGCCCCGCGCCCCTCCCCTCTGCGACCCAGCTCACCTCAAACGCGCATCCAGGCCCAAGGGCAGCCGGCGCACAACCTGCAGAACCAGAGACAAACGCTTCCATTGAGTGGCCGTACGACACCTTGCTCTCAAACAACAGCCTGGCCTTCAACCCCCTCACCTCTCGGACCTCTCGTCGGCACGCGGCGTCTCCCCTCCGAAGCCTGCGGGCGGCACCTGCAAGAACCCAAGCAAAAAAGGACCCGCTCAGGTGCTGCGGGACTCTCAGGACACCCGCACCAACCGCCCCCATCTCAGACACGCACCTTTCCCTCGACAGCTCACCTGCCTGGCCTCCATCAGATACGGTCGCCACCTTGAGGCTCGCCCACCACCTGCAAGAGCCAAACGCACGTTGCTCACAACCACCTGCAACGCGACACCTCAGGACGAATCGCTACGCTTCAGCCCACCCGTCACCGCTCACCCTGTGCGATTCCCCTCCGGTGCCCAGATCCCGCTCGGCTCCTCGCACGCGCCCAAAGAAAAATTACCACAATGGGCTCGTAGAGTCAACAGCCACATCTTCCCTCTAGCTACACCACACACCAACTCACCTGCTGACAGCGCCGCCCTCCATCACCCTGCACGACTCCTCCCTCGGCACCTGCCAAACCGATGTCAAACAAGTCACCTGCACGCACGGCCACAGCTGAACCACGACACAGGTCTCGATCGCATGTAGGAACACCCCCTTGAGAGCCCAACTAGGGCGGCTCCTAAACATAAGCACAATACATCAAACATTAAGCCCAGCACACAGACAAGCCAGAACACCCTTGACATGCTACCTGCTCAGCTAAGACTCCAGCTCCCTCCCCCAGACACCTACGGTTCTTCCCTGGGGGCCCACAAAACCCAACAGGATTTCCTCCCCTCACCCACCGACAACAGCCAGTCGATCCAAGACGGCTGCAAAATTCCTTCCCCCCCTCCACCCCCCCCAAAAGCCTGGGCGCATCCCTAGATGCCAGCACCACCCACCTTGCCCTGACTCTCCATCCCCGGGCAGGGCGGCTCCAAGACAAACACAGAACAACGCTACGCAGAACGCTACAGGCAAAGCACCCCGAAGGATGAGAGGCAGCTCTCGGAGAGAACGACGACACCCAGATGGAACCCCCCGTCCGGCAAGACCGCCTGCGGGACCCCGACGGTGACGTCGGCAGGCCCTACGGCAACACCAGAGAACGCCAACAGCTTCGTGGCCCGTGACAAGAGCTTCCTCTCACAACCGAGACGACAGACGCGCAACCAGCCCAGCTTCAAGACCTAACCGCCTACGGATGCAAGGAAGAAACGCCAGTCCCCAAAAAACTCACAGCCACAGAGCAGTGCCGCTCACGCGGCCGGGAACGACGACACCCAAGACGACCGTCCGAGACGCCAAAACGATCCACGCCTGAAGCTTGCGACGCCAAAAGAGAAGCGCCCGATGGGCGCCGAGCCCACGACTAGGGCCTCGCCGGGCACTACCAACGCTGCCGAGGCACCTGCCCGGCTCCTAAGGAACAAAGAGAACAACCGAGACCCGAGGAAGGTCGGAGACACCCAACACAAAACACACACGCTGCACAATAACGCACACAGCCTGGAACCGCCCTGCCCGCCACACGTTCCCGTCACGTTGAAGAGGAACCTGCTCCTTTTCCCTGCTCCCAAAGGGGACCGCTTCCCAGACAGCCCGCTCCGCTGCACCATCCTTAAAACCCCTCCCTCCCCCAACCCCTTCCTCAGCACCGTTGCCTCAGCTTAGCTTTCAAGGGGCCCAGAGTCCCGGTCCACCCATCCTTCAGAAGAACAAGCGCACAGGCAGCCCACTGCATCGGTCCTCCAAGTCCCAGGTGCCTTTTCATCATCTAAACAAAAACAACAAAAATACACACACCGCCCCGTCAGTCAGCATCCCGTCACTCAACAAGGACCTACCCCGCAACGTCCCCCACCTCACGCGCACCCGGCTGATCCGTGCCCATTCCGGACGAGGACGAACGCCATCCCCTGCGGCCCCTAGAGATACCACAGGATACACAAAGTTACCGTCACTCTGCCAAAAAAGGAAGAACGACCCACACCAGCCCCGCGCCCCTCCCCTCTGCGACCCAGCTCACCTCAAACGCGCATCCAGGCCCAAGGGCAGCCGGCGCACAACCTGCAGAACCAGAGACAAACGCTTCCATTGAGTGGCCGTACGACACCTTGCTCTCAAACAACAGCCTGGCCTTCAACCCCCTCACCTCTCGGACCTCTCGTCGGCACGCGGCGTCTCCCCTCTGAAGCCTGCGGGCGGCACCTGCAAGAACCCAAGCAAAAAAGGACCCGCTCAGGTGCTGCGGGACTCTCAGGACACCCGCACCAACCGCCCCCATCTCAGACACGCACCTTTCCCTCGACAGCTCACCTGCCTGGCCTCCATCAGATACGGTCGCCACCTTGAGGCTCGCCCACCACCTGCAAGAGCCAAACGCACGTTGCTCACAACCACCTGCAACGCGACACCTCAGGACGAATCGCTACGCTTCAGCCCACCCGTCACCGCTCGCCCTGTGCGATTCCCCTCCGGTGCCCAGATCCCGCTCGGCTCCTCGCATGCGCCCAAATAAAAATTACCACAATGGGCTCGTAGAGCCAACAGCCACATCTTCCCTCTAGCTACACCACACACCAACTCACCTGCTGACAGCGCCGCCCTCCATCACCCTGCACGACTCCTCCCTCGGCACCTGCCAAACCGATGTCAAACAAGTCACCTGCACGCACGGCCACAGCTGAACCACGACACAGGTCTCGATCGCATGTAGGAACACCCCCTTGAGAGCCCAACTAGGGCGGCTCCTAAACATAAGCACAATACATCAAACATTAAGCCCAGCACACAGACAAGCCAGAACACCCTTGACATGCTACCTGCTCAGCTAAGACTCCAGCTCCCTCCCCCAGACACCTACGGTTCTTCCCTGGGGGCCCACAAAACCCAACAGGATTTCCTCCCCTCACCCACCGACAACAGCCAGTCGATCCAAGACGGCTGCAAAATTCCTTCCCCCCCTCCACCCCCCCCAAAAGCCTGGGCGCATCCCTAGATGCCAGCACCACCCACCTTGCCCTGACTCTCCATCCCCGGGCAGGGCGGCTCCAAGACAAACACAGAACAACGCTACGCAGAACGCTACAGGCAAAGCACCCCGAAGGATGAGAGGCAGCTCTCGGAGAGAACGACGACACCCAGATGGAACCCCCCGTCCGGCAAGACCGCCTGCGGGACCCCGACGGTGACGTCGGCAGGCCCTACGGCAACACCAGAGAACGCCAACAGCTTCGTGGCCCGTGACAAGAGCTTCCTCTCACAACCGAGACGACAGACGCGCAACCAGCCCAGCTTCAAGACCTAACCGCCTACGGATGCAAGGAAGAAACGCCAGTCCCCAAAAAACTCACAGCCACAGAGCAGTGCCGCTCACGCGGCCGGGAACGTCGACGCCCAAGACGACCGTCCGAGACGCCAAAACGATCCACGCCTGAAGCTTGCGACGCCAAAAGAGAAGCGCCCGATGGGCGCCGAGCCCACGACTAGGGCCTCGCCGGGCACTACCAACGCTGCCGAGGCACCTGCCCGGCTCCTAAGGAACAAAGAGAACAACCGAGACCCGAGGAAGGTCGGAGACACCCAACACAAAACACACACGCTGCACAATAACGCACACAGCCTGGAACCGCCCTGCCCGCCACACGTTCCCGTCACGTTGAAGAGGAACCTGCTCCTTTTCCCTGCTCCCAAAGGGGACCGCTTCCCAGACAGCCCGCTCCGCTGCACCATCCTTAAAACCCCTCCCTCCCCCAACCCCTTCCTCAGCACCGTTGCCTCAACTTAGCTTTCAAGGGGCCCAGAGTCCCGGTCCACCCATCCTTCAGAAGAACAAGCGCACAGGCAGCCCACTGCATCGGTCCTCCAAGTCCCAGGTGCCTTTTCATCATCTAAACAAAAACAACAAAAATACACACACCGCCCCGTCAGTCAGCATCCCATCACTCAACAAGGACCTACCCCCGCAACGTCCCCCACCTCACGCGCACCCGGCTGATCCGTGCCCATTCCGGACGAGGACGAACGCCATCCCCTGCGGCCCCTAGAAATACCACAGGATACACAAAGTTACCGTCACTCTGCCAAAAAAGGAAGAACGAACCACACCAGCCCCGCGCCCCTCCCCTCTGCAACCCAGCTCACCTCAAACGCGCACCCAGGCCCAAGGGCAGCCGGCGCACAACCTGCAGAACCAGAGACAAACGCTTCCATTGAGTGGCCGTACGACAGACACCTTGCTCTCAAACAACAGCCTGGCCTTCAACCCCCTCACCTCTCGGACCTCTCGTCGGCACGCGGCGTCTCCCCTCCGAAGCCTGCGGGCGGCACCTGCAAGAACCCAAGCAAAAAAGGACCCGCTCAGGTGCTGCGGGACTCTCAGGATACCCGCACCAACCCCCCCCATCTCAGACACGCACCTTTCCCTCGACAGCTCACCTGCCTGGCCTCCATCAGATGCGGTCGCCATCTTGAGGCTCGCCCACCACCTGCAAGAGCCAAACGCATGTTGCTCACAACCACCTGCAACGCGACCCCTCAGGACGAATCACTACGCTTCAGCCCACCCGTCACCGCTCGCCCTGTGCGATTCCCCTCCGGTGCCCAGATCCCGCTCGGCTCCTCGCACGCGCCCAAAGAAAAATTACCACAATGGGCTCGTAGAGCCAACAGCCACATCTTCCCTCTAGCTACACCACACACCAACTCACCTGCTGACAGCGCCGCCCTCCATCACCCTGCACGACTCCTCCCTCGGCACCTGCCAAACCGATGTCAAACAAGTCACCTGCATGCACGGCCACAGCTGAACCACGACACGGGTCTCGATCGCATGTAGGAACACCCCCTTGAGAGCCCAACTAGGGCGGCTCCTAAACATAAGCACAATACATCAAACATTAAGCCCAGCACACAGACAAACCACAACACCCTTGACATGCTACCTGCTCAGCTAAGACTCTAGCTCCCTCCCCCAGACACCTACGGTTCTTCCCTGGGGGCCCAGCCCACAAAACCCAACAGGAATTACTTCCCTCACCCACCGACAACAGCCACTTGATCCAAGACGGCTGCAAAACTCCTCCCCGCTCAAAGCCTGGGCGCATCCCTAGATGCCAGCACCACCCACCTTGCCCTGACTCTACATCCCCGGGCAGGGCGGCTCCAAGACACACACAGAACAACGCTACACAGAACGCTACAAGCAATGCACCCCGAAGGATGAGAGGCAGCTCTCGGAGAGAACGACGACACCCAGACGGGAACCCCCGTCCGGCAAGACCGCCTGCGGGACCCCGACGGTGACGTCGGCAGGCCCTACGGCAACATCAGAGAACGCCAACAGCTTCGTGGCCCGTGACAAGAGCTTCCTCTCACAACCGAGACGACAGACGCGCAACCAGCCCAGCTTCAAGACCTAACTGCCTACGGATGCAAGGAAGAAACGCCAGTCCCCAAAAAACTCACAGCCACAGAGCGGCGCCGCTCACGCGGCCGGGAACAACGACGCCCAAGACGGCCGTCCGAGACGCCAAAACGATCCACGCCTGAAGCTTGCGACGCCAAAAGAGAAGCGCCCGATGGGCGCCGAGCCCATGACTAGGGCCTCGCCGGGCACTACCAACGCTGCCGAGGCACCTGCCCGGCTCCTAAAGAACAAAGAGAACAACCGAGACCCGAGGAAGGTCGGAGACACCCAACACAAAACACACACGCTGCACAATAACGCACACAGCCTGGAACCGCCCTGCCCGCCACACGTTCCCGTCACGTTGAAGAGGAACCTGCTCCTTTTCCCTGCTCCCAAAGGGGACCGCTTCCCAGACAGCCCGCTCCGCTGCACCATCCTTAAAACCCCTCCCTCCCCCAACCCCTTCCTCAGCACCGTTGCCTCAGCTTAGCTTTCAAGGGGCCCAGAGTCCCGGTCCACCCATCCTTCAGAAGAACAAGCGCACAGGCAGCCCACTGCATCGGTCCTCCAAGTCCCAGGTGCCTTTTCATCATCTAAACAAAAACAACAAAAATACACACACCGCCCCATCAGTCAGCATCCCGTCACTCAACAAGGACCTACCCCGCAACGTCCCCCACCTCACGCGCACCCGGCTGATCCGTGCCCATTCCGGACGAGGACGAACGCCATCCCCTGCGGCCCCTAGAGATACCACAGGACACACAAAGTTACCGTCGCTCTGCCAAAAAAGGAAGAACGAACCACACCAGCCCCGCGCCCCTCCCCTCTGCGACCCAGCTCACCTCAAACGCGCATCCAGGCCCAAAGGCAGCCGGCGCACAACCTGCAGAACCAGAGACAAACGCTTCCATTGAGTGGCCGTACGACAGACACCTTGCTCTCAAACAACAGCCTGGCCTTCAACCCCCTCACCTCTCGGACCTCTCGTCGGCATGCGGCGTCTCCCCTCCGAAGCCTGCGGGCGGCACCTGCAAGAACCCAAGCAAAAAAGGACCCGCTCAGGTGCTGCGGGACTCTCAGGACACCCGCACCAACCGCCCCCATCTCAGACACGCACCTTTCCCTCGACAGCTCACCTGCCTGGCCTCCAGCAGATACGGTCGCCACCTTGAGGCTCGCCCACCACCTGCAAGAGCCAAACGCACGTTGCTCACAACCACCTGCAACGCGGCACCTCAGGACGAATCGCTACGCTTCAGCCCACCCGTCACCGCTCACCCTGTGCGATTCCCCTCCGGTGCCCAGATCCCGCTCGGCTCCTCGCACGCGCCCAAAGAAAAGTTACCACAATGGGCTCGTAGAGCCAACAGCCACATCTTCCCTCTAGCTACACCACACACCAACTCACCTGCTGACAGCGCCGCCCTCCATCACCCTGCACGACTCCTCCCTCGGCACCTGCCAAACCGATACCAAACAAGTCACCTGCACGCACGGCCACAGCTGAACCATGACACGGGTCTCGATCGCATGTAGGAACACCCCCTTGAGAGCCCAACTAGGGCGGCTCCTAAACATAAGCACAATACATCAAACATTAAGCCCAGCACACAGACAAACCACAACACCCTTGACATGCTACCTGCTCAGCTAAGACTCCAGCTCCCTCCCCCAGACACCTACGGTTCTTCCCTGGGGGCCCAGCCCACAAAACCCAACAGGAATTACTTCCCTCACCCACCGACAACAGCCACTTGATCCAAGACGGCTGCAAAACTCCTCCCCGCTCAAAGCCTGGGCGCATCCCTAGATGCCAGCACCACCCACCTTGCCCTGACTCTCCATCCCCGGGCAGGGCGGCTCCAAGACACACACAGAACAACGCTACACAGAACGCTACAAGCAATGCACCCCGAAGGATGAGAGGCAGCTCTCGGAGAGAACGGCGACACCCAGACGGAAACCCCCGTCCGGCAAGACCGCCTGCGGGACCCCGACGGTGACGTCGGCAGGCCCTACGGCAACGCCAGAGAACGCCGACAGCTTCGTGGCCCGTGACAAGCGCTTCCTCTCACAACCGAGACGACAGACGCGCAACCAGCCCAGCTTCAAGACCTAACCGCCTACGGATGCAAGGAAGAAACGCCAGTCCCCAAAAAACTCACAGCCACAGAGCGGCGCCGCTCACGCGGCCGGGAACGACGCCGCCCAAGACGGCCGTCCGAGACGCCAAAACGATCCACGCCTGAAGCTTGCGACGCCAAAAGAGAAGCGCCCGATGGGCGCCGAGCCCACGACTAGGGCCTCGCCGGGCACTACCAACGCTGCCGAGGCACCTGCCCGGCTCCTAAAGAACAAAGAGAGCAACCGAGACCCGAGGAAGGTCGGAGACACCCAACACAAAACACACACACGCTGCACAATAACGCACACAGCCTGGAACCGCCCTGCCCGCCACACGTTCCCGTCACGTTGAAGAGGAACCTGCTCCTTTTCCCTGCTCCCAAAGGGGACCGCTTCCCGGACAGCCCGCTCCGCTGCACCATCCTTAAAACCCCTCCCTCCCCCAACCCCTTCCTCAGCACCGTTGCCTCAGCTTAGCTTTCAAGGGGCCCAGAGTCCCGGTCCACCCATCCTTCAGAAGAACAAGCGCACAGGCAGCCCACTGCATCGGTCCTCCAAGTCCCAGCTGCCTTTTCATCATCTAAACAAAAACAACAAAAATACACACACCGCCCCGTCAGTCAGCATCCCGTCACTCAACAAGGACCTACCCCCGCAACGTTCCCCCACCTCACGCGCACCCGGCTGATCCGTGCCCATTCTGGACGAGGACGAACGCCATCCCCTGCGGCCCCTAGAGATACCACAGGACACACAAAGTTACCGTCGCTCTGCCAAAAAAGGAAGAACGAACCACACCAGCCCCGCGCCCCTCCCCTCTGCGACCCAGCTCACCTCAAACGCGCATCCAGGCCCAAAGGCAGCCGGCGCACAACCTGCAGAACCAGAGACAAACGCTTCCATTGAGTGGCCGTACGACAGACACCTTGCTCTCAAACAACAGCCTGGCCTTCAACCCCCTCACCTCTCGGACCTCTCGTCGGCACGCGGCGTCTCCCCTCCGAAGCCTGCGGGCGGCACCTGCAAGAACCCAAGCAAAAAAGGACCCGCTCAGGTGCTGCGGGACTCTCAGGACACCCGCACCAACCCCCCCCATCTCAGACACGCACCTTTCCCTCGACAGCTCACCTGCCTGGCCCCCATCAGATACGGTTGCCATCTTGAGGCTCGCCCACCACCTGCAAGAGCCAAACGCACGTTGCTCACAACCACCTGCAACGCGGCACCTCGGGACGAATCGCTACGCTTCAGCCCACCCGTCACCGCTCACCGTAGCCTTCGCTGAGGTCTCATCACCACACTGTGTCTCTCCCACAAAGCCTACATGGAGCATGTGCAAGAACTTAAGGAAGAAGATACATGCTACGATATTACCCACAACAGCAACCTACCCACGCCGAATCCCGTTCTCACACATCTTTTCTTTGACAGCTTGCCTGCCCAGCCTCTGTCAGTTCCAGCTGCCACTTTGAGGCTCACCCATCACCTGTAACACACAAGTAACACAGGTCACTTTTACCTTCGCTATCAACACAACACCTCAGAAAGAACCGCTACTTCAGCACACCAATCACCTCTCACCTTGATCCACTCCCCTCCCGTGTCCAGCTCACACTTGGCTCATTCCTTACTGCCTTCTAACCCCCCAAAACACACTGCAGACTCATTCAGCCGTCAGTCACATCTTCCTTCTATATACCACACACCGTCCTACCTTCTTACAGCATTTCCCCAGCTTTCCTCTGTCACCCTGAAGAACTCCTCCGCCGCCTCTGGAAAAAAAGGACATGGTGGAAGTCACCTGGATGCACAGCAATAGCTTAACTGATCCATAGGTCTTGCTCCCATGTAGGAATACCATGTAGAGCCCAACTACCACCTGCCATTAAAGGACATACGTTAACTCAAACATTACACCCTATACACGTACAAACCTGAAGACCGTTAGGATGTACTCTCAGCTAGCACTCTAGCTGCCAGCTACAGTCATCCCCTTAACATCTACAAAATACTACTAAAGTTACTGACCTTTCCCATTGCTTTTGGCTCTCGGCTCTGCACAAGGCTACGCAGGGTTTTACAGAAGTCTATGGATATTAACTATCCACTTGTATTGCTCTTCTTTTCTTAAAGAAACAGCATATATAAATTCCCATACATAAATGCATACAGAACACTCACCCTAACCCCTACCGCATCTTATCAATACTCTTAACAGTTAATGTCAACACCTTCTAGATTACACAAGAGCGTTAATGAAAATAATTTTAAGATTCAATAAAGTTGAGAATACCAATAATAAAAAGAAACATACTCAAAACTAAAAAGAAAAAAATAACAGAACAACATACTATCAAGCCATCTTACCACACCTGAACCTCCAATGCAGTATTAGATAAGGAAAAACATATAAGTTTAGACACAAATGATCTTTCAAATTTAAATGCCACCAACCCTTATTGAGTTCTAAAAGCCTTACCTCTCACAAGCATCTGCATTTCTTTAAATATCAAAACATACCTATCCAAAAATATTTAAACAGCTCAAAACTTACAATTAAGTGCAGGAACACCAAAGCACCCACACTGGAGAAACCCAGGAGGAAAGTGAGCTCCCTCACCAGAGGCTGTGGCTCATATACCCCGGGCCCTGCCCACCACCCTTCCCACAATCACCTGGGAAAGGGGAGGGGTGAACCACCACAGGGTATAAAGGCAGCTGAAGGAACAGCAGGGAGTTTTCTCGAGTGCTTTATGTTAACAGCATGGAAGAAGACAAAAAGAGTGGTTCTTACTGTAATTGTACTACTATTTGTTTTTCTTCACCTACGTGTATTGCATCAGCAATGTGGCCAGGTAAGAAATTAAACTTCATTTTCCTGGGATGTATACAGGGAAAAACCATGTCTGTCTTAATAATTTATATAGAAGAGCAGCTCCTGGATTATAACAGCACTATTATGACCATTAGTTGTATGTTTTACTTTTCTGTAAAACAGAAGAGTTATACAATTATGGTTCATTTCTAGCAAAACCACACATACTATCTATATACTAGCAGAGCTATAGTCTAGATATGACTGAATGGCAAAGTGAATTAAATCTCTGGCTCAAATGAGATTATTTTCTATAAATCACTGATAATTCAGAGTAATTTTGACACTCTGATTTCCTTAAGACACTGATAGCAGTCTCAAAGGACAAAAATTACAAAAGGGAAATACAGGAATGGTATCAAAAGTTATATGAAGTGTCCTAATGAGCATATAAGCAGCTAAATAAAGAATAAATGGGGAAGTGCAATAAAAACTCATTGAGACGTGTGTTGCTAAAAATAGATCCAGGCTATTGATTCTCCAAGAACCTCGAGAGAAGGTCAGAGCCACCCGTAGACATTTTTGGGGTACCAGATACCAAAGAGAAACATACTATAAGACAGAAAACAAATTAATTACTGTGGAGTACAAAGATGGCTTTAGGAAAGGTCCTGGCAGAACAAGAGGCGTTGTCACAGGGATAGGAATAGTTTCTAATGGACCAGAGAAACTAAAGCAGTGGTGAGAATGCAGGAAGCTCAAAAGGGAATTGACCAAACTAACAGATATTCTCGGGGGAGCCGGAACAGGGGGGCGGCAAAGAATTAAGAAAAAAGTGATCGGGGTAACAGATACCGACTCAGGAATAGAGCTGGAGGGTAAAGAGGGGTGAAAAGTGCCCTTCTGAGCTAGAACAGGGTCCTGGGCTATCTCTATGAGGGGATGTCTCATGGGAACTCAGCAAACGGAGCAGAGGAGTCCCGAGGGAGCCCAAGACACCAAAGCAGCCTTGGAGCTGGAGCCTGAGGAGAGTCTAGGAAAGGACTGTGACTAGGATAGAAGATGTCCTGAGGAAGGCAGAGAGACAGAAAAGTATTTGGGGATGTGACAATTACATCCAGAGGGCATCTGAGCTCAGTAAACGCAACGTGAGAAAGCCAGGGAACAAATGGAGGCACAAACAGAAGGAAGAAAGGACAGAATGACTGCTGTGCGCAGCATATACAGACTCGGGAAATCTTCAGATGGTGAGAGAGTGGTGCGAGTGCCGCGGCAAAGCTAAAAGCGCGCAGAATGCGACCTCAAAGGGACCGGTAGGTGTTGCGGCACCCTGAGGGGTCGTGGATGAGGCTCGGAGACAAAAGAATGCTCTGGGAAATGAGGATACGGTCTGGAGGGGTGTGACCAGATTACAGATCTTCTCAGGAGCCGGGGACCGGCTGGAGGTACCGTAGTCAGCAGACGGTATGCTAAGAGTGCTCCGAGGCACAAGCAAACCCAACGACTGGGTTCAGAGATAACAAGGGAAGACCAAAGTCCGCTACTGAGCTAAAACAGGGTTGTGGGACGCAAAGGGGCTCTCTGGACGCACGGTGACTGGGAGCAGAGGGGTCACGAAAGGCTCGCGGGGTAAGAGATTGAAAAGGAGAGTAAATGCTACCAAAATGCTGTGGAGCACAGGGAAGGTCTCGGGAGGCATCCTAGATGGCATAGAAAAGAAAAAGATTGCTCTTTTTTGGGAACAGATGTCTTGGAGAGGTGCGATTGCGACAACAATGTGCTGCTGGGGAACGTCTAAGACGGTGAGGTAAAAGGCCTATGAGGTAGAAGAAGACATTTTAAAAGCTGCGACACTAACAAAAGACAATAAATTATTCAAGTGTTAATACAGCCAATGGATAACATTAGGCAGAGGAGTTAAAAACTGATAGTAAAGAAATAGGGAAAAACATAAAACACCAAAGGCCAAGTGACTTGGAGATGTAGGGGAAAAAAAAAATCAAGTGTGGGATGTTAGAAAAACAAAGAGAAAAATGAAAAGACGGACAGGAAACTGAAACGGGAGCGGAAAGAAAGTTAAAATGCAGCAGTACTAATGAAAGACAAGAAATAATTCTGAGAAACAGCAAAGGGAATAAAAGTAGACAGAACATTTAGGAAGCAAGAGATTAGGAAAAGGAAGGGCAAAAATAGATAGGGACAGCCATCTAAAAGAGACAGCAAATTTTAAAAGCTGTGACGCTAAGGGAAGAGAAGAAATAATTTTAAAAAGACAGCAAAGGGAGAAAAATTGGCATAGAAAAGGTTTAAAAAGCAAGGGGGATTATGGAAATAAAGATAAAATTTAAAACATAGGGACAGCAAACGGATGAAGAAAACTGGTGAAGTGATGGTGTTAAGGGAAGACATATACTTGAAAGAAAACAGAGCAAAATAAGCACAGGAAACGGGCTAAAGGAAGAAAGCTAAAAAAGTGACAGGGATTAGGGAAACCTAGAGCAAACTATTAATAATAGGGATGGAAAATAGAAAAATATTATAAAAGCAAAGGTACTGCTACTAAGGACAAGAAATAACTAAAACATAAAGACACCAGATAAAATTGTACAAAATTTTAGAGGAAAATACGATTCAAGAAATGAGGGAAAAAATTAATAGCAGCAACGGTCAAGTAAAATGGAAATGTAGAAAGTAAGTGGAAAAAGCAAGGTCATTAGTGAAATAGAAGAAATAACTTTTTTTAAACTTCCAAAGGAATGAGAGTTAACTTATAAATAACATTTAAAAAGGAAGGACTTATAGGAAAATACAAGAAAAAATTAAAATTAAAACAGAGACGGTAACCTAGAAGGGAGGTAGAAAGGAAATGGAAAAAGCGAGGGCACTAAAGAGAGATGAGAAATAATTTTGCAAAGACAGCAAAGAGAACTGAGGTTGCTGTAGAAAGAAAGCCTAGCCAGCAGTGCGTATTAGGAAATAAAGACAATCTTATGCAATAAGGACAGTGACCCGAAACAGACGTGCAAAGGAAATGTAAAAAGCGAGAGCGCTATGGAAAACAATTGAGAAGTAACACCGGCGAACGAGACAAAAGTAGGAAAGTTTAAAAGCCGAGGGATTAAGAGACAATAACAACTAAAAAATAGTAATAGAAATAAAAGACAGACATAAAATTTTAAAAGCGATGGTGCTAAGGAAAGAGCTGAAAATGAACAAATGACCACAGTAAAGGTGATAATAGTACACAAAAAGAACAAAAAGAACAAAAAGGGTGGTTAGGGTACCACTGGAAAAAAATTAAAAGGGATTGAATAAGGAGTTCAGCTATCTCAAAGGGGGAAAAGCATTCTTCCTTGGGAATTTGCAGGGCTCGGGGAGGCGGCTTTAAGGGAGACTTGGAGGGGAAGGGATATAGCCAGGCTCACTAAAGAAGAGCCTAGGGGCGGCGTGCCGAGCTCGAGGGTGAAATCAATATCCCACCTTGAGCAGGTCTACCCCGATGCACGCAGCATAGATGCCGTAAGGCGGGAGATAGAAGCTGTTGTGCAGCGGGATAGCTTTGGTTTTCTTGCCATCGCAGACATCGCAGAATCATAGAACGTTCTGGGTCAGAAGGGACCCACGAGGATTAGAGTCCAACTCCTTTCCCTGCACAGGACAACCCCAAATTCACCCCATGCCTCTGATGGTGTTGCCCTAGTGCTACTTGATTATTGTCAGGCTTGGCGCTGTGCCTGCTTCCCTGGGGAGCCTGTTCCGTGGCCCTCTGAGTGAAAAACCTTTTCCTAATACCCACCCTAAACCTCCCCTGGACCATCCTCCTGCCGTTCCCTCAGGTCCTATTGTTGGTCACCGGAGAAAAATGATCGGCACCTGCGCCTCCTCCACCCCTTGTGAGGAAGCTGCAGAGGGAGATGAGGTCTCCCTGTCTCTAGGCTTAATAAACCAAGTGACTTTAGCTGCTCCTAGTACGGTTTCTCACCAGATGCGGTGGGATGCCTCGTACAATTCGAGTGCTGCGATGGATGGCTCTAATCTCTTACGAAGGGTTAGGCAAGGAAGGAGATGTGGTGGGGTGGCTCTGTACGTTAGGTAGTGTTTTGGCTGTAGAGAGCTCAATGATTGGGAGGATGAGGTTGACGGCTTATGGGTAAGGATGAGGGGAAAGGCCAACGAGGCAGGTATCCAGCTGGGGGTCTGCTGTAGACCACCTGACTGCAATGAAGAAGTAGCTGAAGAATTCTACAGGCAGCTGGCAGAACTCTCCCAGTTGCTACCCCTTATTCTCATGGGGCACTTGAACTTACCAGATGTCTGCTGGAAAGAAAACGCAGCAGAGGAAACTGTCTAGGAGGTTCGTGGAGCACGTGGAAGGTAACTTCCTGATGCAGCTGGTAAATGAGCCTACTGGGGAGGTGCCTCGACTGACCTGCTCTTTAGAAACAGAAGGACTGGTGGGAGATGGGGGGGTTGGAAGCCATTTTGCGCCTAGCGACTGCACCCTGATGGAATTCCTGATGCCTGGCAAAATAAGGAAGGGGGGCTGGCAAAATCTATACCGTGGACTTGTGGAGGGCAGGCTTTGGACTCTTCAGGATGCTGGTTGAAAGGGTTCCTTGGGAAGAAGTCCTGAAGGGCTAAGGGGTCCTGGAAGGCTGGACGTTGAAGAAGGAAATCTGGAAGGTGCAGAACCAGGTTGTCCCTGTGTGCAGTAAGACAAACGGGCAGGAAGATGACAGGCCTGGCTGAACAGAGAGCTTTTGCGGTGGCTCGGGGGCGGGGGGGAAAGGAGAGTTTACTGCTTTTGAAGAATGGGTAGGCAAGTCAAGAACAGAACACAGAGCTTGTTATGCCAATCGGAGAGCAAACCAGGAAGGCAAAAGCCCAGCTAGAACTCAACTGGCCACTGTTATTAGAGATGACAAAACATGCTTTTACATATATGCTAACAGAAAGAGAGCCAAAGAGAATCTCCAGCCTCTACTGGGGGCCGGGGTGGGGAATGCTGCCACTGAGGACTAGACTGAGGTACTTGATGCCTTCTTGGCCTCAGTCTCTAGTAGACTGGCTGTTTATCACCAGGGTAGTAATGGTTCACCTTCAGTGTGCTCACCAGGGGCATATACAGGATGAGCAGGGGATCAGGCCCAGACACTGCAGGTTCTGCCTGACCAACCCAGTCTCCTTCTATGACCAGGTGACCCACCTAGTGGATGAGGGAAGGGCCGTGGATGTTAGCTACCTGTACTTCAGTAAAGCCTTTGACACTGTCTCCCACAGCATTATCCTGGAGAAGCTGGTGGTTCCTAGCTTGGACAGGTGTACTCCTTGAGTACAAAACTAGCTGGATAGCTGAGCCCAAAGAGTAGTGGTGACAGAGGTTAAACCAAATTTGTGGCTGGTCATGAGCGCTGTTCCCCAGGGGGCAGCTTTAGGGCTAGCCTTGTTCCATGTCTTTATCAATGACCTGAATGAGGGGACAGTGTGCCTTCAGTAAGTTTGCAGATGATACCAAGTTGGGCGGGAGTGTTCATCTGCTTGAGGGTAGGAAGGCTCTGCAGAGGGATCTGGACAGGCTGGACCCATGGCCTGACGTCAACTCTATGAGAATTAACAAGGCTGAGTGCCGGGTCCTGTGCTCGGGTCACAACGACCCCATGCAATGCTACAGGCTTGGGGAAGAGCGGCTGGAAAACTGTGCGGCAGAGAAGGACCCGGGGGTGCTGGTTGACAGCCGGCTGAACGTGAGGCGGTGGTCTGCCTGGGGTGGCAGGGAGGCCGATGGAGTCCTGCCTTGTATCAGAACTGTTGTCAGCCTAAGGCATAGTATATCAGTTCAGTCAAAGGAGGGTTCTAAGTAAATGGATCAGCTTGAAACACAACACATCCTTTACAGCTTAAGTGAGTAGAACACTTAAACACTATTAACAGCTATTTATACTAAAAATCTGATCAAAATGGTACCACACTAAACATTCTTGCTGGTGTTAGAAAAAGCCTCATCCCTTCCTTATGGCACTGCTGCAGGGAGATAACCCTATGAGACTGCAGGGCAATGCTATAGCGTAACAAGAATCTATGCTTACTGATTCACCACCACAGCTACAGCTCTTTCACTGCTGCTGCTGCACATCATGCTTACGCAATGAAGCCCAAAGTGTCAAACCTAAAGGAATAAAATCAGGGGAACACAGCTGCCCTTCTGAAGGCAGGCTGCCCGGGGTGAGGGGGGCAGCTGTGCGTCGGGGCACAGGGCAGCCAGGCAGACCAGATGCCAGCGGCTGACCTGCAAAGGAGTTGTGCGCTGCTGAGCCTTGGGCTTCGTTGGCTTGGCAGCACCTCGCCTCTGCACTGCCAGGACCCTGCTCTGCTCATCCAGCATATAAGCACAAGGCTTCAGCGAGCACGCAACAGGAGAGCAGGGTAAGTGAGGGCATGTCACCAAGAAAAAACCCACACAGGAGAAAACCTCATGCAGGAGGCCCATTTCAGTGGAAGGGAGGTCACAGACACACGCAGAGGGAGGGCGGGGGAGGAGGCGGACACTGCCGGACAGGGGCATGTCTGGGCAGACATGCCATGGGGAACGTGCATGGGGATGACTGACACCAGGGGGTCCCCCCAGGATAATCCACAACAGGCAACTCACCTGGGATAACCTGCAGCAGATGATCCGCTCCAGATAACTGACGCACTGCAGAAAACCCATTCCAGACAAGCCCCAGAAATGCCCTTCCAAATGCAGGTGTTTCACACCTAGTAATCTCCAAATTAGGATTTTCATGGTGTTTTTTTCTTTATAGGGTTGGGTTGGTCAATTATTGCTTTGGGGTGTTGGGTTTTTATGTTATCTTTGGGTTGTGTTGTTTTCCATTTTGCTGGGTTTCTTGGGGATTTGTGGGTTGGGTCCTTTTTTTTTTTCCCCATAATATAAAACTTGGGGTTGTTCTTCAAAAATACTGTATAAAGTGGGGGGGGTGTGTGTTTTTGAACCACAAAAATTGGTGATTTTCAGTTTGTTCTGTGGGTTTCTTCATTTGGAGTTTTTTGTAGGTTTTTTTTGTGGTGTGTGTTTTGTCACTCCCCAGCCCACCTACCTGATGTGCGGAAAGCGGACTCCACAATCTGTAAGATTGTGATGTAGGTATGTTTATTCAGCACGGGGGGTAGTCCCACCAAATCATGCATGCCTGTGTGATAGTTTGTCTTCCATTTATATAGTAAAGCATTACAGATACATACAATTTCCCAATACGCCTATAGATATGCATGACCTTTCCCCACGTCGTATTAAAATTAGCCAAAAAAGTAGTTTCCATAAATCTTTCCCAACTGAGCTTGCACAGTGCCTCCTCGTGGTGGTGATCGGGGGTAGTAAAGATGAAGGCTGCTGGCTCCTCTTCATCACCGCTAGTAACCTTTTGGTTTTGCGCAGACTCAGTTCTCTCTTGACACTTGTCCAAACTACTGTTTTACCTGGTTCTTTAGACAATTTTCTATCCTTGTCAGGAATTTGTCCTTCGCAGGTGGATTCCAGGCCTCCTTGCTAATTATTTTACACAGCGGCTAGATAAGCGTTCCGCAACAATTAACTTTCAGCTGGATAAGCATTCAGAGATAGAACAGTTAACTTCTGGTTTTGCATCTTAAGAGCCCCTTCCCCCTTTCATACCCCCCAGCCATTTTCTTGCTTTCCAGCTGCACAAATCCACCTGGAGTTGACTCTTCCAGTTTTCTTTCCCCCAAAACTGTTTGGGTTTTTGTTTAGTGTTTTTCTCTTTGCTTTGGTTCCACCACCCCCCCACCACTGCAGACCCAGACTCAAAAGGTTTGGGATTCTTTTGTGCCCTGGCAGCAGCTCCCACTCCGCATATGCGGCCCCATAGGGGAAAATCCCCATTTGGGCGAATCAGGCCCACACTGGGATAGGAAAAGGCGAAGGCGAGAGGGGCAGCATTTGAAAGCGCATTTGTATCTTCACTTGATGGGGGGAGTTGAGGGGGGTTGTCAAATTTATAAATCCTGTGTATAAATAGGGTTTCTTTGCATTTTAAAAACCTTATATAGCATAGACATTTACTTTTCTGACACTTTCATCTTTTTCAACTTCTCTATTTAGCCATCTACTTACAATTACATGTATTTAGACTTATTTATTTCACTATATATATAATCTATATTTAGATTAGACATCTACTTAGACCATGTAACACACAGTAAGTGTAGATGCTCACTCTAGTCAGACTTCCTTCTATTTTGAATTCCTTCATAAAGGAGTTTAAAATGAAGAAAAAGGATTTATTTTTTATTTTAAATATATGTAGACAGGCGAGTTACGTTTGTATTTTAAAATCCTGTATCTCAATGTAGAATTCTTTCTATCCTAAAATCCCTTTATACATCTATAAAGTAATAATACTTTTCAATATATATAAAATAAGAAAAATATTTTAAGCCAACGTGGGTGTGAGGCACTGAATTAGAGAAAACCTCTTAATAGACCCCTGAATTTTCAGGCGTTTTTGGGCTCCCCTAGATGACCCACACACACTGACCTGCTCCTCTGATGCATTATCAGCTCCCCCAGTGACACTGGGGTGCCCTGCATGACATCATCACCCCCCCAGGACTCCCCCTATTTTATGATAGTAAGGTTGGACTAGGGGATCCCTGAGGTCCCTTCCAACCTGAGATTCTGTGATTCACCCCCAAGAAGGGCACTAAACAAGGGAATCTACTCCAACCTGCAGCTCATTAATAGTGTCATTTACAAAGGTACACACACCCACCCCCCAGAAAAGGGGGAGCTCTGCTAAAATCTAAAAGGTGGGGCAGCCCCCCAAACAGCTGCAGCCCCCCCAGCCCCTGTCCGCAGGCTAGCGGCCGCCCCACGGCGGAGCGGGAGCGTGCCAGAGGACGGTGTCACATCTCTCTCGGGCTCTGCTCGGACATGTTCCCGCGCTGGGATGGGCTCCCCGGGGCGACAAACAGCCCCGGCCCCTGGGGGCCCCGACTCTCCCCACCAGGCAGCCCTCGCGGCCGCACCTGCGGGGCACCCGCTGGAGACAGAGCCGGGAGCCCCCAGGCAGAGGGATGGCCCCTTACCTTCACCACGCTTAACGACCGGCAGGCAAACCCGGGCCGGGGGGCATCTCTTGAGCATCACGAGACACTGAGAAGACATCTGAAAAACAGAAATCCCAAACTATATTTCAGCACGTGAATAAAATAGCACAGAAGAAAATGGAGGAACTCAGTCAGCACAAGGGATAGGAAGGAAATTGAGCCGCAGCAAGATTCTGGGCAAACGGGTCATGTCAAAACACAACACCTCCTTTAAAAGCTAGAGGGACTGGAACACTTGAAAACGGTATTAAGACTAACCGATACCATTTTGAACAGATTCTTCGCGTAACACTGAACGCTCTGGCTGGTGCTGGAAAACGTCTCATCCCTTCCTTACGGCACCGCTGCGGGGAGATAACCCCGTGAGGCTGCGGGGCAAAGTTGTACCGGAACCGGAACCTCCGCTTACAGATCCGCCGCAGCAGCTACAGCCCTCGCCCTGCCGCCGCACGTCTTGCTGCCTGGCTCCATGAAGCCTGAAGCGAAGCGTCAAACTTGAAAGAGTAACGTAAAAAATTAAGAATAAATCTCAGTAATTCACTTTGTGCTGAGAAGGCGGGCGCGTGTTTACGCACATCCAATATGAGCGTCTACGCTATAAAAGCTTTCCATTTTCCTTCTGCGTTCATTTAACTCACACAGCCGTTCACACCCGCCATAAGATTATCTATCTCCAAAATACACAGCAGCAACGTGACTGGGGGGTTTTGGCGTGTTATGGAGTCGGGAGGGATGTCCGCCCAGCTGCCC
Source organism: Phalacrocorax carbo (assembly GCF_963921805.1). Classification (NCBI taxonomy): domain Eukaryota; kingdom Metazoa; phylum Chordata; class Aves; order Suliformes; family Phalacrocoracidae; genus Phalacrocorax; species Phalacrocorax carbo. The sequence continues at coordinate 1,304,331 of NW_026990418.1, read as the reverse complement.
CGCCCAAGAGATGCTGCTGAACTGCCAGGGAAACGCGCATCGAAAGCGAGACTGAAATAAAATACTTAAGAGCGCTCCCTCAAAATACCGGCAGGAAACCACCACCCCCCCAACATTCATTCGCCCCTCACTAAATATTTACAACAAATACCTACCTGCTTAAGTACACCTAATAAATCGTACCCTACATCTGCTTGGCAGTTACAGCTGAAACAGCGCAAGTCACATTGTCTGATTTACGATGTTAGCTTTTTTTAAACTTTCATTTATGATAGAAGAATCAGTGAGTGAAGAGATCCCAGATACAGTTTTACTTTTTTGGGGAAAAAAATAATACCACAACAAAAAACCACGCAAATCAAATCCCCAGTGTTGCAATACATGGGGCTACCAAGAAGGACCGGCAGATATGCTAATGCGTTTGGCTGTACCGAAGCATGCAGGGGAACCGTATTTTTATGGTATCTCGACTGTTACAACTGAGAACCCAAGCACTACCAATGCCATCAACATTTGGAGTATGTGGTGTGCTTGGACCTCCGCAAGGACCATTGATTTTTTTATCTTAAAAAAAAAAAAAAGCAGTACTTCGCAAGTCTTGTGCTGATGAGTTCTACTGACAAAGACATTGTCTCTAAGATGCACTCTGAGATATTTCTTATTCAGTGAGGTTGCATTCTATGAACTTGCCATCAATTTTTCAAAATCTCTTCCTAACAAAAGTCACACTGTGGGGCTTTCAGATGGGCCAGATTATGAATCCTTTCACAACAAGAAACACACTAGCTAACCAGGATATTCTTGCAGTGTCCAGGTGCCTCTTCATCATGTGAAAAAGAAAAAAACCCAGAGCCAGCAATAAGTATCACACGGGTCAACACAGATCTCTTCCAGAGCACCCCCCTCATCAAAACGAACATGCCCATCGGCTCACCTGCTCTGCACAGATTCCAGCATCACACCCCGCTTCCGTCATCGCTTGTGGCACCAAATGTATCAACACACAGTAAACTACCGTTACGCTCGTGAGAAATCACCGCCCCGTGACTTCCTCGTTACTACCCAGCTCGCTTCTAATGCTCATACGCCGTTCCAAAGACGGCCCACGTGTTACCTACAAAACTGAAGAGCTCGACGACGGACCACAGCATTCTCTGATCTTAGATGCTGGCTACTGCCCCACCTTCTCAGACCTCTCATAGGCATGCGGCACCTGCAAAAAGCCAAGTGAAAAGGCACCTCCCGAGATGCTGCCCGATGCCACAGCCTGCCCGCACCAATCCCCGTCTTGCACTCCTTTCCCTCGACAGCCTCCCACCCGGCCTACGTCACTTCCAGGTGCCGTGTCCAGCTCGCCCGCCGTCCGTAACACCCATATGACACGCGTTGCTTATAACTTCCCCAGCAACACAACACCTCAGAAAACAGCTGCTACTTCAGCCCACCAATCACCACTTGCCTTGCTCGACTTGCCTCCTTTGCTCATTGCTACGCTACTTCAAACCCAAAACAAAAGACAAACGCAAGGAGCAATGGAGTCATAGAGCCATCGGTCACACCTTCCCTCTAGCTACACCACACACCAACTCACCAGCTGACAGCGCCGCCCTCCATCACCCTGCACGACTCCTCCCTCGGCACCTGCCAAACCGATGTCAAACAAGTCACCTGCATGCACGGCCACAGCTGAACCACGACACGGGTCTCGATCGCATGTAGGAACACCCCCTTGAGAGCCCAACTAGGGCGGCTCCTAAACATAAGCACAATACATCAAACATTAAGCCCAGCACACAGACAAACCACAACACCCTTGACATGCTACCTGCTCAGCTAAGACTCCAGCTCCCTCTCCCAGACACCTACGGTTCTTCCCTGGGGGCCCAGCCCACAAAACCCAACAGGAATTACTTCCCTCACCCACCGACAACAGCCACTTGATCCAAGACGGCTGCAAAACTCCTCCCCGCTCAAAGCCTGGGCGCATCCCTAGATGCCAGCACCACCCACCTTGCCCTGACTCTCCATCCCCGGGCAGGGCGGCTCCAAGACACACACAGAACAACGCTACACAGAACGCTACAAGCAATGCACCCCGAAGGATGAGAGGCAGCTCTCGGAGAGAACGACGACACCCAGATGGAACCCCCCGTCCGGCAAGACCGCCTGCGGGACCCCGACGGTGACGTCGGCAGGCCCTACGGCAACACCAGAGAACGCCAACAGCTTCGCGGCCCGTGACAAGGGCTTCCTCTCACAACCGAGACGACAGACGCGCAACCAGCCCAGCTTCAAGACCTAACCGCCTACGGATGCAAGGAAGAAACGCCAGTCCCCAAAAAACTCACAGCCACAGAGCAGTGCCGCTCACGCGGCCGGGAACGACGCCGCCCAAGACGACCGTCCGAGACGCCAAAACGATCCACGCCTGAAGCTTGCGACGCCAAAAGAGAGGCGCCCGATGGGCGCCGAGCCCACGACTAGGGCCTCGCCGGGCACTACCAACGCTGCCGAGGCACCTGCCCGGCTCCTAAAGAACAAAGAGAGCAACCGAGACCCGAGGAAGGTCGGAGACACCCAACACAAAACACACACACTGCACAATAACACGCACAGCCTGGAACCCCCCTGCCCGCCACACGTTCCCGTCACGTTGAAGAGGAACCTGCTCCTTTTCCCTGCTCCCAAAGGGGACCGCTTCCCAGACAGCCCGCTCCGCTGCACCATCCTTAAAACCCCTCCCTCCCCCAACCCCTTCCTCAGCACCGTTGCCTCAACTTAGCTTTCAAGGGGCCCAGAGTCCCGGTCCACCCATCCTTCAGAAGAACAAGCGCACAGGCAGCCCACTGCATCGGTCCTCCAAGTCCCAGGTGCCTTTTCATCATCTAAACAAAAACAACAAAAATACACACACCGCCCCGTCAGTCAGCATCCCGTCACTCAACAAGGACCTACCCCCGCAACGTCCCCCACCTCACGCGCACCCGGCTGATCCGTGCCCATTCCGGACGAGGACGAACGCCATCCCCTGCGGCCCCTAGAGATACCACAGGATACACAAAGTTACCGTCGCTCTGCCAAAAAAGGAAGAACGAACCACACCAGCCCCGCGCCCCTCCCCTCTGCGACCCAGCTCACCTCAAACGCGCATCCAGGCCCAAGGGCAGCCGCCGCACAACCTGCAGAACCAGAGACAAACGCTTCCATTGAGTGGCCGTACGACACCTTGCTCTCAAACAACAGCCTGGCCTTCAACCCCCTCACCTCTCGGACCTCTCGTCGGCACGCGGCGTCTCCCCTCCGAAGCCTGCGGGCGGCACCTGCAAGAACCCAAGCAAGAAAGGACCCGCTCAGGTGCTGCGGGACTCTCAGGACACCCGCACCAACCGCCCCCATCTCAGACACGCACCTTTCCCTCGACAGCTCACCTGCCTGGCCCCCATCAGATACGGTTGCCATCTTGAGGCTCGCCCACCACCTGCAAGAGCCAAACGCACGTTGCTCACAACCACCTGCAACGCGGCACCTCAGGACGAATCGCTACGCTTCAGCCCACCCGTCACCGCTCACCCTGTGCGATTCCCCTCCGGTGCCCAGATCCCGCTCGGCTCCTCGCATGTGCCCAAAGAAAAATTACCACAATGGGCTCGTAGAGCCAACAGCCACATCTTCCCTCTAGCTACACCGCACACCAACTCACCTGCTGACAGCGCCGCCCTCCATCACCCTGCACGACTCCTCCCTCGGCACCTGCCAAACCGATGTCAAACAAGTCACCTGCATGCACGGCCACAGCTGAACCACGACACAGGTCTCGATCGCATGTAGGAACACCCCCTTGAGAGCCCAACTAGGGCGGCTCCTAAACATAAGCACAATACATCAAACATTAAGCCCAGCACACAGACAAACCACAACACCCTTGACATGCTACCTGCTCAGCTAAGACTCCAGCTCCCTCTCCCAGACACCTACGGTTCTTCCCTGGGGGCCCAGCCCACAAAACCCAACAGGAATTACTTCCCTCACCCACCGACAACAGCCACTTGATCCAAGACGGCTGCAAAACTCCTCCCCGCTCAAAGCCTGGGCGCATCCCTAGATGCCAGCACCACCCACCTTGCCCTGACTCTACATCCCCGGGCAGGGCGGCTCCAAGACACACACAGAACAACGCTACACAGAACGCTACAGGCAACGCACCCCGAAGGATGAGAGGCAGCTCTCGGAGAGAACGACGACACCCAGATGGAACCCCCCGTCCGGCAAGACCGCCTGCGGGACCCCGACGGTGACGTCGGCAGGCCCTACGGCAACACCAGAGAACGCCAACAGCTTCGCGGCCCGTGACAAGAGCTTCCTCTCACAACCGAGACGACAGACGCGCAACCAGCCCAGCTTCAAGACCTAACCGCCTACGGATGCAAGGAAGAAACGCCAGTCCCCAAAAAACTCACAGCCACAGAGCAGTGCCGCTCACGCGGCCGGGAACGACGCCGCCCAAGACGACCGTCCGAGACGCCAAAACGATCCACGCCTGAAGCTTGCGACGCCAAAAGAGAAGCGCCCGATGGGCGCCGAGCCCACGACTAGGGCCTCGCCGAGCCCTAGTAACGCTGCCGAGGCACCTGCCCGGCTCCTAAAGAACAAAGAGAGCAACCGAGACCCGAGGAAGGTCGGAGACACCCAACACAAAACACACACGCTGCACAATAACGCACACAGCCTGGAACCCCCCTGCCCGCCACACGTTCCCGTCACGTTGAAGAGGAACCTGCTCCTTTTCCCTGCTCCCAAAGGGGACCGCTTCCCAGACAGCCCGCTCCGCTGCACCATCCTTAAAACCCCTCCCTCCCCCAACCCCTTCCTCAGCACCGTTGCCTCAGCTTAGCTTTCAAGGGGCCCAGAGTCCCGGTCCACCCATCCTTCAGAAGAACAAGCGCACAGGCAGCCCACTGCATCGGTCCTCCAAGTCCCAGGTGCCTTTTCATCATCTAAACAAAAACAACAAAAATACACACACCGCCCCGTCAGTCAGCATCCCGTCACTCAACAAGGACCTACCCCCGCAACGTCCCCCACCTCACGCGCACCCGGCTGATCCGTGCCCATTCCGGACGAGGACGAACGCCACCCCCTGCGGCCCCTAGAGATACCACAGGATACACAAAGTTACCGTCGCTCTGCCAAAAAAGGAAGAACGAACCACACCAGCCCCGCGCCCCTCCCCTCTGCGACCCAGCTCACCTCAAACGCGCATCCAGGCCCAAGGGCAGCCGGCGCACAACCTGCAGAACCAGAGACAAACGCTTCCATTGAGCGGCCGTACGACAGACACCTTGCTCTCAAACAACAGCCTGGCCTTCAACCCCCTCACCTCTCGGACCTCTCGTCGGCACGCGGCGTCTCCCCTCCGAAGCCTGCGGGCGGCACCTGCAAGAACCCAAGCAAGAAAGGACCCGCTCAGGTGCTGCGGGACTCTCAGGACACCCGCACCAACCGCCCCCATCTCAGACACGCACCTTTCCCTCGACAGCTCACCTGCCTGGCCTCCAGCAGATACGGTCGCCACCTTGAGGCTCGCCCACCACCTGCAAGAGCCAAACGCACGTTGCTCACAACCACCTGCAACGCGACACCTCAGGACGAATCGCTACGCTTCAGCCCACCCGTCACCGCTCACCCTGTGCGATTCCCCTCCGGTGCCCAGATCCCACTCGGCTCCTCGCATGCGCCCAAAGAAAAATTACCACAATGGGCTCATAGAGCCAACAGCCACATCTTCCCTCTAGCTACACCACACACCAACTCACCTGCTGACAGCGCCGCCCTCCATCACCCTGCACGACTCCTCCCTCGGCACCTGCCAAACCGATACCAAACAAGTCACCTGCACGCACGGCCACAGCTGAACCACGACACGGGTCTCGATCGCATGTAGGAACACCCCCTTGAGAGCCCAACTAGGGCGGCTCCTAAACATAAGCACAATACATCAAACATTAAGCCCAGCACACAGACAAGCCAGAACACCCTTGACATGCTACCTGCTCAGCTAAGACTCCAGCTCCCTCCCCCAGACACCTACGGTACTTCCCTGGGGGCCCAGCCCACAAAACCCAACAGGATTTCCTCCCCTCACCCACCGACAACAGCCAGTCGATCCAAGACGGCTGCAAAATTCCTTCCCCCCCTCCACCCCCCCCAAAAGCCTGGGCGCATCCCTAGATGCCAGCACCACCCACCTTGCCCTGACTCTACATCCCCGGGCAGGGCGGCTCCAAGACACACACAGAACAACGCTACACAGAACGCTACAAGCAATGCACCCCGAAGGATGAGAGGCAGCTCTCGGAGAGAACGACGACACCCAGATGGAACCCCCCGTCCGGCAAGACCGCCTGCGGGACCCCGACGGTGACGTCGGCAGGCCCTACGGCAACACCAGAGAACGCCAACAGCTTCGCGGCCCGTGACAAGGGCTTCCTCTCACAACCGAGACGACAGACGCACAACCAGCCCAGCTTCAAGACCTAACCGCCTACGGATGCAAGGAAGAAACGCCAGTCCCCAAAAAACTCACAGCCACAGAGCAGTGCCGCTCACGCGGCCGGGAACGACGCCGCCCAAGACGACCGTCCGAGACGCCAAAACGATCCACGCCTGAAGCTTGCGACGCCAAAAGAGAGGCGCCCGATGGGCGCCGAGCCCACGACTAGGGCCTCGCCGGGCACTACCAACGCTGCCGAGGCACCTGCCCGGCTCCTAAAGAACAAAGAGAGCAACCGAGACCCGAGGAAGGTCGGAGACACCCAACACAAAACACACACACTGCACAATAACACGCACAGCCTGGAACCCCCCTGCCCGCCACACGTTCCCGTCACGTTGAAGAGGAACCTGCTCCTTTTCCCTGCTCCCAAAGGGGACCGCTTCCCAGACAGCCCGCTCCGCTGCACCATCCTTAAAACCCCTCCCTCCCCCAACCCCTTCCTCAGCACCGTTGCCTCAACTTAGCTTTCAAGGGGCCCAGAGTCCCGGTCCACCCATCCTTCAGAAGAACAAGCGCACAGGCAGCCCACTGCATCGGTCCTCCAAGTCCCAGGTGCCTTTTCATCATCTAAACAAAAACAACAAAAATACACACACCGCCCCGTCAGTCAGCATCCCATCACTCAACAAGGACCTACCCCCGCAACGTCCCCCACCTCACGCGCACCCGGCTGATCCGTGCCCATTCCGGACGAGGACGAACGCCATCCCCTGCGGCCCCTAGAGATACCACAGGATACACAAAGTTACCGTCACTCTGCCAAAAAAGGAAGAACGACCCACACCAGCCCCGCGCCCCTCCCCTCTGCGACCCAGCTCACCTCAAACGCGCATCCAGGCCCAAGGGCAGCCGCCGCACAACCTGCAGAACCAGAGACAAACGCTTCCATTGAGTGGCCGTACGACAGACACCTTGCTCTCAAACAACAGCCTGGCCTTCAACCCCCTCACCTCTCGGACCTCTCGTCGGCACGCGGCGTCTCCCCTCCGAAGCCTGCGGGCGGCACCTGCAAGAACCCAAGCAAAAAAGGACCCGCTCAGGTGCTGCGGGACTCTCAGGACACCCGCACCAACCGCCCCCATCTCAGACACGCACCTTTCCCTCGACAGCTCACCTGCCTGGCCCCCATCAGATACGGTCGCCACCTTGAGGCTCGCCCACCACCTGCAAGAGCCAAACGCACGTTGCTCACAACCACCTGCAACGCGGCACCTCAGGACGAATCGCTACGCTTCAGCCCACCCGTCACCGCTCACCCTGTGCGATTCCCCTCCGGTGCCCAGATCCCGCTCGGCTCCTCGCATGTGCCCAAAGAAAAATTACCACAATGGGCTCGTAGAGCCAACAGCCACATCTTCCCTCTAGCTACACCGCACACCAACTCACCTGCTGACAGCGCCGCCCTCCATCACCCTGCACGACTCCTCCCTCGGCACCTGCCAAACCGATGTCAAACAAGTCACCTGCACGCACGGCCACAGCTGAACCACGACACGGGTCTCGATCGCATGTAGGAACACCCCCTTGAGAGCCCAACTAGGGCGGCTCCTAAACATAAGCACAATACATCAAACATTAAGCCCAGCACACAGACAAACCACAACACCCTTGACATGCTACCTGCTCAGCTAAGACTCCAGCTCCCTCTCCCAGACACCTACGGTTCTTCCCTGGGGGCCCAGCCCACAAAACCCAACAGGAATTACTTCCCTCACCCACCGACAACAGCCACTTGATCCAAGACGGCTGCAAAACTCCTCCCCGCTCAAAGCCTGGGCGCATCCCTAGATGCCAGCACCACCCACCTTGCCCTGACTCTCCATCCCCGGGCAGGGAGGCTCCAAGACAAACACAGAACAACGCTACACAGAACGCTACAAGCAATGCACCCCGAAGGATGAGAGGCAGCTCTCGGAGAGAACGACGACACCCAGATGGAACCCCCCGTCCGGCAAGACCGCCTGCGGGACCCTGACGGTGACGTCGGCAGGCCCTACGGCAACACCAGAGAACGCCAACAGCTTCGCGGCCCGTGACAAGAGCTTCCTCTCACAACCGAGACGACAGACGCGCAACCAGCCCAGCTTCAAGACCTAACCGCCTACGGATGCAAGGAAGAAACGCCAGTCCCCAAAAAACTCACAGCCACAGAGCGGCGCCGCTCACGCGGCCGGGAACGACGCCGCCCAAGACGACCGTCCGAGACGCCAAAACGATCCACGCCTGAAGCTTGCGACGCCAAAAGAGAAGCGCCCGATGGGCGCCGAGCCCACGACTAGGGCCTCCCCGGGCACTACCAACGCTGCCGAGGCACCTGCCCGGCTCCTAAAGAACAAAGAGAGCAACCGAGACCCGAGGAAGGTCGGAGACACCCAACACAAAACACAGACACGCTGCACAATAACGCACACAGCCTGGAACCGCCCTGCCCGGCACACGTTCCCGTCACGTTGAAGAGGAACCTGCTCCTTTTCCCTGCTCCCAAAGGGGACCGCTTCCCAGACAGCCCGCTCCGCTGCACCATCCTTAAAACCCCTCCCTCCCCCAACCCCTTCCTCAGCACCGTTGCCTCAGCTTAGCTTTCAAGGGGCCCAGAGTCCCGGTCCACCCATCCTTCAGAAGAACAAGCGCACAGGCAGCCCACTGCATCGGTCCTCCAAGTCCCAGGTGCCTTTTCATCATCTAAACAAAAACAACAAAAATACACACACCGCCCCGTCAGTCAGCATCCCGTCACTCAACAAGGACCTACCCCCGCAACGTCCCCCACCTCACGCGCACCCGGCTGATCCGTGCCCATTCCGGACGAGGACGAACGCCACCCCCTGCGGCCCCTAGAGATACCACAGGATACACAAAGTTACCGTCACTCTGCCAAAAAAGGAAGAACGACCCACACCAGCCCCGCGCCCCTCCCCTCTGCGACCCAGCTCACCTCAAACGCGCATCCAGGCCCAAAGGCAGCCGGCGCACAACCTGCAGAACCAGAGACAAACGCTTCCATTGAGTGGCCGTACGACAGACACCTTGCTCTCAAACAACAGCTTGGCCTTCAACCCCCTCACCTCTCGGACCTCTCGTCGGCACGCGGCGTCTCCCCTCCGAAGCCTGCGGGCGGCACCTGCAAGAACCCAAGCAAAAAAGGACCCGCTCAGGTGCTGCGGGACTCTCAGGACACCCGCACCAACCGCCCCCATCTCAGACCCGCACCTTTCCCTCGACAGCTCACCTGCCTGGCCCCCATCAGATACGGTCGCCACCTTGAGGCTCACCCACCACCTGCAAGAGCCAAACGCACGTTGCTCACAACCACCTGCAACGCGGCACCTCAGGACGAATCGCTACGCTTCAGCCCACCCGTCACCGCTCACCCTGTGCGATTCCCCTCCGGTGCCCAGATCCCACTCGGCTCCTCGCATGCGCCCAAAGAAAAATTACCACAATGGGCTCATAGAGCCAACAGCCACATCTTCCCTCTAGCTACACCACACACCAACTCACCTGCTGACAGCGCCGCCCTCCATCACCCTGCACGACTCCTCCCTCGGCACCTGCCAAACCGATACCAAACAAGTCACCTGCACGCACGGCCACAGCTGAACCACGACACGGGTCTCGATCGCATGTAGGAACACCCCCTTGAGAGCCCAACTAGGGCGGCTCCTAAACATAAGCACAATACATCAAACATTAAGCCCAGCACACAGACAAGCCAGAACACCCTTGACATGCTACCTGCTCAGCTAAGACTCCAGCTCCCTCCCCCAGACACCTACGGTACTTCCCTGGGGGCCCAGCCCACAAAACCCAACAGGATTTCCTCCCCTCACCCACCGACAACAGCCAGTCGATCCAAGACGGCTGCAAAATTCCTTCCCCCCCTCCACCCCCCCCAAAAGCCTGGGCGCATCCCTAGATGCCAGCACCACCCACCTTGCCCTGACTCTACATCCCCGGGCAGGGCGGCTCCAAGACACACACAGAACAACGCTACACAGAACGCTACAAGCAATGCACCCCGAAGGATGAGAGGCAGCTCTCGGAGAGAACGACGACACCCAGATGGAACCCCCCGTCCGGCAAGACCGCCTGCGGGACCCCGACGGTGACGTCGGCAGGCCCTACGGCAACACCAGAGAACGCCAACAGCTTCGCGGCCCGTGACAAGGGCTTCCTCTCACAACCGAGACGACAGACGTGCAACCAGCCCAGCTTCAAGACCTAACCGCCTACGGATGCAAGGAAGAAACGCCAGTCCCCAAAAAACTCACAGCCACAGAGCAGTGCCGCTCACGCGGCCGGGAACGACGCCGCCCAAGACGACCGTCCGAGACGCCAAAACGATCCACGCCTGAAGCTTGCGACGCCAAAAGAGAGGCGCCCGATGGGCGCCGAGCCCACGACTAGGGCCTCGCCGGGCACTACCAACGCTGCCGAGGCACCTGCCCGGCTCCTAAAGAACAAAGAGAGCAACCGAGACCCGAGGAAGGTCGGAGACACCCAACACAAAACACACACACTGCACAATAACACGCACAGCCTGGAACCCCCCTGCCCGCCACACGTTCCCGTCACGTTGAAGAGGAACCTGCTCCTTTTCCCTGCTCCCAAAGGGGACCGCTTCCCAGACAGCCCGCTCCGCTGCACCATCCTTAAAACCCCTCCCTCCCCCAACCCCTTCCTCAGCACCGTTGCCTCAACTTAGCTTTCAAGGGGCCCAGAGTCCCGGTCCACCCATCCTTCAGAAGAACAAGCGCACAGGCAGCCCACTGCATCGGTCCTCCAAGTCCCAGGTGCCTTTTCATCATCTAAACAAAAACAACAAAAATACACACACCGCCCTGTCAGTCAGCATCCCGTCACTCAACAAGGACCTACCCCCGCAACGTCCCCCACCTCACGCGCACCCGGCTGATCCGTGCCCATTCCGGACGAGGACGAACGCCATCCCCTGCGGCCCCTAGAGATACCACAGGATACACAAAGTTACCGTCACTCTGCCAAAAAAGGAAGAACGAACCACACCAGCCCCGCGCCCCTCCCCTCTGCGACCCAGCTCACCTCAAACGCGCATCCAGGCCCAAAGGCAGCCGCCGCACAACCTGCAGAACCAGAGACAAACGCTTCCATTGAGTGGCCGTACGACAGACACCTTGCTCTCAAACAACAGCCTGGCCTTCAACCCCCTCACCTCTCGGACCTCTCGTCGGCACGCGGCGTCTCCCCTCTGAAGCCTGCGGGCGGCACCTGCAAGAACCCAAGCAAGAAAGGACCCGCTCAGGTGCTGCGGGACTCTCAGGACACCCGCACCAACCCTCCCCATCTCAGACACGCACCTTTCCCTCGACAGCTCACCTGCCTGGCCTCCAGCAGATACGGTCGCCACCTTGAGGCTCGCCCACCACCTGCAAGAGCCAAACGCACGTTGCTCACAACCACCTGCAACGCGACACCTCAGGACGAATCGCTACGCTTCAGCCCACCCGTCACCGCTCACCCTGTGCGATTCCCCTCCGGTGCCCAGATCCCACTCGGCTCCTCGCATGTGCCCAAAGAAAAATTACCACAATGGGCTCGTAGAGCCAACAGCCACATCTTCCCTCTAGCTACACCGCACACCAACTCACCTGCTGACAGCGCCGCCCTCCATCACCCTGCACGACTCCTCCCTCGGCACCTGCCAAACCGATACCAAACAAGTCACCTGCACGCACGGCCACAGCTGAACCACGACACGGGTCTCGATCGCATGTAGGAACACCCCCTTGAGAGCCCAACTAGGGCGGCTCCTAAACATAAGCACAATACATCAAACATTAAGCCCAGCACACAGACAAGCCAGAACACCCTTGACATGCTACCTGCTCAGCTAAGACTCCAGCTCCCTCCCCCAGACACCTACGGTTCTTCCCTGGGGGCCCACAAAACCCAACAGGATTTCCTCCCCTCACCCACCGACAACAGCCAGTCGATCCAAGACGGCTGCAAAATTCCTTCCCCCCCTCCACCCCCCCCAAAAGCCTGGGCGCATCCCTAGATGCCAGCACCACCCACCTTGCCCTGACTCTCCATCCCCGGGCAGGGCGGCTCCAAGACAAACACAGAACAACGCTACGCAGAACGCTACAGGCAAAGCACCCCGAAGGATGAGAGGCAGCTCTCGGAGAGAACGACGACACCCAGATGGAAACCCCCGTCCGGCAAGACCGCCTGCGGGACCCCGACGGTGACGTCGGCAGGCCCTACGGCAACACCAGAGAACGCCAACAGCTTCGCGGCCCGTGACAAGAGCTTCCTCTCACAACCGAGACGACAGACGCGCAACCAGCCCAGCTTCAAGACCTAACCGCCTACGGATGCAAGGAAGAAACGCCAGTCCCCAAAAAACTCACAGCCACAGAGCAGTGCCGCTCACGCGGCCGGGAACGACGCCGCCCAAGACGACCGTCCGAGACGCCAAAACGATCCACGCCGGAAGCTTGCGACGCCAAAAGAGAAGCGCCCGATGGGCGCCGAGCCCACGACTAGGGCCTCGCCGGGCACTACCAACGCTGCCGAGGCACCTGCCCGGCTCCTAAGGAACAAAGAGAACAACCGAGACCCGAGGAAGGTCGGAGACACCCAACACAAAACACACACGCTGCACAATAACACGCACAGCCTGGAACCGCCCTGCCCGCCACACGTTCCCGTCACGTTGAAGAGGAACCTGCTCCTTTTCCCTGCTCCCAAAGGGGACCGCTTCCCAGACAGCCCGCTCCGCTGCACCATCCTTAAAACCCCTCCCTCCCCCAACCCCTTCCTCAGCACCGTTGCCTCAACTTAGCTTTCAAGGGGCCCAGAGTCCCGGTCCACCCATCCTTCAGAAGAACAAGCGCACAGGCAGCCCACTGCATCGGTCCTCCAAGTCCCAGGTGCCTTTTCATCATCTAAACAAAAACAACAAAAATACACACACCGCCCCGTCAGTCAGCATCCCATCACTCAACAAGGACCTACCCCCGCAACGTCCCCCACCTCACGCGCACCCGGCTGATCCGTGCCCATTCCGGACGAGGACGAACGCCATCCCCTGCGGCCCCTAGAGATACCACAGGATACACAAAGTTACCGTCACTCTGCCAAAAAAGGAAGAACGACCCACACCAGCCCCGCGCCCCTCCCCTCTGCGACCCAGCTCACCTCAAACGCGCATCCAGGCCCAAGGGCAGCCGCCGCACAACCTGCAGAACCAGAGACAAACGCTTCCATTGAGTGGCCGTACGACAGACACCTTGCTCTCAAACAACAGCCTGGCCTTCAACCCCCTCACCTCTCGGACCTCTCGTCGGCACGCGGCGTCTCCCCTCTGAAGCCTGCGGGCGGCACCTGCAAGAACCCAAGCAAAAAAGGACCCGCTCAGGTGCTGCGGGACTCTCAGGACACCCGCACCAACCCCCCCATCTCAGACACGCACCTTTCCCTCGACAGCTCACCTGCCTGGCCCCCATCAGATACGGTCGCCACCTTGAGGCTCGCCCACCACCTGCAAGAGCCAAACGCACGTTGCTCACAACCACCTGCAACGCGACACCTCAGGACGAATCGCTACGCTTCAGCCCACCCGTCACCGCTCACCCTGTGCGATTCCCCTCCGGTGCCCAGATCCCGCTCGGCTCCTCGCATGTGCCCAAAGAAAAATTACCACAATGGGCTCGTAGAGCCAACAGCCACATCTTCCCTCTAGCTACACCGCACACCAACTCACCTGCTGACAGCGCCGCCCTCCATCACCCTGCACGACTCCTCCCTCGGCACCTGCCAAACCGATGTCAAACAAGTCACCTGCATGCACGGCCACAGCTGAACCACGACACGGGTCTCGATCGCATGTAGGAACACCCCCTTGAGAGCCCAACTAGGGCGGCTCCTAAACATAAGCACAATACATCAAACATTAAGCCCAGCACACAGACAAACCACAACACCCTTGACATGCTACCTGCTCAGCTAAGACTCCAGCTCCCTCTCCCAGACACCTACGGTTCTTCCCTGGGGGCCCAGCCCACAAAACCCAACAGGAATTACTTCCCTCACCCACCGACAACAGCCACTTGATCCAAGACGGCTGCAAAACTCCTCCCCGCTCAAAGCCTGGGCGCATCCCTAGATGCCAGCACCACCCACCTTGCCCTGACTCTCCATCCCCGGGCAGGGCGGCTCCAAGACAAACACAGAACAACGCTACACAGAACGCTACAAGCAATGCACCCCGAAGGATGAGAGGCAGCTCTCGGAGAGAACGACGACACCCAGATGGAACCCCCCGTCCGGCAAGACCGCCTGCGGGACCCTGACGGTGACGTCGGCAGGCCCTACGGCAACACCAGAGAACGCCAACAGCTTCGCGGCCCGTGACAAGAGCTTCCTCTCACAACCGAGACGACAGACGCGCAACCAGCCCAGCTTCAAGACCTAACCGCCTACGGATGCAAGGAAGAAACGCCAGTCCCCAAAAAACTCACAGCCACAGAGCGGCGCCGCTCACGCGGCCGGGAACGACGCCGCCCAAGACGACCGTCCGAGACGCCAAAACGATCCACGCCTGAAGCTTGCGACGCCAAAAGAGAAGCGCCCGATGGGCGCCGAGCCCACGACTAGGGCCTCCCCGGGCACTACCAACGCTGCCGAGGCACCTGCCCGGCTCCTAAAGAACAAAGAGAGCAACCGAGACCCGAGGAAGGTCGGAGACACCCAACACAAAACACAGACACGCTGCACAATAACGCACACAGCCTGGAACCGCCCTGCCCGGCACACGTTCCCGTCACGTTGAAGAGGAACCTGCTCCTTTTCCCTGCTCCCAAAGGGGACCGCTTCCCAGACAGCCCGCTCCGCTGCACCATCCTTAAAACCCCTCCCTCCCCCAACCCCTTCCTCAGCACCGTTGCCTCAGCTTAGCTTTCAAGGGGCCCAGAGTCCCGGTCCACCCATCCTTCAGAAGAACAAGCGCACAGGCAGCCCACTGCATCGGTCCTCCAAGTCCCAGGTGCCTTTTCATCATCTAAACAAAAACAACAAAAATACACACACCGCCCCGTCAGTCAGCATCCCGTCACTCAACAAGGACCTACCCCCGCAACGTCCCCCACCTCACGCGCACCCGGCTGATCCGTGCCCATTCCGGACGAGGACGAACGCCACCCCCTGCGGCCCCTAGAGATACCACAGGATACACAAAGTTACCGTCACTCTGCCAAAAAAGGAAGAACGACCCACACCAGCCCCGCGCCCCTCCCCTCTGCGACCCAGCTCACCTCAAACGCGCATCGAGGCCCAAAGGCAGCCGGCGCACAACCTGCAGAACCAGAGACAAACGCTTCCATTGAGTGGCCGTACGACAGACACCTTGCTCTCAAACAACAGCTTGGCCTTCAACCCCCTCACCTCTCGGACCTCTCGTCGGCACGCGGCGTCTCCCCTCCGAAGCCTGCGGGCGGCACCTGCAAGAACCCAAGCAAAAAAGGACCCGCTCAGGTGCTGCGGGACTCTCAGGACACCCGCACCAACCGCCCCCATCTCAGACCCGCACCTTTCCCTCGACAGCTCACCTGCCTGGCCCCCATCAGATACGGTTGCCATCTTGAGGCTCACCCACCACCTGCAAGAGCCAAACGCACGTTGCTCACAACCACCTGCAACGCGGCACCTCAGGACGAATCGCTACGCTTCAGCCCACCCGTCACCGCTCACCCTGTGCGATTCCCCTCCGGTGCCCAGATCCCGCTCGGCTCCTCGCATGCGCCCAAATAAAAATTACCACAATGGGCTCGTAGAGCCAACAGCCACATCTTCCCTCTAGCTACACCACACACCAACTCACCTGCTGACAGCGCCGCCCTCCATCACCCTGCACGACTCCTCCCTCGGCACCTGCCAAACCGATGTCAAACAAGTCACCTGCATGCACGGCCACAGCTGAACCACGACACGGGTCTCGATCGCATGTAGGAACACCCCCTTGAGAGCCCAACTAGGGCGGCTCCTAAACATAAGCACAATACATCAAACATTAAGCCCAGCACACAGACAAGCCAGAACACCCTTGACATGCTACCTGCTCAGCTAAGACTCCAGCTCCCTCTCCCAGACACCTACGGTTCTTCCCTGGGGGCCCAGCCCACAAAACCCAACAGGAATTACTTCCCTCACCCACCGACAACAGCCACTTGATCCAAGACGGCTGCAAAACTCCTCCCCGCTCAAAGCCTGGGCGCATCCCTAGATGCCAGCACCACCCACCTTGCCCTGACTCTACATCCCCGGGCAGGGCGGCTCCAAGACACACACAGAACAACGCTACACAGAACGCTACAGGCAACGCACCCCGAAGGATGAGAGGCAGCTCTCGGAGAGAACGACGACACCCAGATGGAACCCCCCGTCCGGCAAGACCGCCTGCGGGACCCCGACGGTGACGTCGGCAGGCCCTACGGCAACACCAGAGAACGCCAACAGCTTCGCGGCCCGTGACAAGAGCTTCCTCTCACAACCGAGACGACAGACGCGCAACCAGCCCAGCTTCAAGACCTAACCGCCTACGGATGCAAGGAAGAAACGCCAGTCCCCAAAAAACTCACAGCCACAGAGCAGTGCCGCTCACGCGGCCGGGAACGACGCCGCCCAAGACGACCGTCCGAGACGCCAAAACGATCCACGCCTGAAGCTTGCGACGCCAAAAGAGAAGCGCCCGATGGGCGCCGAGCCCACGACTAGGGCCTCGCCGGGCACTACCAACGCTGCCGAGGCACCTGCCCGGCTCCTAAAGAACAAAGAGAACAACCGAGACCCGAGGAAGGTCGGAGACACCCAACACAAAACACACACGCTGCACAATAACGCACACAGCCTGGAACCCCCCTGCCCGCCACACGTTCCCGTCACGTTGAAGAGGAACCTGCTCCTTTTCCCTGCTCCCAAAGGGGACCGCTTCCCAGACAGCCCGCTCCGCTGCACCATCCTTAAAACCCCTCCCTCCCCCAACCCCTTCCTCAGCACCGTTGCCTCAACTTAGCTTTCAAGGGGCCCAGAGTCCCGGTCCACCCATCCTTCAGAAGAACAAGCGCACAGGCAGCCCACTGCATCGGTCCTCCAAGTCCCAGGTGCCTTTTCATCATCTAAACAAAAACAACAAAAATACACACACCGCCCTGGCAGTCAGCATCCCATCACTCAACAAGGACCTACCCCGCAACGTCCCCCACCTCACGCGCACCCGGCTGATCCGTGCCCATTCCGGACGAGGACGAACGCCACCCCCTGCGGCCCCTAGAGATACCACAGGATACACAAAGTTACCGTCACTCTGCCAAAAAAGGAAGAACGAACCACACCAGCCCCGCGCCCCTCCCCTCTGCGACCCAGCTCACCTCAAACGCGCATCCAGGCCCAAGGGCAGCCGCCGCACAACCTGCAGAACCAGAGACAAACGCTTCCATTGAGTGGCCGTACGACAGACACCTTGCTCTCAAACAACAGCCTGGCCTTCAACCCCCTCACCTCTCGGACCTCTCGTCGGCACGCGGCGTCTCCCCTCCGAAGCCTGCGGGC
Organism: Phalacrocorax carbo; assembly: GCF_963921805.1. Taxonomy (NCBI): domain Eukaryota; kingdom Metazoa; phylum Chordata; class Aves; order Suliformes; family Phalacrocoracidae; genus Phalacrocorax; species Phalacrocorax carbo. Next base: position 1,286,189 of record NW_026990418.1, on the reverse strand, counting down.
GGCACCTGCAAGAACCCAAGCAAAAAAGGACCCGCTCAGGTGCTGCGGGACTCTCAGGACACCCGCACCAACCGCCCCCATCTCAGACACGCACCTTTCCCTCGACAGCTCACCTGCCTGGCCCCCATCAGATACGGTTGCCATCTTGAGGCTCGCCCACCACCTGCAAGAGCCAAACGCACGTTGCTCACAACCACCTGCAACGCGGCACCTCAGGACGAATCGCTACGCTTCAGCCCACCCGTCACCGCTCACCCTGTGCGATTCCCCTCCGGTGCCCAGATCCCGCTCGGCTCCTCGCACGCGCCCAAAGAAAAATTACCACAATGGGCTCGTAGAGCCAACAGCCACATCTTCCCTCTAGCTACACCACACACCAACTCACCTGCTGACAGCGCCGCCCTCCATCACCCTGCACGACTCCTCCCTCGGCACCTGCCAAACCGATGTCAAACAAGTCACCTGCACGCACGGCCACAGCTGAACCACGACACGGGTCTCGATCGCATGTAGGAACACCCCCTTGAGAGCCCAACTAGGGCGGCTCCTAAACATAAGCACAATACATCAAACATTAAGCCCAGCACACAGACAAACCACAACACCCTTGACATGCTACCTGCTCAGCTAAGACTCCAGCTCCCTCTCCCAGACACCTACGGTTCTTCCCTGGGGGCCCAGCCCACAAAACCCAACAGGAATTACTTCCCTCACCCACCGACAACAGCCACTTGATCCAAGACGGCTGCAAAACTCCTCCCCGCTCAAAGCCTGGGCGCATCCCTAGATGCCAGCACCACCCACCTTGCCCTGACTCTACATCCCCGGGCAGGGCGGCTCCAAGACAAACACAGAACAACGCTACGCAGAACGCTACAGGCAAAGCACCCCGAAGGATGAGAGGCAGCTCTCGGAGAGAACGGCGACACCCAGATGGAACCCCCCGTCCGGCAAGACCGGCTGCGGGACCCCGACGGTGACGTCGGCAGGCCCTACGGCAACACCAGAGAACGCCAACAGCTTCGCGGCCCGTGACAAGAGCTTCCTCTCACAACCGAGACGACAGACGCGCAACCAGCCCAGCTTCAAGACCTAACCGCCTACGGATGCAAGGAAGAAACGCCAGTCCCCAAAAAACTCACAGCCACAGAGCGGCGCCGCTCACGCGGCCGGGAACGACGCCGCCCAAGACGACCGTCCGAGACGCCAAAACGATCCACGCCTGAAGCTTGCGACGCCAAAAGAGAAGCGCCCGATGGGCGCCGAGCCCACGACTAGGGCCTCCCCGGGCACTACCAACGCTGCCGAGGCACCTGCCCGGCTCCTAAAGAACAAAGAGAGCAACCGAGACCCGAGGAAGGTCGGAGACACCCAACACAAAACACAGACACGCTGCACAATAACGCACACAGCCTGGAACCGCCCTGCCCGGCACACGTTCCCGTCACGTTGAAGAGGAACCTGCTCCTTTTCCCTGCTCCCAAAGGGGACCGCTTCCCAGACAGCCCGCTCCGCTGCACCATCCTTAAAACCCCTCCCTCCCCCAACCCCTTCCTCAGCACCGTTGCCTCAGCTTAGCTTTCAAGGGGCCCAGAGTCCCGGTCCACCCATCCTTCAGAAGAACAAGCGCACAGGCAGCCCACTGCATCGGTCCTCCAAGTCCCAGGTGCCTTTTCATCATCTAAACAAAAACAACAAAAATACACACACCGCCCCGTCAGTCAGCATCCCGTCACTCAACAAGGACCTACCCCCGCAACGTCCCCCACCTCACGCGCACCCGGCTGATCCGTGCCCATTCCGGACGAGGACGAACGCCACCCCCTGCGGCCCCTAGAGATACCACAGGATACACAAAGTTACCGTCACTCTGCCAAAAAAGGAAGAACGACCCACACCAGCCCCGCGCCCCTCCCCTCTGCGACCCAGCTCACCTCAAACGCGCATCGAGGCCCAAAGGCAGCCGGCGCACAACCTGCAGAACCAGAGACAAACGCTTCCATTGAGTGGCCGTACGACAGACACCTTGCTCTCAAACAACAGCTTGGCCTTCAACCCCCTCACCTCTCGGACCTCTCGTCGGCACGCGGCGTCTCCCCTCCGAAGCCTGCGGGCGGCACCTGCAAGAACCCAAGCAAAAAAGGACCCGCTCAGGTGCTGCGGGACTCTCAGGACACCCGCACCAACCGCCCCCATCTCAGACACGCACCTTTCCCTCGACAGCTCACCTGCCTGGCCCCCATCAGATACGGTTGCCATCTTGAGGCTCACCCACCACCTGCAAGAGCCAAACGCACGTTGCTCACAACCACCTGCAACGCGGCACCTCAGGACGAATCGCTACGCTTCAGCCCACCCGTCACCGCTCACCCTGTGCGATTCCCCTCCGGTGCCCAGATCCCGCTCGGCTCCTCGCATGCGCCCAAATAAAAATTACCACAATGGGCTCGTAGAGCCAACAGCCACATCTTCCCTCTAGCTACACCACACACCAACTCACCTGCTGACAGCGCCGCCCTCCATCACCCTGCACGACTCCTCCCTCGGCACCTGCCAAACCGATGTCAAACAAGTCACCTGCATGCACGGCCACAGCTGAACCACGACACGGGTCTCGATCGCATGTAGGAACACCCCCTTGAGAGCCCAACTAGGGCGGCTCCTAAACATAAGCACAATACATCAAACATTAAGCCCAGCACACAGACAAGCCAGAACACCCTTGACATGCTACCTGCTCAGCTAAGACTCCAGCTCCCTCTCCCAGACACCTACGGTTCTTCCCTGGGGGCCCAGCCCACAAAACCCAACAGGAATTACTTCCCTCACCCACCGACAACAGCCACTTGATCCAAGACGGCTGCAAAACTCCTCCCCGCTCAAAGCCTGGGCGCATCCCTAGATGCCAGCACCACCCACCTTGCCCTGACTCTACATCCCCGGGCAGGGCGGCTCCAAGACACACACAGAACAACGCTACACAGAACGCTACAGGCAACGCACCCCGAAGGATGAGAGGCAGCTCTCGGAGAGAACGACGACACCCAGATGGAACCCCCCGTCCGGCAAGACCGGCTGCGGGACCCCGACGGTGACGTCGGCAGGCCCTACGGCAACACCAGAGAACGCCAACAGCTTCGCGGCCCGTGACAAGAGCTTCCTCTCACAACCGAGACGACAGACGCGCAACCAGCCCAGCTTCAAGACCTAACCGCCTACGGATGCAAGGAAGAAACGCCAGTCCCCAAAAAACTCACAGCCACAGAGCAGTGCCGCTCACGCGGCCGGGAACGACGCCGCCCAAGACGACCGTCCGAGACGCCAAAACGATCCACGCCTGAAGCTTGCGACGCCAAAAGAGAAGCGCCCGATGGGCGCCGAGCCCACGACTAGGGCCTCGCCGGGCACTACCAACGCTGCCGAGGCACCTGCCCGGCTCCTAAGGAACAAAGAGAACAACCGAGACCCGAGGAAGGTCGGAGACACCCAACACAAAACACACACGCTGCACAATAACGCACACAGCCTGGAACCCCCCTGCCCGCCACACGTTCCCGTCACGTTGAAGAGGAACCTGCTCCTTTTCCCTGCTCCCAAAGGGGACCGCTTCCCAGACAGCCCGCTCCGCTGCACCATCCTTAAAACCCCTCCCTCCCCCAACCCCTTCCTCAGCACCGTTGCCTCAACTTAGCTTTCAAGGGGCCCAGAGTCCCGGTCCACCCATCCTTCAGAAGAACAAGCGCACAGGCAGCCCACTGCATCGGTCCTCCAAGTCCCAGGTGCCTTTTCATCATCTAAACAAAAACAACAAAAATACACACACCGCCCCGTCAGTCAGCATCCCGTCACTCAACAAGGACCTACCCCCGCAACGTCCCCCACCTCACGCGCACCCGGCTGATCCGTGCCCATTCCGGACGAGGACGAACGCCATCCCCTGCGGCCCCTAGAGATACCACAGGATACACAAAGTTACCGTCACTCTGCCAAAAAAGGAAGAACGACCCACACCAGCCCCGCGCCCCTCCCCTCTGCGACCCAGCTCACCTCAAACGCGCATCCAGGCCCAAGGGCAGCCGCCGCACAACCTGCAGAACCAGAGACAAACGCTTCCATTGAGTGGCCGTACGACAGACACCTTGCTCTCAAACAACAGCCTGGCCTTCAACCCCCTCACCTCTCGGACCTCTCGTCGGCACGCGGCGTCTCCCCTCCGAAGCCTGCGGGCGGCACCTGCAAGAACCCAAGCAAAAAAGGACCCGCTCAGGTGCTGCGGGACTCTCAGGACACCCGCACCAACCGCCCCCATCTCAGACACGCACCTTTCCCTCGACAGCTCACCTGCCTGGCCCCCATCAGATACGGTTGCCATCTTGAGGCTCACCCACCACCTGCAAGAGCCAAACGCACGTTGCTCACAACCACCTGCAACGCGGCACCTCAGGACGAATCGCTACGCTTCAGCCCACCCGTCACCGCTCACCCTGTGCGATTCCCCTCCGGTGCCCAGATCCCGCTCGGCTCCTCGCATGTGCCCAAAGAAAAATTACCACAATGGGCTCGTAGAGCCAACAGCCACATCTTCCCTCTAGCTACACCGCACACCAACTCACCTGCTGACAGCGCCGCCCTCCATCACCCTGCACGACTCCTCCCTCGGCACCTGCCAAACCGATGTCAAACAAGTCACCTGCATGCACGGCCACAGCTGAACCACGACACGGGTCTCGATCGCATGTAGGAACACCCCCTTGAGAGCCCAACTAGGGCGGCTCCTAAACATAAGCACAATACATCAAACATTAAGCCCAGCACACAGACAAACCACAACACCCTTGACATGCTACCTGCTCAGCTAAGACTCCAGCTCCCTCTCCCAGACACCTACGGTTCTTCCCTGGGGGCCCAGCCCACAAAACCCAACAGGAATTACTTCCCTCACCCACCGACAACAGCCACTTGATCCAAGACGGCTGCAAAACTCCTCCCCGCTCAAAGCCTGGGCGCATCCCTAGATGCCAGCACCACCCACCTTGCCCTGACTCTACATCCCCGGGCAGGGCGGCTCCAAGACACACACAGAACAACGCTACACAGAACGCTACAAGCAATGCACCCCGAAGGATGAGAGGCAGCTCTCGGAGAGAACGACGACACCCAGATGGAACCCCCCGTCCGGCAAGACCGCCTGCGGGACCCCGACGGTGACGTCGGCAGGCCCTACGGCAACACCAGAGAACGCCAACAGCTTCGCGGCCCGTGACAAGGGCTTCCTCTCACAACCGAGACGACAGACGCACAACCAGCCCAGCTTCAAGACCTAACCGCCTACGGATGCAAGGAAGAAACGCCAGTCCCCAAAAAACTCACAGCCACAGAGCAGTGCCGCTCACGCGGCCGGGAACGACGCCGCCCAAGACGACCGTCCGAGACGCCAAAACGATCCACGCCTGAAGCTTGCGACGCCAAAAGAGAGGCGCCCGATGGGCGCCGAGCCCACGACTAGGGCCTCGCCGGGCACTACCAACGCTGCCGAGGCACCTGCCCGGCTCCTAAAGAACAAAGAGAGCAACCGAGACCCGAGGAAGGTCGGAGACACCCAACACAAAACACAGACACGCTGCACAATAACGCACACAGCCTGGAACCCCCCTGCCCGCCACACGTTCCCGTCACGTTGAAGAGGAACCTGCTCCTTTTCCCTGCTCCCAAAGGGGACCGCTTCCCAGACAGCCCGCTCCGCTGCACCATCCTTAAAACCCCTCCCTCCCCCAACCCCTTCCTCAGCACCGTTGCCTCAACTTAGCTTTCAAGGGGCCCAGAGTCCCGGTCCACCCATCCTTCAGAAGAACAAGCGCACAGGCAGCCCACTGCATCGGTCCTCCAAGTCCCAGGTGCCTTTTCATCATCTAAACAAAAACAACAAAAATACACACACCGCCCCGTCAGTCAGCATCCCATCACTCAACAAGGACCTACCCCCGCAACGTCCCCCACCTCACGCGCACCCGGCTGATCCGTGCCCATTCCGGACGAGGACGAACGCCATCCCCTGCGGCCCCTAGAGATACCACAGGATACACAAAGTTACCGTCACTCTGCCAAAAAAGGAAGAACGACCCACACCAGCCCCGCGCCCCTCCCCTCTGCGACCCAGCTCACCTCAAACGCGCATCCAGGCCCAAGGGCAGCCGCCGCACAACCTGCAGAACCAGAGACAAACGCTTCCATTGAGTGGCCGTACGACAGACACCTTGCTCTCAAACAACAGCCTGGCCTTCAACCCCCTCACCTCTCGGACCTCTCGTCGGCACGCGGCGTCTCCCCTCCGAAGCCTGCGGGCGGCACCTGCAAGAACCCAAGCAAAAAAGGACCCGCTCAGGTGCTGCGGGACTCTCAGGACACCCGCACCAACCGCCCCCATCTCAGACACGCACCTTTCCCTCGACAGCTCACCTGCCTGGCCCCCATCAGATACGGTCGCCATCTTGAGGCTCGCCCACCACCTGCAAGAGCCAAACGCACGTTGCTCACAACCACCTGCAACGCGGCACCTCAGGACGAATCGCTACGCTTCAGCCCACCCGTCACCGCTCACCCTGTGCGATTCCCCTCCGGTGCCCAGATCCCGCTCGGCTCCTCGCATGTGCCCAAAGAAAAATTACCACAATGGGCTCGTAGAGCCAACAGCCACATCTTCCCTCTAGCTACACCGCACACCAACTCACCTGCTGACAGCGCCGCCCTCCATCACCCTGCACGACTCCTCCCTCGGCACCTGCCAAACCGATGTCAAACAAGTCACCTGCATGCACGGCCACAGCTGAACCACGACACGGGTCTCGATCGCATGTAGGAACACCCCCTTGAGAGCCCAACTAGGGCGGCTCCTAAACATAAGCACAATACATCAAACATTAAGCCCAGCACACAGACAAACCACAACACCCTTGACATGCTACCTGCTCAGCTAAGACTCCAGCTCCCTCTCCCAGACACCTACGGTTCTTCCCTGGGGGCCCAGCCCACAAAACCCAACAGGAATTACTTCCCTCACCCACCGACAACAGCCACTTGATCCAAGACGGCTGCAAAACTCCTCCCCGCTCAAAGCCTGGGCGCATCCCTAGATGCCAGCACCACCCACCTTGCCCTGACTCTACATCCCCGGGCAGGGCGGCTCCAAGACACACACAGAACAACGCTACACAGAACGCTACAAGCAATGCACCCCGAAGGATGAGAGGCAGCTCTCGGAGAGAACGACGACACCCAGATGGAACCCCCCGTCCGGCAAGACCGCCTGCGGGACCCCGACGGTGACGTCGGCAGGCCCTACGGCAACACCAGAGAACGCCAACAGCTTCGCGGCCCGTGACAAGGGCTTCCTCTCACAACCGAGACGACAGACGCACAACCAGCCCAGCTTCAAGACCTAACCGCCTACGGATGCAAGGAAGAAACGCCAGTCCCCAAAAAACTCACAGCCACAGAGCAGTGCCGCTCACGCGGCCGGGAACGACGCCGCCCAAGACGACCGTCCGAGACGCCAAAACGATCCACGCCTGAAGCTTGCGACGCCAAAAGAGAGGCGCCCGATGGGCGCCGAGCCCACGACTAGGGCCTCGCCGGGCACTACCAACGCTGCCGAGGCACCTGCCCGGCTCCTAAAGAACAAAGAGAGCAACCGAGACCCGAGGAAGGTCGGAGACACCCAACACAAAACACAGACACGCTGCACAATAACGCACACAGCCTGGAACCCCCCTGCCCGCCACACGTTCCCGTCACGTTGAAGAGGAACCTGCTCCTTTTCCCTGCTCCCAAAGGGGACCGCTTCCCAGACAGCCCGCTCCGCTGCACCATCCTTAAAACCCCTCCCTCCCCCAACCCCTTCCTCAGCACCGTTGCCTCAACTTAGCTTTCAAGGGGCCCAGAGTCCCGGTCCACCCATCCTTCAGAAGAACAAGCGCACAGGCAGCCCACTGCATCGGTCCTCCAAGTCCCAGGTGCCTTTTCATCATCTAAACAAAAACAACAAAAATACACACACCGCCCCGTCAGTCAGCATCCCGTCACTCAACAAGGACCTACCCCCGCAACGTCCCCCACCTCACGCGCACCCGGCTGATCCGTGCCCATTCCGGACGAGGACGAACGCCATCCCCTGCGGCCCCTAGAGATACCACAGGATACACAAAGTTACCGTCACTCTGCCAAAAAAGGAAGAACGACCCACACCAGCCCCGCGCCCCTCCCCTCTGCGACCCAGCTCACCTCAAACGCGCATCCAGGCCCAAGGGCAGCCGCCGCACAACCTGCAGAACCAGAGACAAACGCTTCCATTGAGTGGCCGTACGACAGACACCTTGCTCTCAAACAACAGCCTGGCCTTCAACCCCCTCACCTCTCGGACCTCTCGTCGGCACGCGGCGTCTCCCCTCCGAAGCCTGCGGGCGGCACCTGCAAGAACCCAAGCAAAAAAGGACCCGCTCAGGTGCTGCGGGACTCTCAGGACACCCGCACCAACCGCCCCCATCTCAGACACGCACCTTTCCCTCGACAGCTCACCTGCCTGGCCCCCATCAGATACGGTCGCCATCTTGAGGCTCGCCCACCACCTGCAAGAGCCAAACGCACGTTGCTCACAACCACCTGCAACGCGGCACCTCAGGACGAATCGCTACGCTTCAGCCCACCCGTCACCGCTCACCCTGTGCGATTCCCCTCCGGTGCCCAGATCCCGCTCGGCTCCTCGCATGTGCCCAAAGAAAAATTACCACAATGGGCTCGTAGAGCCAACAGCCACATCTTCCCTCTAGCTACACCGCACACCAACTCACCTGCTGACAGCGCCGCCCTCCATCACCCTGCACGACTCCTCCCTCGGCACCTGCCAAACCGATGTCAAACAAGTCACCTGCATGCACGGCCACAGCTGAACCACGACACGGGTCTCGATCGCATGTAGGAACACCCCCTTGAGAGCCCAACTAGGGCGGCTCCTAAACATAAGCACAATACATCAAACATTAAGCCCAGCACACAGACAAACCACAACACCCTTGACATGCTACCTGCTCAGCTAAGACTCCAGCTCCCTCTCCCAGACACCTACGGTTCTTCCCTGGGGGCCCAGCCCACAAAACCCAACAGGAATTACTTCCCTCACCCACCGACAACAGCCACTTGATCCAAGACGGCTGCAAAACTCCTCCCCGCTCAAAGCCTGGGCGCATCCCTAGATGCCAGCACCACCCACCTTGCCCTGACTCTACATCCCCGGGCAGGGCGGCTCCAAGACACACACAGAACAACGCTACACAGAACGCTACAAGCAATGCACCCCGAAGGATGAGAGGCAGCTCTCGGAGAGAACGACGACACCCAGATGGAACCCCCCGTCCGGCAAGACCGCCTGCGGGACCCCGACGGTGACGTCGGCAGGCCCTACGGCAACACCAGAGAACGCCAACAGCTTCGCGGCCCGTGACAAGGGCTTCCTCTCACAACCGAGACGACAGACGCGCAACCAGCCCAGCTTCAAGACCTAACCGCCTACGGATGCAAGGAAGAAACGCCAGTCCCCAAAAAACTCACAGCCACAGAGCAGTGCCGCTCACGCGGCCGGGAACGACGCCGCCCAAGACGACCGTCCGAGACGCCAAAACGATCCACGCCTGAAGCTTGCGACGCCAAAAGAGAGGCGCCCGATGGGCGCCGAGCCCACGACTAGGGCCTCGCCGGGCACTACCAACGCTGCCGAGGCACCTGCCCGGCTCCTAAAGAACAAAGAGAGCAACCGAGACCCGAGGAAGGTCGGAGACACCCAACACAAAACACACACACTGCACAATAACACGCACAGCCTGGAACCCCCCTGCCCGCCACACGTTCCCGTCACGTTGAAGAGGAACTTGCTCCTTTTCCCTGCTCCCAAAGGGGACCGCTTCCCAGACAGCCCGCTCCGCTGCACCATCCTTAAAACCCCTCCCTCCCCCAACCCCTTCCTCAGCACCGTTGCCTCAACTTAGCTTTCAAGGGGCCCAGAGTCCCGGTCCACCCATCCTTCAGAAGAACAAGCGCACAGGCAGCCCACTGCATCGGTCCTCCAAGTCCCAGGTGCCTTTTCATCATCTAAACAAAAACAACAAAAATACACACACCGCCCCGTCAGTCAGCATCCCGTCACTCAACAAGGACCTACCCCCGCAACGTCCCCCACCTCACGCGCACCCGGCTGATCCGTGCCCATTCCGGACGAGGACGAACGCCATCCCCTGCGGCCCCTAGAGATACCACAGGATACACAAAGTTACCGTCGCTCTGCCAAAAAAGGAAGAACGAACCACACCAGCCCCGCGCCCCTCCCCTCTGCGACCCAGCTCACCTCAAACGCGCATCGAGGCCCAAAGGCAGCCGGCGCACAACCTGCAGAACCAGAGACAAACGCTTCCATTGAGTGGCCGTACGACAGACACCTTGCTCTCAAACAACAGCTTGGCCTTCAACCCCCTCACCTCTCGGACCTCTCGTCGGCATGCGGCGTCTCCCCTCCGAAGCCTGCGGGCGGCACCTGCAAGAACCCAAGCAAAAAAGGACCCGCTCAGGTGCTGCGGGACTCTCAGGACACCCGCACCAACCGCCCCCATCTCAGACACGCACCTTTCCCTCGACAGCTCACCTGCCTGGCCTCCATCAGATACGGTTGCCACCTTGAGGCTCGCCCACCACCTGCAAGAGCCAAACGCACGTTGCTCACAACCACCTGCAACGCGACACCTCAGGACGAATCGCTACGCTTCAGCCCACCCGTCACCGCTCACCCTGTGCGATTCCCCTCCGGTGCCCAGATCCCGCTCGGCTCCTCGCATGCGCCCAAAGAAAAATTACCACAATGGGCTCATAGAGCCAACAGCCACATCTTCCCTCTAGCTACACCACACACCAACTCACCTGCTGACAGCGCCGCCCTCCATCACCCTGCACGACTCCTCCCTCGGCACCTGCCAAACCGATGTCAAACAAGTCACCTGCACGCACGGCCACAGCTGAACCACGACACAGGTCTCGATCGCATGTAGGAACACCCCCTTGAGAGCCCAACTAGGGCGGCTCCTAAACATAAGCACAATACATCAAACATTAAGCCCAGCACACAGACAAGCCAGAACACCCTTGACATGCTACCTGCTCAGCTAAGACTCCAGCTCCCTCCCCCAGACACCTACGGTTCTTCCCTGGGGGCCCAGCCCACAAAACCCAACAGGATTTCCTCCCCTCACCCACCGACAACAGCCAGTCGATCCAAGACGGCTGCAAAATTCCTTCCCCCCCTCCACCCCCCCCAAAAGCCTGGGCGCATCCCTAGATGCCAGCACCACCCACCTTGCCCTGACTCTCCATCCCCGGGCAGGGCGGCTCCAAGACAAACACAGAACAACGCTACACAGAACGCTACAAGCAATGCACCCCGAAGGATGAGAGGCAGCTCTCGGAGAGAACGACGACACCCAGATGGAACCCCCCGTCCGGCAAGACCGCCTGCGGGACCCCGACGGTGACGTCGGCAGGCCCTACGGCAACACCAGAGAACGCCAACAGCTTCGCGGCCCGTGACAAGAGCTTCCTCTCACAACCGAGACGACAGACGCGCAACCAGCCCAGCTTCAAGACCTAACCGCCTACGGATGCAAGGAAGAAACGCCAGTCCCCAAAAAACTCACAGCCACAGAGCGGCGCCGCTCACGCGGCCGGGAACGACGCCGCCCAAGACGACCGTCCGAGACGCCAAAACGATCCACGCCGGAAGCTTGCGACGCCAAAAGAGAAGCGCCCGATGGGCGCCGAGCCCACGACTAGGGCCTCCCCGGGCACTACCAACGCTGCCGAGGCACCTGCCCGGCTCCTAAAGAACAAAGAGAGCAACCGAGACCCGAGGAAGGTCGGAGACACCCAACACAAAACACAGACACGCTGCACAATAACGCACACAGCCTGGAACCGCCCTGCCCGGCACACGTTCCCGTCACGTTGAAGAGGAACCTGCTCCTTTTCCCTGCTCCCAAAGGGGACCGCTTCCCAGACAGCCCGCTCCGCTGCACCATCCTTAAAACCCCTCCCTCCCCCAACCCCTTCCTCAGCACCGTTGCCTCAGCTTAGCTTTCAAGGGGCCCAGAGTCCCGGTCCACCCATCCTTCAGAAGAACAAGCGCACAGGCAGCCCACTGCATCGGTCCTCCAAGTCCCAGGTGCCTTTTCATCATCTAAACAAAAACAACAAAAATACACACACCGCCCCATCAGTCAGCATCCCGTCACTCAACAAGGACCTACCCCCGCAACGTCCCCCACCTCACGCGTACCCGGCTGATCCGTGCCCATTCCGGACGAGGACGAACGCCATCCCCTGCGGCCCCTAGAGATACCACAGGATACACAAAGTTACCGTCACTCTGCCAAAAAAGGAAGAACGAACCACACCAGCCCCGCGCCCCTCCCCTCTGCGACCCAGCTCACCTCAAACGCGCATCCAGGCCCAAGGGCAGCCGGCGCACAACCTGCAGAACCAGAGACAAACGCTTCCATTGAGTGGCCGTACGACAGACACCTTGCTCTCAAACAACAGCCTGGCCTTCAACCCCCTCACCTCTCGGACCTCTCGTCGGCACGCGGCGTCTCCCCTCCGAAGCCTGCGGGCGGCACCTGCAAGAACCCAAGCAAAAAAGGACCCGCTCAGGTGCTGCGGGACTCTCAGGACACCCGCACCAACCGCCCCCATCTCAGACACGCACCTTTCCCTCGACAGCTCACCTGCCTGGCCCCCATCAGATACGGTTGCCATCTTGAGGCTCGCCCACCACCTGCAAGAGCCAAACGCACGTTGCTCACAACCACCTGCAACGCGGCACCTCAGGACGAATCGCTACGCTTCAGCCCACCCGTCACCGCTCACCCTGTGCGATTCCCCTCCGGTGCCCAGATCCCGCTCGGCTCCTCGCACGCGCCCAAAGAAAAATTACCACAATGGGCTCGTAGAGCCAACAGCCACATCTTCCCTCTAGCTACACCGCACACCAACTCACCTGCTGACAGCGCCGCCCTCCATCACCCTGCACGACTCCTCCCTCGGCACCTGCCAAACCGATGTCAAACAAGTCACCTGCATGCACGGCCACAGCTGAACCACGACACAGGTCTCGATCGCATGTAGGAACACCCCTTGAGAGCCCAACTAGGGCGGCTCCTAAACATAAGCACAATACATCAAACATTAAGCCCAGCACACAGACAAACCACAACACCCTTGACATGCTACCTGCTCAGCTAAGACTCCAGCTCCCTCTCCCAGACACCTACGGTTCTTCCCTGGGGGCCCAGCCCACAAAACCCAACAGGAATTACTTCCCTCACCCACCGACAACAGCCACTTGATCCAAGACAGCTGCAAAACTCCTCCCCGCTCAAAGCCTGGGCGCATCCCTAGATGCCAGCACCACCCACCTTGCCCTGACTCTACATCCCCAGGCAGGGCGGCTCCAAGACACACACAGAACAACGCTACACAGAACGCTACAAGCAATGCACCCCGAAGGATGAGAGGCAGCTCTCGGAGAGAACGGCGACACCCAGACGGAAACCCCCGTCCGGCAAGACCGCCTGCGGGACCCCGACGGTGACGTCGGCAGGCCCTACGGCAACACCAGAGAACGCCAACAGCTTCGTGGCCCGTGACAAGAGCTTCCTCTCACAACCGAGATGACAGACGCGCAACCAGCCCAGCTTCAAGACCTAACCGCCTACGGATGCAAGGAAGAAACGCCAGTCCCCAAAAAACTCACAGCCACAGAGCAGTGCCGCTCACGCGGCCGGGAACGACGACGCCCAAGACGACCGTCCGAGACGCCAAAACGATCCACGCCTGAAGCTTGCGACGCCAAAAGAGAAGCGCCCGATGGGCGCCGAGCCCACGACTAGGGCCTCGCCGGGCACTACCAACGCTGCCGAGGCACCTGCCCGGCTCCTAAGGAACAAAGAGAACAACCGAGACCCGAGGAAGGTCGGAGACACCCAACACAAAACACACACGCTGCACAATAACGCACACAGCCTGGAACCGCCCTGCCCGCCACACGTTCCCGTCACGTTGAAGAGGAACCTGCTCCTTTTCCCTGCTCCCAAAGGGGACCGCTTCCCAGACAGCCCGCTCCACTGCACCATCCTTAAAACCCCTCCCTCCCCCAACCCCTTCCTCAGCACCGTTGCCTCAGCTTAGCTTTCAAGGGGCCCAGAGTCCCGGTCCACCCATCCTTCAGAAGAACAAGCGCACAGGCAGCCCACTGCATCGGTCCTCCAAGTCCCAGGTGCCTTTTCATCATCTAAACAAAAACAACAAAAATACACACACCGCCCCGTCAGTCAGCATCCCGTCACTCAACAAGGACCTACCCCCGCAACGTCCCCCACCTCACGCGCACCCGGCTGATCCGTGCCCATTCCGGACGAGGACGAACGCCATCCCCTGCGGCCCCTAGAGATACCACAGGATACACAAAGTTACCGTCACTCTGCCAAAAAAGGAAGAACGACCCACACCAGCCCCGCGCCCCTCCCCTCTGCGACCCAGCTCACCTCAAACGCGCATCCAGGCCCAAGGGCAGCCGGCGCACAACCTGCAGAACCAGAGACAAACGCTTCCATTGAGTGGCCGTACGACAGACACCTTGCTCTCAAACAACAGCCTGGCCTTCAACCCCCTCACCTCTCGGACCTCTCGTCGGCACGCGGCGTCTCCCCTCTGAAGCCTGCGGGCGGCACCTGCAAGAACCCAAGCAAGAAAGGACCCGCTCAGGTGCTGCGGGACTCTCAGGACACCCGCACCAACCGCCCCCATCTCAGACACGCACCTTTCCCTCGACAGCTCACCTGCCTGGCCTCCAGCAGATACGGTCGCCACCTTGAGGCTCGCCCACCACCTGCAAGAGCCAAACGCACGTTGCTCACAACCACCTGCAACGCGGCACCTCAGGACGAATCGCTACGCTTCAGCCCACCCGTCACCGCTCACCCTGTGCGATTCCCCTCCGGTGCCCAGATCCCGCTCGGCTCCTCGCATGTGCCCAAAGAAAAATTACCACAATGGGCTCGTAGAGCCAACAGCCACATCTTCCCTCTAGCTACACCACACACCAACTCACCTGCTGACAGCGCCGCCCTCCATCACCCTGCACGACTCCTCCCTCGGCACCTGCCAAACCGATGTCAAACAAGTCACCTGCATGCACGGCCACAGCTGAACCATGACACGGGTCTCGATCGCATGTAGGAACACCCCCTTGAGAGCCCAACTAGGGCGGCTCCTAAACATAAGCACAATACATCAAACATTAAGCCCAGCACACAGACAAGCCAGAACACCCTTGACATGCTACCTGCTCAGCTAAGACTCCAGCTCCCTCTCCCAGACACCTACGGTTCTTCCCTGGGGGCCCAGCCCACAAAACCCAACAGGATTTCCTCCCCTCACCCACCGACAACAGCCAGTCGATCCAAGACGGCTGCAAAATTCCTTCCCCCCCTCCACCCCCCCCAAAAGCCTGGGCGCATCCCTAGATGCCAGCACCACCCACCTTGCCCTGACTCTCCATCCCCGGGCAGGGCGGCTCCAAGACAAACACAGAACAACGCTACACAGAACGCTACAAGCAATGCACCCCGAAGGATGAGAGGCAGCTCTCGGAGAGAACGACGACACCCAGATGGAACCCCCCGTCCGGCAAGACCGCCTGCGGGACCCTGACGGTGACGTCGGCAGGCCCTACGGCAACACCAGAGAACGCCAACAGCTTCGTGGCCCGTGACAAGAGCTTCCTCTCACAACCGAGACGACAGACGCGCAACCAGCCCAGCTTCAAGACCTAACCGCCTACGGATGCAAGGAAGAAACGCCAGTCCCCAAAAAACTCACAGCCACAGAGCGGCGCCGCTCACGCGGCCGGGAACGACGACGCCCAAGACGACCGTCCGAGACGCCAAAACGATCCACGCCTGAAGCTTGCGACGCCAAAAGAGAAGGGCCCGATGGGCGCTGAGCCCACGACTAGGGCCTCGCCGAGCCCTAGTAACGCTGCCGAGGCACCTGCCCGGCTCCTAAAGAACAAAGAGAACAACCGAGACCCGAGGAAGGTCGGAGACACCCAACACAAAACACACACGCTGCACAATAACGCACACAGCCTGGAACCGCCCTGCCCGCCACACGTTCCCGTCACGTTGAAGAGGAACCTGCTCCTTTTCCCTGCTCCCAAAGGGGACCGCTTCCCAGACAGCCCGCTCCACTGCACCATCCTTAAAACCCCTCCCTCCCCCAACCCCTTCCTCAGCACCGTTGCCTCAACTTAGCTTTCAAGGGGCCCAGAGTCCCGGTCCACCCATCCTTCAGAAGAACAAGCGCACAGGCAGCCCACTGCATCGGTCCTCCAAGTCCCAGGTGCCTTTTCATCATCTAAACAAAAACAACAAAAATACACACACCGCCCCGTCAGTCAGCATCCCGTCACTCAACAAGGACCTACCCCCGCAACGTCCCCCACCTCACGCGCACCCGGCTGATCCGTGCCCATTCCGGACGAGGACGAACGCCATCCCCTGCGGCCCCTAGAGATACCACAGGATACACAAAGTTACCGTCACTCTGCCAAAAAAGGAAGAACGACCCACACCAGCCCCGCGCCCCTCCCCTCTGCGACCCAGCTCACCTCAAACGCGCATCCAGGCCCAAGGGCAGCCGGCGCACAACCTGCAGAACCAGAGACAAACGCTTCCATTGAGTGGCCGTACGACAGACACCTTGCTCTCAAACAACAGCCTGGCCTTCAACCCCCTCACCTCTCGGACCTCTCGTCGGCACGCGGCGTCTCCCCTCTGAAGCCTGCGGGCGGCACCTGCAAGAACCCAAGCAAGAAAGGACCCGCTCAGGTGCTGCGGGACTCTCAGGACACCCGCACCAACCGCCCCCATCTCAGACACGCACCTTTCCCTCGACAGCTCACCTGCCTGGCCTCCAGCAGATACGGTCGCCACCTTGAGGCTCGCCCACCACCTGCAAGAGCCAAACGCACGTTGCTCACAACCACCTGCAACGCGGCACCTCAGGACGAATCGCTACGCTTCAGCCCACCCGTCACCGCTCACCCTGTGCGATTCCCCTCCGGTGCCCAGATCCCGCTCGGCTCCTCGCATGTGCCCAAAGAAAAATTACCACAATGGGCTCGTAGAGCCAACAGCCACATCTTCCCTCTAGCTACACCACACACCAACTCACCTGCTGACAGCGCCGCCCTCCATCACCCTGCACGACTCCTCCCTCGGCACCTGCCAAACCGATGTCAAACAAGTCACCTGCATGCACGGCCACAGCTGAACCATGACACGGGTCTCGATCGCATGTAGGAACACCCCCTTGAGAGCCCAACTAGGGCGGCTCCTAAACATAAGCACAATACATCAAACATTAAGCCCAGCACACAGACAAGCCAGAACACCCTTGACATGCTACCTGCTCAGCTAAGACTCCAGCTCCCTCTCCCAGACACCTACGGTTCTTCCCTGGGGGCCCAGCCCACAAAACCCAACAGGATTTCCTCCCCTCACCCACCGACAACAGCCAGTCGATCCAAGACGGCTGCAAAATTCCTTCCCCCCCTCCACCCCCCCCAAAAGCCTGGGCGCATCCCTAGATGCCAGCACCACCCACCTTGCCCTGACTCTCCATCCCCGGGCAGGGCGGCTCCAAGACAAACACAGAACAACGCTACACAGAACGCTACAAGCAATGCACCCCGAAGGATGAGAGGCAGCTCTCGGAGAGAACGACGACACCCAGATGGAACCCCCCGTCCGGCAAGACCGCCTGCGGGACCCTGACGGTGACGTCGGCAGGCCCTACGGCAACACCAGAGAACGCCAACAGCTTCGTGGCCCGTGACAAGAGCTTCCTCTCACAACCGAGACGACAGACGCGCAACCAGCCCAGCTTCAAGACCTAACCGCCTACGGATGCAAGGAAGAAACGCCAGTCCCCAAAAAACTCACAGCCACAGAGCGGCGCCGCTCACGCGGCCGGGAACGACGACGCCCAAGACGACCGTCCGAGACGCCAAAACGATCCACGCCTGAAGCTTGCGACGCCAAAAGAGAAGGGCCCGATGGGCGCTGAGCCCACGACTAGGGCCTCGCCGAGCCCTAGTAACGCTGCCGAGGCACCTGCCCGGCTCCTAAAGAACAAAGAGAACAACCGAGACCCGAGGAAGGTCGGAGACACCCAACACAAAACACACACGCTGCACAATAACGCACACAGCCTGGAACCGCCCTGCCCGCCACACGTTCCCGTCACGTTGAAGAGGAACCTGCTCCTTTTCCCTGCTCCCAAAGGGGACCGCTTCCCAGACAGCCCGCTCCACTGCACCATCCTTAAAACCCCTCCCTCCCCCAACCCCTTCCTCAGCACCGTTGCCTCAACTTAGCTTTCAAGGGGCCCAGAGTCCCGGTCCACCCATCCTTCAGAAGAACAAGCGCACAGGCAGCCCACTGCATCGGTCCTCCAAGTCCCAGGTGCCTTTTCATCATCTAAACAAAAACAACAAAAATACACACACCGCCCTGGCAGTCAGCATCCCATCACTCAACAAGGACCTACCCCGCAACGTCCCCCACCTCACGCGCACCCGGCTGATCCGTGCCCATTCCGGACGAGGACGAACGCCACCCCCTGCGGCCCCTAGAGATACCACAGGATACACAAAGTTACCGTCACTCTGCCAAAAAAGGAAGAACGAACCACACCAGCCCCGCGCCCCTCCCCTCTGCGACCCAGCTCACCTCAAACGCGCATCCAGGCCCAAGGGCAGCCACCGCACAACCTGCAGAACCAGAGACAAACGCTTCCATTGAGTGGCCGTACGACAGACACCTTGCTCTCAAACAACAGCCTGGCCTTCAACCCCCTCACCTCTCGGACCTCTCGTCGGCACGCGGCGTCTCCCCTCCGAAGCCTGCGGGCGGCACCTGCAAGAACCCAAGCAAAAAAGGACCCGCTCAGGTGCTGCGGGACTCTCAGGACACCCGCACCAACCCCCCCCATCTCAGACACGCACCTTTCCCTCGACAGCTCACCTGCCTGGCCCCCATCAGATACGGTTGCCATCTTGAGGCTCGCCCACCACCTGCAAGAGCCAAACGCACGTTGCTCACAACCACCTGCAACGCGGCACCTCAGGACGAATCGCTACGCTTCAGCCCACCCGTCACCGCTCACCCTGTGCGATTCCCCTCCGGTGCCCAGATCCCGCTCGGCTCCTCGCACGCGCCCAAAGAAAAATTACCACAATGGGCTCGTAGAGCCAACAGCCACATCTTCCCTCTAGCTACACCACACACCAACTCACCTGCTGACAGCGCCGCCCTCCATCACCCTGCACGACTCCTCCCTCGGCACCTGCCAAACCGATGTCAAACAAGTCACCTGCACGCACGGCCACAGCTGAACCACGACACGGGTCTCGATCGCATGTAGGAACACCCCCTTGAGAGCCCAACTAGGGCGGCTCCTAAACATAAGCACAATACATCAAACATTAAGCCCAGCACACAGACAAACCACAACACCCTTGACATGCTACCTGCTCAGCTAAGACTCCAGCTCCCTCTCCCAGACACCTACGGTTCTTCCCTGGGGGCCCAGCCCACAAAACCCAACAGGAATTACTTCCCTCACCCACCGACAACAGCCACTTGATCCAAGACGGCTGCAAAACTCCTCCCCGCTCAAAGCCTGGGCGCATCCCTAGATGCCAGCACCACCCACCTTGCCCTGACTCTACATCCCCGGGCAGGGCGGCTCCAAGACACACACAGAACAACGCTACAAGCAATGCACCCCGAAGGATGAGAGGCAGCTCTCGGAGAGAACGGCGACACCCAGACGGAAACCCCCGTCCGGCAAGACCGCCTGCGGGATCCCGACGGTGACGTCGGCAGGCCCTACGGCAACACCAGAGAACGCCAACAGCTTCGTGGCCCGTGACAAGAGCTTCCTCTCACAACCGAGACGACAGACGTGCAACCAGCCCAGCTTCAAGACCTAACCGCCTACGGATGCAAGGAAGAAACGCCAGTCCCCAAAAAACTCACAGCCACAGAGCGGCGCCGCTCACGCGGCCGGGAACGACGCCGCCCAAGACGACCGTCCGAGACGCCAAAACGATCCACGCCTGAAGCTTGCGACGCCAAAAGAGAAGCGCCCGATGGGCGCTGAGCCCACGACTAGGGCCTCGCCGAGCCCTAGTAACGCTGCCGAGGCACCTGCCCGGCTCCTAAAGAACAAAGAGAGCAACCGAGACCCGAGGAAGGTCGGAGACACCCAACACAAAACACACACGCTGCACAATAACGCACACAGCCTGGAACCGCCCTGCCCGCCACACGTTCCCGTCACGTTGAAGAGGAACCTGCTCCTTTTCCCTGCTCCCAAAGGGGACCGCTTCCCAGACAGCCCGCTCCGCTGCACCATCCTTAAAACCCCTCCCTCCCCCAACCCCTTCCTCAGCACCGTTGCCTCAGCTTAGCTTTCAAGGGGCCCAGAGTCCCGGTCCACCCATCCTTCAGAAGAACAAGCGCACAGGCAGCCCACTGCATCGGTCCTCCAAGTCCCAGGTGCCTTTTCATCATCTAAACAAAAACAACAAAAATACACACACCGCCCCGTCAGTCAGCATCCCGTCACTCAACAAGGACCTACCCTGCAACGTCCCCCACCTCACGCGCACCCGGCTGATCCGTGCCCATTCCGGACGAGGACGAACGCCATCCCCTGCGGCCCCTAGAGATACCACAGGATACACAAAGTTACCGTCACTCTGCCAAAAAAGGAAGAACGACCCACACCAGCCCCGCGCCCCTCCCCTCTGCGACCCAGCTCACCTCAAACGCGCATCCAGGCCCAAGGGCAGCCGGCGCACAACCTGCAGAACCAGAGACAAACGCTTCCATTGAGTGGCCGTACGACACCTTGCTCTCAAACAACAGCCTGGCCTTCAACCCCCTCACCTCTCGGACCTCTCGTCGGCACGCGGCGTCTCCCCTCCGAAGCCTGCGGGCGGCACCTGCAAGAACCCAAGCAAAAAAGGACCCGCTCAGGTGCTGCGGGACTCTCAGGACACCCGCACCAACCGCCCCCATCTCAGACACGCACCTTTCCCTCGACAGCTCACCTGCCTGGCCTCCATCAGATACGGTCGCCACCTTGAGGCTCGCCCACCACCTGCAAGAGCCAAACGCACGTTGCTCACAACCACCTGCAACGCGACACCTCAGGACGAATCGCTACGCTTCAGCCCACCCGTCACCGCTCACCCTGTGCGATTCCCCTCCGGTGCCCAGATCCCGCTCGGCTCCTCGCACGCGCCCAAAGAAAAATTACCACAATGGGCTCGTAGAGTCAACAGCCACATCTTCCCTCTAGCTACACCACACACCAACTCACCTGCTGACAGCGCCGCCCTCCATCACCCTGCACGACTCCTCCCTCGGCACCTGCCAAACCGATGTCAAACAAGTCACCTGCACGCACGGCCACAGCTGAACCACGACACAGGTCTCGATCGCATGTAGGAACACCCCCTTGAGAGCCCAACTAGGGCGGCTCCTAAACATAAGCACAATACATCAAACATTAAGCCCAGCACACAGACAAGCCAGAACACCCTTGACATGCTACCTGCTCAGCTAAGACTCCAGCTCCCTCCCCCAGACACCTACGGTTCTTCCCTGGGGGCCCACAAAACCCAACAGGATTTCCTCCCCTCACCCACCGACAACAGCCAGTCGATCCAAGACGGCTGCAAAATTCCTTCCCCCCCTCCACCCCCCCCAAAAGCCTGGGCGCATCCCTAGATGCCAGCACCACCCACCTTGCCCTGACTCTCCATCCCCGGGCAGGGCGGCTCCAAGACAAACACAGAACAACGCTACGCAGAACGCTACAGGCAAAGCACCCCGAAGGATGAGAGGCAGCTCTCGGAGAGAACGACGACACCCAGATGGAACCCCCCGTC
The DNA here is from genome assembly GCF_963921805.1 of Phalacrocorax carbo. Taxonomy (NCBI): domain Eukaryota; kingdom Metazoa; phylum Chordata; class Aves; order Suliformes; family Phalacrocoracidae; genus Phalacrocorax; species Phalacrocorax carbo. The sequence goes on along the minus strand of NW_026990418.1, from coordinate 1,264,075 downwards.
CGGCAAGACCGCCTGCGGGACCCCGACGGTGACGTCGGCAGGCCCTACGGCAACACCAGAGAACGCCAACAGCTTCGTGGCCCGTGACAAGAGCTTCCTCTCACAACCGAGACGACAGACGCGCAACCAGCCCAGCTTCAAGACCTAACCGCCTACGGATGCAAGGAAGAAACGCCAGTCCCCAAAAAACTCACAGCCACAGAGCAGTGCCGCTCACGCGGCCGGGAACGACGACACCCAAGACGACCGTCCGAGACGCCAAAACGATCCACGCCTGAAGCTTGCGACGCCAAAAGAGAAGCGCCCGATGGGCGCCGAGCCCACGACTAGGGCCTCGCCGGGCACTACCAACGCTGCCGAGGCACCTGCCCGGCTCCTAAGGAACAAAGAGAACAACCGAGACCCGAGGAAGGTCGGAGACACCCAACACAAAACACACACGCTGCACAATAACGCACACAGCCTGGAACCGCCCTGCCCGCCACACGTTCCCGTCACGTTGAAGAGGAACCTGCTCCTTTTCCCTGCTCCCAAAGGGGACCGCTTCCCAGACAGCCCGCTCCGCTGCACCATCCTTAAAACCCCTCCCTCCCCCAACCCCTTCCTCAGCACCGTTGCCTCAGCTTAGCTTTCAAGGGGCCCAGAGTCCCGGTCCACCCATCCTTCAGAAGAACAAGCGCACAGGCAGCCCACTGCATCGGTCCTCCAAGTCCCAGGTGCCTTTTCATCATCTAAACAAAAACAACAAAAATACACACACCGCCCCGTCAGTCAGCATCCCGTCACTCAACAAGGACCTACCCCGCAACGTCCCCCACCTCACGCGCACCCGGCTGATCCGTGCCCATTCCGGACGAGGACGAACGCCATCCCCTGCGGCCCCTAGAGATACCACAGGATACACAAAGTTACCGTCACTCTGCCAAAAAAGGAAGAACGACCCACACCAGCCCCGCGCCCCTCCCCTCTGCGACCCAGCTCACCTCAAACGCGCATCCAGGCCCAAGGGCAGCCGGCGCACAACCTGCAGAACCAGAGACAAACGCTTCCATTGAGTGGCCGTACGACACCTTGCTCTCAAACAACAGCCTGGCCTTCAACCCCCTCACCTCTCGGACCTCTCGTCGGCACGCGGCGTCTCCCCTCCGAAGCCTGCGGGCGGCACCTGCAAGAACCCAAGCAAAAAAGGACCCGCTCAGGTGCTGCGGGACTCTCAGGACACCCGCACCAACCGCCCCCATCTCAGACACGCACCTTTCCCTCGACAGCTCACCTGCCTGGCCTCCATCAGATACGGTCGCCACCTTGAGGCTCGCCCACCACCTGCAAGAGCCAAACGCACGTTGCTCACAACCACCTGCAACGCGACACCTCAGGACGAATCGCTACGCTTCAGCCCACCCGTCACCGCTCACCCTGTGCGATTCCCCTCCGGTGCCCAGATCCCGCTCGGCTCCTCGCACGCGCCCAAAGAAAAATTACCACAATGGGCTCGTAGAGTCAACAGCCACATCTTCCCTCTAGCTACACCACACACCAACTCACCTGCTGACAGCGCCGCCCTCCATCACCCTGCACGACTCCTCCCTCGGCACCTGCCAAACCGATGTCAAACAAGTCACCTGCACGCACGGCCACAGCTGAACCACGACACAGGTCTCGATCGCATGTAGGAACACCCCCTTGAGAGCCCAACTAGGGCGGCTCCTAAACATAAGCACAATACATCAAACATTAAGCCCAGCACACAGACAAGCCAGAACACCCTTGACATGCTACCTGCTCAGCTAAGACTCCAGCTCCCTCCCCCAGACACCTACGGTTCTTCCCTGGGGGCCCACAAAACCCAACAGGATTTCCTCCCCTCACCCACCGACAACAGCCAGTCGATCCAAGACGGCTGCAAAATTCCTTCCCCCCCTCCACCCCCCCCAAAAGCCTGGGCGCATCCCTAGATGCCAGCACCACCCACCTTGCCCTGACTCTCCATCCCCGGGCAGGGCGGCTCCAAGACAAACACAGAACAACGCTACGCAGAACGCTACAGGCAAAGCACCCCGAAGGATGAGAGGCAGCTCTCGGAGAGAACGACGACACCCAGATGGAACCCCCCGTCCGGCAAGACCGCCTGCGGGACCCCGACGGTGACGTCGGCAGGCCCTACGGCAACACCAGAGAACGCCAACAGCTTCGTGGCCCGTGACAAGAGCTTCCTCTCACAACCGAGACGACAGACACGCAACCAGCCCAGCTTCAAGACCTAACCGCCTACGGATGCAAGGAAGAAACGCCAGTCCCCAAAAAACTCACAGCCACAGAGCAGTGCCGCTCACGCGGCCGGGAACGACGACACCCAAGACGACCGTCCGAGACGCCAAAACGATCCACGCCTGAAGCTTGCGACGCCAAAAGAGAAGCGCCCGATGGGCGCCGAGCCCACGACTAGGGCCTCGCCGGGCACTACCAACGCTGCCGAGGCACCTGCCCGGCTCCTAAGGAACAAAGAGAACAACCGAGACCCGAGGAAGGTCGGAGACACCCAACACAAAACACACACGCTGCACAATAACGCACACAGCCTGGAACCGCCCTGCCCGGCACACGTTCCCGTCACGTTGAAGAGGAACCTGCTCCTTTTCCCTGCTCCCAAAGGGGACCGCTTCCCAGACAGCCCGCTCCGCTGCACCATCCTTAAAACCCCTCCCTCCCCCAACCCCTTCCTCAGCACCGTTGCCTCAGCTTAGCTTTCAAGGGGCCCAGAGTCCCGGTCCACCCATCCTTCAGAAGAACAAGCGCACAGGCAGCCCACTGCATCGGTCCTCCAAGTCCCAGGTGCCTTTTCATCATCTAAACAAAAACAACAAAAATACACACACCGCCCCGTCAGTCAGCATCCCGTCACTCAACAAGGACCTACCCCGCAACGTCCCCCACCTCACGCGCACCCGGCTGATCCGTGCCCATTCCGGACGAGGACGAACGCCATCCCCTGCGGCCCCTAGAGATACCACAGGATACACAAAGTTACCGTCACTCTGCCAAAAAAGGAAGAACGAACCACACCAGCCCCGCGCCCCTCCCCTCTGCGACCCAGCTCACCTCAAACGCGCATCCAGGCCCAAGGGCAGCCGGCGCACAACCTGCAGAACCAGAGACAAACGCTTCCATTGAGTGGCCGTACGACACCTTGCTCTCAAACAACAGCCTGGCCTTCAACCCCCTCACCTCTCGGACCTCTCGTCGGCACGCGGCGTCTCCCCTCTGAAGCCTGCGGGCGGCACCTGCAAGAACCCAAGCAAAAAAGGACCCGCTCAGGTGCTGCGGGACTCTCAGGACACCCGCACCAACCGCCCCCATCTCAGACACGCACCTTTCCCTCGACAGCTCACCTGCCTGGCCTCCATCAGATACGGTCGCCACCTTGAGGCTCGCCCACCACCTGCAAGAGCCAAACGCATGTTGCTCACAACCACCTGCAACGCGACCCCTCAGGACGAATCACTACGCTTCAGCCCACCCGTCACCGCTCGCCCTGTGCGATTCCCCTCCGGTGCCCAGATCCCGCTCGGCTCCTCGCACGCGCCCAAAGAAAAATTACCACAATGGGCTCGTAGAGCCAACAGCCACATCTTCCCTCTAGCTACACCACACACCAACTCACCTGCTGACAGCGCCGCCCTCCATCACCCTGCACGACTCCTCCCTCGGCACCTGCCAAACCGATGTCAAACAAGTCACCTGCATGCACGGCCACAGCTGAACCACGACACGGGTCTCGATCGCATGTAGGAACACCCCCTTGAGAGCCCAACTAGGGCGGCTCCTAAACATAAGCACAATACATCAAACATTAAGCCCAGCACACAGACAAGCCAGAACACCCTTGACATGCTACCTGCTCAGCTAAGACTCTAGCTCCCTCCCCCAGACACCTACGGTTCTTCCCTGGGGGCCCAGCCCACAAAACCCAACAGGAATTACTTCCCTCACCCACCGACAACAGCCACTTGATCCAAGACGGCTGCAAAACTCCTCCCCGCTCAAAGCCTGGGCGCATCCCTAGATGCCAGCACCACCCACCTTGCCCTGACTCTACATCCCCGGGCAGGGCGGCTCCAAGACACACACAGAACAACGCTACACAGAACGCTACAAGCAATGCACCCCGAAGGATGAGAGGCAGCTCTCGGAGAGAACGACGACACCCAGACGGGAACCCCCGTCCGGCAAGACGGCCTGCGGGACCCCGACGGTGACGTCGGCAGGCCCTACGGCAACATCAGAGAACGCCAACAGCTTCGTGGCCCGTGACAAGAGCTTCCTCTCACAACCGAGACGACAGACGCGCAACCAGCCCAGCTTCAAGACCTAACTGCCTACGGATGCAAGGAAGAAACGCCAGTCCCCAAAAAACTCACAGCCACAGAGCGGCGCCGCTCACGCGGCCGGGAACAACGACGCCCAAGACGGCCGTCCGAGACGCCAAAACGATCCACGCCTGAAGCTTGCGACGCCAAAAGAGAAGCGCCCGATGGGCGCCGAGCCCATGACTAGGGCCTCGCCGGGCACTACCAACGCTGCCGAGGCACCTGCCCGGCTCCTAAAGAACAAAGAGAACAACCGAGACCCGAGGAAGGTCGGAGACACCCAACACAAAACACACACGCTGCACAATAACGCACACAGCCTGGAACCGCCCTGCCCGGCACACGTTCCCGTCACGTTGAAGAGGAACCTGCTCCTTTTCCCTGCTCCCAAAGGGGACCGCTTCCCAGACAGCCCGCTCCGCTGCACCATCCTTAAAACCCCTCCCTCCCCCAACCCCTTCCTCAGCACCGTTGCCTCAGCTTAGCTTTCAAGGGGCCCAGAGTCCCGGTCCACCCATCCTTCAGAAGAACAAGCGCACAGGCAGCCCACTGCATCGGTCCTCCAAGTCCCAGGTGCCTTTTCATCATCTAAACAAAAACAACAAAAATACACACACCGCCCCATCAGTCAGCATCCCGTCACTCAACAAGGACCTACCCCGCAACGTCCCCCACCTCACGCGCACCCGGCTGATCCGTGCCCATTCTGGACGAGGACGAACGCCATCCCCTGCGGCCCCTAGAGATACCACAGGACACACAAAGTTACCGTCGCTCTGCCAAAAAAGGAAGAACGAACCACACCAGCCCCGCGCCCCTCCCCTCTGCGACCCAGCTCACCTCAAACGCGCATCCAGGCCCAAAGGCAGCCGGCGCACAACCTGCAGAACCAGAGACAAACGCTTCCATTGAGTGGCCGTACGACAGACACCTTGCTCTCAAACAACAGCTTGGCCTTCAACCCCCTCACCTCTCGGACCTCTCGTCGGCATGCGGCGTCTCCCCTCCGAAGCCTGCGGGCGGCACCTGCAAGAACCCAAGCAAAAAAGGACCCGCTCAGGTGCTGCGGGACTCTCAGGACACCCGCACCAACCGCCCCCATCTCAGACACGCACCTTTCCCTCGACAGCTCACCTGCCTGGCCCCCATCAGATACGGTTGCCACCTTGAGGCTCGCCCACCACCTGCAAGAGCCAAACGCACGTTGCTCACAACCACCTGCAACGCGGCACCTCGGGACGAATCGCTACGCTTCAGCCCACCCGTCACCGCTCACCGTAGCCTTCGCTGAGGTCTCATCACCACACTGTGTCTCTCCCACAAAGCCTACATGGAGCATGTGCAAGAACTTAAGGAAGAAGATACATGCTACGATATTACCCACAACAGCAACCTACCCACGCCGAATCCCGTTCTCACACATCTTTTCTTTGACAGCTTGCCTGCCCAGCCTCTGTCAGTTCCAGCTGCCACTTTGAGGCTCACCCATCACCTGTAACACACAAGTAACACAGGTCACTTTTACCTTCGCTATCAACACAACACCTCAGAAAGAACCGCTACTTCAGCACACCAATCACCTCTCACCTTGATCCACTCCCCTCCCGTGTCCAGCTCACACTTGGCTCATTCCTTACTGCCTTCTAACCCCCCAAAACACACTGCAGACTCATTCAGCCGTCAGTCACATCTTCCTTCTATATACCACACACCGTCCTACCTTCTTACAGCATTTCCCCAGCTTTCCTCTGTCACCCTGAAGAACTCCTCCGCCGCCTCTGGAAAAAAAGGACATGGTGGAAGTCACCTGGATGCACAGCAATAGCTTAACTGATCCATAGGTCTTGCTCCCATGTAGGAATACCATGTAGAGCCCAACTACCACCTGCCATTAAAGGACATACGTTAACTCAAACATTACACCCTATACACGTACAAACCTGAAGACCGTTAGGATGTACTCTCAGCTAGCACTCTAGCTGCCAGCTACAGTCATCCCCTTAACATCTACAAAATACTACTAAAGTTACTGACCTTTCCCATTGCTTTTGGCTCTCGGCTCTGCACAAGGCTACGCAGGGTTTTACAGAAGTCTATGGATATTAACTATCCACTTGTATTGCTCTTCTTTTCTTAAAGAAACAGCATATATAAATTCCCATACATAAATGCATACAGAACACTCACCCTAACCCCTACCGCATCTTATCAATACTCTTAACAGTTAATGTCAACACCTTCTAGATTACACAAGAGCGTTAATGAAAATAATTTTAAGATTCAATAAAGTTGAGAATACCAATAATAAAAAGAAACATACTCAAAACTAAAAAGAAAAAAATAACAGAACAACATACTATCAAGCCATCTTACCACACCTGAACCTCCAATGCAGTATTAGATAAGGAAAAACATATAAGTTTAGACACAAATGATCTTTCAAATTTAAATGCCACCAACCCTTATTGAGTTCTAAAAGCCTTACCTCTCACAAGCATCTGCATTTCTTTAAATATCAAAACATACCTATCCAAAAATATTTAAACAGCTCAAAACTTACAATTAAGTGCAGGAACACCAAAGCACCCACACTGGAGAAACCCAGGAGGAAAGTGAGCTCCCTCACCAGAGGCTGTGGCTCATATACCCCGGGCCCTGCCCACCACCCTTCCCACAATCACCTGGGAAAGGGGAGGGGTGAACCACCACAGGGTATAAAGGCAGCTGAAGGAACAGCAGGGAGTTTTCTCGAGTGCTTTATGTTAACAGCATGGAAGAAGACAAAAAGAGTGGTTCTTACTGTAATTGTACTACTATTTGTTTTTCTTCACCTACGTGTATTGCATCAGCAATGTGGCCAGGTAAGAAATTAAACTTCATTTTCCTGGGATGTATACAGGGAAAAACCATGTCTGTCTTAATAATTTATATAGAAGAGCAGCTCCTGGATTATAACAGCACTATTATGACCATTAGTTGTATGTTTTACTTTTCTGTAAAACAGAAGAGTTATACAATTATGGTTCATTTCTAGCAAAACCACACATACTATCTATATACTAGCAGAGCTATAGTCTAGATATGACTGAATGGCAAAGTGAATTAAATCTCTGGCTCAAATGAGATTATTTTCTATAAATCACTGATAATTCAGAGTAATTTTGACACTCTGATTTCCTTAAGACACTGATAGCAGTCTCAAAGGACAAAAATTACAAAAGGGAAATACAGGAATGGTATCAAAAGTTATATGAAGTGTCCTAATGAGCATATAAGCAGCTAAATAAAGAATAAATGGGGAAGTGCAATAAAAACTCATTGAGACGTGTGTTGCTAAAAATAGATCCAGGCTATTGATTCTCCAAGAACCTCGAGAGAAGGTCAGAGCCACCCGTAGACATTTTTGGGGTACCAGATACCAAAGAGAAACATACTATAAGACAGAAAACAAATTAATTACTGTGGAGTACAAAGATGGCTTTAGGAAAGGTCCTGGCAGAACAAGAGGCGTTGTCACAGGGATAGGAATAGTTTCTAATGGACCAGAGAAACTAAAGCAGTGGTGAGAATGCAGGAAGCTCAAAAGGGAATTGACCAAACTAACAGATATTCTCGGGGGAGCCGGAACAGGGGGGCGGCAAAGAATTAAGAAAAAAGTGATCGGGGTAACAGATACCGACTCAGGAATAGAGCTGGAGGGTAAAGAGGGGTGAAAAGTGCCCTTCTGAGCTAGAACAGGGTCCTGGGCTATCTCTATGAGGGGATGTCTCATGGGAACTCAGCAAACGGAGCAGAGGAGTCCCGAGGGAGCCCAAGACACCAAAGCAGCCTTGGAGCTGGAGCCTGAGGAGAGTCTAGGAAAGGACTGTGACTAGGATAGAAGATGTCCTGAGGAAGGCAGAGAGACAGAAAAGTATTTGGGGATGTGACAATTACATCCAGAGGGCATCTGAGCTCAGTAAACGCAACGTGAGAAAGCCAGGGAACAAATGGAGGCACAAACAGAAGGAAGAAAGGACAGAATGACTGCTGTGCGCAGCATATACAGACTCGGGAAATCTTCAGATGGTGAGAGAGTGGTGCGAGTGCCGCGGCAAAGCTAAAAGCGCGCAGAATGCGACCTCAAAGGGACCGGTAGGTGTTGCGGCACCCTGAGGGGTCGTGGATGAGGCTCGGAGACAAAAGAATGCTCTGGGAAATGAGGATACGGTCTGGAGGGGTGTGACCAGATTACAGATCTTCTCAGGAGCCGGGGACCGGCTGGAGGTACCGTAGTCAGCAGACGGTATGCTAAGAGTGCTCCGAGGCACAAGCAAACCCAACGACTGGGTTCAGAGATAACAAGGGAAGACCAAAGTCCGCTACTGAGCTAAAACAGGGTTGTGGGACGCAAAGGGGCTCTCTGGACGCACGGTGACTGGGAGCAGAGGGGTCACGAAAGGCTCGCGGGGTAAGAGATTGAAAAGGAGAGTAAATGCTACCAAAATGCTGTGGAGCACAGGGAAGGTCTCGGGAGGCATCCTAGATGGCATAGAAAAGAAAAAGATTGCTCTTTTTTGGGAACAGATGTCTTGGAGAGGTGCGATTGCGACAACAATGTGCTGCTGGGGAACGTCTAAGACGGTGAGGTAAAAGGCCTATGAGGTAGAAGAAGACATTTTAAAAGCTGCGACACTAACAAAAGACAATAAATTATTCAAGTGTTAATACAGCCAATGGATAACATTAGGCAGAGGAGTTAAAAACTGATAGTAAAGAAATAGGGAAAAACATAAAACACCAAAGGCCAAGTGACTTGGAGATGTAGGGGAAAAAAAAAATCAAGTGTGGGATGTTAGAAAAACAAAGAGAAAAATGAAAAGACGGACAGGAAACTGAAACGGGAGCGGAAAGAAAGTTAAAATGCAGCAGTACTAATGAAAGACAAGAAATAATTCTGAGAAACAGCAAAGGGAATAAAAGTAGACAGAACATTTAGGAAGCAAGAGATTAGGAAAAGGAAGGGCAAAAATAGATAGGGACAGCCATCTAAAAGAGACAGCAAATTTTAAAAGCTGTGACGCTAAGGGAAGAGAAGAAATAATTTTAAAAAGACAGCAAAGGGAGAAAAATTGGCATAGAAAAGGTTTAAAAAGCAAGGGGGATTATGGAAATAAAGATAAAATTTAAAACATAGGGACAGCAAACGGATGAAGAAAACTGGTGAAGTGATGGTGTTAAGGGAAGACATATACTTGAAAGAAAACAGAGCAAAATAAGCACAGGAAACGGGCTAAAGGAAGAAAGCTAAAAAAGTGACAGGGATTAGGGAAACCTAGAGCAAACTATTAATAATAGGGATGGAAAATAGAAAAATATTATAAAAGCAAAGGTACTGCTACTAAGGACAAGAAATAACTAAAACATAAAGACACCAGATAAAATTGTACAAAATTTTAGAGGAAAATACGATTCAAGAAATGAGGGAAAAAATTAATAGCAGCAACGGTCAAGTAAAATGGAAATGTAGAAAGTAAGTGGAAAAAGCAAGGTCATTAGTGAAATAGAAGAAATAACTTTTTTTAAACTTCCAAAGGAATGAGAGTTAACTTATAAATAACATTTAAAAAGGAAGGACTTATAGGAAAATACAAGAAAAAATTAAAATTAAAACAGAGACGGTAACCTAGAAGGGAGGTAGAAAGGAAATGGAAAAAGCGAGGGCACTAAAGAGAGATGAGAAATAATTTTGCAAAGACAGCAAAGAGAACTGAGGTTGCTGTAGAAAGAAAGCCTAGCCAGCAGTGCGTATTAGGAAATAAAGACAATCTTATGCAATAAGGACAGTGACCCGAAACAGACGTGCAAAGGAAATGTAAAAAGCGAGAGCGCTATGGAAAACAATTGAGAAGTAACACCGGCGAACGAGACAAAAGTAGGAAAGTTTAAAAGCCGAGGGATTAAGAGACAATAACAACTAAAAAATAGTAATAGAAATAAAAGACAGACATAAAATTTTAAAAGCGATGGTGCTAAGGAAAGAGCTGAAAATGAACAAATGACCACAGTAAAGGTGATAATAGTACACAAAAAGAACAAAAAGAACAAAAAGGGTGGTTAGGGTACCACTGGAAAAAAATTAAAAGGGATTGAATAAGGAGTTCAGCTATCTCAAAGGGGGAAAAGCATTCTTCCTTGGGAATTTGCAGGGCTCGGGGAGGCGGCTTTAAGGGAGACTTGGAGGGGAAGGGATATAGCCAGGCTCACTAAAGAAGAGCCTAGGGGCGGCGTGCCGAGCTCGAGGGTGAAATCAATATCCCACCTTGAGCAGGTCTACCCCGATGCACGCAGCATAGATGCCGTAAGGCGGGAGATAGAAGCTGTTGTGCAGCGGGATAGCTTTGGTTTTCTTGCCATCGCAGACATCGCAGAATCATAGAACGTTCTGGGTCAGAAGGGACCCACGAGGATTAGAGTCCAACTCCTTTCCCTGCACAGGACAACCCCAAATTCACCCCATGCCTCTGATGGTGTTGCCCTAGTGCTACTTGATTATTGTCAGGCTTGGCGCTGTGCCTGCTTCCCTGGGGAGCCTGTTCCGTGGCCCTCTGAGTGAAAAACCTTTTCCTAATACCCACCCTAAACCTCCCCTGGACCATCCTCCTGCCGTTCCCTCAGGTCCTATTGTTGGTCACCGGAGAAAAATGATCGGCACCTGCGCCTCCTCCACCCCTTGTGAGGAAGCTGCAGAGGGAGATGAGGTCTCCCTGTCTCTAGGCTTAATAAACCAAGTGACTTTAGCTGCTCCTAGTACGGTTTCTCACCAGATGCGGTGGGATGCCTCGTACAATTCGAGTGCTGCGATGGATGGCTCTAATCTCTTACGAAGGGTTAGGCAAGGAAGGAGATGTGGTGGGGTGGCTCTGTACGTTAGGTAGTGTTTTGGCTGTAGAGAGCTCAATGATTGGGAGGATGAGGTTGACGGCTTATGGGTAAGGATGAGGGGAAAGGCCAACGAGGCAGGTATCCAGCTGGGGGTCTGCTGTAGACCACCTGACTGCAATGAAGAAGTAGCTGAAGAATTCTACAGGCAGCTGGCAGAACTCTCCCAGTTGCTACCCCTTATTCTCATGGGGCACTTGAACTTACCAGATGTCTGCTGGAAAGAAAACGCAGCAGAGGAAACTGTCTAGGAGGTTCGTGGAGCACGTGGAAGGTAACTTCCTGATGCAGCTGGTAAATGAGCCTACTGGGGAGGTGCCTCGACTGACCTGCTCTTTAGAAACAGAAGGACTGGTGGGAGATGGGGGGGTTGGAAGCCATTTTGCGCCTAGCGACTGCACCCTGATGGAATTCCTGATGCCTGGCAAAATAAGGAAGGGGGGCTGGCAAAATCTATACCGTGGACTTGTGGAGGGCAGGCTTTGGACTCTTCAGGATGCTGGTTGAAAGGGTTCCTTGGGAAGAAGTCCTGAAGGGCTAAGGGGTCCTGGAAGGCTGGACGTTGAAGAAGGAAATCTGGAAGGTGCAGAACCAGGTTGTCCCTGTGTGCAGTAAGACAAACGGGCAGGAAGATGACAGGCCTGGCTGAACAGAGAGCTTTTGCGGTGGCTCGGGGGCGGGGGGGAAAGGAGAGTTTACTGCTTTTGAAGAATGGGTAGGCAAGTCAAGAACAGAACACAGAGCTTGTTATGCCAATCGGAGAGCAAACCAGGAAGGCAAAAGCCCAGCTAGAACTCAACTGGCCACTGTTATTAGAGATGACAAAACATGCTTTTACATATATGCTAACAGAAAGAGAGCCAAAGAGAATCTCCAGCCTCTACTGGGGGCCGGGGTGGGGAATGCTGCCACTGAGGACTAGACTGAGGTACTTGATGCCTTCTTGGCCTCAGTCTCTAGTAGACTGGCTGTTTATCACCAGGGTAGTAATGGTTCACCTTCAGTGTGCTCACCAGGGGCATATACAGGATGAGCAGGGGATCAGGCCCAGACACTGCAGGTTCTGCCTGACCAACCCAGTCTCCTTCTATGACCAGGTGACCCACCTAGTGGATGAGGGAAGGGCCGTGGATGTTAGCTACCTGTACTTCAGTAAAGCCTTTGACACTGTCTCCCACAGCATTATCCTGGAGAAGCTGGTGGTTCCTAGCTTGGACAGGTGTACTCCTTGAGTACAAAACTAGCTGGATAGCTGAGCCCAAAGAGTAGTGGTGACAGAGGTTAAACCAAATTTGTGGCTGGTCATGAGCGCTGTTCCCCAGGGGGCAGCTTTAGGGCTAGCCTTGTTCCATGTCTTTATCAATGACCTGAATGAGGGGACAGTGTGCCTTCAGTAAGTTTGCAGATGATACCAAGTTGGGCGGGAGTGTTCATCTGCTTGAGGGTAGGAAGGCTCTGCAGAGGGATCTGGACAGGCTGGACCCATGGCCTGACGTCAACTCTATGAGAATTAACAAGGCTGAGTGCCGGGTCCTGTGCTCGGGTCACAACGACCCCATGCAATGCTACAGGCTTGGGGAAGAGCGGCTGGAAAACTGTGCGGCAGAGAAGGACCCGGGGGTGCTGGTTGACAGCCGGCTGAACGTGAGGCGGTGGTCTGCCTGGGGTGGCAGGGAGGCCGATGGAGTCCTGCCTTGTATCAGAACTGTTGTCAGCCTAAGGCATAGTATATCAGTTCAGTCAAAGGAGGGTTCTAAGTAAATGGATCAGCTTGAAACACAACACATCCTTTACAGCTTAAGTGAGTAGAACACTTAAACACTATTAACAGCTATTTATACTAAAAATCTGATCAAAATGGTACCACACTAAACATTCTTGCTGGTGTTAGAAAAAGCCTCATCCCTTCCTTATGGCACTGCTGCAGGGAGATAACCCTATGAGACTGCAGGGCAATGCTATAGCGTAACAAGAATCTATGCTTACTGATTCACCACCACAGCTACAGCTCTTTCACTGCTGCTGCTGCACATCATGCTTACGCAATGAAGCCCAAAGTGTCAAACCTAAAGGAATAAAATCAGGGGAACACAGCTGCCCTTCTGAAGGCAGGCTGCCCGGGGTGAGGGGGGCAGCTGTGCGTCGGGGCACAGGGCAGCCAGGCAGACCAGATGCCAGCGGCTGACCTGCAAAGGAGTTGTGCGCTGCTGAGCCTTGGGCTTCGTTGGCTTGGCAGCACCTCGCCTCTGCACTGCCAGGACCCTGCTCTGCTCATCCAGCATATAAGCACAAGGCTTCAGCGAGCACGCAACAGGAGAGCAGGGTAAGTGAGGGCATGTCACCAAGAAAAAACCCACACAGGAGAAAACCTCATGCAGGAGGCCCATTTCAGTGGAAGGGAGGTCACAGACACACGCAGAGGGAGGGCGGGGGAGGAGGCGGACACTGCCGGACAGGGGCATGTCTGGGCAGACATGCCATGGGGAACGTGCATGGGGATGACTGACACCAGGGGGTCCCCCCAGGATAATCCACAACAGGCAACTCACCTGGGATAACCTGCAGCAGATGATCCGCTCCAGATAACTGACGCACTGCAGAAAACCCATTCCAGACAAGCCCCAGAAATGCCCTTCCAAATGCAGGTGTTTCACACCTAGTAATCTCCAAATTAGGATTTTCATGGTGTTTTTTTCTTTATAGGGTTGGGTTGGTCAATTATTGCTTTGGGGTGTTGGGTTTTTATGTTATCTTTGGGTTGTGTTGTTTTCCATTTTGCTGGGTTTCTTGGGGATTTGTGGGTTGGGTCCTTTTTTTTTTTCCCCATAATATAAAACTTGGGGTTGTTCTTCAAAAATACTGTATAAAGTGGGGGGGGTGTGTGTTTTTGAACCACAAAAATTGGTGATTTTCAGTTTGTTCTGTGGGTTTCTTCATTTGGAGTTTTTTGTAGGTTTTTTTTGTGGTGTGTGTTTTGTCACTCCCCAGCCCACCTACCTGATGTGCGGAAAGCGGACTCCACAATCTGTAAGATTGTGATGTAGGTATGTTTATTCAGCACGGGGGGTAGTCCCACCAAATCATGCATGCCTGTGTGATAGTTTGTCTTCCATTTATATAGTAAAGCATTACAGATACATACAATTTCCCAATACGCCTATAGATATGCATGACCTTTCCCCACGTCGTATTAAAATTAGCCAAAAAAGTAGTTTCCATAAATCTTTCCCAACTGAGCTTGCACAGTGCCTCCTCGTGGTGGTGATCGGGGGTAGTAAAGATGAAGGCTGCTGGCTCCTCTTCATCACCGCTAGTAACCTTTTGGTTTTGCGCAGACTCAGTTCTCTCTTGACACTTGTCCAAACTACTGTTTTACCTGGTTCTTTAGACAATTTTCTATCCTTGTCAGGAATTTGTCCTTCGCAGGTGGATTCCAGGCCTCCTTGCTAATTATTTTACACAGCGGCTAGATAAGCGTTCCGCAACAATTAACTTTCAGCTGGATAAGCATTCAGAGATAGAACAGTTAACTTCTGGTTTTGCATCTTAAGAGCCCCTTCCCCCTTTCATACCCCCCAGCCATTTTCTTGCTTTCCAGCTGCACAAATCCACCTGGAGTTGACTCTTCCAGTTTTCTTTCCCCCAAAACTGTTTGGGTTTTTGTTTAGTGTTTTTCTCTTTGCTTTGGTTCCACCACCCCCCCACCACTGCAGACCCAGACTCGAAAGGTTTGGGGTTCTTTTGTGCCCTGGCAGCAGCTCCCACTCCGCATATGCGGCCCCATAGGGGAAAATCCCCATTTGGGCGAATCAGGCCCACACTGGGATAGGAAAAGGCGAAGGCGAGAGGGGCAGCATTTGAAAGCGCATTTGTATCTTCACTTGATGGGGGGAGTTGAGGGGGGTTGTCAAATTTATAAATCCTGTGTATAAATAGGGTTTCTTTGCATTTTAAAAACCTTAAATAGCATAGACATTTACACTTATGTGTCTACTTACACATCCATATGCTTATGGAATACATATATTTTACACATATCTATTTAGATATGTTTACTCTTGGCTATATTTACACTTACACAGAATAGCTATTTACACATACCTGTTTAGGCTTACATATCAATACATATATAGAACACCTATTTAGACTAGCTATCTGCTTACTTATACTTTTCTGACACTTTCATCTTTTTCAACTTCTCTATTTAGCCATCTACTTACAATTACATGTATTTAGACTTATTTATTTCACTATATATATAATCTATATTTAGATTAGACATCTACTTAGACTATGTAACACACAGTAAGTGTAGATGCTCACTCTAGTCAGACTTCCTTCTATTTTTAATTCCTTCATAAATCCTTTTTCTTCATTTTAAACTCCTTTATTTTTTATTTTAAATATATGTAGACAGGCGAGTTACTTTTGTATTTTAAAATCCTGTATCTCAATGTAGAATTCTTTCTATCCTAAAATCCATTTATACATCTATAAAGTAATAATACTTTTCAATATATATAAAATAAGAGGTTTTCTCTAATTCAGTGCCTCACACCCACGTTGGCTTAAAATATTTTTCTTAATACACCCCTGAATTTTCAGGCGTTTTTGGGCTGCAACCCCCCTTTTTGAGGGGGGGAACCCCTAGATGACCCACACACACTGACCTGCTCCTCTGATGCATTATCAGCTCCCCCAGTGACACTGGGGTGCCCTGCATGACATCATCACCCCCCCAGGACTCCCCCTATTTTATTATAGTAAGGTTGGACTAGGTGATCCCTGAGGTCCCTTCCAACCTGAGATTCTGTGATTCACCCCCAAGAAGGGCACTAAACAAGGGAATCTGCTCCAACCTGCAGCTCATTAAGAGTGTCATTTGCAAAGGTACACACACCCACTCCCCAAAAAAAGGGGAGCTCTGCTAAAATCTAAAAGGTGGGGCAGCCCCCCCAGCCCCTGTCCGCAGGCTAGCGGCCATCCCACGGCAAAGCAGGAGCGTGCCAGAGGACAGTGTCATGTCTCTCTCGGGCTCTGCTCGGCCATGCTCCCCCTCTGGGACGGGCTCCCCGGGGCGACAAACAGCCCCAACTCTCCCCACCAGGCAGCCCTCGCGGCCGCACCTGCGGGGCACCCGCTGGAGACAGAGCCGGGAGCCCCCAGGCAGAGGGATGGCCCCTTACCTTCACCACGCTTAACGACCAGCAGGCAAACCCGGGCCGGGGGGCATCTCTTGAGCATCACGAGACACTGAGAAGACATCTGAAAAACAGAAATCCCAAACTATATTTCAGCACGTGAATAAAATAGCACAGAAGAAAATGGAGGAACTCAGTCAGCACAAGGGATAGGAAGGAAATTGAGCCGCAGCAAGATTCTGGGCAAACGGGTCATGTCAAAACACAACACCTCCTTTAAAAGCTAGAGGGACTGGAACACTTGAAAACGGTATTAAGACTAACCGATACCATTTTGAACAGATTCTTCGCGTAACACTGAACGCTCTGGCTGGTGCTGGAAAACGTCTCATCCCTTCCTTACGGCACCGCTGCGGGGAGATAACCCCGTGAGGCTGCGGGGCAAAGTTGTACCGGAACCGGAACCTCCGCTTACAGATCCGCCGCAGCAGCTACAGCCCTCGCCCTGCCGCCGCACGTCTTGCTGCCTGGCTCCATGAAGCCTGAAGCGAAGCGTCAAACTTGAAAGAGTAACGTAAAAAATTAAGAATAAATCTCAGTAATGCACTTTGTGCTGAGAAGGCGGGCGCGTGTTTACGCACATCCAATATGAGCGTCTAGGCTCTGAAAGCTTTCCATTTTCCTTCTGCGTTCATTTAACTCACACAGCCGTTCACACCCGCCATAAGATTATCTATCTCCAAAATACACAGCAGCAACGTGACTGGGGGGTTTTGGCGTGTTATGGAGTCGGGAGGGACGTCCGCCCAGCTGCCCCGCCCGAGAGATGCTGCTGAACTGCCAGGGAAACGCGCATCCAAAGCGAGACTGAAATAAAATACTTAAGAGCGCTCCCTCAAAATACTGGTGGGAAAAAACCGCCCCCACCCCAACATTCAGTCGCCCCTCACTAAATATTTACAACAAATACCTACCTGCTTAATTACACCTAATAAATCGTACGCTACATCTGCTTGGCAGTTACAGTTGAAACAGCGCAAGTCACATTGTTAATCAGACGATGTTAGCTTTTTTTAAACTTTCATTTATGACAGAGGAATCGGTGAGTGAAGAGATCCCCAATACAGTTTTACTTTTTTGCGGAAAAAAATAATACTACAACAAAAAACCACACAAATCAAATCCCCAGTGTTGCAATACATAGGGGAACCATATTTTTATGGTATCTCGACTGTTACAACTGAGAACCCAAGCACTACCAATGCCATCAACATTTGGAGTATGTGCTGTGCTTGGATCTCCGCAAGGACCATTGATTTTTTTATCTTAAAAAAAAAAAAAGCAGTACTTCGCAAGTCTTGTGCTGATGAGTTCTACTGACAAAGACATTGTCTCTAAGATGCACTCTGATGGCAAGTTCATAGAATGCAACCTCACTGAATAAGAAATATCTCAATTTTTCAAGATCTCTTCCTAACAAAAGTCACACTGTGGGGCTTTCAGATGGGCCAGATTATGAATCCTTTCACAACAAGAAACACAACAAGAAACACACCAGCTAACCAGGATATTCTTGCAGTGGCCAGGTGCCTCTTCATCATGTAAAAAAGAAAAAAACCCAGAGCCAGCAATAAGTATCACACGGGTCAACACAGATCTCTTCCAGAGCACCCCCCTCATCAAAACGAACATGCCCATCGGCTCACCTGCTCTGCACAGGTTCCAGCATCACACCCCGTTTCCGTCATCGCTTGTGGCACCAAATGTATCAACACACAGTAAACTACCGTTACGCTCGTGAGAAATCACCGCCCCGTGACTTCCTCGTTACTACCCAGCTCGCTTCTAATGCTCATACACCGTTCCAAAGACAGCCCACGTGTTACCTACAGAACTGAAGAGCTCGACGACGGACCACAGCATTCTCTGGTCTCAGATGCTGGCCGCTGCCCCACCTTCTCAGACCTCTCATAGGCACGCGGCAGCACCACTCCGAGCCTGCCAGCGGCACCTGCAAAAAGCCAAGCGAAAAGGCACCTCCCGAGATGCTGCCCGATGCCACAGCCTGCCCGCACCGATCCCCGTCTCGCACCCCTTTCCCTCGACAGCCTCCCTCCCAGCCTACGCCACTTCCAGGTGCCGTGTCCAGCTCGCCCGCCGTCCGTAACACCCAAACAACACGCATTGCTTATAACTTCCCCAGCAACACAACACCTCAGAAAAGAGCTGCTACTTCAGCCCACCAATCACCACTCGCCTTGCTCGACTTGCCTCCTTTGCTCATTGCTACGCTACTTCAAACCCAAACCAAAAGACAAACGCAAGGAGCAACAGAGTCATAGAGCCATCGGTCACATCTTCCCTCTATATACACCACGCACCACCTCACCCGCTTACATCGGTCCCCTCAGTTCCCCTCCGTCGCCCTGCACGACTCGTCCCTCGGCATCTCCAAAACCAATACCAAACAAGTCGCCTGGTTGCACAGCAGTACCTTAACGGTTCCTGAAGACCGGCTATAACCTGCCATTAAAACAAACATATGACATCAAACATGAAGCCCTACGCACGTACAAGCTTGAACACCCTGCAGAGGTAATCTGCTCAGCTGAACTCTAGCTGCCTCTCCCAGATAGCTACGGTCACGGCCTCCGAGCCCACAAAATGTCACGGTGATTACGGTCCTCGCCCGCTGAGGAGGGCCACTCAATCCGAGATGACGGTACAACCTTTCCCCCAACAGCCTTGGCACAGCAACAGATGAACCCTAACCTCTCATCGCTGTGCCACCTACCCGACTCTACAGGGCCAGCAAGGCGGTCCGAGACAAACTCAAACGCACACACCAACGCTATGAGAAACGCTACAAACTGCGCGCCTCCGAGACGAGAGAACGCTCTCGGCAAACAGAGGGACAACTGGACGGAAGAGCTCGTCCAGCAACAAGACCTGCGGAACCCTGACAGTGACGCAAGGAGGCCCTAACGCGATCCAAAAAGATTAGAAGAGCGTCAGGGCCCGTGACAAGAAGTTCCTCTCAAAACTGAGACGAAGGGTGCACAAGAAGCCCGGCTACAAGACCTAAGAATGTAAGGATGCAGGGAAGAAATTACACTCCTTGAAAATGGACAGCGACAGAGCAGAGCTGTTCACGCATCTGGGAACGATGTCGCAGACAACAACTGCCCAGAAACTCCTCAAACAACAGAGCGATCCACACTTTAAACTGTAACACGCAAAAAAAGAAGCACCCAAAGGGCGCCAGCCCCACAATTAGAACCTTGCCAGCCCCTCGGGATAGTGCTGTGCTCCTGAGAGTAAAGAGAACATCGTGACCTGAGAAAGGTCTAAGACGCCGAACACACACCACACAAACTACACAACACATGCAGCCCAGAACAGCCCTGCCCAGCACAAACTAGCACCATGCTGAAGAGGAACTCGCTCCCCTTACCTGCCCAAAGGGGACTGCTTCCTGGACAGCCCTCGCCCCTAGGCTACCTTTAAAACCCCTTCCTGCCGTGGCCAACCCTGTCCCCACCCTACCCCGACCCCTTCCCCAGCACCCCTGCCTCAACTTAGCTTTCAGAGGGCCAGGAAGCTCAATCCATCCTCAAGAAGGAAGAGCACAGTCAGACCACTGGATTTGTCCTGCAGTTCCCAGATGCCTCCTCATCATCCAAAAAAAAAACCCCACACACAACCAAAAAAAAGGCTGGAGAGTGCTGTCGATCAGCATCACATCACAGACACTTCCCACAGCATTCCCCTCCTTACTCTACAGCAAGTCCAGAAAAGGCCACCACTGCTTTTAGAGGGCCTGGACACTCATTCCATCCTCAACAAGAAAAACACCAGCAGCCCACTAGATCAATCCTGCAGTTGCCAGGTGCCTCTTCACTCTCAGAAAAAAAAAAAAAACCAAACTCCCAACCCACAGACAACAAACAGTGCTGTCAGTCAGCAACACATCAGTCAACACGGACCTTTCCCATATCATCCCCACCTCACATATAGCCCGGGGTTCCACTCAGCTGCTCTATGCCCCTTCCAGACTTAGACAGTTGTCATCGCTTGCAGCCCCTAGAGATACCGTAAGACACAAAATCACCGCTCTCCCTGCAAGAAGTCACCAGCCCCATGCTCCTCCTCACTGCAACCCAGCTCACCTGAAATGCTCCTCAAATACCCTTCACTTGCATCTTCCCTTTAATCCTGCATAGGGACCTGCTGCCTTAGTGTGCTCTACTCAGCTCTCCTCTATCACACTGCACAGGTCAGACCAAAGGGAGGGCCAGAGGAGGAGGAGGAGGAGGACAACGAGCAGGTGCACAAGGGCAGGCAGAGGAAGAGGAGGAGGGGCCCGAGGAGGAAGATAGAGGGCCCAAGAGCAGGCCTGAGGGTGGGCTGAGGAGGAGGGGGAGGGGCCAGAGGGTGGGCCGATGAGGACAAGGAGGAGCCCAAGGGTGGGCACATGAGGACGAGAAGCAAGAAAAGGAGGAAGATAGCAGGGCCCAGGGCGAGCACAGGACAGTAGGAGGAGAGAAAAGCAGCATCCAGCTGAACGGGGCGGGGGGGGCGTGTGTGCGTGTAGTGAGAAGGCACGAGGCAGGGAACAGGACGGCCAGAGAAGGACAGGGAGCCTGACGGAGGTGGAGATAAAAGCAGCAGAGAGCAGGGCACCACCCCTTTTCCAGGGAGGAGCCGGCACCGCCAGCCCCACTGCCCGCACCTGGGGCTCCTCCAGCCAGACCCCGCCCACAGCTGAGGCGCAGCAGCAACGGGGGGCCCCCTCCCCTCACCCCCACAGTGCACCACCTCCTCCCCTGGGCTCCATCACAGACCCTTGCCCCACGCCAAGGGAGCGCAAACGCAGCCCTCAGGCCAAAGGAGAGGGCAGCTGTTGGTGCAGGCGCGCACGTAACAAGTCCCAGGAGCGATTCGTGGCTCAGGGTCCCCAACGCTCCCCCTGCCCCAAGGCCACCTCGGCCGCCGTTGCCGCAGCCGCACGGAGCTGGTGGTGGCTGGGATAGTGCTCATTTTCTCCACAGTAGCTAGGAAGGGATACGTTTTGGATTTATGCTCAAAACCCCGTTAATAATGTAGAGATGTTTTGGTTCTTGCTGAGCACTGCTTCCACAGTCAGGGCCTCTTCTGGTTCTCTCAGTCCCCCACCAGCAAGTAGGCTGGGACAGCTGGGAAAGCTTTCCCAGCTAACTGACCAAAGGGATATTCCATACCATTTGACATCATGCTCAGCACACGCAGCTGGGGGAAGAAGGGGGAGTCCTTGGGGGGGGGGGGGGCTACGGCATTTCTCTCCCTAAGTAACCATGACACATGACAGAGCCCTGCTTTCCCAGAGGTGGCTCAACACCTGCCCGCCGAAAAGGAGGAGTGAATTAATTCCTTGCTTTGCTTCCACGCACAGCTTTTGCTTTACCTATTAAACAGTCTTGATCTCAGCCCATGATTTTTCTCACTTTTACCCTTCCAGCTCTCTCCCCCAGCCCACTGAGGGTGGAGCGAGCAAGCAGCTCCCTGGTGCAGAGTTGCCAGCTGGGGCTAAACCACGGCACGCGCTTGTCCGCGTTTGGCAGGAAAGGGACCGTCCGTCGCCTGGCTCCTGGAGCGACAGGCTGCTGGGCAGAGGGGGAGGCCACCAAAGGTGAGGAGCAGGGCACAGGACAGTAGGAAGAGAGAAGAGAAGAGAAGAGCGGCAGCCGGCTGGACGGGGGCGGGGGGGCGTGTGTGCGTGTAGTGAGAAGGCACGAGGCAGGGAACAGGACGGCCAGAGAAGGACAGGGAGCCTGACGGAGGTGGAGATACAAGCAGCAGAGAGAGGGGAAGAGAGGCAGCAGAAAGAGGGGGGAAGAGCAGGACACAGACCAACAAAGAAGGAAGAGGAGCAGGCTGGAGACGCACAAAGAACCTGGGGCAGGCAGCACGACAGCGAGGGAGGAAAGAAGAATAGGGGCAGGAAGCTGGACCGAGCGCGATGGAGACAGACAAGACAAGCGACAAGAACAGGGCAGAGAGGGAAGAATGAAGCCACGGGGACAGGGAGCCGAGACAGCCAACAACGGAGGGAAGGGGCCGGGGAGGGAACACCACAAAACAAACCATGGGGCTACGTGGTACAGAGCACGAGAAGGCAGAGAATTAAGAATTAGGGACAGGGAGCCAGAGAAACAACAACAAAAAAAAACACCCAAAACAAAGGGAGATGGGGAGCAAAAGGAATCGCAATGCGTACAGAAAGGAGAGAGAAACAATTCTAAAACAGGGTCATGGGGAAGCCAGAGACAGCAAGATGGAGAAAGGACAAAAGCTACAGGCTACAGGGCAGAGAGGGAAGAATTAATGAATAGACACAGAGAGCTGGGCAGAAAGAGATGGAGAAAGGCTGAAGATCACACGGCCAACAGGGAAGAGAGAAGAGAGGGAGGAATTTTCAAAACAGGGGCAAGAAGCCAGAGAGAGGGAGAGAGGCGCAACAATAGAATGGGGACAAGCCACAGGGCGGCGAGGAGGGAATCGATGAATAAGAACAGGAGACCAAAGAGAACACAATGTAGAATGGAAAAAAGGAACAGCGGCCTACAGGGAAGGAGGAATTAAAGATCAGGCACTGGGAGGCAGACAGAGACACATGAAGAAACAAGTAGGAAAAAAAAAAAAAAAAAAACCACACAACGGCAATGGGCTACAAAGACAGACAGAGAGGGAAGAAATAAAACATAGCAGCAAGGAGCTGGACAGAGAGAGATGAGGACAAACAAATAGCACGGGTCTACGTGACAGAGAACATGGAATTAGAACACAGAGAGGGGGAGCTGGACAGAGAGAGAGGCCGAGAGAAAAATCTAGACGGGCTACGGCGGGCAGAGGCAGGAATTAAAACCTAGGGACAGGGAGCTGGACAGAGGGAGACGGAGATCACAGGGAACAGCGGCGGGTGCAGGAAGAACAGGAATTCAAGAATAGGGAAAGGGAGCTGGACAGAGAAGAACTCAGGCAGGCAAGTAACAGTAGCAGGGTACAGAGCAGAGCAGACGAACTAAAAAGCGCGGCGGGAGCGTTGAGGCAGACAGAGAGAGATTAAGAAAAAAGTCACGGGCTACGTGGCAAAGCAGGAGGAACTCAGAAACGGGGATGGCAACCAAGGGAGAGTGAGCTGGTGAAGGATAACGGGTATTCAAAGTGAGGGACGGGGAGCTGGGAAAAGCGAGGCAGAGAAAAACAGAATCACAGAGAGAATCACACAAAGCCAAAAAAGAAGAAACTGAACAACAGGAACAGGTGTCACCAAAGCGATGAAATCAACCAACCAGAGACGGTGTTCCATTACGGGAACACGGAGCGTACGAATCAGCGCATCTGTCGATCTGCATTTTAGTCCCTAGGCGATCGTTAATGTCAGCAGAACAACAGACAACGTGCTTCTGTCAGAAAAGGATGACAAAACGCGGTTTCGTGTAGCGCACTGAGAAAACTAGCCAAGACTGCCAAGATTAAGAGCCAAGAAGGTAAAAGGCAATTCTGGCAGGGGGAGATCGCGACCACCGACTCACGGACCACCACCGAGCCTGCGCAGTGATTTACATACGGAACGAGCCAGTTTGTACCGATCAGTAGACAGGACGATAATGAATATGTATGAATACGTAAAATTTTGATCTACAAATTCTACGGGAAAGGTGTGTGAGGTACGCACGCCAGGAGGAGCGATCCCCCGTGCATCTGGCGCCGTGAACAAAGAACGCCTGCTCTTTAATACTAAATCGGCGTTGAGGAGTTGTTTCCGATTTTACCGCGTTTTTCGGTAACACACGGAGTCAGACCAAGAGGGCCAGAGAAAGACAAAATACCGACAGGCTACAGAACAGAGCAGGAGGAATAAAAAAATAAAAACGGAGCCAGAGCCAGGCAGAGAGAGGCGGAGAAAGAACAAGTAGCCACAGGCTACAGGACAGAGAGAGGGAGGCCTGAAAAGACGGGGAGGCAGGGAGCCACTCAGAGCGAGATGGAGAAAGAAGGGGCGGGGGGGCGCCAAAAAAAAAAAAAAAAAAAATTTTGCAGCAGGTAAGGAAAGAGAGGGGGCCAGGGGGGAGAGACAGGGAGGGCCCAGGACGCACAAGAGAGGCAACGGGGCCCCAGTGGCCCAGGACTCACCGCGACTCTCGCTCTCAGCGCTGCTGGCACAATTTAGCCGTTCAGATGCTTCTTTCCCCTCCTCTCCGCCCTGCCTCTTCTGCAGCTCCAGACTCTAGGCCGTCCTCCACCTAAAGAGGATACATGGGTGTCTTACCGCTCTTACGAGATGAGGCTTCCTAGGCACGTAGCCTAGCTCGCTCGTGCACTACACGCCCGTACCCAACTCCCGGTTACGCGTACAGACCCTGCGGTGCACGTTGGTGGCCTGGCCCGCTGCGGGCTACGAAGGGGGATCCTCCCTCCCTCACCTGCAGGGACAGGCTCTCTCTTGCCTGCGGCAGGAAGGCAGCTGGCAGCCAGAGCGCCTTCAGTTTCTTCTGCTTTACCTTTCGTTGGCGTCTCCAGCTTCAGCCGAGGCAGCTCCTGTCCACAGCCGGGAAGGGCTCTGTGTGTCCCTTTTCGCCCCCGCGCTGCGAGGATGGCAACACCGGGCAGAGAGAAGCCACGCAAGCCTGAGACGGCTGCAGTCAACGGCATCCCCGGGGGAAGGACAGACAACCACGTCCTCAGCACGGTCTCTGGGAGAGGGAAAGAAGAAACAGCGACCGTCATTACCGTCGATCGACCCTGGCCAAAGCCCCTCCTTGCGCAGGGGCTTCTGGACACACCGCCCCTTCCCCGCGCTACTGCTAAGGGCCCCTGCGCCGAGGGGGAATCCAGTGCGCTCGAGGGCCGGCTCGCTGCCTTCACGACAGGGCCTGGGGGCGGCCAAGGGCTACGCAGCACGCTTCCGGGGAGGTGCCGGGGCTGGGGGCAGGCGCACGGGGCAAGGGGGGGGCCAGGGGAGGCTGAGCGGGAGCTCCGGTGAGCCGGGGAGGCGGCGGCCATCATCTGCGCCCTGGGCAGGGGGAAAAGGTCCTCCTCCTTTCCCTCTTCCCTTCTGTCAGCTCCCGGGGAACTCACCGCTTCTCGGGGAGCGGCCGCACCTGGAAGCCCCCAGAAATCAACACGAATCCAACCCCAAAAATACACCGCGCCTACCGTACGCGGCACGGCCGCCCGGCACCCGAGCGCCGGAACACCGCGCCTCCCGCCGCGCCCCGGCGAGCCACGTGACAGGGCCGGCAGCCACTGCGCCAGGACTACAGCTCCCGGCACGCTCTGCGCCACAACACGGCCGCCCGGCAGCCCCCCGCCGCAAGGACTACAGCTCCCGGCACGCTCTGCGCCACAACACGGCCGCCCGGCAGCCGCGCGCCGCAAGGACTACAGCTCCCGGCATGCTCTGCGCCACAACATGGCCGCCCGGCAGCCCCCCGCCACAAGGACTACAGCTCCCGCCATGCTCTGCGCCACAACATGGCCGCCCGCCCAGCCGGCAGACGCACCACCACAGCTCCCGCCACGCCGCGAGCCCGCCCTCCCCGCTCTCTCACCCTGCGGGGCACCGTCCCTCCCGCCGATGCACCCGGAAGCCCCACCGAGCCCTCAGCACAGCCTCGCTCTCCCCACCGCCCGCTCCGACCCGCCGCTGCCCCGCCGCAGCCCTCCTCGGGGCTTGACCCGGCACGCAGCGGCCCCCCACCCCGCCCCCGCTCACCTCCTCCCTCGCTACACTCGCAGCCCGCTGACGCTCGGCCACAGCTCCGCTCCGCTCCGCCCTCGGCTCACACTGGCCCCCCGGAGCAGGGCACCACCCCTTTTCCAGCGAGGAGCCGGCACCGCCAGCCCCACTGCCCGCACCTGGGGCTCCTCCAGCCAGACCCCGCCCACAGCTGAGGCGCAGCAGCAACGGGGGGCCCCCTCCCCTCACCCCCACAGTGCACCACCTCCTCCCCCGGGCTCCATCACAGACCCTTGCCCCACGCCAAGGGAGCGCAAACGCAGCCCTCAGGCCAAAGGAGAGGGCAGGTGTTGGTGCAGGCGCGCACGTAACAAGTCCCAGGAGCGATTCGTGGCTCAGGGTCCCCAACGCTCCCCCTGCCCCAAGGCCACCTCGGCCGCCGTTGCCGCAGCCGCACGGAGCTGGTGGTGGCTGGGATAGTGCTCATTTTCTCCACAGTAGCTAGGAAGGGATACGTTTTGGATTTATGCTCAAAACCCCGTTAATAATGTAGAGATGTTTTGGTTCTTGCTGAGCACTGCTTCCACAGTCAGGGCCTCTTCTGGTTCTCTCAGTGCCCCACCAGCAAGTAGGCTGGGACAGCTGGGAAAGCTTTCCCAGCTAACTGACCAAAGGGATATTCCATACCATTTGACATCATGCTCAGCACACGCAGCTGGGGGAAGAAGGGGGAGTCCTTGGGGGGGGGGGGGGGGGCTACGGCATTTCTCTCCCTAAGTAACCATGACACATGACAGAGCCCTGCTTTCCCAGAGGTGGCTCAACACCTGCCCGCCGAAAAGGAGGAGTGAATTAATTCCTTGCTTTGCTTCCACGCACAGCTTTTGCTTTACCTATTAAACAGTCTTGATCTCAGCCCATGATTTTTCTCACTTTTACCCTTCCAGCTCTCTCCCCCAGCCCACTGAGGGTGGAGCGAGCAAGCAGCTCCCTGGTGCAGAGTTGCCAGCTGGGGCTAAACCACGGCACGCGCTTGTCCGCGTTTGGCAGGGAAGGGACCGTCCGTCGCCTGGCTCCTGGAGCGACAGGCTGCTGGGCAGAGGGGGAGGCCACCAAAGGTGAGGAGCAGGGCACAGGACAGTAGGAAGAGAGAAGAGAAGAGCGGCAGCCAGCTGGACGGGGGCGGGGGGGCGTGTGTGCGTGTAGTGAGAAGGCACGAGGCAGGGAACAGGACGGCCAGAGAAGGACAGGGAGCCTGACAGAGGTGGAGATACAAGCAGCAGAGAGAGGGGAAGAGAGGCAGCAGAAAGAGGGGGGAAGAGCAGGACACAGACCAACAAAGAAGGAAGAGGAGCAGGCTGGAGACGCACAAAGAACCTGGGGCAGGCAGCACGACAGCGAGGGAGGAAAGAAGAATAGGGGCAGGAAGCTGGACCGAGCGCGATGGAGACAGACAAGACAAGCGACAAGAACAGGGCAGAGAGGGAAGAATGAAGCCACGGGGACAGGGAGCCGAGACAGCCAACAACGGAGGGAAGGGGCCGGGGAGGGAACACCACAAAACAAACCATGGGGCTACGTGGTACAGAGCACGAGAAGGCAGAGAATTAAGAATTAGGGACAGGGAGCCAGAGAAACAACAACAAAAAAAACCACCCAAAACAAAGGGAGATGGGGAGCAAAAGGAATCGCAATGCGTACAGAAAGGAGAGAGAAACAATTCTAAAACAGGGTCACGGGGAAGCCAGAGACAGCAAGATGGAGAAAGGACAAAAGCTACAGGCTACAGGGCAGAGAGGGAAGAATTAATGAATAGACACAGAGAGCTAGGCAGAAAGAGATGGAGAAAGGCTGAAGATCACACGGCCAACAGGGAAGAGAGAAGAGAGGGAGGAATTTTCAAAACAGGGGCAAGAAGCCAGAGAGAGGGAGAGAGGCGCAACAATAAAATGGGGACAGGCCACAGGGCGGCGAGGAGGGAATCGATGAATAAGAACAGGAGACCAAAGAGAACACAATGTAGAATGGAAAAAAGGAACAGCGGCCTACGGGGAAGGAGGAATTAAAGATCAGGCACTGGGAGGCAGACAGAGACACATGAAGAAACAAGTAGGAAAAAAAAAAAAAACAACACACACAACGGCAATGGGCTACAAAGACAGACAGAGAGGGAAGAAATAAAACATAGCAGCAAGGAGCTGGACAGAGAGAGATGAGGACAAACAAATAGCACGGGTCTACGTGACAGAGAACGTGGAATTAGAACACAGAGAGGGGGAGCTGGACAGAGAGAGAGGCCGAGAGAAAAATCTAGACGGGCTACGGCGGGCAGAGGCAGGAATTAAAACCTAGGGACAGGGAGCTGGACAGAGAGAGACGGAGATCACAGGGAACAGCGGCGGGTGCAGGAAGAACAGGAATTCAAGAATAGGGAAAGGGAGCTGGACAGAGAAGAACTCAGGCAGGCAAGAACAGTAGCAGGGTACAGAGCAGAGCAGACGAACTAAAAAGCGCGGCGGGAGCGTTGAGGCAGACAGAGAGAGATTAAGAAAAAAGTCACGGGCTACGTGGCAAAGCAGGAGGAACTCAGAAACGGGGATGGCAACCAAGGGAGAGTGAGCTGGTGAAGGATAACGGGTATTCAAAGTGAGGGACGGGGAGCTGGGAAAAGCGAGGCAGAGAAAAACAGAATCACAGAGAGAATCACACAAAGCCAAAAAAGAAGAAACTGAACAACAGGAACAGGTGTCACCAAAGCGATGAAATCAACCAACCAGAGACGGTGTTCCATTACGGGAACACGGAGCGTACGAATCAGCGCATCTGTCGATCTGCATTTTAGTCCCTAGGCGATCGTTAATGTCAGCAGAACAACAGACAACGTGCTTCTGTCAGAAAAGGATGACAAAACGCGGTTTCGTGTAGCGCACTGAGAAAACTAGCCAAGACTGCCAAGATTAAGAGCCAAGAAGGTAAAAGGCAATTCTGGCAGGGGGAGATCGCGACCACCGACTCACGGACCACCACCGAGCCTGCGCAGTGATTTACATACGGAACGAGCCAGTTTGTACCGATCAGTAGACAGGACGATAATGAATATGTATGAATACGTAAAATTTTGATCTACAAATTCTACGGGAAAGGTGTGTGAGGTACGCACGCCAGGAGGAGCGATCCCCCGTGCATCTGGCGCCGTGAACAAAGAACGCCTGCTCTTTAATACTAAATCGGCGTTGAGGAGTTGTTTCCGATTTTACCGCGTTTTTCGGTAACACACGGAGTCAGACCAAGAGGGCCAGAGAAAGACAAAATACCGACAGGCTACAGAACAGAGCAGGAGGAATAAAAAAATAAAAACGGAGCCAGAGCCAGGCAGAGAGAGGCGGAGAAAGAACAAGTAGCCACAGGCTACAGGACAGAGAGAGGGAGGCCTGAAAAGACGGGGAGGCAGGGAGCCACTCAGAGCGAGATGGAGAAAGAAGGGGCGGGGGGGCGCCAAAAAAAAAAAAAAAAAAAATTTTGCAGCAGGTAAGGAAAGAGAGGGGGCCAGGGGGGAGAGACAGGGAGGGCCCAGGACGCACAAGAGAGGCAACGGGGCCCCAGTGGCCCAGGACTCACCGCGACTCTCGCTCTCAGCGCTGCTGGCACAATTTAGCCGTTCAGATGCTTCTTTCCCCTCCTCTCCGCCCTGCCTCTTCTGCAGCTCCAGACTCTAGGCCGTCCTCCACCTAAAGAGGATACATGGGTGTCTTACCGCTCTTACGAGATGAGGCTTCCTAGGCACGTAGCCTAGCTCGCTCGTGCACTACACGCCCGTACCCAACTCCCGGTTACGCGTACAGACCCTGCGGTGCACGTTGGTGGCCTGGCCCGCTGCGGGCTACGAAGGGGGATCCTCCCTCCCTCACCTGCAGGGACAGGCTCTCTCTTGCCTGCGGCAGGAAGGCAGCTGGCAGCCAGAGCGCCTTCAGTTTCTTCTGCTTTACCTTTCGTTGGCGTCTCCAGCTTCAGCCGAGGCAGCTCCTGTCCACAGCCGGGAAGGGCTCTGTGTGTCCCTTTTCGCCCCCGCGCTGCGAGGATGGCAACACCGGGCAGAGAGAAGCCACGCAAGCCTGAGACGGCTGCAGTCAACGGCATCCCCGGGGGAAGGACAGACAACCACGTCCTCAGCACGGTCTCTGGGAGAGGGAAAGAAGAAACAGCGACCGTCATTACCGTCGATCGACCCTGGCCAAAGCCCCTCCTTGCGCAGGGGCTTCTGGACACACCGCCCCTTCCCCGCGCTACTGCTAAGGGCCCCTGCGCCGAGGGGGAATCCAGTGCGCTCGAGGGCCGGCTCGCTGCCTTCACGACAGGGCCTGGGGGCGGCCAAGGGCTACGCAGCACGCTTCCGGGGAGGTGCCGGGGCTGGGGGCAGGCGCACGGGGCAAGGGGGGGGCCAGGGGAGGCTGAGCGGGAGCTCCGGTGAGCCGGGGAGGCGGCGGCCATCATCTGCGCCCTGGGCAGGGGGAAAAGGTCCTCCTCCTTTCCCTCTTCCCTTCTGTCAGCTCCCGGGGAACTCACCGCTTCTCGGGGAGCGGCCGCACCTGGAAGCCCCCAGAAATCAACACGAATCCAACCCCAAAAATACACCGCGCCTACCGTACGCGGCACGGCCGCCCGGCACCCGAGCGCCGGAACACCGCGCCTCCCGCCGCGCCCCGGCGAGCCACGTGACAGGGCCGGCAGCCACTGCGCCAGGACTACAGCTCCCGGCACGCTCTGCGCCACAACACGGCCGCCCGGCAGCCGCGCGCCGCAAGGACTACAGCTCCCGGCATGCTCTGCGCCACAACATGGCCGCCCGGCAGCCCCCCGCCACAAGGACTACAGCTCCCGCCATGCTCTGCGCCACAACATGGCCGCCCGCCCAGCCGGCAGACGCACCACCACAGCTCCCGCCACGCCGCGAGCCCGCCCTCCCCGCTCTCTCACCCTGCGGGGCACCGTCCCTCCCGCCGATGCACCCGGAAGCCCCACCGAGCCCTCAGCACAGCCTCGCTCTCCCCACCGCCCGCTCCGACCCGCCGCTGCCCCGCCGCAGCCCTCCTCGGGGCTTGACCCGGCACGCAGCGGCCCCCCACCCAGCCCCCGCTCACCTCCTCCCTCGCTACACTCGCAGCCCGCTGACGCTCGGCCACAGCTCCGCTCCGCCCCGCCCTCGGCTCACACTGGCCCCCCGGAGCAGGGCACCACCCCTTTTCCAGCGAGGAGCCGGCACCGCCAGCCCCACTGCCCGCACCTGGGGCTCCTCCAGCCAGACCCCGCCCACAGCTGAGGCGCAGCAGCAACGGGGGGCCCCCTCCCCTCACCCCCACAGTGCACCACCTCCTCCCCCGGGCTCCATCACAGACCCTTGCCCCACGCCAAGGGAGCGCAAACGCAGCCCTCAGGCCAAAGGAGAGGGCAGGTGTTGGTGCAGGCGCGCACGTAACAAGTCCCAGGAGCGATTCGTGGCTCAGGGTCCCCAACGCTCCCCCTGCCCCAAGGCCACCTCGGCCGCCGTTGCCGCAGCCGCACGGAGCTGGTGGTGGCTGGGATAGTGCTCATTTTCTCCACAGTAGCTAGGAAGGGATACGTTTTGGATTTATGCTCAAAACCCCGTTAATAATGTAGAGATGTTTTGGTTCTTGCTGAGCACTGCTTCCACAGTCAGGGCCTCTTCTGGTTCTCTCAGTGCCCCACCAGCAAGTAGGCTGGGACAGCTGGGAAAGCTTTCCCAGCTAACTGACCAAAGGGATATTCCATACCATTTGACATCATGCTCAGCACACGCAGCTGGGGGAAGAAGGGGGAGTCCTTGGGGGGGGGGGGGGGGGCTACGGCATTTCTCTCCCTAAGTAACCATGACACATGACAGAGCCCTGCTTTCCCAGAGGTGGCTCAACACCTGCCCGCCGAAAAGGAGGAGTGAATTAATTCCTTGCTTTGCTTCCACGCACAGCTTTTGCTTTACCTATTAAACAGTCTTGATCTCAGCCCATGATTTTTCTCACTTTTACCCTTCCAGCTCTCTCCCCCAGCCCACTGAGGGTGGAGCGAGCAAGCAGCTCCCTGGTGCAGAGTTGCCAGCTGGGGCTAAACCACGGCACGCGCTTGTCCGCGTTTGGCAGGGAAGGGACCGTCCGTCGCCTGGCTCCTGGAGCGACAGGCTGCTGGGCAGAGGGGGAGGCCACCAAAGGTGAGGAGCAGGGCACAGGACAGTAGGAAGAGAGAAGAGAAGAGCGGCAGCCAGCTGGACGGGGGCGGGGGGGCGTGTGTGCGTGTAGTGAGAAGGCACGAGGCAGGGAACAGGACGGCCAGAGAAGGACAGGGAGCCTGACAGAGGTGGAGATACAAGCAGCAGAGAGAGGGGAAGAGAGGCAGCAGAAAGAGGGGGGAAGAGCAGGACACAGACCAACAAAGAAGGAAGAGGAGCAGGCTGGAGACGCACAAAGAACCTGGGGCAGGCAGCACGACAGCGAGGGAGGAAAGAAGAATAGGGGCAGGAAGCTGGACCGAGCGCGATGGAGACAGACAAGACAAGCGACAAGAACAGGGCAGAGAGGGAAGAATGAAGCCACGGGGACAGGGAGCCGAGACAGCCAACAACGGAGGGAAGGGGCCGGGGAGGGAACACCACAAAACAAACCATGGGGCTACGTGGTACAGAGCACGAGAAGGCAGAGAATTAAGAATTAGGGACAGGGAGCCAGAGAAACAACAACAAAAAAAACCACCCAAAACAAAGGGAGATGGGGAGCAAAAGGAATCGCAATGCGTACAGAAAGGAGAGAGAAACAATTCTAAAACAGGGTCACGGGGAAGCCAGAGACAGCAAGATGGAGAAAGGACAAAAGCTACAGGCTACAGGGCAGAGAGGGAAGAATTAATGAATAGACACAGAGAGCTAGGCAGAAAGAGATGGAGAAAGGCTGAAGATCACACGGCCAACAGGGAAGAGAGAAGAGAGGGAGGAATTTTCAAAACAGGGGCAAGAAGCCAGAGAGAGGGAGAGAGGCGCAACAATAAAATGGGGACAGGCCACAGGGCGGCGAGGAGGGAATCGATGAATAAGAACAGGAGACCAAAGAGAACACAATGTAGAATGGAAAAAAGGAACAGCGGCCTACGGGGAAGGAGGAATTAAAGATCAGGCACTGGGAGGCAGACAGAGACACATGAAGAAACAAGTAGGAAAAAAAAAAAAAACAACACACACAACGGCAATGGGCTACAAAGACAGACAGAGAGGGAAGAAATAAAACATAGCAGCAAGGAGCTGGACAGAGAGAGATGAGGACAAACAAATAGCACGGGTCTACGTGACAGAGAACGTGGAATTAGAACACAGAGAGGGGGAGCTGGACAGAGAGAGAGGCCGAGAGAAAAATCTAGACGGGCTACGGCGGGCAGAGGCAGGAATTAAAACCTAGGGACAGGGAGCTGGACAGAGAGAGACGGAGATCACAGGGAACAGCGGCGGGTGCAGGAAGAACAGGAATTCAAGAATAGGGAAAGGGAGCTGGACAGAGAAGAACTCAGGCAGGCAAGTAACAGTAGCAGGGTACAGAGCAGAGCAGACGAACTAAAAAGCGCGGCGGGAGCGTTGAGGCAGACAGAGAGAGATTAAGAAAAAAGTCACGGGCTACGTGGCAAAGCAGGAGGAACTCAGAAACGGGGATGGCAACCAAGGGAGAGTGAGCTGGTGAAGGATAACGGGTATTCAAAGTGAGGGACGGGGAGCTGGGAAAAGCGAGGCAGAGAAAAACAGAATCACAGAGAGAATCACACAAAGCCAAAAAAGAAGAAACTGAACAACAGGAACAGGTGTCACCAAAGCGATGAAATCAACCAACCAGAGACGGTGTTCCATTACGGGAACACGGAGCGTACGAATCAGCGCATCTGTCGATCTGCATTTTAGTCCCTAGGCGATCGTTAATGTCAGCAGAACAACAGACAACGTGCTTCTGTCAGAAAAGGATGACAAAACGCGGTTTCGTGTAGCGCACTGAGAAAACTAGCCAAGACTGCCAAGATTAAGAGCCAAGAAGGTAAAAGGCAATTCTGGCAGGGGGAGATCGCGACCACCGACTCACGGACCACCACCGAGCCTGC
Source organism: Phalacrocorax carbo (assembly GCF_963921805.1). Taxonomy (NCBI): domain Eukaryota; kingdom Metazoa; phylum Chordata; class Aves; order Suliformes; family Phalacrocoracidae; genus Phalacrocorax; species Phalacrocorax carbo. The sequence continues at coordinate 1,229,786 of NW_026990418.1, read as the reverse complement.
GCAGTGATTTACATACGGAACGAGCCAGTTTGTACCGATCAGTAGACAGGACGATAATGAATATGTATGAATACGTAAAATTTTGATCTACAAATTCTACGGGAAAGGTGTGTGAGGTACGCACGCCAGGAGGAGCGATCCCCCGTGCATCTGGCGCCGTGAACAAAGAACGCCTGCTCTTTAATACTAAATCGGCGTTGAGGAGTTGTTTCCGATTTTACCGCGTTTTTCGGTAACACACGGAGTCAGACCAAGAGGGCCAGAGAAAGACAAAATACCGACAGGCTACAGAACAGAGCAGGAGGAATAAAAAAATAAAAACGGAGCCAGAGCCAGGCAGAGAGAGGCGGAGAAAGAACAAGTAGCCACAGGCTACAGGACAGAGAGAGGGAGGCCTGAAAAGACGGGGAGGCAGGGAGCCACTCAGAGCGAGATGGAGAAAGAAGGGGCGGGGGGGCGCCAAAAAAAAAAAAAAAAAAAATTTTGCAGCAGGTAAGGAAAGAGAGGGGGCCAGGGGGGAGAGACAGGGAGGGCCCAGGACGCACAAGAGAGGCAACGGGGCCCCAGTGGCCCAGGACTCACCGCGACTCTCGCTCTCAGCGCTGCTGGCACAATTTAGCCGTTCAGATGCTTCTTTCCCCTCCTCTCCGCCCTGCCTCTTCTGCAGCTCCAGACTCTAGGCCGTCCTCCACCTAAAGAGGATACATGGGTGTCTTACCGCTCTTACGAGATGAGGCTTCCTAGGCACGTAGCCTAGCTCGCTCGTGCACTACACGCCCGTACCCAACTCCCGGTTACGCGTACAGACCCTGCGGTGCACGTTGGTGGCCTGGCCCGCTGCGGGCTACGAAGGGGGATCCTCCCTCCCTCACCTGCAGGGACAGGCTCTCTCTTGCCTGCGGCAGGAAGGCAGCTGGCAGCCAGAGCGCCTTCAGTTTCTTCTGCTTTACCTTTCGTTGGCGTCTCCAGCTTCAGCCGAGGCAGCTCCTGTCCACAGCCGGGAAGGGCTCTGTGTGTCCCTTTTCGCCCCCGCGCTGCGAGGATGGCAACACCGGGCAGAGAGAAGCCACGCAAGCCTGAGACGGCTGCAGTCAACGGCATCCCCGGGGGAAGGACAGACAACCACGTCCTCAGCACGGTCTCTGGGAGAGGGAAAGAAGAAACAGCGACCGTCATTACCGTCGATCGACCCTGGCCAAAGCCCCTCCTTGCGCAGGGGCTTCTGGACACACCGCCCCTTCCCCGCGCTACTGCTAAGGGCCCCTGCGCCGAGGGGGAATCCAGTGCGCTCGAGGGCCGGCTCGCTGCCTTCACGACAGGGCCTGGGGGCGGCCAAGGGCTACGCAGCACGCTTCCGGGGAGGTGCCGGGGCTGGGGGCAGGCGCACGGGGCAAGGGGGGGGCCAGGGGAGGCTGAGCGGGAGCTCCGGTGAGCCGGGGAGGCGGCGGCCATCATCTGCGCCCTGGGCAGGGGGAAAAGGTCCTCCTCCTTTCCCTCTTCCCTTCTGTCAGCTCCCGGGGAACTCACCGCTTCTCGGGGAGCGGCCGCACCTGGAAGCCCCCAGAAATCAACACGAATCCAACCCCAAAAATACACCGCGCCTACCGTACGCGGCACGGCCGCCCGGCACCCGAGCGCCGGAACACCGCGCCTCCCGCCGCGCCCCGGCGAGCCACGTGACAGGGCCGGCAGCCACTGCGCCAGGACTACAGCTCCCGGCACGCTCTGCGCCACAACACGGCCGCCCGGCAGCCGCGCGCCGCAAGGACTACAGCTCCCGGCATGCTCTGCGCCACAACACGGCCGCCCGGCAGCCCCCCGCCACAAGGACTACAGCTCCCGGCATGCTCTGCGCCACAACATGGCCGCCCGGCAGCCCCCCGCCACAAGGACTACAGCTCCCGCCATGCTCTGCGCCACAACATGGCCGCCCGCCCAGCCGGCAGACGCACCACCACAGCTCCCGCCACGCCGCGAGCCCGCCCTCCCCGCTCTCTCACCCTGCGGGGCACCGTCCCTCCCGCCGATGCACCCGGAAGCCCCACCGAGCCCTCAGCACAGCCTCGCTCTCCCCACCGCCCGCTCCGACCCGCCGCTGCCCCGCCGCAGCCCTCCTCGGGGCTTGACCCGGCACGCAGCGGCCCCCCACCCAGCCCCCGCTCACCTCCTCCCTCGCTACACTCGCAGCCCGCTGACGCTCGGCCACAGCTCCGCTCCGCCCCGCCCTCGGCTCACACTGGCCCCCCGGTGCAGGGCACCACCCCTTTTCCAGGGAGGAGCCGGCACCGCCAGCCCCACTGCCCGCACCTGGGGCTCCTCCAGCCAGACCCCGCCCACAGCTGAGGCGCAGCAGCAACGGGGGGCCCCCTCCCCTCACCCCCACAGTGCACCACCTCCTCCCCCGGGCTCCATCACAGCCCCTTGCCCCACGCCAAGGGAGCGCAAACGCAGCCCTCAGGCCAAAGGAGAGGGCAGGTGTTTGTGCAGGCGCGCACGTAACAAGTCCCAGGAGCGATTCGTGGCTCAGGGTCCCCAACGCTCCCCCTGCCCCAAGGCCACCTCGGCCGCCGTTGCCGCAGCCGCACGGAGCTGGTGGTGGCTGGGATAGTGCTCATTTTCTCCACAGTAGCTAGGAAGGGATACGTTTTGGATTTATGCTCAAAACCCCGTTAATAATGTAGAGATGTTTTGGTTCTTGCTGAGCACTGCTTCCACAGTCAGGGCCTCTTCTGGTTCTCTCAGTGCCCCACCAGCAAGTAGGCTGGGACAGCTGGGAAAGCTTTCCCAGCTAACTGACCAAAGGGATATTCCATACCATTTGACATCATGCTCAGCACACGCAGCTGGGGGAAGAAGGGGGAGTCCTTGGGGGGGGGGGGGGGGGCTACGGCATTTCTCTCCCTAAGTAACCATGACACATGACAGAGCCCTGCTTTCCCAGAGGTGGCTCAACACCTGCCCGCCGAAAAGGAGGAGTGAATTAATTCCTTGCTTTGCTTCCACGCACAGCTTTTGCTTTACCTATTAAACAGTCTTGATCTCAGCCCATGATTTTTCTCACTTTTACCCTTCCAGCTCTCTCCCCCAGCCCACTGAGGGTGGAGCGAGCAAGCAGCTCCCTGGTGCAGAGTTGCCAGCTGGGGCTAAACCACGGCACGCGCTTGTCCGCGTTTGGCAGGGAAGGGACCGTCCGTCGCCTGGCTCCTGGAGCGACAGGCTGCTGGGCAGAGGGGGAGGCCACCAAAGGTGAGGAGCAGGGCACAGGACAGTAGGAAGAGAGAAGAGAAGAGCGGCAGCCAGCTGGACGGGGGCGGGGGGGCGTGTGTGCGTGTAGTGAGAAGGCACGAGGCAGGGAACAGGACGGCCAGAGAAGGACAGGGAGCCTGACAGAGGTGGAGATACAAGCAGCAGAGAGAGGGGAAGAGAGGCAGCAGAAAGAGGGGGGAAGAGCAGGACACAGACCAACAAAGAAGGAAGAGGAGCAGGCTGGAGACGCACAAAGAACCTGGGGCAGGCAGCACGACAGCGAGGGAGGAAAGAAGAATAGGGGCAGGAAGCTGGACCGAGCGCGATGGAGACAGACAAGACAAGCGACAAGAACAGGGCAGAGAGGGAAGAATGAAGCCACGGGGACAGGGAGCCGAGACAGCCAACAACGGAGGGAAGGGGCCGGGGAGGGAACACCACAAAACAAACCATGGGGCTACGTGGTACAGAGCACGAGAAGGCAGAGAATTAAGAATTAGGGACAGGGAGCCAGAGAAACAACAACAAAAAAAACCACCCAAAACAAAGGGAGATGGGGAGCAAAAGGAATCGCAATGCGTACAGAAAGGAGAGAGAAACAATTCTAAAACAGGGTCACGGGGAAGCCAGAGACAGCAAGATGGAGAAAGGACAAAAGCTACAGGCTACAGGGCAGAGAGGGAAGAATTAATGAATAGACACAGAGAGCTAGGCAGAAAGAGATGGAGAAAGGCTGAAGATCACACGGCCAACAGGGAAGAGAGAAGAGAGGGAGGAATTTTCAAAACAGGGGCAAGAAGCCAGAGAGAGGGAGAGAGGCGCAACAATAAAATGGGGACAGGCCACAGGGCGGCGAGGAGGGAATCGATGAATAAGAACAGGAGACCAAAGAGAACACAATGTAGAATGGAAAAAAGGAACAGCGGCCTACGGGGAAGGAGGAATTAAAGATCAGGCACTGGGAGGCAGACAGAGACACATGAAGAAACAAGTAGGAAAAAAAAAAAAAACAACACACACAACGGCAATGGGCTACAAAGACAGACAGAGAGGGAAGAAATAAAACATAGCAGCAAGGAGCTGGACAGAGAGAGATGAGGACAAACAAATAGCACGGGTCTACGTGACAGAGAACGTGGAATTAGAACACAGAGAGGGGGAGCTGGACAGAGAGAGAGGCCGAGAGAAAAATCTAGACGGGCTACGGCGGGCAGAGGCAGGAATTAAAACCTAGGGACAGGGAGCTGGACAGAGAGAGACGGAGATCACAGGGAACAGCGGCGGGTGCAGGAAGAACAGGAATTCAAGAATAGGGAAAGGGAGCTGGACAGAGAAGAACTCAGGCAGGCAAGTAACAGTAGCAGGGTACAGAGCAGAGCAGACGAACTAAAAAGCGCGGCGGGAGCGTTGAGGCAGACAGAGAGAGATTAAGAAAAAAGTCACGGGCTACGTGGCAAAGCAGGAGGAACTCAGAAACGGGGATGGCAACCAAGGGAGAGTGAGCTGGTGAAGGATAACGGGTATTCAAAGTGAGGGACGGGGAGCTGGGAAAAGCGAGGCAGAGAAAAACAGAATCACAGAGAGAATCACACAAAGCCAAAAAAGAAGAAACTGAACAACAGGAACAGGTGTCACCAAAGCGATGAAATCAACCAACCAGAGACGGTGTTCCATTACGGGAACACGGAGCGTACGAATCAGCGCATCTGTCGATCTGCATTTTAGTCCCTAGGCGATCGTTAATGTCAGCAGAACAACAGACAACGTGCTTCTGTCAGAAAAGGATGACAAAACGCGGTTTCGTGTAGCGCACTGAGAAAACTAGCCAAGACTGCCAAGATTAAGAGCCAAGAAGGTAAAAGGCAATTCTGGCAGGGGGAGATCGCGACCACCGACTCACGGACCACCACCGAGCCTGCGCAGTGATTTACATACGGAACGAGCCAGTTTGTACCGATCAGTAGACAGGACGATAATGAATATGTATGAATACGTAAAATTTTGATCTACAAATTCTACGGGAAAGGTGTGTGAGGTACGCACGCCAGGAGGAGCGATCCCCCGTGCATCTGGCGCCGTGAACAAAGAACGCCTGCTCTTTAATACTAAATCGGCGTTGAGGAGTTGTTTCCGATTTTACCGCGTTTTTCGGTAACACACGGAGTCAGACCAAGAGGGCCAGAGAAAGACAAAATACCGACAGGCTACAGAACAGAGCAGGAGGAATAAAAAAATAAAAACGGAGCCAGAGCCAGGCAGAGAGAGGCGGAGAAAGAACAAGTAGCCACAGGCTACAGGACAGAGAGAGGGAGGCCTGAAAAGACGGGGAGGCAGGGAGCCACTCAGAGCGAGATGGAGAAAGAAGGGGCGGGGGGGCGCCAAAAAAAAAAAAAAAAAAAATTTTGCAGCAGGTAAGGAAAGAGAGGGGGCCAGGGGGGAGAGACAGGGAGGGCCCAGGACGCACAAGAGAGGCAACGGGGCCCCAGTGGCCCAGGACTCACCGCGACTCTCGCTCTCAGCGCTGCTGGCACAATTTAGCCGTTCAGATGCTTCTTTCCCCTCCTCTCCGCCCTGCCTCTTCTGCAGCTCCAGACTCTAGGCCGTCCTCCACCTAAAGAGGATACATGGGTGTCTTACCGCTCTTACGAGATGAGGCTTCCTAGGCACGTAGCCTAGCTCGCTCGTGCACTACACGCCCGTACCCAACTCCCGGTTACGCGTACAGACCCTGCGGTGCACGTTGGTGGCCTGGCCCGCTGCGGGCTACGAAGGGGGATCCTCCCTCCCTCACCTGCAGGGACAGGCTCTCTCTTGCCTGCGGCAGGAAGGCAGCTGGCAGCCAGAGCGCCTTCAGTTTCTTCTGCTTTACCTTTCGTTGGCGTCTCCAGCTTCAGCCGAGGCAGCTCCTGTCCACAGCCGGGAAGGGCTCTGTGTGTCCCTTTTCGCCCCCGCGCTGCGAGGATGGCAACACCGGGCAGAGAGAAGCCACGCAAGCCTGAGACGGCTGCAGTCAACGGCATCCCCGGGGGAAGGACAGACAACCACGTCCTCAGCACGGTCTCTGGGAGAGGGAAAGAAGAAACAGCGACCGTCATTACCGTCGATCGACCCTGGCCAAAGCCCCTCCTTGCGCAGGGGCTTCTGGACACACCGCCCCTTCCCCGCGCTACTGCTAAGGGCCCCTGCGCCGAGGGGGAATCCAGTGCGCTCGAGGGCCGGCTCGCTGCCTTCACGACAGGGCCTGGGGGCGGCCAAGGGCTACGCAGCACGCTTCCGGGGAGGTGCCGGGGCTGGGGGCAGGCGCACGGGGCAAGGGGGGGGCCAGGGGAGGCTGAGCGGGAGCTCCGGTGAGCCGGGGAGGCGGCGGCCATCGTCTGCGCCCTGGGCAGGGGGAAAAGGTCCTCCTCCTTTCCCTCTTCCCTTCTGTCAGCTCCCGGGGAACTCACCGCTTCTCGGGGAGCGGCCGCACCTGGAAGCCCCCAGAAATCAACACGAATCCAACCCCAAAAATACACCGCGCCTACCGTACGCGGCACGGCCGCCCGGCACCCGAGCGCCGGAACACCGCGCCTCCCGCCGCGCCCCGGCGAGCCACGTGACAGGGCCGGCAGCCACTGCGCCAGGACTACAGCTCCCGGCACGCTCTGCGCCACAACACGGCCGCCCGGCAGCCCCCCGCCGCAAGGACTACAGCTCCCGGCATGCTCTGCGCCACAACATGGCCGCCCGGCAGCCCCCCGCCACAAGGACTACAGCTCCCGCCATGCTCTGCGCCACAACATGGCCGCCCGCCCAGCCGGCAGACGCACCACCACAGCTCCCGCCACGCCGCGAGCCCGCCCTCCCCGCTCTCTCACCCTGCGGGGCACCGTCCCTCCCGCCGATGCACCCGGAAGCCCCACCGAGCCCTCAGCACAGCCTCGCTCTCCCCACCGCCCGCTCCGACCCGCCGCTGCCCCGCCGCAGCCCTCCTCGGGGCTTGACCCGGCACGCAGCGGCCCCCCACCCCGCCCCCGCTCACCTCCTCCCTCGCTACACTCGCAGCCCGCTGACGCTCGGCCACAGCTCCGCTCCGCTCCGCCCTCGGCTCACACTGGCCCCCCGGAGCAGGGCACCACCCCTTTTCCAGCGAGGAGCCGGCACCGCCAGCCCCACTGCCCGCACCTGGGGCTCCTCCAGCCAGACCCCGCCCACAGCTGAGGCGCAGCAGCAACGGGGGGCCCCCTCCCCTCACCCCCACAGTGCACCACCTCCTCCCCCGGGCTCCATCACAGCCCCTTGCCCCACGCCAAGGGAGCGCAAACGCAGCCCTCAGGCCAAAGGAGAGGGCAGGTGTTGGTGCAGGCGCGCACGTAACAAGTCCCAGGAGCGATTCGTGGCTCAGGGTCCCCAACGCTCCCCCTGCCCCAAGGCCACCTCGGCCGCCGTTGCCGCAGCCGCACGGAGCTGGTGGTGGCTGGGATAGTGCTCATTTTCTCCACAGTAGCTAGGAAGGGATACGTTTTGGATTTATGCTCAAAACCCCGTTAATAATGTAGAGATGTTTTGGTTCTTGCTGAGCACTGCTTCCACAGTCAGGGCCTCTTCTGGTTCTCTCAGTGCCCCACCAGCAAGTAGGCTGGGACAGCTGGGAAAGCTTTCCCAGCTAACTGACCAAAGGGATATTCCATACCATTTGACATCATGCTCAGCACACGCAGCTGGGGGAAGAAGGGGGAGTCCTTGGGGGGGGGGGGGGGGCTACGGCATTTCTCTCCCTAAGTAACCATGACACATGACAGAGCCCTGCTTTCCCAGAGGTGGCTCAACACCTGCCCGCCGAAAAGGAGGAGTGAATTAATTCCTTGCTTTGCTTCCACGCACAGCTTTTGCTTTACCTATTAAACAGTCTTGATCTCAGCCCATGATTTTTCTCACTTTTACCCTTCCAGCTCTCTCCCCCAGCCCACTGAGGGTGGAGCGAGCAAGCAGCTCCCTGGTGCAGAGTTGCCAGCTGGGGCTAAACCACGGCACGCGCTTGTCCGCGTTTGGCAGGGAAGGGACCGTCCGTCGCCTGGCTCCTGGAGCGACAGGCTGCTGGGCAGAGGGGGAGGCCACCAAAGGTGAGGAGCAGGGCACAGGACAGTAGGAAGAGAGAAGAGAAGAGCGGCAGCCAGCTGGACGGGGGCGGGGGGGCGTGTGTGCGTGTAGTGAGAAGGCACGAGGCAGGGAACAGGACGGCCAGAGAAGGACAGGGAGCCTGACAGAGGTGGAGATACAAGCAGCAGAGAGAGGGGAAGAGAGGCAGCAGAAAGAGGGGGGAAGAGCAGGACACAGACCAACAAAGAAGGAAGAGGAGCAGGCTGGAGACGCACAAAGAACCTGGGGCAGGCAGCACGACAGCGAGGGAGGAAAGAAGAATAGGGGCAGGAAGCTGGACCGAGCGCGATGGAGACAGACAAGACAAGCGACAAGAACAGGGCAGAGAGGGAAGAATGAAGCCACGGGGACAGGGAGCCGAGACAGCCAACAACGGAGGGAAGGGGCCGGGGAGGGAACACCACAAAACAAACCATGGGGCTACGTGGTACAGAGCACGAGAAGGCAGAGAATTAAGAATTAGGGACAGGGAGCCAGAGAAACAACAACAAAAAAAACCACCCAAAACAAAGGGAGATGGGGAGCAAAAGGAATCGCAATGCGTACAGAAAGGAGAGAGAAACAATTCTAAAACAGGGTCACGGGGAAGCCAGAGACAGCAAGATGGAGAAAGGACAAAAGCTACAGGCTACAGGGCAGAGAGGGAAGAATTAATGAATAGACACAGAGAGCTAGGCAGAAAGAGATGGAGAAAGGCTGAAGATCACACGGCCAACAGGGAAGAGAGAAGAGAGGGAGGAATTTTCAAAACAGGGGCAAGAAGCCAGAGAGAGGGAGAGAGGCGCAACAATAAAATGGGGACAGGCCACAGGGCGGCGAGGAGGGAATCGATGAATAAGAACAGGAGACCAAAGAGAACACAATGTAGAATGGAAAAAAGGAACAGCGGCCTACGGGGAAGGAGGAATTAAAGATCAGGCACTGGGAGGCAGACAGAGACACATGAAGAAACAAGTAGGAAAAAAAAAAAAAACAACACACACAACGGCAATGGGCTACAAAGACAGACAGAGAGGGAAGAAATAAAACATAGCAGCAAGGAGCTGGACAGAGAGAGATGAGGACAAACAAATAGCACGGGTCTACGTGACAGAGAACGTGGAATTAGAACACAGAGAGGGGGAGCTGGACAGAGAGAGAGGCCGAGAGAAAAATCTAGACGGGCTACGGCGGGCAGAGGCAGGAATTAAAACCTAGGGACAGGGAGCTGGACAGAGAGAGACGGAGATCACAGGGAACAGCGGCGGGTGCAGGAAGAACAGGAATTCAAGAATAGGGAAAGGGAGCTGGACAGAGAAGAACTCAGGCAGGCAAGTAACAGTAGCAGGGTACAGAGCAGAGCAGACGAACTAAAAAGCGCGGCGGGAGCGTTGAGGCAGACAGAGAGAGATTAAGAAAAAAGTCACGGGCTACGTGGCAAAGCAGGAGGAACTCAGAAACGGGGATGGCAACCAAGGGAGAGTGAGCTGGTGAAGGATAACGGGTATTCAAAGTGAGGGACGGGGAGCTGGGAAAAGCGAGGCAGAGAAAAACAGAATCACAGAGAGAATCACACAAAGCCAAAAAAGAAGAAACTGAACAACAGGAACAGGTGTCACCAAAGCGATGAAATCAACCAACCAGAGACGGTGTTCCATTACGGGAACACGGAGCGTACGAATCAGCGCATCTGTCGATCTGCATTTTAGTCCCTAGGCGATCGTTAATGTCAGCAGAACAACAGACAACGTGCTTCTGTCAGAAAAGGATGACAAAACGCGGTTTCGTGTAGCGCACTGAGAAAACTAGCCAAGACTGCCAAGATTAAGAGCCAAGAAGGTAAAAGGCAATTCTGGCAGGGGGAGATCGCGACCACCGACTCACGGACCACCACCGAGCCTGCGCAGTGATTTACATACGGAACGAGCCAGTTTGTACCGATCAGTAGACAGGACGATAATGAATATGTATGAATACGTAAAATTTTGATCTACAAATTCTACGGGAAAGGTGTGTGAGGTACGCACGCCAGGAGGAGCGATCCCCCGTGCATCTGGCGCCGTGAACAAAGAACGCCTGCTCTTTAATACTAAATCGGCGTTGAGGAGTTGTTTCCGATTTTACCGCGTTTTTCGGTAACACACGGAGTCAGACCAAGAGGGCCAGAGAAAGACAAAATACCGACAGGCTACAGAACAGAGCAGGAGGAATAAAAAAATAAAAACGGAGCCAGAGCCAGGCAGAGAGAGGCGGAGAAAGAACAAGTAGCCACAGGCTACAGGACAGAGAGAGGGAGGCCTGAAAAGACGGGGAGGCAGGGAGCCACTCAGAGCGAGATGGAGAAAGAAGGGGCGGGGGGGCGCCAAAAAAAAAAAAAAAAAAAATTTTGCAGCAGGTAAGGAAAGAGAGGGGGCCAGGGGGGAGAGACAGGGAGGGCCCAGGACGCACAAGAGAGGCAACGGGGCCCCAGTGGCCCAGGACTCACCGCGACTCTCGCTCTCAGCGCTGCTGGCACAATTTAGCCGTTCAGATGCTTCTTTCCCCTCCTCTCCGCCCTGCCTCTTCTGCAGCTCCAGACTCTAGGCCGTCCTCCACCTAAAGAGGATACATGGGTGTCTTACCGCTCTTACGAGATGAGGCTTCCTAGGCACGTAGCCTAGCTCGCTCGTGCACTACACGCCCGTACCCAACTCCCGGTTACGCGTACAGACCCTGCGGTGCACGTTGGTGGCCTGGCCCGCTGCGGGCTACGAAGGGGGATCCTCCCTCCCTCACCTGCAGGGACAGGCTCTCTCTTGCCTGCGGCAGGAAGGCAGCTGGCAGCCAGAGCGCCTTCAGTTTCTTCTGCTTTACCTTTCGTTGGCGTCTCCAGCTTCAGCCGAGGCAGCTCCTGTCCACAGCCGGGAAGGGCTCTGTGTGTCCCTTTTCGCCCCCGCGCTGCGAGGATGGCAACACCGGGCAGAGAGAAGCCACGCAAGCCTGAGACGGCTGCAGTCAACGGCATCCCCGGGGGAAGGACAGACAACCACGTCCTCAGCACGGTCTCTGGGAGAGGGAAAGAAGAAACAGCGACCGTCATTACCGTCGATCGACCCTGGCCAAAGCCCCTCCTTGCGCAGGGGCTTCTGGACACACCGCCCCTTCCCCGCGCTACTGCTAAGGGCCCCTGCGCCGAGGGGGAATCCAGTGCGCTCGAGGGCCGGCTCGCTGCCTTCACGACAGGGCCTGGGGGCGGCCAAGGGCTACGCAGCACGCTTCCGGGGAGGTGCCGGGGCTGGGGGCAGGCGCACGGGGCAAGGGGGGGGCCAGGGGAGGCTGAGCGGGAGCTCCGGTGAGCCGGGGAGGCGGCGGCCATCATCTGCGCCCTGGGCAGGGGGAAAAGGTCCTCCTCCTTTCCCTCTTCCCTTCTGTCAGCTCCCGGGGAACTCACCGCTTCTCGGGGAGCGGCCGCACCTGGAAGCCCCCAGAAATCAACACGAATCCAACCCCAAAAATACACCGCGCCTACCGTACGCGGCACGGCCGCCCGGCACCCGAGCGCCGGAACACCGCGCCTCCCGCCGCGCCCCGGCGAGCCACGTGACAGGGCCGGCAGCCACTGCGCCAGGACTACAGCTCCCGGCACGCTCTGCGCCACAACACGGCCGCCCGGCAGCCCCCCGCCGCAAGGACTACAGCTCCCGCCATGCTCTGCGCCACAACACGGCCGCCCGGCAGCCCCCCGCCGCAAGGACTACAGCTCCCGGCACGCTCTGCGCCACAACACGGCCGCCCGGCAGCCGCGCGCCGCAAGGACTACAGCTCCCGGCATGCTCTGCGCCACAACATGGCCGCCCGGCAGCCCCCCGCCACAAGGACTACAGCTCCCGCCATGCTCTGCGCCACAACACGGCCGCCCGGCAGCCCCCCGCCACAAGGACTACAGCTCCCGGCACGCTCTGCGCCACAACACGGCCGCCCGGCAGCCCCCCGCCACAAGGACTACAGCTCCCGGCACGCTCTGCGCCACAACATGGCCGCCCGCCCAGCCGCCACACGCACCACCACAGCTCCCGCCACGCCGCGAGCCCGCCCTCCCCGCTCTCTCACCCTGCGGGGCACCGTCCCTCCCGCCGATGCACCCGGAAGCCCCACCGAGCCCTCAGCACAGCCTCGCTCTCCCCACCGCCCGCTCCGACCCGCCGCTGCCCCGCCGCAGCCCTCCTCGGGGCTTGACCCGGCACGCAGCGGCCCCCCACCCAGCCCCCGCTCACCTCCTCCCTCGCTACACTCGCAGCCCGCTGACGCTCGGCCACAGCTCCGCTCCGCTCCGCCCTCGGCTCACACTGGCCCCCCGGAGCAGGGCACCACCCCTTTTCCAGCGAGGAGTCGGCACCGCCAGCCCCACTGCCCGCACCTGGGGCTCCTCCAGCCAGACCCCGCCCACAGCTGAGGCGCAGCAGCAACGGGGGGCCCCCTCCCCTCACCCCCACAGTGCACCACCTCCTCCCCCGGGCTCCATCACAGCCCCTTGCCCCACGCCAAGGGAGCGCAAACGCAGCCCTCAGGCCAAAGGAGAGGGCAGCTGTTGGTGCAGGCGCGCACGTAACAAGTCCCAGGAGCGATTCGTGGCTCAGGGTCCCCAACGCTCCCCCTGCCCCAAGGCCACCTCGGCCGCCGTTGCCGCAGCCGCACGGAGCTGGTGGTGGCTGGGATAGTGCTCATTTTCTCCACAGTAGCTAGGAAGGGATACGTTTTGGATTTATGCTCAAAACCCCGTTAATAATGTAGAGATGTTTTGGTTCTTGCTGAGCACTGCTTCCACAGTCAGGGCCTCTTCTGGTTCTCTCAGTGCCCCACCAGCAAGTAGGCTGGGACAGCTGGGAAAGCTTTCCCAGCTAACTGACCAAAGGGATATTCCATACCATTTGACATCATGCTCAGCACACGCAGCTGGGGGAAGAAGGGGGAGTCCTTGGGGGGGGGGGGGGGCTACGGCATTTCTCTCCCTAAGTAACCATGACACATGACAGAGCCCTGCTTTCCCAGAGGTGGCTCAACACCTGCCCGCCGAAAAGGAGGAGTGAATTAATTCCTTGCTTTGCTTCCACGCACAGCTTTTGCTTTACCTATTAAACAGTCTTGATCTCAGCCCATGATTTTTCTCACTTTTACCCTTCCAGCTCTCTCCCCCAGCCCACTGAGGGTGGAGCGAGCAAGCAGCTCCCTGGTGCAGAGTTGCCAGCTGGGGCTAAACCACGGCACGCGCTTGTCCGCGTTTGGCAGGGAAGGGACCGTCCGTCGCCTGGCTCCTGGAGCGACAGGCTGCTGGGCAGAGGGGGAGGCCACCAAAGGTGAGGAGCAGGGCACAGGACAGTAGGAAGAGAGAAGAGAAGAGCGGCAGCCAGCTGGACGGGGGCGGGGGGGCGTGTGTGCGTGTAGTGAGAAGGCACGAGGCAGGGAACAGGACGGCCAGAGAAGGACAGGGAGCCTGACAGAGGTGGAGATACAAGCAGCAGAGAGAGGGGAAGAGAGGCAGCAGAAAGAGGGGGGAAGAGCAGGACACAGACCAACAAAGAAGGAAGAGGAGCAGGCTGGAGACGCACAAAGAACCTGGGGCAGGCAGCACGACAGCGAGGGAGGAAAGAAGAATAGGGGCAGGAAGCTGGACCGAGCGCGATGGAGACAGACAAGACAAGCGACAAGAACAGGGCAGAGAGGGAAGAATGAAGCCACGGGGACAGGGAGCCGAGACAGCCAACAACGGAGGGAAGGGGCCGGGGAGGGAACACCACAAAACAAACCATGGGGCTACGTGGTACAGAGCACGAGAAGGCAGAGAATTAAGAATTAGGGACAGGGAGCCAGAGAAACAACAACAAAAAAAAAACCACCCAAAACAAAGGGAGATGGGGAGCAAAAGGAATCGCAATGCGTACAGAAAGGAGAGAGAAACAATTCTAAAACAGGGTCACGGGGAAGCCAGAGACAGCAAGATGGAGAAAGGACAAAAGCTACAGGCTACAGGGCAGAGAGGGAAGAATTAATGAATAGACACAGAGAGCTGGGCAGAAAGAGATGGAGAAAGGCTGAAGATCACACGGCCAACAGGGAAGAGAGAAGAGAGGGAGGAATTTTCAAAACAGGGGCAAGAAGCCAGAGAGAGGGAGAGAGGCGCAACAATAAAATGGGGACAGGCCACAGGGCGGCGAGGAGGGAATCGATGAATAAGAACAGGAGACCAAAGAGAACACAATGTAGAATGGAAAAAAGGAACAGCGGCCTACAGGGAAGGAGGAATTAAAGATCAGGCACTGGGAGGCAGACAGAGACACATGAAGAAACAAGTAGGAAAAAAAAAAAAAAAAACCACACAACGGCAATGGGCTACAAAGACAGACAGAGAGGGAAGAAATAAAACATAGCAGCAAGGAGCTGGACAGAGAGAGATGAGGACAAACAAATAGCACGGGTCTACGTGACAGAGAACGTGGAATTAGAACACAGAGAGGGGGAGCTGGACAGAGAGAGAGGCCGAGAGAAAAATCTAGACGGGCTACGGCGGGCAGAGGCAGGAATTAAAACCTAGGGACAGGGAGCTGGACAGAGGGAGACGGAGATCACAGGGAACAGCGGCGGGTGCAGGAAGAACAGGAATTCAAGAATAGGGAAAGGGAGCTGGACAGAGAAGAACTCAGGCAGGCAAGTAACAGTAGCAGGGTACAGAGCAGAGCAGACGAACTAAAAAGCGCGGCGGGAGCGTTGAGGCAGACAGAGAGAGATTAAGAAAAAAGTCACGGGCTACGTGGCAAAGCAGGAGGAACTCAGAAACGGGGATGGCAACCAAGGGAGAGTGAGCTGGTGAAGGATAACGGGTATTCAAAGTGAGGGACGGGGAGCTGGGAAAAGCGAGGCAGAGAAAAACAGAATCACAGAGAGAATCACACAAAGCCAAAAAAGAAGAAACTGAACAACAGTAACAGGTGTCACCAAAGCGATGAAATCAACCAACCAGAGACGGTGTTCCATTACGGGAACACGGAGCGTACGAATCAGCGCATCTGTCGATCTGCATTTTAGTCCCTAGGCGATCGTTAATGTCAGCAGAACAACAGACAACGTGCTTCTGTCAGAAAAGGATGACAAAACGCGGTTTCGTGTAGCGCACTGAGAAAACTAGCCAAGACTGCCAAGATTAAGAGCCAAGAAGGTAAAAGGCAATTCTGGCAGGGGGAGATCGCGACCACCGACTCACGGACCACCACCGAGCCTGCGCAGTGATTTACATACGGAACGAGCCAGTTTGTACCGATCAGTAGACAGGACGATAATGAATATGTATGAATACGTAAAATTTTGATCTACAAATTCTACGGGAAAGGTGTGTGAGGTACGCACGCCAGGAGGAGCGATCCCCCGTGCATCTGGCGCCGTGAACAAAGAACGCCTGCTCTTTAATACTAAATCGGCGTTGAGGAGTTGTTTCCGATTTTACCGCGTTTTTCGGTAACACACGGAGTCAGACCAAGAGGGCCAGAGAAAGACAAAATACCGACAGGCTACAGAACAGAGCAGGAGGAATAAAAAAATAAAAACGGAGCCAGAGCCAGGCAGAGAGAGGCGGAGAAAGAACAAGTAGCCACAGGCTACAGGACAGAGAGAGGGAGGCCTGAAAAGACGGGGAGGCAGGGAGCCACTCAGAGCGAGATGGAGAAAGAAGGGGCGGGGGGGCGCCAAAAAAAAAAAAAAAAAAAATTTTGCAGCAGGTAAGGAAAGAGAGGGGGCCAGGGGGGAGAGACAGGGAGGGCCCAGGACGCACAAGAGAGGCAACGGGGCCCCAGTGGCCCAGGACTCACCGCGACTCTCGCTCTCAGCGCTGCTGGCACAATTTAGCCGTTCAGATGCTTCTTTCCCCTCCTCTCCGCCCTGCCTCTTCTGCAGCTCCAGACTCTAGGCCGTCCTCCACCTAAAGAGGATACATGGGTGTCTTACCGCTCTTACGAGATGAGGCTTCCTAGGCACGTAGCCTAGCTCGCTCGTGCACTACACGCCCGTACCCAACTCCCGGTTACGCGTACAGACCCTGCGGTGCACGTTGGTGGCCTGGCCCGCTGCGGGCTACGAAGGGGGATCCTCCCTCCCTCACCTGCAGGGACAGGCTCTCTCTTGCCTGCGGCAGGAAGGCAGCTGGCAGCCAGAGCGCCTTCAGTTTCTTCTGCTTTACCTTTCGTTGGCGTCTCCAGCTTCAGCCGAGGCAGCTCCTGTCCACAGCCGGGAAGGGCTCTGTGTGTCCCTTTTCGCCCCCGCGCTGCGAGGATGGCAACACCGGGCAGAGAGAAGCCACGCAAGCCTGAGACGGCTGCAGTCAACGGCATCCCCGGGGGAAGGACAGACAACCACGTCCTCAGCACGGTCTCTGGGAGAGGGAAAGAAGAAACAGCGACCGTCATTACCGTCGATCGACCCTGGCCAAAGCCCCTCCTTGCGCAGGGGCTTCTGGACACACCGCCCCTTCCCCGCGCTACTGCTAAGGGCCCCTGCGCCGAGGGGGAATCCAGTGCGCTCGAGGGCCGGCTCGCTGCCTTCACGACAGGGCCTGGGGGCGGCCAAGGGCTACGCAGCACGCTTCAGGGGAGGTGCCGGGGCTGGGGGCAGGCGCACGGGGCAAGGGGGGGGCCAGGGGAGGCTGAGCGGGAGCTCCGGTGAGCCGGGGAGGCGGCGGCCATCATCTGCGCCCTGGGCAGGGGGAAAAGGTCCTCCTCCTTTCCCTCTTCCCTTCTGTCAGCTCCCGGGGAACTCACCGCTTCTCGGGGAGCGGCCGCACCTGGAAGCCCCCAGAAATCAACACGAATCCAACCCCAAAAATACACCGCGCCTACCGTACGCGGCACGGCCGCCCGGCACCCGAGCGCCGGAACACCGCGCCTCCCGCCGCGCCCCGGCGAGCCACGTGACAGGGCCGGCAGCCACTGCGCCAGGACTACAGCTCCCGGCACGCTCTGCGCCACAACACGGCCGCCCGGCAGCCGCGCGCCGCAAGGACTACAGCTCCCGGCATGCTCTGCGCCACAACACGGCCGCCCGGCAGCCCCCCGCCACAAGGACTACAGCTCCCGGCATGCTCTGCGCCACAACGCGGCCGCCCGGCAGCCGCGCGCCGCAAGGACTACAGCTCCCGGCATGCTCTGCGCCACAACATGGCCGCCCGGCAGCCCCCCGCCGCAAGGACTACAGCTCCCGGCACGCTCTGCGCCACAACACGGCCGCCCGCCCAGCCGCCACACGCACCACCACAGCTCCCGCCACGCCGCGAGCCCGCCCTCCCCGCTCTCTCACCCTGCGGGGCACCGACCCTCCCGCCGATGCACCCGGAAGCCCCACCGAGCCCTCAGCACAGCCTCGCTCTCCCCACCGCCCGCTCCGACCCGCCGCTGCCCCGCCGCAGCCCTCCTCGGGGCTTGACCCGGCACGCAGCGGCCCCCCACCCAGCCCCCGCTCACCTCCTCCCTCGCTACACTCGCAGCCCGCTGACGCTCGGCCACAGCTCCGCTCCGCTCCGCCCTCGGCTCACACTGGCCCCCCGGAGCAGGGCACCACCCCTTTTCCAGGGAGGAGCCGGCACCGCCAGCCCCACTGCCCGCACCTGGGGCTCCTCCAGCCAGACCCCGCCCACAGCTGAGGCGCAGCAGCAACGGGGGGCCCCCTCCCCTCACCCCCACAGTGCACCACCTCCTCCCCTGGGCTCCGTCACAGCCCCTTGCCCCACGCCAAGGGAGCGCAAACGCAGCCCTCAGGCCAAAGGAGAGGGCAGGTGTTGGTGCAGGCGCGCACGTAACAAGTCCCAGGAGCGATTCGTGGCTCAGGGTCCCCAACGCTCCCCCTGCCCCAAGGCCACCTCGGCCGCCGTTGCCGCAGCCGCACGGAGCTGGTGGTGGCTGGGATAGTGCTCATTTTCTCCACAGTAGCTAGGAAGGGATACGTTTTGGATTTATGCTCAAAACACCGTTAATAATGTAGAGATGTTTTGGTTCTTGCTGAGCACTGCTTCCACAGTCAGGGCCTCTTCTGGTTCTCTCAGTGCCCCACCAGCAAGTAGGCTGGGACAGCTGGGAAAGCTTTCCCAGCTAACTGACCAAAGGGATATTCCATACCATTTGACATCATGCTCAGCACACGCAGCTGGGGGAAGAAGGGGGAGTCCTTGGGGGGGGGGGGGCTACGGCATTTCTCTCCCTAAGTAACCATGACACATGACAGAGCCCTGCTTTCCCAGAGGTGGCTCAACACCTGCCCGCCGAAAAGGAGGAGTGAATTAATTCCTTGCTTTGCTTCCACGCACAGCTTTTGCTTTACCTATTAAACAGTCTTGATCTCAGCCCATGATTTTTCTCACTTTTACCCTTCCAGCTCTCTCCCCCAGCCCACTGAGGGTGGAGCGAGCAAGCAGCTCCCTGGTGCAGAGTTGCCAGCTGGGGCTAAACCACGGCACGCGCTTGTCCGCGTTTGGCAGGGAAGGGACCGTCCGTCGCCTGGCTCCTGGAGCGACAGGCTGCTGGGCAGAGGGGGAGGCCACCAAAGGTGAGGAGCAGGGCACAGGACAGTAGGAAGAGAGAAGAGAAGAGCGGCAGCCAGCTGGACGGGGGCGGGGGGGCGTGTGTGCGTGTAGTGAGAAGGCACGAGGCAGGGAACAGGACGGCCAGAGAAGGACAGGGAGCCTGACGGAGGTGGAGATACAAGCAGCAGAGAGAGGGGAAGAGAGGCAGCAGAAAGAGGGGGGAAGAGCAGGACACAGACCAACAAAGAAGGAAGAGGAGCAGGCTGGAGACGCACAAAGAACCTGGGGCAGGCAGCACGACAGCGAGGGAGGAAAGAAGAATAGGGGCAGGAAGCTGGACCGAGCGCGATGGAGACAGACAAGACAAGCGACAAGAACAGGGCAGAAAGGGAAGAATGAAGCCACGGGGACAGGGAGCCGAGACAGCCAACAACGGAGGGAAGGGGCCGGGGAAGGAACACCACAAAACAAACCATGGGGCTACGTGGTACAGAGCACGAGAAGGCAGAGAATTAAGAATTAGGGACAGGGAGCCAGAGAAACAACAACAAAAAAAAACACCCAAAACAAAGGGAGATGGGGAGCAAAAGGAATCGCAATGCGTACAGAAAGGAGAGAGAAACAATTCTAAAACAGGGTCATGGGGAAGCCAGAGACAGCAAGATGGAGAAAGGACAAAAGCTACAGGCTACAGGGCAGAGAGGGAAGAATTAATGAATAGACACAGAGAGCTGGGCAGAAAGAGATGGAGAAAGGCTGAAGATCACACGGCCAGCAGGGAAGAGAGAAGAGAGGGAGGAATTTTCAAAACAGGGGCAAGAAGCCAGAGAGAGGGAGAGAGGCGCAACAATAAAATGGGGACAGGCCACAGGGCGGCGAGGAGGGAATCGATGAATAAGAACAGGAGACCAAAGAGAACACAATGTAGAATGGAAAAAAGGAACAGCGGCCTACAGGGAAGGAGGAATTAAAGATCAGGCACTGGGAGGCAGACAGAGACACATGAAGAAACAAGTAGGAAAAAAAAAAAAAAAAACCACACAACGGCAATGGGCTACAAAGACAGACAGAGAGGGAAGAAATAAAACATAGCAGCAAGGAGCTGGACAGAGAGAGATGAGGACAAACAAATAGCACGGGTCTACGTGACAGAGAACGTGGAATTAGAACACAGAGAGGGGGAGCTGGACAGAGAGAGAGGCCGAGAGAAAAATCTAGACGGGCTACGGCGGGCAGAGGCAGGAATTAAAACCTAGGGACAGGGAGCTGGACAGAGGGAGACGGAGATCACAGGGAACAGCGGCGGGTGCAGGAAGAACAGGAATTCAAGAATAGGGAAAGGGAGCTGGACAGAGAAGAACTCAGGCAGGCAAGTAACAGTAGCAGGGTACAGAGCAGAGCAGACGAACTAAAAAGCGCGGCGGGAGCGTTGAGGCAGACAGAGAGAGATTAAGAAAAAAGTCACGGGCTACGTGGCAAAGCAGGAGGAACTCAGAAACGGGGATGGCAACCAAGGGAGAGTGAGCTGGTGAAGGATAACGGGTATTCAAAGTGAGGGACGGGGAGCTGGGAAAAGCGAGGCAGAGAAAAACAGAATCACAGAGAGAATCACACAAAGCCAAAAAAGAAGAAACTGAACAACAGGAACAGGTGTAACCAAAGCGATGAAATCAACCAACCAGAGACGGTGTTCCATTACGGGAACACGGAGCGTACGAATCAGCGCATCTGTCGATCTGCATTTTAGTCCCTAGGCGATCGTTAATGTCAGCAGAACAACAGACAACGTGCTTCTGTCAGAAAAGGATGACAAAACGCGGTTTCGTGTAGCGCACTGAGAAAACTAGCCAAGACTGCCAAGATTAAGAGCCAAGAAGGTAAAAGGCAATTCTGGCAGGGGGAGATCGCGACCACCGACTCACGGACCACCACCGAGCCTGCGCAGTGATTTACATACGGAACGAGCCAGTTTGTACCGATCAGTAGACAGGACGATAATGAATATGTATGAATACGTAAAATTTTGATCTACAAATTCTACGGGAAAGGTGTGTGAGGTACGCACGCCAGGAGAAGCGATCCCCCGTGCATCTGGCGCCGTGAATAAAGAACGCCTGCTCTTTAATACTAAATCGGCGTTGAGGAGTTGTTTCCGATTTTACCGCGTTTTTCGGTAACACACGGAGTCAGACCAAGAGGGCCAGAGAAAGACAAAATACCGACAGGCTACAGAACAGAGCAGGAGGAATAAAAAAATAAAAACGGAGCCAGAGCCAGGCAGAGAGAGGCGGAGAAAGAACAAGTAGCCACAGGCTACAGGACAGAGAGAGGGAGGCCTGAAAAGACGGGGAGGCAGGGAGCCACTCAGAGCGAGATGGAGAAAGAAGGGGCGGGGGGGCGCCAAAAAAAAAAAAAAAAAAAATTTTGCAGCAGGTAAGGAAAGAGAGGGGGCCAGGGGGGAGAGACAGGGAGGGCCCAGGATGCACAAGAGAGGCAACGGGGCCCCAGTGGCCCAGGACTCACCGCGACTCTCGCTCTCAGCGCTGCTGGCACAATTTAGCCGTTCAGATGCTTCTTTCCCCTCCTCTCCGCCCTGCCTCTTCTGCAGCTCCAGACTCTAGGCCGTCCTCCACCTAAAGAGGATACATGGGTGTCTTACCGCTCTTACGAGATGAGGCTTCCTAGGCACGTAGCCTAGCTCGCTCGTGCACTACACGCCCGTACCCAACTCCCGGTTACGCGTACAGACCCTGCGGTGCACGTTGGTGGCCTGGCCCGCTGCGGGCTACGAAGGGGGATCCTCCCTCCCTCACCTGCAGGGACAGGCTCTCTCTTGCCTGCGGCAGGAAGGCAGCTGGCAGCCAGAGCGCCTTCAGTTTCTTCTGCTTTACCTTTCGTTGGCGTCTCCAGCTTCAGCCGAGGCAGCTCCTGTCCACAGCCGGGAAGGGCTCTGTGTGTCCCTTTTCGCCCCCGCGCTGCGAGGATGGCAACACCGGGCAGAGAGAAGCCACGCAAGCCTGAGACGGCTGCAGTCAACGGCATCCCCGGGGGAAGGACAGACAACCACGTCCTCAGCACGGTCTCTGGGAGAGGGAAAGAAGAAACAGCGACCGTCATTACCGTCGATCGACCCTGGCCAAAGCCCCTCCTTGCGCAGGGGCTTCTGGACACACCGCCCCTTCCCCGCGCTACTGCTAAGGGCCCCTGCGCCGAGGGGGAATCCAGTGCGCTCGAGGGCCGGCTCGCTGCCTTCACGACAGGGCCTGGGGGCGGCCAAGGGCTACGCAGCACGCTTCAGGGGAGGTGCCGGGGCTGGGGGCAGGCGCACGGGGCAAGGGGGGGGCCAGGGGAGGCTGAGCGGGAGCTCCGGTGAGCCGGGGAGGCGGCGGCCATCATCTGCGCCCTGGGCAGGGGGAAAAGGTCCTCCTCCTTTCCCTCTTCCCTTCTGTCAGCTCCCGGGGAACTCACCGCTTCTCGGGGAGCGGCCGCACCTGGAAGCCCCCAGAAATCAACACGAATCCAACCCCAAAAATACACCGCGCCTACCGTACGCGGCACGGCCGCCCGGCACCCGAGCGCCGGAACACCGCGCCTCCCGCCGCGCCCCGGCGAGCCACGTGACAGGGCCGGCAGCCACTGCGCCAGGACTACAGCTCCCGGCACGCTCTGCGCCACAACACGGCCGCCCGGCAGCCGCGCGCCGCAAGGACTACAGCTCCCGCCATGCTCTGCGCCACAACACGGCCGCCCGGCAGCCCCCCGCCGCAAGGACTACAGCTCCCGCCATGCTCTGCGCCACAACACGGCCGCCCGGCAGCCCCCCGCCACAAGGACTACAGCTCCCGGCATGCTCTGCGCCACAACACGGCCGCCCGGCAGCCCCCCGCCACAAGGACTACAGCTCCCGCCATGCTCTGCGCCACAACGCGGCCGCCCGGCAGCCGCGCGCCGCAAGGACTACAGCTCCCGGCATGCTCTGCGCCACAACATGGCCGCCCGCCCAGCCCCCCGCCACAAGGACTACAGCTCCCGGCACGCTCTGCGCCACAACATGGCCGCCCGCCCAGCCGCCACACGCACCACCACAGCTCCCGCCACGCCGCGAGCCCGCCCTCCCCGCTCTCTCACCCTGCGGGGCACCGTCCCTCCCGCCGATGCACCCGGAAGCCCCACCGAGCCCTCAGCACAGCCTCGCTCTCCCCACCGCCCGCTCCGACCCGCCGCTGCCCCGCCGCAGCCCTCCTCGGGGCTTGACCCGGCACGCAGCGGCCCCCCACCCAGCCCCCGCTCACCTCCTCCCTCGCTACACTCGCAGCCCGCTGACGCTCGGCCACAGCTCCGCTCCGCTCCGCCCTCGGCTCACACTGGCCCCCCGGAGCAGGGCACCACCCCTTTTCCAGGGAGGAGCCGGCACCGCCAGCCCCACTGCCCGCACCTGGGGCTCCTCCAGCCAGACCCCGCCCACAGCTGAGGCGCAGCAGCAACGGGGGGCCCCCTCCCCTCACCCCCACAGTGCACCACCTCCTCCCCCGGGCTCCATCACAGCCCCTTGCCCCACGCCAAGGGAGCGCAAACGCAGCCCTCAGGCCAAAGGAGAGGGCAGGTGTTGGTGCAGGCGCGCACGTAACAAGTCCCAGGAGCGATTCGTGGCTCAGGGTCCCCAACGCTCCCCCTGCCCCAAGGCCACCTCGGCCGCCGTTGCCGCAGCCGCACGGAGCTGGTGGTGGCTGGGATAGTGCTCATTTTCTCCACAGTAGCTAGGAAGGGATACGTTTTGGATTTATGCTCAAAACCCCGTTAATAATGTAGAGATGTTTTGGTTCTTGCTGAGCACTGCTTCCACAGTCAGGGCCTCTTCTGGTTCTCTCAGTGCCCCACCAGCAAGTAGGCTGGGACAGCTGGGAAAGCTTTCCCAGCTAACTGACCAAAGGGATATTCCATACCATTTGACATCATGCTCAGCACACGCAGCTGGGGGAAGAAGGGGGAGTCCTTGGGGGGGGGGGGGCTACGGCATTTCTCTCCCTAAGTAACCATGACACATGACAGAGCCCTGCTTTCCCAGAGGTGGCTCAACACCTGCCCGCCGAAAAGGAGGAGTGAATTAATTCCTTGCTTTGCTTCCACGCACAGCTTTTGCTTTACCTATTAAACAGTCTTGATCTCAGCCCATGATTTTTCTCACTTTTACCCTTCCAGCTCTCTCCCCCAGCCCACTGAGGGTGGAGCGAGCAAGCAGCTCCCTGGTGCAGAGTTGCCAGCTGGGGCTAAACCACGGCACGCGCTTGTCCGCGTTTGGCAGGGAAGGGACCGTCCGTCGCCTGGCTCCTGGAGCGACAGGCTGCTGGGCAGAGGGGGAGGCCACCAAAGGTGAGGAGCAGGGCACAGGACAGTAGGAAGAGAGAAGAGAAGAGCGGCAGCCAGCTGGACGGGGGCGGGGGGGCGTGTGTGCGTGTAGTGAGAAGGCACGAGGCAGGGAACAGGACGGCCAGAGAAGGACAGGGAGCCTGACGGAGGTGGAGATACAAGCAGCAGAGAGAGGGGAAGAGAGGCAGCAGAAAGAGGGGGGAAGAGCAGGACACAGACCAACAAAGAAGGAAGAGGAGCAGGCTGGAGACGCACAAAGAACCTGGGGCAGGCAGCACGACAGCGAGGGAGGAAAGAAGAATAGGGGCAGGAAGCTGGACCGAGCGCGATGGAGACAGACAAGACAAGCGACAAGAACAGGGCAGAAAGGGAAGAATGAAGCCACGGGGACAGGGAGCCGAGACAGCCAACAACGGAGGGAAGGGGCCGGGGAGGGAACACCACAAAACAAACCATGGGGCTACGTGGTACAGAGCACGAGAAGGCAGAGAATTAAGAATTAGGGACAGGGAGCCAGAGAAACAACAACAAAAAAAAACACCCAAAACAAAGGGAGATGGGGAGCAAAAGGAATCGCAATGCGTACAGAAAGGAGAGAGAAACAATTCTAAAACAGGGTCATGGGGAAGCCAGAGACAGCAAGATGGAGAAAGGACAAAAGCTACAGGCTACAGGGCAGAGAGGGAAGAATTAATGAATAGACACAGAGAGCTGGGCAGAAAGAGATGGAGAAAGGCTGAAGATCACACGGCCAGCAGGGAAGAGAGAAGAGAGGGAGGAATTTTCAAAACAGGGGCAAGAAGCCAGAGAGAGGGAGAGAGGCGCAACAATAAAATGGGGACAGGCCACAGGGCGGCGAGGAGGGAATCGATGAATAAGAACAGGAGACCAAAGAGAACACAATGTAGAATGGAAAAAAGGAACAGCGGCCTACAGGGAAGGAGGAATTAAAGATCAGGCACTGGGAGGCAGACAGAGACACATGAAGAAACAAGTAGGAAAAAAAAAAAAAAAAACACAACGGCAATGGGCTACAAAGACAGACAGAGAGGGAAGAAATAAAACATAGCAGCAAGGAGCTGGACAGAGAGAGATGAGGACAAACAAATAGCACGGGTCTACGTGACAGAGAACGTGGAATTAGAACACAGAGAGGGGGAGCTGGACAGAGAGAGAGGCCGAGAGAAAAATCTAGACGGGCTACGGCGGGCAGAGGCAGGAATTAAAACCTAGGGACAGGGAGCTGGACAGAGGGAGACGGAGATCACAGGGAACAGCGGCGGGTGCAGGAAGAACAGGAATTCAAGAATAGGGAAAGGGAGCTGGACAGAGAAGAACTCAGGCAGGCAAGTAACAGTAGCAGGGTACAGAGCAGAGCAGACGAACTAAAAAGCGCGGCGGGAGCGTTGAGGCAGACAGAGAGAGATTAAGAAAAAAGTCACGGGCTACGTGGCAAAGCAGGAGGAACTCAGAAACGGGGATGGCAACCAAGGGAGAGTGAGCTGGTGAAGGATAACGGGTATTCAAAGTGAGGGACGGGGAGCTGGGAAAAGCGAGGCAGAGAAAAACAGAATCACAGAGAGAATCACACAAAGCCAAAAAAGAAGAAACTGAACAACAGGAACAGGTGTAACCAAAGCGATGAAATCAACCAACCAGAGACGGTGTTCCATTACGGGAACACGGAGCGTACGAATCAGCGCATCTGTCGATCTGCATTTTAGTCCCTAGGCGATCGTTAATGTCAGCAGAACAACAGACAACGTGCTTCTGTCAGAAAAGGATGACAAAACGCGGTTTCGTGTAGCGCACTGAGAAAACTAGCCAAGACTGCCAAGATTAAGAGCCAAGAAGGTAAAAGGCAATTCTGGCAGGGGGAGATCGCGACCACCGACTCACGGACCACCACCGAGCCTGCGCAGTGATTTACATACGGAACGAGCCAGTTTGTACCGATCAGTAGACAGGACGATAATGAATATGTATGAATACGTAAAATTTTGATCTACAAATTCTACGGGAAAGGTGTGTGAGGTACGCACGCCAGGAGAAGCGATCCCCCGTGCATCTGGCGCCGTGAATAAAGAACGCCTGCTCTTTAATACTAAATCGGCGTTGAGGAGTTGTTTCCGATTTTACCGCGTTTTTCGGTAACACACGGAGTCAGACCAAGAGGGCCAGAGAAAGACAAAATACCGACAGGCTACAGAACAGAGCAGGAGGAATAAAAAAATAAAAACGGAGCCAGAGCCAGGCAGAGAGAGGCGGAGAAAGAACAAGTAGCCACAGGCTACAGGACAGAGAGAGGGAGGCCTGAAAAGACGGGGAGGCAGGGAGCCACTCAGAGCGAGATGGAGAAAGAAGGGGCGGGGGGGCGCCAAAAAAAAAAAAAAAAAAAATTTTGCAGCAGGTAAGGAAAGAGAGGGGGCCAGGGGGGAGAGACAGGGAGGGCCCAGGATGCACAAGAGAGGCAACGGGGCCCCAGTGGCCCAGGACTCACCGCGACTCTCGCTCTCAGCGCTGCTGGCACAATTTAGCCGTTCAGATGCTTCTTTCCCCTCCTCTCCGCCCTGCCTCTTCTGCAGCTCCAGACTCTAGGCCGTCCTCCACCTAAAGAGGATACATGGGTGTCTTACCGCTCTTACGAGATGAGGCTTCCTAGGCACGTAGCCTAGCTCGCTCGTGCACTACACGCCCGTACCCAACTCCCGGTTACGCGTACAGACCCTGCGGTGCACGTTGGTGGCCTGGCCCGCTGCGGGCTACGAAGGGGGATCCTCCCTCCCTCACCTGCAGGGACAGGCTCTCTCTTGCCTGCGGCAGGAAGGCAGCTGGCAGCCAGAGCGCCTTCAGTTTCTTCTGCTTTACCTTTCGTTGGCGTCTCCAGCTTCAGCCGAGGCAGCTCCTGTCCACAGCCGGGAAGGGCTCTGTGTGTCCCTTTTCGCCCCCGCGCTGCGAGGATGGCAACACCGGGCAGAGAGAAGCCACGCAAGCCTGAGACGGCTGCAGTCAACGGCATCCCCGGGGGAAGGACAGACAACCACGTCCTCAGCACGGTCTCTGGGAGAGGGAAAGAAGAAACAGCGACCGTCATTACCGTCGATCGACCCTGGCCAAAGCCCCTCCTTGCGCAGGGGCTTCTGGACACACCGCCCCTTCCCCGCGCTACTGCTAAGGGCCCCTGCGCCGAGGGGGAATCCAGTGCGCTCGAGGGCCGGCTCGCTGCCTTCACGACAGGGCCTGGGGGCGGCCAAGGGCTACGCAGCACGCTTCAGGGGAGGTGCCGGGGCTGGGGGCAGGCGCACGGGGCAAGGGGGGGGCCAGGGGAGGCAGAGCGGGAGCTCCGGTGAGCCGGGGAGGCGGCGGCCATCATCTGCGCCCTGGGCAGGGGGAAAAGGTCCTCCTCCTTTCCCTCTTCCCTTCTGTCAGCTCCCGGGGAACTCACCGCTTCTCGGGGAGCGGCCGCACCTGGAAGCCCCCAGAAATCAACACGAATCCAACCCCAAAAATACACCGCGCCTACCGTACGCGGCACGGCCGCCCGGCACCCGAGCGCCGGAACACCGCGCCTCCCGCCGCGCCCCGGCGAGCCACGTGACAGGGCCGGCAGCCACTGCGCCAGGACTACAGCTCCCGGCACGCTCTGCGCCACAACACGGCCGCCCGGCAGCCGCGCGCCGCAAGGACTACAGCTCCCGCCATGCTCTGCGCCACAACACGGCCGCCCGGCAGCCCCCCGCCGCAAGGACTACAGCTCCCGCCATGCTCTGCGCCACAACACGGCCGCCCGGCAGCCCCCCGCCACAAGGACTACAGCTCCCGCCATGCTCTGCGCCACAACACGGCCGCCCGGCAGCCCCCCGCCACAAGGACTACAGCTCCCGCCATGCTCTGCGCCACAACACGGCCGCCCGGCAGCCCCCCGCCACAAGGACTACAGCTCCCGGCACGCTCTGCGCCACAACACGGCCGCCCGGCAGCCGCGCGCCGCAAGGACTACAGCTCCCGCCATGCTCTGCGCCACAACACGGCCGCCCGGCAGCCCCCCGCCACAAGGACTACAACTCCCGCCATGCTCTGCGCCACAACACGGCCGCCCGGCAGCCGCGCGCCGCAAGGACTACAGCTCCCGGCATGCTCTGCGCCACAACACGGCCGCACGGCAGCCCCCCGCCGCAAGGACTACAGCTCCCGGCATGCTCTGCGCCACAACACGGCCGCACGGCAGCCCCCCGCCACAAGGACTACAGCTCCCGGCATGCTCTGCGCCACAACATGGCCGCCCGGCAGCCCCCCGCCACAAGGACTACAGCTCCCGCCATGCTCTGCGCCACAACACGGCCGCCCGGCAGCCCCCCGCCACAAGGACTACAGCTCCCGCCATGCTCTGCGCCACAACATGGCCGCCCGCCCAGCCGGCAGACGCACCACCACAGCTCCCGCCACGCCGCGAGCCCGCCCTCCCCGCTCTCTCACCCTGCGGGGCACCGTCCCTCCCGCCGATGCACCCGGAAGCCCCACCGAGCCCTCAGCACAGCCTCGCTCTCCCCACCGCCCGCTCCGACCCGCCGCTGCCCCGCCGCAGCCCTCCTCGGGGCTTGACCCGGCACGCAGCGGCCCCCCACCCAGCCCCCGCTCACCTCCTCCCTCGCTACACTCGCAGCCCGCTGACGCTCGGCCACAGCTCCGCTCCGCCCCGCCCTCGGCTCGCACTGGCCCCCCGGAGCAGGGCACCACCCCTTTTCCAGGGAGGAGCCGGCACCGCCAGCCCCACTGCCCGCACCTGGGGCTCCTCCAGCCAGACCCCGCCCACAGCTGAGGCGCAGCAGCAACGGGGGGCCCCCTCCCCTCACCCCCACAGTGCACCACCTCCTCCCCCGGGCTCCATCACAGACCCTTGCCCCACGCCAAGGGAGCGCAAACGCAGCCCTCAGGCCAAAGGAGAGGGCAGGTGTTGGTGCAGGCGCGCACGTAACAAGTCCCAGGAGCGATTCGTGGCTCAGGGTCCCCAACGCTCCCCCTGCCCCAAGGCCACCTCGGCCGCCGTTGCCGCAGCCGCACGGAGCTGGTGGTGGCTGGGATAGTGCTCATTTTCTCCACAGTAGCTAGGAAGGGATACGTTTTGGATTTATGCTCAAAACACCGTTAATAATGTAGAGATGTTTTGGTTCTTGCTGAGCACTGCTTCCACAGTCAGGGCCTCTTCTGGTTCTCTCAGTGCCCCACCAGCAAGTAGGCTGGGACAGCTGGGAAAGCTTTCCCAGCTAACTGACCAAAGGGATATTCCATACCATTTGACATCATGCTCAGCACACGCAGCTGGGGGAAGAAGGGGGAGTCCTTGGGGGGGGGGGGGGCTACGGCATTTCTCTCCCTAAGTAACCATGACACATGACAGAGCCCTGCTTTCCCAGAGGTGGCTCAACACCTGCCCGCCGAAAAGGAGGAGTGAATTCATTCCTTGCTTTGCTTCCACGCACAGCTTTTGCTTTACCTATTAAACAGTCTTGATCTCAGCCCATGATTTTTCTCACTTTTACCCTTCCAGCTCTCTCCCCCAGCCCACTGAGGGTGGAGCGAGCAAGCAGCTCCCTGGTGCAGAGTTGCCAGCTGGGGCTAAACCACGGCACGCGCTTGTCCGCGTTTGGCAGGGAAGGGACCGTCCGTCGCCTGGCTCCTGGAGCGACAGGCTGCTGGGCAGAGGGGGAGGCCACCAAAGGTGAGGAGCAGGGCACAGGACAGTAGGAAGAGAGAAGAGAAGAGAAGAGCGGCAGCCAGCTGGACGGGGGCGGGGGGGCGTGTGTGCGTGTAGTGAGAAGGCACGAGGCAGGGAACAGGACGGCCAGAGAAGGACAGGGAGCCTGACGGAGGTGGAGATACAAGCAGCAGAGAGAGGGGAAGAGAGGCAGCAGAAAGAGGGGGGAAGAGCAGGACACAGACCAACAAAGAAGGAAGAGGAGCAGGCTGGAGACGCACAAAGAACCTGGGGCAGGCAGCACGACAGCGAGGGAGGAAAGAAGAATAGGGGCAGGAAGCTGGACCGAGCGCGATGGAGACAGACAAGACAAGCGACAAGAACAGGGCAGAAAGGGAAGAATGAAGCCACGGGGACAGGGAGCCGAGACAGCCAACAACGGAGGGAAGGGGCCGGGGAGGGAACACCACAAAACAAACCATGGGGCTACGTGGTACAGAGCACGAGAAGGCAGAGAATTAAGAATTAGGGACAGGGAGCCAGAGAAACAACAACAAAAAAAACCACCCAAAACAAAGGGAGATGGGGAGCAAAAGGAATCGCAATGCGTACAGAAAGGAGAGAGAAACAATTCTAAAACAGGGTCACGGGGAAGCCAGAGACAGCAAGATGGAGAAAGGACAAAAGCTACAGGCTACAGGGCAGAGAGGGAAGAATTAATGAATAGACACAGAGAGCTGGGCAGAAAGAGATGGAGAAAGGCTGAAGATCACACGGCCAACAGGGAAGAGAGAAGAGAGGGAGGAATTTTCAAAACAGGGGCAAGAAGCCAGAGAGAGGGAGAGAGGCGCAACAATAAAATGGGGACAGGCCACAGGGCGGCGAGGAGGGAATCGATGAATAAGAACAGGAGACCAAAGAGAACACAATGTAGAATGGAAAAAAGGAACAGCGGCCTACAGGGAAGGAGGAATTAAAGATCAGGCACTGGGAGGCAGACAGAGACACATGAAGAAACAAGTAGGAAAAAAAAAAAAAAAAAACACACAACGGCAATGGGCTACAAAGACAGACAGAGAGGGAAGAAATAAAACATAGCAGCAAGGAGCTGGACAGAGAGAGATGAGGACAAACAAATAGCACGGGTCTACGTGACAGAGAACGTGGAATTAGAACACAGAGAGGGGGAGCTGGACAGAGAGAGAGGCCGAGAGAAAAATCTAGACGGGCTACGGCGGGCAGAGGCAGGAATTAAAACCTAGGGACAGGGAGCTGGACAGAGGGAGACGGAGATCACAGGGAACAGCGGCGGGTGCAGGAAGAACAGGAATTCAAGAATAGGGAAAGGGAGCTGGACAGAGAAGAACTCAGGCAGGCAAGTAACAGTAGCAGGGTACAGAGCAGAGCAGACGAACTAAAAAGCGCGGCGGGAGCGTTGAGGCAGACAGAGAGAGATTAAGAAAAAAGTCACGGGCTACGTGGCAAAGCAGGAGGAACTCAGAAACGGGGATGGCAACCAAGGGAGAGTGAGCTGGTGAAGGATAACGGGTATTCAAAGTGAGGGACGGGGAGCTGGGAAAAGCGAGGCAGAGAAAAACAGAATCACAGAGAGAATCACACAAAGCCAAAAAAGAAGAAACTGAACAACAGGAACAGGTGTCACCAAAGCGATGAAATCAACCAACCAGAGACGGTGTTCCATTACGGGAACACGGAGCGTACGAATCAGCGCATCTGTCGATCTGCATTTTAGTCCCTAGGCGATCGTTAATGTCAGCAGAACAACAGA
The DNA here is from genome assembly GCF_963921805.1 of Phalacrocorax carbo. Lineage (NCBI taxonomy): Eukaryota > Metazoa > Chordata > Aves > Suliformes > Phalacrocoracidae > Phalacrocorax > Phalacrocorax carbo. The sequence continues at coordinate 1,198,037 of NW_026990418.1, read as the reverse complement.
CAACGTGCTTCTGTCAGAAAAGGATGACAAAACGCGGTTTCGTGTAGCGCACTGAGAAAACTAGCCAAGACTGCCAAGATTAAGAGCCAAGAAGGTAAAAGGCAATTCTGGCAGGGGGAGATCGCGACCACCGACTCACGGACCACCACCGAGCCTGCGCAGTGATTTACATACGGAACGAGCCAGTTTGTACCGATCAGTAGACAGGACGATAATGAATATGTATGAATACGTAAAATTTTGATCTACAAATTCTACGGGAAAGGTGTGTGAGGTACGCACGCCAGGAGAAGCGATCCCCCGTGCATCTGGCGCCGTGAACAAAGAACGCCTGCTCTTTAATACTAAATCGGCGTTGAGGAGTTGTTTCCGATTTTACCGCGTTTTTCGGTAACACACGGAGTCAGACCAAGAGGGCCAGAGAAAGACAAAATACCGACAGGCTACAGAACAGAGCAGGAGGAATAAAAAAATAAAAACGGAGCCAGAGCCAGGCAGAGAGAGGCGGAGAAAGAACAAGTAGCCACAGGCTACAGGACAGAGAGAGGGAGGCCTGAAAAGACGGGGAGGCAGGGAGCCACTCAGAGCGAGATGGAGAAAGAAGGGGCGGGGGGGCGCCAAAAAAAAAAAAAAAAAAATTTTGCAGCAGGTAAGGAAAGAGAGGGGGCCAGGGGGGAGAGACAGGGAGGGCCCAGGATGCACAAGAGAGGCAACGGGGCCCCAGTGGCCCAGGACTCACCGCGACTCTCGCTCTCAGCGCTGCTGGCACAATTTAGCCGTTCAGATGCTTCTTTCCCCTCCTCTCCGCCCTGCCTCTTCTGCAGCTCCAGACTCTAGGCCGTCCTCCACCTAAAGAGGATACATGGGTGTCTTACCGCTCTTACAAGATGAGGCTTCCTAGGCACGTAGCCTAGCTCGCTCGTGCACTACACGCCCGTACCCAACTCCCGGTTACGCGTACAGACCCTGCGGTGCACGTTGGTGGCCTGGCCCGCTGCGGGCTACGAAGGGGGATCCTCCCTCCCTCACCTGCAGGGACAGGCTCTCTCTTGCCTGCGGCAGGAAGGCAGCTGGCAGCCAGAGCGCCTTCAGTTTCTTCTGCTTTACCTTTCGTTGGCGTCTCCAGCTTCAGCCGAGGCAGCTCCTGTCCACAGCCGGGAAGGGCTCTGTGTGTCCCTTTTCGCCCCCGCGCTGCGAGGATGGCAACACCGGGCAGAGAGAAGCCACGCAAGCCTGAGACGGCTGCAGTCAACGGCATCCCCGGGGGAAGGACAGACAACCACGTCCTCAGCACGGTCTCTGGGAGAGGGAAAGAAGAAACAGCGACCGTCATTACCGTCGATCGACCCTGGCCAAAGCCCCTCCTTGCGCAGGGGCTTCTGGACACACCGCCCCTTCCCCGCGCTACTGCTAAGGGCCCCTGCGCCGAGGGGGAATCCAGTGCGCTCGAGGGCCGGCTCGCTGCCTTCACGACAGGGCCTGGGGGCGGCCAAGGGCTACGCAGCACGCTTCAGGGGAGGTGCCGGGGCTGGGGGCAGGCGCACGGGGCAAGGGGGGGGCCAGGGGAGGCTGAGCGGGAGCTCCGGTGAGCCGGGGAGGCGGCGGCCATCATCTGCGCCCTGGGCAGGGGGAAAAGGTCCTCCTCCTTTCCCTCTTCCCTTCTGTCAGCTCCCGGGGAACTCACCGCTTCTCGGGGAGCGGCCGCACCTGGAAGCCCCCAGAAATCAACACGAATCCAACCCCAAAAATACACCGCGCCTACCGTACGCGGCACGGCCGCCCGGCACCCGAGCGCCGGAACACCGCGCCTCCCGCCGCGCCCCGGCGAGCCACGTGACAGGGCCGGCAGCCACTGCGCCAGGACTACAGCTCCCGGCACGCTCTGCGCCACAACACGGCCGCCCGGCAGCCGCGCGCCGCAAGGACTACAGCTCCCGCCATGCTCTGCGCCACAACACGGCCGCCCGGCAGCCCCCCGCCACAAGGACTACAGCTCCCGCCATGCTCTGCGCCACAACACGGCCGCCCGGCAGCCCCCCGCCACAAGGACTACAGCTCCCGGCACGCTCTGCGCCACAACACGGCCGCCCGGCAGCCCCCCGCCGCAAGGACTACAGCTCCCGCCATGCTCTGCGCCACAACACGGCCGCCCGGCAGCCCCCCGCCACAAGGACTACAGCTCCCGCCATGCTCTGCGCCACAACACGGCCGCCCGGCAGCCCCCCGCCGCAAGGACTACAGCTCCCGGCATGCTCTGCGCCACAACACGGCCGCCCGGCAGCCCCCCGCCACAAGGACTACAGCTCCCGCCATGCTCTGCGCCACAACACGGCCGCCCGCCCAGCCGCCACACGCACCACCACAGCTCCCGCCACGCCGCGAGCCCGCCCTCCCCGCTCTCTCACCCTGCGGGGCACCGTCCCTCCCGCCGATGCACCCGGAAGCCCCACCGAGCCCTCAGCACAGCCTCGCTCTCCCCACCGCCCGCTCCGACCCGCCGCTGCCCCGCCGCAGCCCTCCTCGGGGCTTGACCCGGCACGCAGCGGCCCCCCACCCAGCCCCCGCTCACCTCCTCCCTCGCTACACTCGCAGCCCGCTGACGCTCGGCCACAGCTCCGCTCCGCTCCGCCCTCGGCTCACACTGGCCCCCCGGAGCAGGGCACCACCCCTTTTCCAGCGAGGAGCCGGCACCGCCAGCCCCACTGCCCGCACCTGGGGCTCCTCCAGCCAGACCCCGCCCACAGCTGAGGCGCAGCAGCAACGGGGGGCCCCCTCCCCTCACCCCCACAGTGCACCACCTCCTCCCCCGGGCTCCATCACAGACCCTTGCCCCACGCCAAGGGAGCGCAAACGCAGCCCTCAGGCCAAAGGAGAGGGCAGGTGTTGGTGCAGGCGCGCACGTAACAAGTCCCAGGAGCGATTCGTGGCTCAGGGTCCCCAACGCTCCCCCTGCCCCAAGGCCACCTCGGCCGCCGTTGCCGCAGCCGCACGGAGCTGGTGGTGGCTGGGATAGTGCTCATTTTCTCCACAGTAGCTAGGAAGGGATACGTTTTGGATTTATGCTCAAAACACCGTTAATAATGTAGAGATGTTTTGGTTCTTGCTGAGCACTGCTTCCACAGTCAGGGCCTCTTCTGGTTCTCTCAGTGCCCCACCAGCAAGTAGGCTGGGACAGCTGGGAAAGCTTTCCCAGCTAACTGACCAAAGGGATATTCCATACCATTTGACATCATGCTCAGCACACGCAGCTGGGGGAAGAAGGGGGAGTCCTTGGGGGGGGGGGGGGGCTACGGCATTTCTCTCCCTAAGTAACCATGACACATGACAGAGCCCTGCTTTCCCAGAGGTGGCTCAACACCTGCCCGCCGAAAAGGAGGAGTGAATTAATTCCTTGCTTTGCTTCCACGCACAGCTTTTGCTTTACCTATTAAACAGTCTTGATCTCAGCCCATGATTTTTCTCACTTTTACCCTTCCAGCTCTCTCCCCCAGCCCACTGAGGGTGGAGCGAGCAAGCAGCTCCCTGGTGCAGAGTTGCCAGCTGGGGCTAAACCACGGCACGCGCTTGTCCGTGTTTGGCAGGGAAGGGACCGTCCGTCGCCTGGCTCCTGGAGCGACAGGCTGCTGGGCAGAGGGGGAGGCCACCAAAGGTGAGGAGCAGGGCACAGGACAGTAGGAAGAGAGAAGAGAAGAGAAGAGCGGCAGCCAGCTGGACGGGGGCGGGGGGGCGTGTGTGCGTGTAGTGAGAAGGCACGAGGCAGGGAACAGGACGGCCAGAGAAGGACAGGGAGCCTGACGGAGGTGGAGATACAAGCAGCAGAGAGAGGGGAAGAGAGGCAGCAGAAAGAGGGGGGAAGAGCAGGACACAGACCAACAAAGAAGGAAGAGGAGCAGGCTGGAGACGCACAAAGAACCTGGGGCAGGCAGCACGACAGCGAGGGAGGAAAGAAGAATAGGGGCAGGAAGCTGGACCGAGCGCGATGGAGACAGACAAGACAAGCGACAAGAACAGGGCAGAAAGGGAAGAATGAAGCCACGGGCACAGGGAGCCGAGACAGCCAACAACGGAGGGAAGGGGCCGGGGAGGGAACACCACAAAACAAACCATGGGGCTACGTGGTACAGAGCACGAGAAGGCAGAGAATTAAGAATTAGGGACAGGGAGCCAGAGAAACAACAACAAAAAAAACCACCCAAAACAAAGGGAGATGGGGAGCAAAAGGAATCGCAATGCGTACAGAAAGGAGAGAGAAACAATTCTAAAACAGGGTCACGGGGAAGCCAGAGACAGCAAGATGGAGAAAGGACAAAAGCTACAGGCTACAGGGCAGAGAGGGAAGAATTAATGAATAGACACAGAGAGCTGGGCAGAAAGAGATGGAGAAAGGCTGAAGATCACACGGCCAACAGGGAAGAGAGAAGAGAGGGAGGAATTTTCAAAACAGGGGCAAGAAGCCAGAGAGAGGGAGAGAGGCGCAACAATAAAATGGGGACAGGCCACAGGGCGGCGAGGAGGGAATCGATGAATAAGAACAGGAGACCAAAGAGAACACAATGTAGAATGGAAAAAAGGAACAGCGGCCTACAGGGAAGGAGGAATTAAAGATCAGGCACTGGGAGGCAGACAGAGACACATGAAGAAACAAGTAGGAAAAAAAAAAAAAAAACCACACAACGGCAATGGGCTACAAAGACAGACAGAGAGGGAAGAAATAAAACATAGCAGCAAGGAGCTGGACAGAGAGAGATGAGGACAAACAAATAGCACGGGTCTACGTGACAGAGAACGTGGAATTAGAACACAGAGAGGGGGAGCTGGACAGAGAGAGAGGCCGAGAGAAAAATCTAGACGGGCTACGGCGGGCAGAGGCAGGAATTAAAACCTAGGGACAGGGAGCTGGACAGAGGGAGACGGAGATCACAGGGAACAGCGGCGGGTGCAGGAAGAACAGGAATTCAAGAATAGGGAAAGGGAGCTGGACAGAGAAGAACTCAGGCAGGCAAGTAACAGTAGCAGGGTACAGAGCAGAGCAGACGAACTAAAAAGCGCGGCGGGAGCGTTGAGGCAGACAGAGAGAGATTAAGAAAAAAGTCACGGGCTACGTGGCAAAGCAGGAGGAACTCAGAAACGGGGATGGCAACCAAGGGAGAGTGAGCTGGTGAAGGATAACGGGTATTCAAAGTGAGGGACGGGGAGCTGGGAAAAGCGAGGCAGAGAAAAACAGAATCACAGAGAGAATCACACAAAGCCAAAAAAGAAGAAACTGAACAACAGGAACAGGTGTCACCAAAGCGATGAAATCAACCAACCAGAGACGGTGTTCCATTACGGGAACACGGAGCGTACGAATCAGCGCATCTGTCGATCTGCATTTTAGTCCCTAGGCGATCGTTAATGTCAGCAGAACAACAGACAACGTGCTTCTGTCAGAAAAGGATGACAAAACGCGGTTTCGTGTAGCGCACTGAGAAAACTAGCCAAGACTGCCAAGATTAAGAGCCAAGAAGGTAAAAGGCAATTCTGGCAGGGGGAGATCGCGACCACCGACTCACGGACCACCACCGAGCCTGCGCAGTGATTTACATACGGAACGAGCCAGTTTGTACCGATCAGTAGACAGGACGATAATGAATATGTATGAATACGTAAAATTTTGATCTACAAATTCTACGGGAAAGGTGTGTGAGGTACGCACGCCAGGAGAAGCGATCCCCCGTGCATCTGGCGCCGTGAATAAAGAACGCCTGCTCTTTAATACTAAATCGGCGTTGAGGAGTTGTTTCCGATTTTACCGCGTTTTTCGGTAACACACGGAGTCAGACCAAGAGGGCCAGAGAAAGACAAAATACCGACAGGCTACAGAACAGAGCAGGAGGAATAAAAAAATAAAAACGGAGCCAGAGCCAGGCAGAGAGAGGCGGAGAAAGAACAAGTAGCCACAGGCTACAGGACAGAGAGAGGGAGGCCTGAAAAGACGGGGAGGCAGGGAGCCACTCAGAGCGAGATGGAGAAAGAAGGGGCGGGGGGGCGCCAAAAAAAAAAAAAAAAAAAATTTTGCAGCAGGTAAGGAAAGAGAGGGGGCCAGGGGGGAGAGACAGGGAGGGCCCAGGATGCACAAGAGAGGCAACGGGGCCCCAGTGGCCCAGGACTCACCGCGACTCTCGCTCTCAGCGCTGCTGGCACAATTTAGCCGTTCAGATGCTTCTTTCCCCTCCTCTCCGCCCTGCCTCTTCTGCAGCTCCAGACTCTAGGCCGTCCTCCACCTAAAGAGGATACATGGGTGTCTTACCGCTCTTACGAGATGAGGCTTCCTAGGCACGTAGCCTAGCTCGCTCGTGCACTACACGCCCGTACCCAACTCCCGGTTACGCGTACAGACCCTGCGGTGCACGTTGGTGGCCTGGCCCGCTGCGGGCTACGAAGGGGGATCCTCCCTCCCTCACCTGCAGGGACAGGCTCTCTCTTGCCTGCGGCAGGAAGGCAGCTGGCAGCCAGAGCGCCTTCAGTTTCTTCTGCTTTACCTTTCGTTGGCGTCTCCAGCTTCAGCCGAGGCAGCTCCTGTCCACAGCCGGGAAGGGCTCTGTGTGTCCCTTTTCGCCCCCGCGCTGCGAGGATGGCAACACCGGGCAGAGAGAAGCCACGCAAGCCTGAGACGGCTGCAGTCAACGGCATCCCCGGGGGAAGGACAGACAACCACGTCCTCAGCACGGTCTCTGGGAGAGGGAAAGAAGAAACAGCGACCGTCATTACCGTCGATCGACCCTGGCCAAAGCCCCTCCTTGCGCAGGGGCTTCTGGACACACCGCCCCTTCCCCGCGCTACTGCTAAGGGCCCCTGCGCCGAGGGGGAATCCAGTGCGCTCGAGGGCCGGCTCGCTGCCTTCACGACAGGGCCTGGGGGCGGCCAAGGGCTACGCAGCACGCTTCCGGGGAGGTGCCGGGGCTGGGGGCAGGCGCACGGGGCAAGGGGGGGGCCAGGGGAGGCTGAGCGGGAGCTCCGGTGAGCCGGGGAGGCGGCGGCCATCATCTGCGCCCTGGGCAGGGGGAAAAGGTCCTCCTCCTTTCCCTCTTCCCTTCTGTCAGCTCCCGGGGAACTCACCGCTTCTCGGGGAGCGGCCGCACCTGGAAGCCCCCAGAAATCAACACGAATCCAACCCCAAAAATACACCGCGCCTACCGTACGCGGCACGGCCGCCCGGCACCCGAGCGCCGGAACACCGCGCCTCCCGCCGCGCCCCGGCGAGCCACGTGACAGGGCCGGCAGCCACTGCGCCAGGACTACAGCTCCCGGCACGCTCTGCGCCACAACACGGCCGCCCGGCAGCCCCCCGCCACAAGGACTACAGCTCCCGCCATGCTCTGCGCCACAACATGGCCGCCCGGCAGCCCCCCGCCACAAGGACTACAGCTCCCGGCATGCTCTGCGCCACAACACGGCCGCCCGGCAGCCCCCCGCCACAAGGACTACAGCTCCCGGCACGCTCTGCGCCACAACACGGCCGCCCGGCAGCCCCCCGCCACAAGGACTACAGCTCCCGCCATGCTCTGCGCCACAACACGGCCGCCCGGCAGCCGCGCGCCGCAAGGACTACAGCTCCCGCCATGCTCTGCGCCACAACACGGCCGCCCGGCAGCCACTGCGCCAGGACTACAGCTCCCGGCACGCTCTGCGCCACAACACGGCCGCCCGGCAGCCCCCCGCCACAAGGACTACAGCTCCCAGCATACTCTGCGCCACAACACGGCCGCCCGGCAGCCCCCCGCCGCAAGGACTACAGCTCCCGGCATGCTCTGCGCCACAACATGGCCGCCCGGCAGCCCCCCGCCACAAGGACTACAGCTCCCGGCACGCTCTGCGCCACAACATGGCCGCCCGCCCAGCCGCCACACGCACCACCACAGCTCCCGCCACGCCGCGAGCCCGCCCTCCCCGCTCTCTCACCCTGCGGGGCACCGTCCCTCCCGCCGATGCACCCGGAAGCCCCACCGAGCCCTCAGCACAGCCTCGCTCTCCCCACCGCCCGCTCCGACCCGCCGCTGCCCCGCCGCAGCCCTCCTCGGGGCTTGACCCGGCACGCAGCGGCCCCCCACCCAGCCCCCGCTCACCTCCTCCCTCGCTACACTCGCAGCCCGCTGACGCTCGGCCACAGCTCCGCTCCGCCCCGCCCTCGGCTCACACTGGCCCCCCGGAGCAGGGCACCACCCCTTTTCCAGGGAGGAGCCGGCACCGCCAGCCCCACTGCCCGCACCTGGGGCTCCTCCAGCCAGACCCCGCCCACAGCTGAGGCGCAGCAGCAACGGGGGGCCCCCTCCCCTCACCCCCACAGTGCACCACCTCCTCCCCCGGGCTCCATCACAGCCCCTTGCCCCACGCCAAGGGAGCGCAAACGCAGCCCTCAGGCCAAAGGAGAGGGCAGGTGTTGGTGCAGGCGCGCACGTAACAAGTCCCAGGAGCGATTCGTGGCTCAGGGTCCCCAACGCTCCCCCTGCCCCAAGGCCACCTCGGCCGCCGTTGCCGCAGCCGCACGGAGCTGGTGGTGGCTGGGATAGTGCTCATTTTCTCCACAGTAGCTAGGAAGGGATACGTTTTGGATTTATGCTCAAAACACCGTTAATAATGTAGAGATGTTTTGGTTCTTGCTGAGCACTGCTTCCACAGTCAGGGCCTCTTCTGGTTCTCTCAGTGCCCCACCAGCAAGTAGGCTGGGACAGCTGGGAAAGCTTTCCCAGCTAACTGACCAAAGGGATATTCCATACCATTTGACATCATGCTCAGCACACGCAGCTGGGGGAAGAAGGGGGAGTCCTTGGGGGGGGGGGGGGGGCTACGGCATTTCTCTCCCTAAGTAACCATGACACATGACAGAGCCCTGCTTTCCCAGAGGTGGCTCAACACCTGCCCGCCGAAAAGGAGGAGTGAATTAATTCCTTGCTTTGCTTCCACGCACAGCTTTTGCTTTACCTATTAAACAGTCTTGATCTCAGCCCATGATTTTTCTCACTTTTACCCTTCCAGCTCTCTCCCCCAGCCCACTGAGGGTGGAGCGAGCAAGCAGCTCCCTGGTGCAGAGTTGCCAGCTGGGGCTAAACCACGGCACGCGCTTGTCCGCGTTTGGCAGGGAAGGGACCGTCCGTCGCCTGGCTCCTGGAGCGACAGGCTGCTGGGCAGAGGGGGAGGCCACCAAAGGTGAGGAGCAGGGCACAGGACAGTAGGAAGAGAGAAGAGAAGAGCGGCAGCCAGCTGGACGGGGGCGGGGGGGCGTGTGTGCGTGTAGTGAGAAGGCACGAGGCAGGGAACAGGACGGCCAGAGAAGGACAGGGAGCCTGACGGAGGTGGAGATACAAGCAGCAGAGAGAGGGGAAGAGAGGCAGCAGAAAGAGGGGGGAAGAGCAGGACACAGACCAACAAAGAAGGAAGAGGAGCAGGCTGGAGACGCACAAAGAACCTGGGGCAGGCAGCACGACAGCGAGGGAGGAAAGAAGAATAGGGGCAGGAAGCTGGACCGAGCGCGATGGAGACAGACAAGACAAGCGACAAGAACAGGGCAGAGAGGGAAGAATGAAGCCACGGGGACAGGGAGCCGAGACAGCCAACAACGGAGGGAAGGGGCCGGGGAGGGAACACCACAAAACAAACCATGGGGCTACGTGGTACAGAGCACGAGAAGGCAGAGAATTAAGAATTAGGGACAGGGAGCCAGAGAAACAACAACAAAAAAAACCACCCAAAACAAAGGGAGATGGGGAGCAAAAGGAATCGCAATGCGTACAGAAAGGAGAGAGAAACAATTCTAAAACAGGGTCATGGGGAAGCCAGAGACAGCAAGATGGAGAAAGGACAAAAGCTACAGGCTACAGGGCAGAGAGGGAAGAATTAATGAATAGACACAGAGAGCTGGGCAGAAAGAGATGGAGAAAGGCTGAAGATCACACGGCCAACAGGGAAGAGAGAAGAGAGGGAGGAATTTTCAAAACAGGGGCAAGAAGCCAGAGAGAGGGAGAGAGGCGCAACAATAAAATGGGGACAAGCCACAGGGCGGCGAGGAGGGAATCGATGAATAAGAACAGGAGACCAAAGAGAACACAATGTAGAATGGAAAAAAGGAACAGCGGCCTACAGGGAAGGAGGAATTAAAGATCAGGCACTGGGAGGCAGACAGAGACACATGAAGAAACAAGTAGGAAAAAAAAAAAAAAAAAACACACAACGGCAATGGGCTACAAAGACAGACAGAGAGGGAAGAAATAAAACATAGCAGCAAGGAGCTGGACAGAGAGAGATGAGGACAAACAAATAGCACGGGTCTACGTGACAGAGAACGTGGAATTAGAACACAGAGAGGGGGAGCTGGACAGAGAGAGAGGCCGAGAGAAAAATCTAGACGGGCTACGGCGGGCAGAGGCAGGAATTAAAACCTAGGGACAGGGAGCTGGACAGAGAGAGACGGAGATCACAGGGAACAGCGGCGGGTGCAGGAAGAACAGGAATTCAAGAATAGGGAAAGGGAGCTGGACAGAGAAGAACTCAGGCAGGCAAGTAACAGTAGCAGGGTACAGAGCAGAGCAGACGAACTAAAAAGCGCGGCGGGAGCGTTGAGGCAGACAGAGAGAGATTAAGAAAAAAGTCACGGGCTACGTGGCAAAGCAGGAGGAACTCAGAAACGTGGATGGCAACCAAGGGAGAGTGAGCTGGTGAAGGATAACGGGTATTCAAAGTGAGGGACGGGGAGCTGGGAAAAGCGAGGCAGAGAAAAACAGAATCACAGAGAGAATCACACAAAGCCAAAAAAGAAGAAACTGAACAACAGGAACAGGTGTAACCAAAGCGATGAAATCAACCAACCAGAGACGGTGTTCCATTACGGGAACACGGAGCGTACGAATCAGCGCATCTGTCGATCTGCATTTTAGTCCCTAGGCGATCGTTAATGTCAGCAGAACAACAGACAACGTGCTTCTGTCAGAAAAGGATGACAAAACGCGGTTTCGTGTAGCGCACTGAGAAAACTAGCCAAGACTGCCAAGATTAAGAGCCAAGAAGGTAAAAGGCAATTCTGGCAGGGGGAGATCGCGACCACCGACTCACGGACCACCACCGAGCCTGCGCAGTGATTTACATACGGAACGAGCCAGTTTGTACCGATCAGTAGACAGGACGATAATGAATATGTATGAATACGTAAAATTTTGATCTACAAATTCTACGGGAAAGGTGTGTGAGGTACGCACGCCAGGAGAAGCGATCCCCCGTGCATCTGGCGCCGTGAATAAAGAACGCCTGCTCTTTAATACTAAATCGGCGTTGAGGAGTTGTTTCCGATTTTACCGCGTTTTTCGGTAACACACGGAGTCAGACCAAGAGGGCCAGAGAAAGACAAAATACCGACAGGCTACAGAACAGAGCAGGAGGAATAAAAAAATAAAAACGGAGCCAGAGCCAGGCAGAGAGAGGCGGAGAAAGAACAAGTAGCCACAGGCTACAGGACAGAGAGAGGGAGGCCTGAAAAGACGGGGAGGCAGGGAGCCACTCAGAGCGAGATGGAGAAAGAAGGGGCGGGGGGGCGCCAAAAAAAAAAAAAAAAAAAATTTTGCAGCAGGTAAGGAAAGAGAGGGGGCCAGGGGGGAGAGACAGGGAGGGCCCAGGACGCACAAGAGAGGCAACGGGGCCCCAGTGGCCCAGGACTCACCGCGACTCTCGCTCTCAGCGCTGCTGGCACAATTTAGCCGTTCAGATGCTTCTTTCCCCTCCTCTCCGCCCTGCCTCTTCTGCAGCTCCAGACTCTAGGCCGTCCTCCACCTAAAGAGGATACATGGGTGTCTTACCGCTCTTACGAGATGAGGCTTCCTAGGCACGTAGCCTAGCTCGCTCGTGCACTACACGCCCGTACCCAACTCCCGGTTACGCGTACAGACCCTGCGGTGCACGTTGGTGGCCTGGCCCGCTGCGGGCTACGAAGGGGGATCCTCCCTCCCTCACCTGCAGGGACAGGCTCTCTCTTGCCTGCGGCAGGAAGGCAGCTGGCAGCCAGAGCGCCTTCAGTTTCTTCTGCTTTACCTTTCGTTGGCGTCTCCAGCTTCAGCCGAGGCAGCTCCTGTCCACAGCCGGGAAGGGCTCTGTGTGTCCCTTTTCGCCCCCGCGCTGCGAGGATGGCAACACCGGGCAGAGAGAAGCCACGCAAGCCTGAGACGGCTGCAGTCAACGGCATCCCCGGGGGAAGGACAGACAACCACGTCCTCAGCACGGTCTCTGGGAGAGGGAAAGAAGAAACAGCGACCGTCATTACCGTCGATCGACCCTGGCCAAAGCCCCTCCTTGCGCAGGGGCTTCTGGACACACCGCCCCTTCCCCGCGCTACTGCTAAGGGCCCCTGCGCCGAGGGGGAATCCAGTGCGCTCGAGGGCCGGCTCGCTGCCTTCACGACAGGGCCTGGGGGCGGCCAAGGGCTACGCAGCACGCTTCCGGGGAGGTGCCGGGGCTGGGGGCAGGCGCACGGGGCAAGGGGGGGGCCAGGGGAGGCTGAGCGGGAGCTCCGGTGAGCCGGGGAGGCGGCGGCCATCATCTGCGCCCTGGGCAGGGGGAAAAGGTCCTCCTCCTTTCCCTCTTCCCTTCTGTCAGCTCCCGGGGAACTCACCGCTTCTCGGGGAGCGGCCGCACCTGGAAGCCCCCAGAAATCAACACGAATCCAACCCCAAAAATACACCGCGCCTACCGTACGCGGCACGGCCGCCCGGCACCCGAGCGCCGGAACACCGCGCCTCCCGCCGCGCCCCGGCGAGCCACGTGACAGGGCCGGCAGCCACTGCGCCAGGACTACAGCTCCCGGCACGCTCTGCGCCACAACACGGCCGCCCGGCAGCCCCCCGCCACAAGGACTACAGCTCCCGCCATGCTCTGCGCCACAACGCGGCCGCCCGGCAGCCCCCCGCCACAAGGACTACAGCTCCCGCCATGCTCTGCGCCACAACACGGCCGCCCGGCAGCCCCCCGCCACAAGGACTACAGCTCCCGCCATGCTCTGCGCCACAACACGGCCGCCCGCCCAGCCGCCACACGCACCACCACAGCTCCCGCCACGCCGCGAGCCCGCCCTCCCCGCTCTCTCACCCTGCGGGGCACCGACCCTCCCGCCGATGCACCCGGAAGCCCCACCGAGCCCTCAGCACAGCCTCGCTCTCCCCACCGCCCGCTCCGACCCGCCGCTGCCCCGCCGCAGCCCTCCTCGGGGCTCGACCCGGCACGCAGCGGCCCCCCACCCAGCCCCCGCTCACCTCCTCCCTCGCTACACTCGCAGCCCGCTGACGCTCGGCCACAGCTCCGCTCCGCCCTCGGCTCACACTGGCCCCCCGGAGCAGGGCACCACCCCTTTTCCAGGGAGGAGCCGGCACCGCCAGCCCCACTGCCCGCACCTGGGGCTCCTCCAGCCAGACCCCGCCCACAGCTGAGGCGCAGCAGCAACGGGGGGCCCCCTCCCCTCACCCCCACAGTGCACCACCTCCTCCCCCGGGCTCCATCACAGCCCCTTGCCCCACGCCAAGGGAGCGCAAACGCAGCCCTCAGGCCAAAGGAGAGGGCAGGTGTTGGTGCAGGCGCGCACGTAACAAGTCCCAGGAGCGATTCGTGGCTCAGGGTCCCCAACGCTCCCCCTGCCCCAAGGCCACCTCGGCCGCCGTTGCCGCAGCCGCACGGAGCTGGTGGTGGCTGGGATAGTGCTCATTTTCTCCACAGTAGCTAGGAAGGGATACGTTTTGGATTTATGCTCAAAACACCGTTAATAATGTAGAGCTGTTTTGGTTCTTGCTGAGCACTGCTTCCACAGTCAGGGCCTCTTCTGGTTCTCTCAGTGCCCCACCAGCAAGTAGGCTGGGACAGCTGGGAAAGCTTTCCCAGCTAACTGACCAAAGGGATATTCCATACCATTTGACATCATGCTCAGCACACGCAGCTGGGGGAAGAAGGGGGAGTCCTTGGGGGGGGGGGGGGGCTACGGCATTTCTCTCCCTAAGTAACCATGACACATGACAGAGCCCTGCTTTCCCAGAGGTGGCTCAACACCTGCCCGCCGAAAAGGAGGAGTGAATTAATTCCTTGCTTTGCTTCCACGCACAGCTTTTGCTTTACCTATTAAACAGTCTTGATCTCAGCCCATGATTTTTCTCACTTTTACCCTTCCAGCTCTCTCCCCCAGCCCACTGAGGGTGGAGCGAGCAAGCAGCTCCCTGGTGCAGAGTTGCCAGCTGGGGCTAAACCACGGCACGCGCTTGTCCGCGTTTGGCAGGGAAGGGACCGTCCGTCGCCTGGCTCCTGGAGCGACAGGCTGCTGGGCAGAGGGGGAGGCCACCAAAGGTGAGGAGCAGGGCACAGGACAGTAGGAAGAGAGAAGAGAAGAGCGGCAGCCAGCTGGACGGGGGCGGGGGGGCGTGTGTGCGTGTAGTGAGAAGGCACGAGGCAGGGAACAGGACGGCCAGAGAAGGACAGGGAGCCTGACGGAGGTGGAGATACAAGCAGCAGAGAGAGGGGAAGAGAGGCAGCAGAAAGAGGGGGGAAGAGCAGGACACAGACCAACAAAGAAGGAAGAGGAGCAGGCTGGAGACGCACAAAGAACCTGGGGCAGGCAGCACGACAGCGAGGGAGGAAAGAAGAATAGGGGCAGGAAGCTGGACCGAGCGCGATGGAGACAGACAAGACAAGCGACAAGAACAGGGCAGAAAGGGAAGAATGAAGCCATGGGGACAGGGAGCCGAGACAGCCAACAACGGAGGGAAGGGGCCGGGGAGGGAACACCACAAAACAAACCATGGGGCTACGTGGTACAGAGCACGAGAAGGCAGAGAATTAAGAATTAGGGACAGGGAGCCAGAGAAACAACAACAAAAAAAACCACCCAAAACAAAGGGAGATGGGGAGCAAAAGGAATCGCAATGCGTACAGAAAGGAGAGAGAAACAATTCTAAAACAGGGTCACGGGGAAGCCAGAGACAGCAAGATGGAGAAAGGACAAAAGCTACAGGCTACAGGGCAGAGAGGGAAGAATTAATGAATAGACACAGAGAGCTGGGCAGAAAGAGATGGAGAAAGGCTGAAGATCACACGGCCAACAGGGAAGAGAGAAGAGAGGGAGGAATTTTCAAAACAGGGGCAAGAAGCCAGAGAGAGGGAGAGAGGCGCAACAATAAAATGGGGACAAGCCACAGGGCGGCGAGGAGGGAATCGATGAATAAGAACAGGAGACCAAAGAGAACACAATGTAGAATGGAAAAAAGGAACAGCGGCCTACAGGGAAGGAGGAATTAAAGATCAGGCACTGGGAGGCAGACAGAGACACATGAAGAAACAAGTAGGAAAAAAAAAAAAAAAAAACACACAACGGCAATGGGCTACAAAGACAGACAGAGAGGGAAGAAATAAAACATAGCAGCAAGGAGCTGGACAGAGAGAGATGAGGACAAACAAATAGCACGGGTCTATGTGACAGAGAACGTGGAATTAGAACACAGAGAGGGGGAGCTGGACAGAAAGAGAGGCCGAGAGAAAAATCTAGACGGGCTACGGCGGGCAGAGGCAGGAATTAAAACCTAGGGACAGGGAGCTGGACAGAGGGAGACGGAGATCACAGGGAACAGCGGCGGGTGCAGGAAGAACAGGAATTCAAGAATAGGGAAAGGGAGCTGGACAGAGAAGAACTCAGGCAGGCAAGTAACAGTAGCAGGGTACAGAGCAGAGCAGACGAACTAAAAAGCGCGGCGGGAGCGTTGAGGCAGACAGAGAGAGATTAAGAAAAAAGTCACGGGCTACGTGGCAAAGCAGGAGGAACTCAGAAACGGGGATGGCAACCAAGGGAGAGTGAGCTGGTGAAGGATAACGGGTATTCAAAGTGAGGGACGGGGAGCTGGGAAAAGCGAGGCAGAGAAAAACAGAATCACAGAGAGAATCACACAAAGCCAAAAAAGAAGAAACTGAACAACAGGAACAGGTGTAACCAAAGCGATGAAATCAACCAACCAGAGACGGTGTTCCATTACGGGAACACGGAGCGTACGAATCAGCGCATCTGTCGATCTACATTTTAGTCCCTAGGCGATCGTTAATGTCAGCAGAACAACAGACAACGTGCTTCTGTCAGAAAAGGATGACAAAACGCGGTTTCGTGTAGCGCACTGAGAAAACTAGCCAAGACTGCCAAGATTAAGAGCCAAGAAGGTAAAAGGCAATTCTGGCAGGGGGAGATCGCGACCACCGACTCACGGACCACCACCGAGCCTGCGCAGTGATTTACATACGGAACGAGCCAGTTTGTACCGATCAGTAGACAGGACGATAATGAATATGTATGAATACGTAAAATTTTGATCTACAAATTCTACGGGAAAGGTGTGTGAGGTACGCACGCCAGGAGAAGCGATCCCCCGTGCATCTGGCGCCGTGAATAAAGAACGCCTGCTCTTTAATACTAAATCGGCCTTGAGGAGTTGTTTCCGATTTTACCGCGTTTTTCGGTAACACACGGAGTCAGACCAAGAGGGCCAGAGAAAGACAAAATACCGACAGGCTACAGAACAGAGCAGGAGGAATAAAAAAATAAAAACGGAGCCAGAGCCAGGCAGAGAGAGGCGGAGAAAGAACAAGTAGCCACAGGCTACAGGACAGAGAGAGGGAGGCCTGAAAAGACGGGGAGGCAGGGAGCCACTCAGAGCGAGATGGAGAAAGAAGGGGCGGGGGGGCGCCAAAAAAAAAAAAAAAAAAAATTTTGCAGCAGGTAAGGAAAGAGAGGGGGCCAGGGGGGAGAGACAGGGAGGGCCCAGGATGCACAAGAGAGGCAACGGGGCCCCAGTGGCCCAGGACTCACCGCGACTCTCGCTCTCAGCGCTGCTGGCACAATTTAGCCGTTCAGATGCTTCTTTCCCCTCCTCTCCGCCCTGCCTCTTCTGCAGCTCCAGACTCTAGGCCGTCCTCCACCTAAAGAGGATACATGGGTGTCTTACCGCTCTTACGAGATGAGGCTTCCTAGGCACGTAGCCTAGCTCGCTCGTGCACTACACGCCCGTACCCAACTCCCGGTTACGCGTACAGACCCTGCGGTGCACGTTGGTGGCCTGGCCCGCTGCGGGCTACGAAGGGGGATCCTCCCTCCCTCACCTGCAGGGACAGGCTCTCTCTTGCCTGCGGCAGGAAGGCAGCTGGCAGCCAGAGCGCCTTCAGTTTCTTCTGCTTTACCTTTCGTTGGCGTCTCCAGCTTCAGCCGAGGCAGCTCCTGTCCACAGCCGGGAAGGGCTCTGTGTGTCCCTTTTCGCCCCCGCGCTGCGAGGATGGCAACACCGGGCAGAGAGAAGCCACGCAAGCCTGAGACGGCTGCAGTCAACGGCATCCCCGGGGGAAGGACAGACAACCACGTCCTCAGCACGGTCTCTGGGAGAGGGAAAGAAGAAACAGCGACCGTCATTACCGTCGATCGACCCTGGCCAAAGCCCCTCCTTGCGCAGGGGCTTCTGGACACACCGCCCCTTCCCCGCGCTACTGCTAAGGGCCCCTGCGCCGAGGGGGAATCCAGTGCGCTCGAGGGCCGGCTCGCTGCCTTCACGACAGGGCCTGGGGGCGGCCAAGGGCTACGCAGCACGCTTCAGGGGAGGTGCCGGGGCTGGGGGCAGGCGCACGGGGCAAGGGGGGGGCCAGGGGAGGCTGAGCGGGAGCTCCGGTGAGCCGGGGAGGCGGCGGCCATCATCTGCGCCCTGGGCAGGGGGAAAAGGTCCTCCTCCTTTCCCTCTTCCCTTCTGTCAGCTCCCGGGGAACTCACCGCTTCTCGGGGAGCGGCCGCACCTGGAAGCCCCCAGAAATCAACACGAATCCAACCCCAAAAATACACCGCGCCTACCGTACGCGGCACGGCCGCCCGGCACCCGAGCGCCGGAACACCGCGCCTCCCGCCGCGCCCCGGCGAGCCACGTGACAGGGCCGGCAGCCACTGCGCCAGGACTACAGCTCCCGGCACGCTCTGCGCCACAACACGGCCGCCCGGCAGCCCCCCGCCACAAGGACTACAGCTCCCGCCATGCTCTGCGCCACAACGCGGCCGCCCGGCAGCCCCCCGCCACAAGGACTACAGCTCCCGCCATGCTCTGCGCCACAACACGGCCGCCCGGCAGCCCCCCGCCACAAGGACTACAGCTCCCGCCATGCTCTGCGCCACAACACGGCCGCCCGGCAGCCGCGCGCCGCAAGGACTACAGCTCCCGGCACGCTCTGCGCCACAACATGGCCGCCCGCCCAGCCGGCAGACGCACCACCACAGCTCCCGCCACGCCGCGAGCCCGCCCTCCCCGCTCTCTCACCCTGCGGGGCACCGACCCTCCCGCCGATGCACCCGGAAGCCCCACCGAGCCCTCAGCACAGCCTCGCTCTCCCCACCGCCCGCTCCGACCCGCCGCTGCCCCGCCGCAGCCCTCCTCGGGGCTCGACCCGGCACGCAGCGGCCCCCCACCCAGCCCCCGCTCACCTCCTCCCTCGCTACACTCGCAGCCCGCTGACGCTCGGCCACAGCTCCGCTCCGCTCCGCCCTCGGCTCACACTGGCCCCCCGGAGCAGGGCACCACCCCTTTTCCAGGGAGGAGCCGGCACCGCCAGCCCCACTGCCCGCACCTGGGGCTCCTCCAGCCAGACCCCGCCCACAGCTGAGGCGCAGCAGCAACGGGGGGCCCCCTCCCCTCACCCCCACAGTGCACCACCTCCTCCCCCGGGCTCCATCACAGCCCCTTGCCCCACGCCAAGGGAGCGCAAACGCAGCCCTCAGGCCAAAGGAGAGGGCAGGTGTTGGTGCAGGCGCGCACGTAACAAGTCCCAGGAGCGATTCGTGGCTCAGGGTCCCCAACGCTCCCCCTGCCCCAAGGCCACCTCGGCCGCCGTTGCCGCAGCCGCACGGAGCTGGTGGTGGCTGGGATAGTGCTCATTTTCTCCACAGTAGCTAGGAAGGGATACGTTTTGGATTTATGCTCAAAACACCGTTAATAATGTAGAGCTGTTTTGGTTCTTGCTGAGCACTGCTTCCACAGTCAGGGCCTCTTCTGGTTCTCTCAGTGCCCCACCAGCAAGTAGGCTGGGACAGCTGGGAAAGCTTTCCCAGCTAACTGACCAAAGGGATATTCCATACCATTTGACATCATGCTCAGCACACGCAGCTGGGGGAAGAAGGGGGAGTCCTTGGGGGGGGGGGGGGGGCTACGGCATTTCTCTCCCTAAGTAACCATGACACATGACAGAGCCCTGCTTTCCCAGAGGTGGCTCAACACCTGCCCGCCGAAAAGGAGGAGTGAATTAATTCCTTGCTTTGCTTCCACGCACAGCTTTTGCTTTACCTATTAAACAGTCTTGATCTCAGCCCATGATTTTTCTCACTTTTACCCTTCCAGCTCTCTCCCCCAGCCCACTGAGGGTGGAGCGAGCAAGCAGCTCCCTGGTGCAGAGTTGCCAGCTGGGGCTAAACCACGGCACGCGCTTGTCCGCGTTTGGCAGGGAAGGGACCGTCCGTCGCCTGGCTCCTGGAGCGACAGGCTGCTGGGCAGAGGGGGAGGCCACCAAAGGTGAGGAGCAGGGCACAGGACAGTAGGAAGAGAGAAGAGAAGAGAAGAGCAGCAGCCAGCTGGACGGGGGCGGGGGGGCGTGTGTGCGTGTAGTGAGAAGGCACGAGGCAGGGAACAGGACGGCCAGAGAAGGACAGGGAGCCTGACGGAGGTGGAGATACAAGCAGCAGAGAGAGGGGAAGAGAGGCAGCAGAAAGAGGGGGGAAGAGCAGGACACAGACCAACAAAGAAGGAAGAGGAGCAGGCTGGAGACGCACAAAGAACCTGGGGCAGGCAGCACGACAGCGAGGGAGGAAAGAAGAATAGGGGCAGGAAGCTGGACCGAGCGCGATGGAGACAGACAAGACAAGCGACAAGAACAGGGCAGAAAGGGAAGAATGAAGCCATGGGGACAGGGAGCCGAGACAGCCAACAACGGAGGGAAGGGGCCGGGGAGGGAACACCACAAAACAAACCATGGGGCTACGTGGTACAGAGCACGAGAAGGCAGAGAATTAAGAATTAGGGACAGGGAGCCAGAGAAACAACAACAAAAAAAAACACCCAAAACAAAGGGAGATGGGGAGCAAAAGGAATCGCAATGCGTACAGAAAGGAGAGAGAAACAATTCTAAAACAGGGTCACGGGGAAGCCAGAGACAGCAAGATGGAGAAAGGACAAAAGCTACAGGCTACAGGGCAGAGAGGGAAGAATTAATGAATAGACACAGAGAGCTGGGCAGAAAGAGATGGAGAAAGGCTGAAGATCACACGGCCAACAGGGAAGAGAGAAGAGAGGGAGGAATTTTCAAAACAGGGGCAAGAAGCCAGAGAGAGGGAGAGAGGCGCAACAATAAAATGGGGACAAGCCACAGGGCGGCGAGGAGGGAATCGATGAATAAGAACAGGAGACCAAAGAGAACACAATGTAGAATGGAAAAAAGGAACAGCGGCCTACAGGGAAGGAGGAATTAAAGATCAGGCACTGGGAGGCAGACAGAGACACATGAAGAAACAAGTAGGAAAAAAAAAAAAAAAAAACACACAACGGCAATGGGCTACAAAGACAGACAGAGAGGGAAGAAATAAAACATAGCAGCAAGGAGCTGGACAGAGAGAGATGAGGACAAACAAATAGCACGGGTCTATGTGACAGAGAACGTGGAATTAGAACACAGAGAGGGGGAGCTGGACAGAAAGAGAGGCCGAGAGAAAAATCTAGACGGGCTACGGCGGGCAGAGGCAGGAATTAAAACCTAGGGACAGGGAGCTGGACAGAGGGAGACGGAGATCACAGGGAACAGCGGCGGGTGCAGGAAGAACAGGAATTCAAGAATAGGGAAAGGGAGCTGGACAGAGAAGAACTCAGGCAGGCAAGTAACAGTAGCAGGGTACAGAGCAGAGCAGACGAACTAAAAAGCGCGGCGGGAGCGTTGAGGCAGACAGAGAGAGATTAAGAAAAAAGTCACGGGCTACGTGGCAAAGCAGGAGGAACTCAGAAACGGGGATGGCAACCAAGGGAGAGTGAGCTGGTGAAGGATAACGGGTATTCAAAGTGAGGGACGGGGAGCTGGGAAAAGCGAGGCAGAGAAAAACAGAATCACAGAGAGAATCACACAAAGCCAAAAAAGAAGAAACTGAACAACAGGAACAGGTGTCACCAAAGCGATGAAATCAACCAACCAGAGACGGTGTTCCATTACGGGAACACGGAGCGTACGAATCAGCGCATCTGTCGATCTGCATTTTAGTCCCTAGGCGATCGTTAATGTCAGCAGAACAACAGACAACGTGCTTCTGTCAGAAAAGGATGACAAAACGCGGTTTCGTGTAGCGCACTGAGAAAACTAGCCAAGACTGCCAAGATTAAGAGCCAAGAAGGTAAAAGGCAATTCTGGCAGGGGGAGATCGCGACCACCGACTCACGGACCACCACCGAGCCTGCGCAGTGATTTACATACGGAACGAGCCAGTTTGTACCGATCAGTAGACAGGACGATAATGAATATGTATGAATACGTAAAATTTTGATCTACAAATTCTACGGGAAAGGTGTGTGAGGTACGCACGCCAGGAGAAGCGATCCCCCGTGCATCTGGCGCCGTGAATAAAGAACGCCTGCTCTTTAATACTAAATCGGCGTTGAGGAGTTGTTTCCGATTTTACCGCGTTTTTCGGTAACACACGGAGTCAGACCAAGAGGGCCAGAGAAAGACAAAATACCGACAGGCTACAGAACAGAGCAGGAGGAATAAAAAAATAAAAACGGAGCCAGAGCCAGGCAGAGAGAGGCGGAGAAAGAACAAGTAGCCACAGGCTACAGGACAGAGAGAGGGAGGCCTGAAAAGACGGGGAGGCAGGGAGCCACTCAGAGCGAGATGGAGAAAGAAGGGGCGGGGGGGCGCCAAAAAAAAAAAAAAAAAAAATTTTGCAGCAGGTAAGGAAAGAGAGGGGGCCAGGGGGGAGAGACAGGGAGGGCCCAGGATGCACAAGAGAGGCAACGGGGCCCCAGTGGCCCAGGACTCACCGCGACTCTCGCTCTCAGCGCTGCTGGCACAATTTAGCCGTTCAGATGCTTCTTTCCCCTCCTCTCCGCCCTGCCTCTTCTGCAGCTCCAGACTCTAGGCCGTCCTCCACCTAAAGAGGATACATGGGTGTCTTACCGCTCTTACGAGATGAGGCTTCCTAGGCACGTAGCCTAGCTCGCTCGTGCACTACACGCCCGTACCCAACTCCCGGTTACGCGTACAGACCCTGCGGTGCACGTTGGTGGCCTGGCCCGCTGCGGGCTACGAAGGGGGATCCTCCCTCCCTCACCTGCAGGGACAGGCTCTCTCTTGCCTGCGGCAGGAAGGCAGCTGGCAGCCAGAGCGCCTTCAGTTTCTTCTGCTTTACCTTTCGTTGGCGTCTCCAGCTTCAGCCGAGGCAGCTCCTGTCCACAGCCGGGAAGGGCTCTGTGTGTCCCTTTTCGCCCCCGCGCTGCGAGGATGGCAACACCGGGCAGAGAGAAGCCACGCAAGCCTGAGACGGCTGCAGTCAACGGCATCCCCGGGGGAAGGACAGACAACCACGTCCTCAGCACGGTCTCTGGGAGAGGGAAAGAAGAAACAGCGACCGTCATTACCGTCGATCGACCCTGGCCAAAGCCCCTCCTTGCGCAGGGGCTTCTGGACACACCGCCCCTTCCCCGCGCTACTGCTAAGGGCCCCTGCGCCGAGGGGGAATCCAGTGCGCTCGAGGGCCGGCTCGCTGCCTTCACGACAGGGCCTGGGGGCGGCCAAGGGCTACGCAGCACGCTTCAGGGGAGGTGCCGGGGCTGGGGGCAGGCGCACGGGGCAAGGGGGGGGCCAGGGGAGGCTGAGCGGGAGCTCCGGTGAGCCGGGGAGGCGGCGGCCATCATCTGCGCCCTGGGCAGGGGGAAAAGGTCCTCCTCCTTTCCCTCTTCCCTTCTGTCAGCTCCCGGGGAACTCACCGCTTCTCGGGGAGCGGCCGCACCTGGAAGCCCCCAGAAATCAACACGAATCCAACCCCAAAAATACACCGCGCCTACCGTACGCGGCACGGCCGCCCGGCACCCGAGCGCCGGAACACCGCGCCTCCCGCCGCGCCCCGGCGAGCCACGTGACAGGGCCGGCAGCCACTGCGCCAGGACTACAGCTCCCGGCACGCTCTGCGCCACAACACGGCCGCCCGGCAGCCCCCCGCCACAAGGACTACAGCTCCCGCCATGCTCTGCGCCACAACGCGGCCGCCCGGCAGCCCCCCGCCACAAGGACTACAGCTCCCGCCATGCTCTGCGCCACAACACGGCCGCCCGGCAGCCCCCCGCCACAAGGACTACAGCTCCCGCCATGCTCTGCGCCACAACACGGCCGCCCGCCCAGCCGCCACACGCACCACCACAGCTCCCGCCACGCCGCGAGCCCGCCCTCCCCGCTCTCTCACCCTGCGGGGCACCGACCCTCCCGCCGATGCACCCGGAAGCCCCACCGAGCCCTCAGCACAGCCTCGCTCTCCCCACCGCCCGCTCCGACCCGCCGCTGCCCCGCCGCAGCCCTCCTCGGGGCTCGACCCGGCACGCAGCGGCCCCCCACCCAGCCCCCGCTCACCTCCTCCCTCGCTACACTCGCAGCCCGCTGACGCTCGGCCACAGCTCCGCTCCGCTCCGCCCTCGGCTCACACTGGCCCCCCGGAGCAGGGCACCACCCCTTTTCCAGGGAGGAGCCGGCACCGCCAGCCCCACTGCCCGCACCTGGGGCTCCTCCAGCCAGACCCCGCCCACAGCTGAGGCGCAGCAGCAACGGGGGGCCCCCTCCCCTCACCCCCACAGTGCACCACCTCCTCCCCCGGGCTCCATCACAGCCCCTTGCCCCACGCCAAGGGAGCGCAAACGCAGCCCTCAGGCCAAAGGAGAGGGCAGGTGTTGGTGCAGGCGCGCACGTAACAAGTCCCAGGAGCGATTCGTGGCTCAGGGTCCCCAACGCTCCCCCTGCCCCAAGGCCACCTCGGCCGCCGTTGCCGCAGCCGCACGGAGCTGGTGGTGGCTGGGATAGTGCTCATTTTCTCCACAGTAGCTAGGAAGGGATACGTTTTGGATTTATGCTCAAAACACCGTTAATAATGTAGAGATGTTTTGGTTCTTGCTGAGCACTGCTTCCACAGTCAGGGCCTCTTCTGGTTCTCTCAGTGCCCCACCAGCAAGTAGGCTGGGACAGCTGGGAAAGCTTTCCCAGCTAACTGACCAAAGGGATATTCCATACCATTTGACATCATGCTCAGCACACGCAGCTGGGGGAAGAAGGGGGAGTCCTTGGGGGGGGGGGGGGGCTACGGCATTTCTCTCCCTAAGTAACCATGACACATGACAGAGCCCTGCTTTCCCAGAGGTGGCTCAACACCTGCCCGCCGAAAAGGAGGAGTGAATTAATTCCTTGCTTTGCTTCCACGCACAGCTTTTGCTTTACCTATTAAACAGTCTTGATCTCAGCCCATGATTTTTCTCACTTTTACCCTTCCAGCTCTCTCCCCCAGCCCACTGAGGGTGGAGCGAGCAAGCAGCTCCCTGGTGCAGAGTTGCCAGCTGGGGCTAAACCACGGCACGCGCTTGTCCGCGTTTGGCAGGGAAGGGACCGTCCGTCGCCTGGCTCCTGGAGCGACAGGCTGCTGGGCAGAGGGGGAGGCCACCAAAGGTGAGGAGCAGGGCACAGGACAGTAGGAAGAGAGAAGAGAAGAGCGGCAGCCAGCTGGACGGGGGCGGGGGGGCGTGTGTGCGTGTAGTGAGAAGGCACGAGGCAGGGAACAGGACGGCCAGAGAAGGACAGGGAGCCTGACGGAGGTGGAGATACAAGCAGCAGAGAGAGGGGAAGAGAGGCAGCAGAAAGAGGGGGGAAGAGCAGGACACAGACCAACAAAGAAGGAAGAGGAGCAGGCTGGAGACGCACAAAGAACCTGGGGCAGGCAGCACGACAGCGAGGGAGGAAAGAAGAATAGGGGCAGGAAGCTGGACCGAGCGCGATGGAGACAGACAAGACAAGCGACAAGAACAGGGCAGAAAGGGAAGAATGAAGCCATGGGGACAGGGAGCCGAGACAGCCAACAACGGAGGGAAGGGGCCGGGGAGGGAACACCACAAAACAAACCATGGGGCTACGTGGTACAGAGCACGAGAAGGCAGAGAATTAAGAATTAGGGACAGGGAGCCAGAGAAACAACAACAAAAAAAAACACCCAAAACAAAGGGAGATGGGGAGCAAAAGGAATCGCAATGCGTACAGAAAGGAGAGAGAAACAATTCTAAAACAGGGTCACGGGGAAGCCAGAGACAGCAAGATGGAGAAAGGACAAAAGCTACAGGCTACAGGGCAGAGAGGGAAGAATTAATGAATAGACACAGAGAGCTGGGCAGAAAGAGATGGAGAAAGGCTGAAGATCACACGGCCAACAGGGAAGAGAGAAGAGAGGGAGGAATTTTCAAAACAGGGGCAAGAAGCCAGAGAGAGGGAGAGAGGCGCAACAATAAAATGGGGACAAGCCACAGGGCGGCGAGGAGGGAATCGATGAATAAGAACAGGAGACCAAAGAGAACACAATGTAGAATGGAAAAAAGGAACAGCGGCCTACAGGGAAGGAGGAATTAAAGATCAGGCACTGGGAGGCAGACAGAGACACATGAAGAAACAAGTAGGAAAAAAAAAAAAAAAAAACACACAACGGCAATGGGCTACAAAGACAGACAGAGAGGGAAGAAATAAAACATAGCAGCAAGGAGCTGGACAGAGAGAGATGAGGACAAACAAATAGCACGGGTCTATGTGACAGAGAACGTGGAATTAGAACACAGAGAGGGGGAGCTGGACAGAAAGAGAGGCCGAGAGAAAAATCTAGACGGGCTACGGCGGGCAGAGGCAGGAATTAAAACCTAGGGACAGGGAGCTGGACAGAGGGAGACGGAGATCACAGGGAACAGCGGCGGGTGCAGGAAGAACAGGAATTCAAGAATAGGGAAAGGGAGCTGGACAGAGAAGAACTCAGGCAGGCAAGTAACAGTAGCAGGGTACAGAGCAGAGCAGACGAACTAAAAAGCGCGGCGGGAGCGTTGAGGCAGACAGAGAGAGATTAAGAAAAAAGTCACGGGCTACGTGGCAAAGCAGGAGGAACTCAGAAACGGGGATGGCAACCAAGGGAGAGTGAGCTGGTGAAGGATAACGGGTATTCAAAGTGAGGGACGGGGAGCTGGGAAAAGCGAGGCAGAGAAAAACAGAATCACAGAGAGAATCACACAAAGCCAAAAAAGAAGAAACTGAACAACAGGAACAGGTGTAACCAAAGCGATGAAATCAACCAACCAGAGACGGTGTTCCATTACGGGAACACGGAGCGTACGAATCAGCGCATCTGTCGATCTACATTTTAGTCCCTAGGCGATCGTTAATGTCAGCAGAACAACAGACAACGTGCTTCTGTCAGAAAAGGATGACAAAACGCGGTTTCGTGTAGCGCACTGAGAAAACTAGCCAAGACTGCCAAGATTAAGAGCCAAGAAGGTAAAAGGCAATTCTGGCAGGGGGAGATCGCGACCACCGACTCACGGACCACCACCGAGCCTGCGCAGTGATTTACATACGGAACGAGCCAGTTTGTACCGATCAGTAGACAGGACGATAATGAATATGTATGAATACGTAAAATTTTGATCTACAAATTCTACGGGAAAGGTGTGTGAGGTACGCACGCCAGGAGAAGCGATCCCCCGTGCATCTGGCGCCGTGAATAAAGAACGCCTGCTCTTTAATACTAAATCGGCCTTGAGGAGTTGTTTCCGATTTTACCGCGTTTTTCGGTAACACACGGAGTCAGACCAAGAGGGCCAGAGAAAGACAAAATACCGACAGGCTACAGAACAGAGCAGGAGGAATAAAAAAATAAAAACGGAGCCAGAGCCAGGCAGAGAGAGGCGGAGAAAGAACAAGTAGCCACAGGCTACAGGACAGAGAGAGGGAGGCCTGAAAAGACGGGGAGGCAGGGAGCCACTCAGAGCGAGATGGAGAAAGAAGGGGCGGGGGGGCGCCAAAAAAAAAAAAAAAAAAAATTTTGCAGCAGGTAAGGAAAGAGAGGGGGCCAGGGGGGAGAGACAGGGAGGGCCCAGGATGCACAAGAGAGGCAACGGGGCCCCAGTGGCCCAGGACTCACCGCGACTCTCGCTCTCAGCGCTGCTGGCACAATTTAGCCGTTCAGATGCTTCTTTCCCCTCCTCTCCGCCCTGCCTCTTCTGCAGCTCCAGACTCTAGGCCGTCCTCCACCTAAAGAGGATACATGGGTGTCTTACCGCTCTTACGAGATGAGGCTTCCTAGGCACGTAGCCTAGCTCGCTCGTGCACTACACGCCCGTACCCAACTCCCGGTTACGCGTACAGACCCTGCGGTGCACGTTGGTGGCCTGGCCCGCTGCGGGCTACGAAGGGGGATCCTCCCTCCCTCACCTGCAGGGACAGGCTCTCTCTTGCCTGCGGCAGGAAGGCAGCTGGCAGCCAGAGCGCCTTCAGTTTCTTCTGCTTTACCTTTCGTTGGCGTCTCCAGCTTCAGCCGAGGCAGCTCCTGTCCACAGCCGGGAAGGGCTCTGTGTGTCCCTTTTCGCCCCCGCGCTGCGAGGATGGCAACACCGGGCAGAGAGAAGCCACGCAAGCCTGAGACGGCTGCAGTCAACGGCATCCCCGGGGGAAGGACAGACAACCACGTCCTCAGCACGGTCTCTGGGAGAGGGAAAGAAGAAACAGCGACCGTCATTACCGTCGATCGACCCTGGCCAAAGCCCCTCCTTGCGCAGGGGCTTCTGGACACACCGCCCCTTCCCCGCGCTACTGCTAAGGGCCCCTGCGCCGAGGGGGAATCCAGTGCGCTCGAGGGCCGGCTCGCTGCCTTCACGACAGGGCCTGGGGGCGGCCAAGGGCTACGCAGCACGCTTCAGGGGAGGTGCCGGGGCTGGGGGCAGGCGCACGGGGCAAGGGGGGGGCCAGGGGAGGCTGAGCGGGAGCTCCGGTGAGCCGGGGAGGCGGCGGCCATCATCTGCGCCCTGGGCAGGGGGAAAAGGTCCTCCTCCTTTCCCTCTTCCCTTCTGTCAGCTCCCGGGGAACTCACCGCTTCTCGGGGAGCGGCCGCACCTGGAAGCCCCCAGAAATCAACACGAATCCAACCCCAAAAATACACCGCGCCTACCGTACGCGGCACGGCCGCCCGGCACCCGAGCGCCGGAACACCGCGCCTCCCGCCGCGCCCCGGCGAGCCACGTGACAGGGCCGGCAGCCACTGCGCCAGGACTACAGCTCCCGGCACGCTCTGCGCCACAACACGGCCGCCCGGCAGCCCCCCGCCACAAGGACTACAGCTCCCGCCATGCTCTGCGCCACAACGCGGCCGCCCGGCAGCCCCCCGCCACAAGGACTACAGCTCCCGCCATGCTCTGCGCCACAACACGGCCGCCCGGCAGCCCCCCGCCACAAGGACTACAGCTCCCGCCATGCTCTGCGCCACAACACGGCCGCCCGGCAGCCGCGCGCCGCAAGGACTACAGCTCCCGGCACGCTCTGCGCCACAACACGGCCGCCCGCCCAGCCGGCAGACGCACCACCACAGCTCCCGCCACGCCGCGAGCCCGCCCTCCCCGCTCTCTCACCCTGCGGGGCACCGACCCTCCCGCCGATGCACCCGGAAGCCCCACCGAGCCCTCAGCACAGCCTCGCTCTCCCCACCGCCCGCTCCGACCCGCCGCTGCCCCGCCGCAGCCCTCCTCGGGGCTCGACCCGGCACGCAGCGGCCCCCCACCCAGCCCCCGCTCACCTCCTCCCTCGCTACACTCGCAGCCCGCTGACGCTCGGCCACAGCTCCGCTCCGCTCCGCCCTCGGCTCACACTGGCCCCCCGGAGCAGGGCACCACCCCTTTTCCAGGGAGGAGCCGGCACCGCCAGCCCCACTGCCCGCACCTGGGGCTCCTCCAGCCAGACCCCGCCCACAGCTGAGGCGCAGCAGCAACGGGGGGCCCCCTCCCCTCACCCCCACAGTGCACCACCTCCTCCCCCGGGCTCCATCACAGCCCCTTGCCCCACGCCAAGGGAGCGCAAACGCAGCCCTCAGGCCAAAGGAGAGGGCAGGTGTTGGTGCAGGCGCGCACGTAACAAGTCCCAGGAGCGATTCGTGGCTCAGGGTCCCCAACGCTCCCCCTGCCCCAAGGCCACCTCGGCCGCCGTTGCCGCAGCCGCACGGAGCTGGTGGTGGCTGGGATAGTGCTCATTTTCTCCACAGTAGCTAGGAAGGGATACGTTTTGGATTTATGCTCAAAACACCGTTAATAATGTAGAGATGTTTTGGTTCTTGCTGAGCACTGCTTCCACAGTCAGGGCCTCTTCTGGTTCTCTCAGTGCCCCACCAGCAAGTAGGCTGGGACAGCTGGGAAAGCTTTCCCAGCTAACTGACCAAAGGGATATTCCATACCATTTGACATCATGCTCAGCACACGCAGCTGGGGGAAGAAGGGGGAGTCCTTGGGGGGGGGGGGGGGGCTACGGCATTTCTCTCCCTAAGTAACCATGACACATGACAGAGCCCTGCTTTCCCAGAGGTGGCTCAACACCTGCCCGCCGAAAAGGAGGAGTGAATTAATTCCTTGCTTTGCTTCCACGCACAGCTTTTGCTTTACCTATTAAACAGTCTTGATCTCAGCCCATGATTTTTCTCACTTTTACCCTTCCAGCTCTCTCCCCCAGCCCACTGAGGGTGGAGCGAGCAAGCAGCTCCCTGGTGCAGAGTTGCCAGCTGGGGCTAAACCACGGCACGCGCTTGTCCGCGTTTGGCAGGGAAGGGACCGTCCGTCGCCTGGCTCCTGGAGCGACAGGCTGCTGGGCAGAGGGGGAGGCCACCAAAGGTGAGGAGCAGGGCACAGGACAGTAGGAAGAGAGAAGAGAAGAGCGGCAGCCAGCTGGACGGGGGCGGGGGGGCGTGTGTGCGTGTAGTGAGAAGGCACGAGGCAGGGAACAGGACGGCCAGAGAAGGACAGGGAGCCTGACGGAGGTGGAGATACAAGCAGCAGAGAGAGGGGAAGAGAGGCAGCAGAAAGAGGGGGGAAGAGCAGGACACAGACCAACAAAGAAGGAAGAGGAGCAGGCTGGAGACGCACAAAGAACCTGGGGCAGGCAGCACGACAGCGAGGGAGGAAAGAAGAATAGGGGCAGGAAGCTGGACCGAGCGCGATGGAGACAGACAAGACAAGCGACAAGAACAGGGCAGAAAGGGAAGAATGAAGCCATGGGGACAGGGAGCCGAGACAGCCAACAACGGAGGGAAGGGGCCGGGGAGGGAACACCACAAAACAAACCATGGGGCTACGTGGTACAGAGCACGAGAAGGCAGAGAATTAAGAATTAGGGACAGGGAGCCAGAGAAACAACAACAAAAAAAAACACCCAAAACAAAGGGAGATGGGGAGCAAAAGGAATCGCAATGCGTACAGAAAGGAGAGAGAAACAATTCTAAAACAGGGTCACGGGGAAGCCAGAGACAGCAAGATGGAGAAAGGACAAAAGCTACAGGCTACAGGGCAGAGAGGGAAGAATTAATGAATAGACACAGAGAGCTGGGCAGAAAGAGATGGAGAAAGGCTGAAGATCACACGGCCAACAGGGAAGAGAGAAGAGAGGGAGGAATTTTCAAAACAGGGGCAAGAAGCCAGAGAGAGGGAGAGAGGCGCAACAATAAAATGGGGACAAGCCACAGGGCGGCGAGGAGGGAATCGATGAATAAGAACAGGAGACCAAAGAGAACACAATGTAGAATGGAAAAAAGGAACAGCGGCCTACAGGGAAGGAGGAATTAAAGATCAGGCACTGGGAGGCAGACAGAGACACATGAAGAAACAAGTAGGAAAAAAAAAAAAAAAAACACACAACGGCAATGGGCTACAAAGACAGACAGAGAGGGAAGAAATAAAACATAGCAGCAAGGAGCTGGACAGAGAGAGATGAGGACAAACAAATAGCACGGGTCTATGTGACAGAGAACGTGGAATTAGAACACAGAGAGGGGGAGCTGGACAGAAAGAGAGGCCGAGAGAAAAATCTAGACGGGCTACGGCGGGCAGAGGCAGGAATTAAAACCTAGGGACAGGGAGCTGGACAGAGGGAGACGGAGATCACAGGGAACAGCGGCGGGTGCAGGAAGAACAGGAATTCAAGAATAGGGAAAGGGAGCTGGACAGAGAAGAACTCAGGCAGGCAAGTAACAGTAGCAGGGTACAGAGCAGAGCAGACGAACTAAAAAGCGCGGCGGGAGCGTTGAGGCAGACAGAGAGAGATTAAGAAAAAAGTCACGGGCTACGTGGCAAAGCAGGAGGAACTCAGAAACGGGGATGGCAACCAAGGGAGAGTGAGCTGGTGAAGGATAACGGGTATTCAAAGTGAGGGACGGGGAGCTGGGAAAAGCGAGGCAGAGAAAAACAGAATCACAGAGAGAATCACACAAAGCCAAAAAAGAAGAAACTGAACAACAGGAACAGGTGTCACCAAAGCGATGAAATCAACCAACCAGAGACGGTGTTCCATTACGGGAACACGGAGCGTACGAATCAGCGCATCTGTCGATCTGCATTTTAGTCCCTAGGCGATCGTTAATGTCAGCAGAACAACAGACAACGTGCTTCTGTCAGAAAAGGATGACAAAACGCGGTTTCGTGTAGCGCACTGAGAAAACTAGCCAAGACTGCCAAGATTAAGAGCCAAGAAGGTAAAAGGCAATTCTGGCAGGGGGAGATCGCGACCACCGACTCACGGACCACCACCGAGCCTGCGCAGTGATTTACATACGGAACGAGCCAGTTTGTACCGATCAGTAGACAGGACGATAATGAATATGTATGAATACGTAAAATTTTGATCTACAAATTCTACGGGAAAGGTGTGTGAGGTACGCACGCCAGGAGAAGCGATCCCCCGTGCATCTGGCGCCGTGAATAAAGAACGCCTGCTCTTTAATACTAAATCGGCGTTGAGGAGTTGTTTCCGATTTTACCGCGTTTTTCGGTAACACACGGAGTCAGACCAAGAGGGCCAGAGAAAGACAAAATACCGACAGGCTACAGAACAGAGCAGGAGGAATAAAAAAATAAAAACGGAGCCAGAGCCAGGCAGAGAGAGGCGGAGAAAGAACAAGTAGCCACAGGCTACAGGACAGAGAGAGGGAGGCCTGAAAAGACGGGGAGGCAGGGAGCCACTCAGAGCGAGATGGAGAAAGAAGGGGCGGGGGGGCGCCAAAAAAAAAAAAAAAAAAAATTTTGCAGCAGGTAAGGAAAGAGAGGGGGCCAGGGGGGAGAGACAGGGAGGGCCCAGGACGCACAAGAGAGGCAACGGGGCCCCAGTGGCCCAGGACTCACCGCGACTCTCGCTCTCAGCGCTGCTGGCACAATTTAGCCGTTCAGATGCTTCTTTCCCCTCCTCTCCGCCCTGCCTCTTCTGCAGCTCCAGACTCTAGGCCGTCCTCCACCTAAAGAGGATACATGGGTGTCTTACCGCTCTTACGAGATGAGGCTTCCTAGGCACGTAGCCTAGCTCGCTCGTGCACTACACGCCCGTACCCAACTCCCGGTTACGCGTACAGACCCTGCGGTGCACGTTGGTGGCCTGGCCCGCTGCGGGCTACGAAGGGGGATCCTCCCTCCCTCACCTGCAGGGACAGGCTCTCTCTTGCCTGCGGCAGGAAGGCAGCTGGCAGCCAGAGCGCCTTCAGTTTCTTCTGCTTTACCTTTCGTTGGCGTCTCCAGCTTCAGCCGAGGCAGCTCCTGTCCACAGCCGGGAAGGGCTCTGTGTGTCCCTTTTCGCCCCCGCGCTGCGAGGATGGCAACACCGGGCAGAGAGAAGCCACGCAAGCCTGAGACGGCTGCAGTCAACGGCATCCCCGGGGGAAGGACAGACAACCACGTCCTCAGCACGGTCTCTGGGAGAGGGAAAGAAGAAACAGCGACCGTCATTACCGTCGATCGACCCTGGCCAAAGCCCCTCCTTGCGCAGGGGCTTCTGGACACACCGCCCCTTCCCCGCGCTACTGCTAAGGGCCCCTGCGCCGAGGGGGAATCCAGTGCGCTCGAGGGCCGGCTCGCTGCCTTCACGACAGGGCCTGGGGGCGGCCAAGGGCTACGCAGCACGCTTACGGGGAGGTGCCGGGGCTGGGGGCAGGCGCACGGGGCAAGGGGGGGGCCAGGGGAGGCTGAGCGGGAGCTCCGGTGAGCCGGGGAGGCGGCGGCCATCATCTGCGCCCTGGGCAGGGGGAAAAGGTCCTCCTCCTTTCCCTCTTCCCTTCTGTCAGCTCCCGGGGAACTCACCGCTTCTCGGGGAGCGGCCGCACCTGGAAGCCCCCAGAAATCAACACGAATCCAACCCCAAAAATACACCGCGCCTACCGTACGCGGCACGGCCGCCCGGCACCCGAGCGCCGGAACACCGCGCCTCCCGCCGCGCCCCGGCGAGCCACGTGACAGGGCCGGCAGCCACTGCGCCAGGACTACAGCTCCCGGCACGCTCTGCGCCACAACACGGCCGCCCGGCAGCCCCCCGCCACAAGGACTACAGCTCCCGGCACGCTCTGCGCCACAACACGGCCGCCCGGCAGCCCCCCGCCACAAGGACTACAGCTCCCGCCATGCTCTGCGCCACAACACGGCCGCCCGGCAGCCCCCCGCCACAAGGACTACAGCTCCCGCCATGCTCTGCGCCACAACACGGCCGCCCGGCAGCCGCGCGCCACAAGGACTACAGCTCCCGCCATGCTCTGCGCCACAACACGGCCGCCCGCCCAGCCGCCACACGCACCACCACAGCTCCCGCCACGCCGCGAGCCCGCCCTCCCCGCTCTCTCACCCTGCGGGGCACCGACCCTCCCGCCGATGCACCCGGAAGCCCCACCGAGCCCTCAGCACAGCCTCGCTCTCCCCACCGCCCGCTCCGACCCGCCGCTGCCCCGCCGCAGCCCTCCTCGGGGCTTGACCCGGCACGCAGCGGCCCCCCACCCAGCCCCCGCTCACCTCCTCCCTCGCTACACTCGCAGCCCGCTGACGCTCGGCCACAGCTCCGCTCCGCTCCGCCCTCGGCTCACACTGGCCCCCCGGAGCAGGGCACCACCCCTTTTCCAGCGAGGAGCCGGCACCGCCAGCCCCACTGCCCGCACCTGGGGCTCCTCCAGCCAGACCCCGCCCACAGCTGAGGCGCAGCAGCAACGGGGGGCCCCCTCCCCTCACCCCCACAGTGCACCACCTCCTCCCCCGGGCTCCATCACAGCCCCTTGCCCCACGCCAAGGGAGCGCAAACGCAGCCCTCAGGCCAAAGGAGAGGGCAGCTGTTGGTGCAGGCGCGCACGTAACAAGTCCCAGGAGCGATTCGTGGCTCAGGGTCCCCAACGCTCCCCCTGCCCCAAGGCCACCTCGGCCGCCGTTGCCGCAGCCGCACGGAGCTGGTGGTGGCTGGGATAGTGCTCATTTTCTCCACAGTAGCTAGGAAGGGATACGTTTTGGATTTATGCTCAAAACACCGTTAATAATGTAGAGATGTTTTGGTTCTTGCTGAGCACTGCTTCCACAGTCAGGGCCTCTTCTGGTTCTCTCAGTGCCCCACCAGCAAGTAGGCTGGGACAGCTGGGAAAGCTTTCCCAGCTAACTGACCAAAGGGATATTCCATACCATTTGACATCATGCTCAGCACACGCAGCTGGGGGAAGAAGGGGGAGTCCTTGGGGGGGGGGGGGGCTACGGCATTTCTCTCCCTAAGTAACCATGACACATGACAGAGCCCTGCTTTCCCAGAGGTGGCTCAACACCTGCCCGCCGAAAAGGAGGAGTGAATTAATTCCTTGCTTTGCTTCCACGCACAGCTTTTGCTTTACCTATTAAACAGTCTTGATCTCAGCCCATGATTTTTCTCACTTTTACCCTTCCAGCTCTCTCCCCCAGCCCACTGAGGGTGGAGCGAGCAAGCAGCTCCCTGGTGCAGAGTTGCCAGCTGGGGCTAAACCACGGCACGCGCTTGTCCGCGTTTGGCAGGGAAGGGACCGTCCGTCGCCTGGCTCCTGGAGCGACAGGCTGCTGGGCAGAGGGGGAGGCCACCAAAGGTGAGGAGCAGGGCACAGGACAGTAGGAAGAGAGAAGAGAAGAGCGGCAGCCGGCTGGACGGGGGCGGGGGGGCGTGTGTGCGTGTAGTGAGAAGGCACGAGGCAGGGAACAGGACGGCCAGAGAAGGACAGGGAGCCTGACGGAGGTGGAGATACAAGCAGCAGAGAGAGGGGAAGAGAGGCAGCAGAAAGAGGGAAGAGCAGGACAGAGACCAACAAAGAAGGAAGAGGAGCAGGCTGGAGACGCACAAAGAACCTGGGGCAGGCAGCACGACAGCGAGGGAGGAAAGAAGAATAGGGGCAGGAAGCTGGACCGAGCGCGATGGAGACAGACAAGACAAGCGACAAGAACAGGGCAGAGAGGGAAGAATGAAGCCACGGGGACAGGGAGCCGAGACAGCCAACAACGGAGGGAAGGGGCCGGGGAGGGAACACCACAAAACAAACCATGGGGCTACGTGGTACAGAGCACGAGAAGGCAGAGAATTAAGAATTAGGGACAGGGAGCCAGAGAAACAACAACAAAAAAAACCACCCAAAACAAAGGGAGATGGGGAGCAAAAGGAATCGCAATGCGTACAGAAAGGAGAGAGAAACAATTCTAAAACAGGGTCATGGGGAAGCCAGAGACAGCAAGATGGAGAAAGGACAAAAGCTACAGGCTACAGGGCAGAGAGGGAAGAATTAATGAATAGACACAGAGAGCTGGGCAGAAAGAGATGGAGAAAGGCTGAAGATCACACGGCCAACAGGGAAGAGAGAAGAGAGGGAGGAATTTTCAAAACAGGGGCAAGAAGCCAGAGAGAGGGAGAGAGGCGCAACAATAAAATGGGGACAAGCCACAGGGCGGCGAGGAGGGAATCGATGAATAAGAACAGGAGACCAAAGAGAACACAATGTAGAATGGAAAAAAGGAACAGCGGCCTACAGGGAAGGAGGAATTAAAGATCAGGCACTGGGAGGCAGACAGAGACACATGAAGAAACAAGTAGGAAAAAAAAAAAAAAAAACACACAACGGCAATGGGCTACAAAGACAGACAGAGAGGGAAGAAATAAAACATAGCAGCAAGGAGCTGGACAGAGAGAGATGAGGACAAACAAATAGCACGGGTCTACGTGACAGAGAACGTGGAATTAGAACACAGAGAGGGGGAGCTGGACAGAGAGAGAGGCCGAGAGAAAAATCTAGACGGGCTACGGCGGGCAGAGGCAGGAATTAAAACCTAGGGACAGGGAGCTGGACAGAGAGAGACGGAGATCACAGGGAACAGCGGCGGGTGCAGGAAGAACAGGAATTCAAGAATAGGGAAAGGGAGCTGGACAGAGAAGAACTCAGGCAGGCAAGTAACAGTAGCAGGGTACAGAGCAGAGCAGACGAACTAAAAAGCGCGGCGGGAGCGTTGAGGCAGACAGAGAGAGATTAAGAAAAAAGTCACGGGCTACGTGGCAAAGCAGGAGGAACTCAGAAACGGGGATGGCAACCAAGGGAGAGTGAGCTGGTGAAGGATAACGGGTATTCAAAGTGAGGGACGGGGAGCTGGGAAAAGCGAGGCAGAGAAAAACAGAATCACAGAGAGAATCACACAAAGCCAAAAAAGAAGAAACTGAACAACAGGAACAGGTGTAACCAAAGCGATGAAATCAACCAACCAGAGACGGTGTTCCATTACGGGAACACGGAGCGTACGAATCAGCGCATCTGTCGATCTGCATTTTAGTCCCTAGGCGATCGTTAATGTCAGCAGAACAACAGACAACGTGCTTCTGTCAGAAAAGGATGACAAAACGCGGTTTCGTGTAGCGCACTGAGAAAACTAGCCAAGACTGCCAAGATTAAGAGCCAAGAAGGTAAAAGGCAATTCTGGCAGGGGGAGATCGCGACCACCGACTCACGGACCACCACCGAGCCTGCGCAGTGATTTACATACGGAACGAGCCAGTTTGTACCGATCAGTAGACAGGACGATAATGAATATGTATGAATACGTAAAATTTTGATCTACAAATTCTACGGGAAAGGTGTGTGAGGTACGCACGCCAGGAGAAGCGATCCCCCGTGCATCTGGCGCCGTGAATAAAGAACGCCTGCTCTTTAATACTAAATCGGCCTTGAGGAGTTGTTTCCGATTTTACCGCGTTTTTCGGTAACACACGGAGTCAGACCAAGAGGGCCAGAGAAAGACAAAATACCGACAGGCTACAGAACAGAGCAGGAGGAATAAAAAAATAAAAACGGAGCCAGAGCCAGGCAGAGAGAGGCGGAGAAAGAACAAGTAGCCACAGGCTACAGGACAGAGAGAGGGAGGCCTGAAAAGACGGGGAGGCAGGGAGCCACTCAGAGCGAGATGGAGAAAGAAGGGGCGGGGGGGCGCCAAAAAAAAAAAAAAAAAAAATTTTGCAGCAGGTAAGGAAAGAGAGGGGGCCAGGGGGGAGAGACAGGGAGGGCCCAGGATGCACAAGAGAGGCAACGGGGCCCCAGTGGCCCAGGACTCACCGCGACTCTCGCTCTCAGC
This sequence comes from Phalacrocorax carbo, assembly GCF_963921805.1. Taxonomy (NCBI): domain Eukaryota; kingdom Metazoa; phylum Chordata; class Aves; order Suliformes; family Phalacrocoracidae; genus Phalacrocorax; species Phalacrocorax carbo. The sequence goes on along the minus strand of NW_026990418.1, from coordinate 1,160,340 downwards.
GCTGCTGGCACAATTTAGCCGTTCAGATGCTTCTTTCCCCTCCTCTCCGCCCTGCCTCTTCTGCAGCTCCAGACTCTAGGCCGTCCTCCACCTAAAGAGGATACATGGGTGTCTTACCGCTCTTACGAGATGAGGCTTCCTAGGCACGTAGCCTAGCTCGCTCGTGCACTACACGCCCGTACCCAACTCCCGGTTACGCGTACAGACCCTGCGGTGCACGTTGGTGGCCTGGCCCGCTGCGGGCTACGAAGGGGGATCCTCCCTCCCTCACCTGCAGGGACAGGCTCTCTCTTGCCTGCGGCAGGAAGGCAGCTGGCAGCCAGAGCGCCTTCAGTTTCTTCTGCTTTACCTTTCGTTGGCGTCTCCAGCTTCAGCCGAGGCAGCTCCTGTCCACAGCCGGGAAGGGCTCTGTGTGTCCCTTTTCGCCCCCGCGCTGCGAGGATGGCAACACCGGGCAGAGAGAAGCCACGCAAGCCTGAGACGGCTGCAGTCAACGGCATCCCCGGGGGAAGGACAGACAACCACGTCCTCAGCACGGTCTCTGGGAGAGGGAAAGAAGAAACAGCGACCGTCATTACCGTCGATCGACCCTGGCCAAAGCCCCTCCTTGCGCAGGGGCTTCTGGACACACCGCCCCTTCCCCGCGCTACTGCTAAGGGCCCCTGCGCCGAGGGGGAATCCAGTGCGCTCGAGGGCCGGCTCGCTGCCTTCACGACAGGGCCTGGGGGCGGCCAAGGGCTACACAGCACGCTTCAGGGGAGGTGCCGGGGCTGGGGGCAGGCGCACGGGGCAAGGGGGGGGCCAGGGGAGGCTGAGCGGGAGCTCCGGTGAGCCGGGGAGGCGGCGGCCATCATCTGCGCCCTGGGCAGGGGGAAAAGGTCCTCCTCCTTTCCCTCTTCCCTTCTGTCAGCTCCCGGGGAACTCACCGCTTCTCGGGGAGCGGCCGCACCTGGAAGCCCCCAGAAATCAACACGAATCCAACCCCAAAAATACACCGCGCCTACCGTACGCGGCACGGCCGCCCGGCACCCGAGCGCCGGAACACCGCGCCTCCCGCCGCGCCCCGGCGAGCCACGTGACAGGGCCGGCAGCCACTGCGCCAGGACTACAGCTCCCGGCACGCTCTGCGCCACAACACGGCCGCCCGGCAGCCCCCCGCCACAAGGACTACAGCTCCCGCCATGCTCTGCGCCACAACGCGGCCGCCCGGCAGCCCCCCGCCACAAGGACTACAGCTCCCGCCATGCTCTGCGCCACAACACGGCCGCCCAGCAGCCCCCCGCCACAAGGACTACAGCTCCCGCCATGCTCTGCGCCACAACACGGCCGCCCGGCAGCCGCGCGCCGCAAGGACTACAGCTCCCGGCACGCTCTGCGCCACAACATGGCCGCCCGCCCAGCCGGCAGACGCACCACCACAGCTCCCGCCACGCCGCGAGCCCGCCCTCCCCGCTCTCTCACCCTGCGGGGCACCGACCCTCCCGCCGATGCACCCGGAAGCCCCACCGAGCCCTCAGCACAGCCTCGCTCTCCCCACCGCCCGCTCCGACCCGCCGCTGCCCCGCCGCAGCCCTCCTCGGGGCTCGACCCGGCACGCAGCGGCCCCCCACCCAGCCCCCGCTCACCTCCTCCCTCGCTACACTCGCAGCCCGCTGACGCTCGGCCACAGCTCCGCTCCGCTCCGCCCTCGGCTCACACTGGCCCCCCGGAGCAGGGCACCACCCCTTTTCCAGGGAGGAGCCGGCACCGCCAGCCCCACTGCCCGCACCTGGGGCTCCTCCAGCCAGACCCCGCCCACAGCTGAGGCGCAGCAGCAACGGGGGGCCCCCTCCCCTCACCCCCACAGTGCACCACCTCCTCCCCCGGGCTCCATCACAGCCCCTTGCCCCACGCCAAGGGAGCGCAAACGCAGCCCTCAGGCCAAAGGAGAGGGCAGGTGTTGGTGCAGGCGCGCACGTAACAAGTCCCAGGAGCGATTCGTGGCTCAGGGTCCCCAACGCTCCCCCTGCCCCAAGGCCACCTCGGCCGCCGTTGCCGCAGCCGCACGGAGCTGGTGGTGGCTGGGATAGTGCTCATTTTCTCCACAGTAGCTAGGAAGGGATACGTTTTGGATTTATGCTCAAAACACCGTTAATAATGTAGAGATGTTTTGGTTCTTGCTGAGCACTGCTTCCACAGTCAGGGCCTCTTCTGGTTCTCTCAGTGCCCCACCAGCAAGTAGGCTGGGACAGCTGGGAAAGCTTTCCCAGCTAACTGACCAAAGGGATATTCCATACCATTTGACATCATGCTCAGCACACGCAGCTGGGGGAAGAAGGGGGAGTCCTTGGGGGGGGGGGGGGGGCTACGGCATTTCTCTCCCTAAGTAACCATGACACATGACAGAGCCCTGCTTTCCCAGAGGTGGCTCAACACCTGCCCGCCGAAAAGGAGGAGTGAATTAATTCCTTGCTTTGCTTCCACGCACAGCTTTTGCTTTACCTATTAAACAGTCTTGATCTCAGCCCATGATTTTTCTCACTTTTACCCTTCCAGCTCTCTCCCCCAGCCCACTGAGGGTGGAGCGAGCAAGCAGCTCCCTGGTGCAGAGTTGCCAGCTGGGGCTAAACCACGGCACGCGCTTGTCCGCGTTTGGCAGGGAAGGGACCGTCCGTCGCCTGGCTCCTGGAGCGACAGGCTGCTGGGCAGAGGGGGAGGCCACCAAAGGTGAGGAGCAGGGCACAGGACAGTAGGAAGAGAGAAGAGAAGAGCGGCAGCCGGCTGGACGGGGGCGGGGGGGCGTGTGTGCGTGTAGTGAGAAGGCACGAGGCAGGGAACAGGACGGCCAGAGAAGGACAGGGAGCCTGACGGAGGTGGAGATACAAGCAGCAGAGAGAGGGGAAGAGAGGCAGCAGAAAGAGGGGGGAAGAGCAGGACACAGACCAACAAAGAAGGAAGAGGAGCAGGCTGGAGACGCACAAAGAACCTGGGGCAGGCAGCACGACAGCGAGGGAGGAAAGAAGAATAGGGGCAGGAAGCTGGACCGAGCGCGATGGAGACAGACAAGACAAGCGACAAGAACAGGGCAGAGAGGGAAGAATGAAGCCACGGGGACAGGGAGCCGAGACAGCCAACAACGGAGGGAAGGGGCCGGGGAGGGAACACCACAAAACAAACCATGGGGCTACGTGGTACAGAGCACGAGAAGGCAGAGAATTAAGAATTAGGGACAGGGAGCCAGAGAAACAACAACAAAAAAAAACACCCAAAACAAAGGGAGATGGGGAGCAAAAGGAATCGCAATGCGTACAGAAAGGAGAGAGAAACAATTCTAAAACAGGGTCATGGGGAAGCCAGAGACAGCAAGATGGAGAAAGGACAAAAGCTACAGGCTACAGGGCAGAGAGGGAAGAATTAATGAATAGACACAGAGAGCTGGGCAGAAAGAGATGGAGAAAGGCTGAAGATCACACGGCCAACAGGGAAGAGAGAAGAGAGGGAGGAATTTTCAAAACAGGGGCAAGAAGCCAGAGAGAGGGAGAGAGGCGCAACAATAAAATGGGGACAAGCCACAGGGCGGCGAGGAGGGAATCGATGAATAAGAACAGGAGACCAAAGAGAACACAATGTAGAATGGAAAAAAGGAACAGCGGCCTACAGGGAAGGAGGAATTAAAGATCAGGCACTGGGAGGCAGACAGAGACACATGAAGAAACAAGTAGGAAAAAAAAAAAAAAAAACACACAACGGCAATGGGCTACAAAGACAGACAGAGAGGGAAGAAATAAAACATAGCAGCAAGGAGCTGGACAGAGAGAGATGAGGACAAACAAATAGCACGGGTCTACGTGACAGAGAACGTGGAATTAGAACACAGAGAGGGGGAGCTGGACAGAGAGAGAGGCCGAGAGAAAAATCTAGACGGGCTACGGCGGGCAGAGGCAGGAATTAAAACCTAGGGACAGGGAGCTGGACAGAGAGAGACGGAGATCACAGGGAACAGCGGCGGGTGCAGGAAGAACAGGAATTCAAGAATAGGGAAAGGGAGCTGGACAGAGAAGAACTCAGGCAGGCAAGTAACAGTAGCAGGGTACAGAGCAGAGCAGACGAACTAAAAAGCGCGGCGGGAGCGTTGAGGCAGACAGAGAGAGATTAAGAAAAAAGTCACGGGCTACGTGGCAAAGCAGGAGGAACTCAGAAACGGGGATGGCAACCAAGGGAGAGTGAGCTGGTGAAGGATAACGGGTATTCAAAGTGAGGGACGGGGAGCTGGGAAAAGCGAGGCAGAGAAAAACAGAATCACAGAGAGAATCACACAAAGCCAAAAAAGAAGAAACTGAACAACAGGAACAGGTGTCACCAAAGCGATGAAATCAACCAACCAGAGACGGTGTTCCATTACGGGAACACGGAGCGTACGAATCAGCGCATCTGTCGATCTGCATTTTAGTCCCTAGGCGATCGTTAATGTCAGCAGAACAACAGACAACGTGCTTCTGTCAGAAAAGGATGACAAAACGCGGTTTCGTGTAGCGCACTGAGAAAACTAGCCAAGACTGCCAAGATTAAGAGCCAAGAAGGTAAAAGGCAATTCTGGCAGGGGGAGATCGCGACCACCGACTCACGGACCACCACCGAGCCTGCGCAGTGATTTACATACGGAACGAGCCAGTTTGTACCGATCAGTAGACAGGACGATAATGAATATGTATGAATACGTAAAATTTTGATCTACAAATTCTACGGGAAAGGTGTGTGAGGTACGCACGCCAGGAGAAGCGATCCCCCGTGCATCTGGCGCCGTGAATAAAGAACGCCTGCTCTTTAATACTAAATCGGCCTTGAGGAGTTGTTTCCGATTTTACCGCGTTTTTCGGTAACACACGGAGTCAGACCAAGAGGGCCAGAGAAAGACAAAATACCGACAGGCTACAGAACAGAGCAGGAGGAATAAAAAAATAAAAACGGAGCCAGAGCCAGGCAGAGAGAGGCGGAGAAAGAACAAGTAGCCACAGGCTACAGGACAGAGAGAGGGAGGCCTGAAAAGACGGGGAGGCAGGGAGCCACTCAGAGCGAGATGGAGAAAGAAGGGGCGGGGGGGCGCCAAAAAAAAAAAAAAAAAAAATTTTGCAGCAGGTAAGGAAAGAGAGGGGGCCAGGGGGGAGAGACAGGGAGGGCCCAGGACGCACAAGAGAGGCAACGGGGCCCCAGTGGCCCAGGACTCACCGCGACTCTCGCTCTCAGCGCTGCTGGCACAATTTAGCCGTTCAGATGCTTCTTTCCCCTCCTCTCCGCCCTGCCTCTTCTGCAGCTCCAGACTCTAGGCCGTCCTCCACCTAAAGAGGATACATGGGTGTCTTACCGCTCTTACGAGATGAGGCTTCCTAGGCACGTAGCCTAGCTCGCTCGTGCACTACACGCCCGTACCCAACTCCCGGTTACGCGTACAGACCCTGCGGTGCACGTTGGTGGCCTGGCCCGCTGCGGGCTACGAAGGGGGATCCTCCCTCCCTCACCTGCAGGGACAGGCTCTCTCTTGCCTGCGGCAGGAAGGCAGCTGGCAGCCAGAGCGCCTTCAGTTTCTTCTGCTTTACCTTTCGTTGGCGTCTCCAGCTTCAGCCGAGGCAGCTCCTGTCCACAGCCGGGAAGGGCTCTGTGTGTCCCTTTTCGCCCCCGCGCTGCGAGGATGGCAACACCGGGCAGAGAGAAGCCACGCAAGCCTGAGACGGCTGCAGTCAACGGCATCCCCGGGGGAAGGACAGACAACCACGTCCTCAGCACGGTCTCTGGGAGAGGGAAAGAAGAAACAGCGACCGTCATTACCGTCGATCGACCCTGGCCAAAGCCCCTCCTTGCGCAGGGGCTTCTGGACACACCGCCCCTTCCCCGCGCTACTGCTAAGGGCCCCTGCGCCGAGGGGGAATCCAGTGCGCTCGAGGGCCGGCTCGCTGCCTTCACGACAGGGCCTGGGGGCGGCCAAGGGCTACGCAGCACGCTTACGGGGAGGTGCCGGGGCTGGGGGCAGGCGCACGGGGCAAGGGGGGGGCCAGGGGAGGCTGAGCGGGAGCTCCGGTGAGCCGGGGAGGCGGCGGCCATCATCTGCGCCCTGGGCAGGGGGAAAAGGTCCTCCTCCTTTCCCTCTTCCCTTCTGTCAGCTCCCGGGGAACTCACCGCTTCTCGGGGAGCGGCCGCACCTGGAAGCCCCCAGAAATCAACACGAATCCAACCCCAAAAATACACCGCGCCTACCGTACGCGGCACGGCCGCCCGGCACCCGAGCGCCGGAACACCGCGCCTCCCGCCGCGCCCCGGCGAGCCACGTGACAGGGCCGGCAGCCACTGCGCCAGGACTACAGCTCCCGGCACGCTCTGCGCCACAACACGGCCGCCCGGCAGCCCCCCGCCGCAAGGACTACAGCTCCCGCCATGCTCTGCGCCACAACATGGCCGCCCGGCAGCCCCCCGCCACAAGGACTACAGCTCCCGCCATGCTCTGCGCCACAACACGGCCGCCCGGCAGCCCCCCGCCACAAGGACTACAGCTCCCGGCATGCTCTGCGCCACAACATGGCCGCCCGGCAGCCCCCCGCCACAAGGACTACAGCTCCCGCCATGCTCTGCGCCACAACACGGCCGCCCGGCAGCCGCGCGCCGCAAGGACTACAGCTCCCGGCACGCTCTGCGCCACAACATGGCCGCCCGCCCAGCCGGCAGACGCACCACCACAGCTCCCGCCACGCCGCGAGCCCGCCCTCCCCGCTCTCTCACCCTGCGGGGCACCGACCCTCCCGCCGATGCACCCGGAAGCCCCACCGAGCCCTCAGCACAGCCTCGCTCTCCCCACCGCCCGCTCCGACCCGCCGCTGCCCCGCCGCAGCCCTCCTCGGGGCTCGACCCGGCACGCAGCGGCCCCCCACCCAGCCCCCGCTCACCTCCTCCCTCGCTACACTCGCAGCCCGCTGACGCTCGGCCACAGCTCCGCTCCGCCCCGCCCTCGGCTCACACTGGCCCCCCGGAGCAGGGCACCACCCCTTTTCCAGGGAGGAGCCGGCACCGCCAGCCCCACTGCCCGCACCTGGGGCTCCTCCAGCCAGACCCCGCCCACAGCTGAGGCGCAGCAGCAACGGGGGGCCCCCTCCCCTCACCCCCACAGTGCACCACCTCCTCCCCCGGGCTCCATCACAGCCCCTTGCCCCACGCCAAGGGAGCGCAAACGCAGCCCTCAGGCCAAAGGAGAGGGCAGCTGTTGGTGCAGGCGCGCACGTAACAAGTCCCAGGAGCGATTCGTGGCTCAGGGTCCCCAACGCTCCCCCTGCCCCAAGGCCACCTCGGCCGCCGTTGCCGCAGCCGCACGGAGCTGGTGGTGGCTGGGATAGTGCTCATTTTCTCCACAGTAGCTAGGAAGGGATACGTTTTGGATTTATGCTCAAAACACCGTTAATAATGTAGAGATGTTTTGGTTCTTGCTGAGCACTGCTTCCACAGTCAGGGCCTCTTCTGGTTCTCTCAGTGCCCCACCAGCAAGTAGGCTGGGACAGCTGGGAAAGCTTTCCCAGCTAACTGACCAAAGGGATATTCCATACCATTTGACATCATGCTCAGCACACGCAGCTGGGGGAAGAAGGGGGAGTCCTTGGGGGGGGGGGGGGCTACGGCATTTCTCTCCCTAAGTAACCATGACACATGACAGAGCCCTGCTTTCCCAGAGGTGGCTCAACACCTGCCCGCCGAAAAGGAGGAGTGAATTAATTCCTTGCTTTGCTTCCACGCACAGCTTTTGCTTTACCTATTAAACAGTCTTGATCTCAGCCCATGATTTTTCTCACTTTTACCCTTCCAGCTCTCTCCCCCAGCCCACTGAGGGTGGAGCGAGCAAGCAGCTCCCTGGTGCAGAGTTGCCAGCTGGGGCTAAACCACGGCACGCGCTTGTCCGCGTTTGGCAGGGAAGGGACCGTCCGTCGCCTGGCTCCTGGAGCGACAGGCTGCTGGGCAGAGGGGGAGGCCACCAAAGGTGAGGAGCAGGGCACAGGACAGTAGGAAGAGAGAGGAGAAGAGCGGCAGCCGGCTGGACGGGGGCGGGGGGGCGTGTGTGCGTGTAGTGAGAAGGCACGAGGCAGGGAACAGGACGGCCAGAGAAGGACAGGGAGCCTGACGGAGGTGGAGATACAAGCAGCAGAGAGAGGGGAAGAGAGGCAGCAGAAAGAGGGGGGAAGAGCAGGACACAGACCAACAAAGAAGGAAGAGGAGCAGGCTGGAGACGCACAAAGAACCTGGGGCAGGCAGCACGACAGCGAGGGAGGAAAGAAGAATAGGGGCAGGAAGCTGGACCGAGCGCGATGGAGACAGACAAGACAAGCGACAAGAACAGGGCAGAGAGGGAAGAATGAAGCCACGGGGACAGGGAGCCGAGACAGCCAACAACGGAGGGAAGGGGCCGGGGAGGGAACACCACAAAACAAACCATGGGGCTACGTGGTACAGAGCACGAGAAGGCAGAGAATTAAGAATTAGGGACAGGGAGCCAGAGAAACAACAACAAAAAAAAACACCCAAAACAAAGGGAGATGGGGAGCAAAAGGAATCGCAATGCGTACAGAAAGGAGAGAGAAACAATTCTAAAACAGGGTCATGGGGAAGCCAGAGACAGCAAGATGGAGAAAGGACAAAAGCTACAGGCTACAGGGCAGAGAGGGAAGAATTAATGAATAGACACAGAGAGCTGGGCAGAAAGAGATGGAGAAAGGCTGAAGATCACACGGCCAACAGGGAAGAGAGAAGAGAGGGAGGAATTTTCAAAACAGGGGCAAGAAGCCAGAGAGAGGGAGAGAGGCGCAACAATAAAATGGGGACAAGCCACAGGGCGGCGAGGAGGGAATCGATGAATAAGAACAGGAGACCAAAGAGAACACAATGTAGAATGGAAAAAAGGAACAGCGGCCTACAGGGAAGGAGGAATTAAAGATCAGGCACTGGGAGGCAGACAGAGACACATGAAGAAACAAGTAGGAAAAAAAAAAAAAAAAACACACAACGGCAATGGGCTACAAAGACAGACAGAGAGGGAAGAAATAAAACATAGCAGCAAGGAGCTGGACAGAGAGAGATGAGGACAAACAAATAGCACGGGTCTACGTGACAGAGAACGTGGAATTAGAACACAGAGAGGGGGAGCTGGACAGAGAGAGAGGCCGAGAGAAAAATCTAGACGGGCTACGGCGGGCAGAGGCAGGAATTAAAACCTAGGGACAGGGAGCTGGACAGAGAGAGACGGAGATCACAGGGAACAGCGGCGGGTGCAGGAAGAACAGGAATTCAAGAATAGGGAAAGGGAGCTGGACAGAGAAGAACTCAGGCAGGCAAGTAACAGTAGCAGGGTACAGAGCAGAGCAGACGAACTAAAAAGCGCGGCGGGAGCGTTGAGGCAGACAGAGAGAGATTAAGAAAAAAGTCACGGGCTACGTGGCAAAGCAGGAGGAACTCAGAAACGGGGATGGCAACCAAGGGAGAGTGAGCTGGTGAAGGATAACGGGTATTCAAAGTGAGGGACGGGGAGCTGGGAAAAGCGAGGCAGAGAAAAACAGAATCACAGAGAGAATCACACAAAGCCAAAAAAGAAGAAACTGAACAACAGGAACAGGTGTAACCAAAGCGATGAAATCAACCAACCAGAGACGGTGTTCCATTACGGGAACACGGAGCGTACGAATCAGCGCATCTGTCGATCTGCATTTTAGTCCCTAGGCGATCGTTAATGTCAGCAGAACAACAGACAACGTGCTTCTGTCAGAAAAGGATGACAAAACGCGGTTTCGTGTAGCGCACTGAGAAAACTAGCCAAGACTGCCAAGATTAAGAGCCAAGAAGGTAAAAGGCAATTCTGGCAGGGGGAGATCGCGACCACCGACTCACGGACCACCACCGAGCCTGCGCAGTGATTTACATACGGAACGAGCCAGTTTGTACCGATCAGTAGACAGGACGATAATGAATATGTATGAATACGTAAAATTTTGATCTACAAATTCTACGGGAAAGGTGTGTGAGGTACGCACGCCAGGAGAAGCGATCCCCCGTGCATCTGGCGCCGTGAATAAAGAACGCCTGCTCTTTAATACTAAATCGGCCTTGAGGAGTTGTTTCCGATTTTACCGCGTTTTTCGGTAACACACGGAGTCAGACCAAGAGGGCCAGAGAAAGACAAAATACCGACAGGCTACAGAACAGAGCAGGAGGAATAAAAAAATAAAAACGGAGCCAGAGCCAGGCAGAGAGAGGCGGAGAAAGAACAAGTAGCCACAGGCTACAGGACAGAGAGAGGGAGGCCTGAAAAGACGGGGAGGCAGGGAGCCACTCAGAGCGAGATGGAGAAAGAAGGGGCGGGGGGGCGCCAAAAAAAAAAAAAAAAAAAATTTTGCAGCAGGTAAGGAAAGAGAGGGGGCCAGGGGGGAGAGACAGGGAGGGCCCAGGACGCACAAGAGAGGCAACGGGGCCCCAGTGGCCCAGGACTCACCGCGACTCTCGCTCTCAGCGCTGCTGGCACAATTTAGCCGTTCAGATGCTTCTTTCCCCTCCTCTCCGCCCTGCCTCTTCTGCAGCTCCAGACTCTAGGCCGTCCTCCACCTAAAGAGGATACATGGGTGTCTTACCGCTCTTACGAGATGAGGCTTCCTAGGCACGTAGCCTAGCTCGCTCGTGCACTACACGCCCGTACCCAACTCCCGGTTACGCGTACAGACCCTGCGGTGCACGTTGGTGGCCTGGCCCGCTGCGGGCTACGAAGGGGGATCCTCCCTCCCTCACCTGCAGGGACAGGCTCTCTCTTGCCTGCGGCAGGAAGGCAGCTGGCAGCCAGAGCGCCTTCAGTTTCTTCTGCTTTACCTTTCGTTGGCGTCTCCAGCTTCAGCCGAGGCAGCTCCTGTCCACAGCCGGGAAGGGCTCTGTGTGTCCCTTTTCGCCCCCGCGCTGCGAGGATGGCAACACCGGGCAGAGAGAAGCCACGCAAGCCTGAGACGGCTGCAGTCAACGGCATCCCCGGGGGAAGGACAGACAACCACGTCCTCAGCACGGTCTCTGGGAGAGGGAAAGAAGAAACAGCGACCGTCATTACCGTCGATCGACCCTGGCCAAAGCCCCTCCTTGCGCAGGGGCTTCTGGACACACCGCCCCTTCCCCGCGCTACTGCTAAGGGCCCCTGCGCCGAGGGGGAATCCAGTGCGCTCGAGGGCCGGCTCGCTGCCTTCACGACAGGGCCTGGGGGCGGCCAAGGGCTACGCAGCACGCTTCAGGGGAGGTGCCGGGGCTGGGGGCAGGCGCACGGGGCAAGGGGGGGGCCAGGGGAGGCTGAGCGGGAGCTCCGGTGAGCCGGGGAGGCGGCGGCCATCATCTGCGCCCTGGGCAGGGGGAAAAGGTCCTCCTCCTTTCCCTCTTCCCTTCTGTCAGCTCCCGGGGAACTCACCGCTTCTCGGGGAGCGGCCGCACCTGGAAGCCCCCAGAAATCAACACGAATCCAACCCCAAAAATACACCGCGCCTACCGTACGCGGCACGGCCGCCCGGCACCCGAGCGCCGGAACACCGCGCCTCCCGCCGCGCCCCGGCGAGCCACGTGACAGGGCCGGCAGCCACTGCGCCAGGACTACAGCTCCCGGCACGCTCTGCGCCACAACACGGCCGCCCGGCAGCCCCCCGCCACAAGGACTACAGCTCCCGCCATGCTCTGCGCCACAACGCGGCCGCCCGGCAGCCCCCCGCCACAAGGACTACAGCTCCCGCCATGCTCTGCGCCACAACACGGCCGCCCGGCAGCCCCCCGCCACAAGGACTACAGCTCCCGCCATGCTCTGCGCCACAACACGGCCGCCCGGCAGCCGCGCGCCGCAAGGACTACAGCTCCCGGCACGCTCTGCGCCACAACATGGCCGCCCGCCCAGCCGGCAGACGCACCACCACAGCTCCCGCCACGCCGCGAGCCCGCCCTCCCCGCTCTCTCACCCTGCGGGGCACCGTCCCTCCCGCCGATGCACCCGGAAGCCCCACCGAGCCCTCAGCACAGCCTCGCTCTCCCCACCGCCCGCTCCGACCCGCCGCTGCCCCGCCGCAGCCCTCCTCGGGGCTTGACCCGGCACGCAGCGGCCCCCCACCCAGCCCCCGCTCACCTCCTCCCTCGCTACACTCGCAGCCCGCTGACGCTCGGCCACAGCTCCGCTCCGCCCCGCCCTCGGCTCACACTGGCCCCCCGGAGCAGGGCACCACCCCTTTTCCAGGGAGGAGCCGGCACCGCCAGCCCCACTGCCCGCACCTGGGGCTCCTCCAGCCAGACCCCGCCCACAGCTGAGGCGCAGCAGCAACGGGGGGCCCCCTCCCCTCACCCCCACAGTGCACCACCTCCTCCCCCGGGCTCCATCACAGCCCCTTGCCCCACGCCAAGGGAGCGCAAACGCAGCCCTCAGGCCAAAGGAGAGGGCAGCTGTTGGTGCAGGCGCGCACGTAACAAGTCCCAGGAGCGATTCGTGGCTCAGGGTCCCCAACGCTCCCCCTGCCCCAAGGCCACCTCGGCCGCCGTTGCCGCAGCCGCACGGAGCTGGTGGTGGCTGGGATAGTGCTCATTTTCTCCACAGTAGCTAGGAAGGGATACGTTTTGGATTTATGCTCAAAACACCGTTAATAATGTAGAGATGTTTTGGTTCTTGCTGAGCACTGCTTCCACAGTCAGGGCCTCTTCTGGTTCTCTCAGTGCCCCACCAGCAAGTAGGCTGGGACAGCTGGGAAAGCTTTCCCAGCTAACTGACCAAAGGGATATTCCATACCATTTGACATCATGCTCAGCACACGCAGCTGGGGGAAGAAGGGGGAGTCCTTGGGGGGGGGGGGGGCTACGGCATTTCTCTCCCTAAGTAACCATGACACATGACAGAGCCCTGCTTTCCCAGAGGTGGCTCAACACCTGCCCGCCGAAAAGGAGGAGTGAATTAATTCCTTGCTTTGCTTCCACGCACAGCTTTTGCTTTACCTATTAAACAGTCTTGATCTCAGCCCATGATTTTTCTCACTTTTACCCTTCCAGCTCTCTCCCCCAGCCCACTGAGGGTGGAGCGAGCAAGCAGCTCCCTGGTGCAGAGTTGCCAGCTGGGGCTAAACCACGGCACGCGCTTGTCCGCGTTTGGCAGGGAAGGGACCGTCCGTCGCCTGGCTCCTGGAGCGACAGGCTGCTGGGCAGAGGGGGAGGCCACCAAAGGTGAGGAGCAGGGCACAGGACAGTAGGAAGAGAGAAGAGAAGAGCGGCAGCCGGCTGGACGGGGGCGGGGGGGCGTGTGTGCGTGTAGTGAGAAGGCACGAGGCAGGGAACAGGACGGCCAGAGAAGGACAGGGAGCCTGACGGAGGTGGAGATACAAGCAGCAGAGAGAGGGGAAGAGAGGCAGCAGAAAGAGGGGGGAAGAGCAGGACACAGACCAACAAAGAAGGAAGAGGAGCAGGCTGGAGACGCACAAAGAACCTGGGGCAGGCAGCACGACAGCGAGGGAGGAAAGAAGAATAGGGGCAGGAAGCTGGACCGAGCGCGATGGAGACAGACAAGACAAGCGACAAGAACAGGGCAGAGAGGGAAGAATGAAGCCACGGGGACAGGGAGCCGAGACAGCCAACAACGGAGGGAAGGGGCCGGGGAGGGAACACCACAAAACAAACCATGGGGCTACGTGGTACAGAGCACGAGAAGGCAGAGAATTAAGAATTAGGGACAGGGAGCCAGAGAAACAACAACAAAAAAAACCACCCAAAACAAAGGGAGATGGGGAGCAAAAGGAATCGCAATGCGTACAGAAAGGAGAGAGAAACAATTCTAAAACAGGGTCATGGGGAAGCCAGAGACAGCAAGATGGAGAAAGGACAAAAGCTACAGGCTACAGGGCAGAGAGGGAAGAATTAATGAATAGACACAGAGAGCTGGGCAGAAAGAGATGGAGAAAGGCTGAAGATCACACGGCCAACAGGGAAGAGAGAAGAGAGGGAGGAATTTTCAAAACAGGGGCAAGAAGCCAGAGAGAGGGAGAGAGGCGCAACAATAAAATGGGGACAAGCCACAGGGCGGCGAGGAGGGAATCGATGAATAAGAACAGGAGACCAAAGAGAACACAATGTAGAATGGAAAAAAGGAACAGCGGCCTACAGGGAAGGAGGAATTAAAGATCAGGCACTGGGAGGCAGACAGAGACACATGAAGAAACAAGTAGGAAAAAAAAAAAAAAAAACACACAACGGCAATGGGCTACAAAGACAGACAGAGAGGGAAGAAATAAAACATAGCAGCAAGGAGCTGGACAGAGAGAGATGAGGACAAACAAATAGCACGGGTCTACGTGACAGAGAACGTGGAATTAGAACACAGAGAGGGGGAGCTGGACAGAGAGAGAGGCCGAGAGAAAAATCTAGACGGGCTACGGCGGGCAGAGGCAGGAATTAAAACCTAGGGACAGGGAGCTGGACAGAGAGAGACGGAGATCACAGGGAACAGCGGCGGGTGCAGGAAGAACAGGAATTCAAGAATAGGGAAAGGGAGCTGGACAGAGAAGAACTCAGGCAGGCAAGTAACAGTAGCAGGGTACAGAGCAGAGCAGACGAACTAAAAAGCGCGGCGGGAGCGTTGAGGCAGACAGAGAGAGATTAAGAAAAAAGTCACGGGCTACGTGGCAAAGCAGGAGGAACTCAGAAACGGGGATGGCAACCAAGGGAGAGTGAGCTGGTGAAGGATAACGGGTATTCAAAGTGAGGGACGGGGAGCTGGGAAAAGCGAGGCAGAGAAAAACAGAATCACAGAGAGAATCACACAAAGCCAAAAAAGAAGAAACTGAACAACAGGAACAGGTGTCACCAAAGCGATGAAATCAACCAACCAGAGACGGTGTTCCATTACGGGAACACAGAGCGTACGAATCAGCGCATCTGTCGATCTGCATTTTAGTCCCTAGGCGATCGTTAATGTCAGCAGAACAACAGACAACGTGCTTCTGTCAGAAAAGGATGACAAAACGCGGTTTCGTGTAGTGCACTGAGAAAACTAGCCAAGACTGCCAAGATTAAGAGCCAAGAAGGTAAAAGGCAATTCTGGCAGGGGGAGATCGCGACCACCGACTCACGGACCACCACCGAGCCTGCGCAGTGATTTACATACGGAACGAGCCAGTTTGTACCGATCAGTAGACAGGACGATAATGAATATGTATGAATACGTAAAATTTTGATCTACAAATTCTACGGGAAAGGTGTGTGAGGTACGCACGCCAGGAGAAGCGATCCCCCGTGCATCTGGCGCCGTGAATAAAGAACGCCTGCTCTTTAATACTAAATCGGCCTTGAGGAGTTGTTTCCGATTTTACCGCGTTTTTCGGTAACACACGGAGTCAGACCAAGAGGGCCAGAGAAAGACAAAATACCGACAGGCTACAGAACAGAGCAGGAGGAATAAAAAAATAAAAACGGAGCCAGAGCCAGGCAGAGAGAGGCGGAGAAAGAACAAGTAGCCACAGGCTACAGGACAGAGAGAGGGAGGCCTGAAAAGACGGGGAGGCAGGGAGCCACTCAGAGCGAGATGGAGAAAGAAGGGGCGGGGGGGCGCCAAAAAAAAAAAAAAAAAAAATTTTGCAGCAGGTAAGGAAAGAGAGGGGGCCAGGGGGGAGAGACAGGGAGGGCCCAGGATGCACAAGAGAGGCAACGGGGCCCCAGTGGCCCAGGACTCACCGCGACTCTCGCTCTCAGCGCTGCTGGCACAATTTAGCCGTTCAGATGCTTCTTTCCCCTCCTCTCCGCCCTGCCTCTTCTGCAGCTCCAGACTCTAGGCCGTCCTCCACCTAAAGAGGATACATGGGTGTCTTACCGCTCTTACGAGATGAGGCTTCCTAGGCACGTAGCCTAGCTCGCTCGTGCACTACACGCCCGTACCCAACTCCCGGTTACGCGTACAGACCCTGCGGTGCACGTTGGTGGCCTGGCCCGCTGCGGGCTACGAAGGGGGATCCTCCCTCCCTCACCTGCAGGGACAGGCTCTCTCTTGCCTGCGGCAGGAAGGCAGCTGGCAGCCAGAGCGCCTTCAGTTTCTTCTGCTTTACCTTTCGTTGGCGTCTCCAGCTTCAGCCGAGGCAGCTCCTGTCCACAGCCGGGAAGGGCTCTGTGTGTCCCTTTTCGCCCCCGCGCTGCGAGGATGGCAACACCGGGCAGAGAGAAGCCACGCAAGCCTGAGACGGCTGCAGTCAACGGCATCCCCGGGGGAAGGACAGACAACCACGTCCTCAGCACGGTCTCTGGGAGAGGGAAAGAAGAAACAGCGACCGTCATTACCGTCGATCGACCCTGGCCAAAGCCCCTCCTTGCGCAGGGGCTTCTGGACACACCGCCCCTTCCCCGCGCTACTGCTAAGGGCCCCTGCGCCGAGGGGGAATCCAGTGCGCTCGAGGGCCGGCTCGCTGCCTTCACGACAGGGCCTGGGGGCGGCCAAGGGCTACGCAGCACGCTTCCGGGGAGGTGCCGGGGCTGGGGGCAGGCGCACGGGGCAAGGGGGGGGCCAGGGGAGGCTGAGCGGGAGCTCCGGTGAGCCGGGGAGGCGGCGGCCATCATCTGCGCCCTGGGCAGGGGGAAAAGGTCCTCCTCCTTTCCCTCTTCCCTTCTGTCAGCTCCCGGGGAACTCACCGCTTCTCGGGGAGCGGCCGCACCTGGAAGCCCCCAGAAATCAACACGAATCCAACCCCAAAAATACACCGCGCCTACCGTACGCGGCACGGCCGCCCGGCACCCGAGCGCCGGAACACCGCGCCTCCCGCCGCGCCCCGGCGAGCCACGTGACAGGGCCGGCAGCCACTGCGCCAGGACTACAGCTCCCGGCACGCTCTGCGCCACAACACGGCCGCCCGGCAGCCCCCCGCCGCAAGGACTACAGCTCCCGGCATGCTCTGCGCCACAACATGGCCGCCCGGCAGCCGCGCGCCACAGGGACTACAGCTCCCGCCATGCTCTGCGCCACAACACGGCCGCCCGGCAGCCCCCCGCCACAAGGACTACAGCTCCCGCCATGCTCTGCGCCACAACACGGCCGCCCGGCAGCCGCGCGCCGCAAGGACTACAGCTCCCGGCACGCTCTGCGCCACAACATGGCCGCCCGCCCAGCCGGCAGACGCACCACCACAGCTCCCGCCACGCCGCGAGCCCGCCCTCCCCGCTCTCTCACCCTGCGGGGCACCGACCCTCCCGCCGATGCACCCGGAAGCCCCACCGAGCCCTCAGCACAGCCTCGCTCTCCCCACCGCCCGCTCCGACCCGCCGCTGCCCCGCCGCAGCCCTCCTCGGGGCTCGACCCGGCACGCAGCGGCCCCCCACCCAGCCCCCGCTCACCTCCTCCCTCGCTACACTCGCAGCCCGCTGACGCTCGGCCACAGCTCCGCTCCGCCCTCGGCTCACACTGGCCCCCCGGAGCAGGGCACCACCCCTTTTCCAGGGAGGAGCCGGCACCGCCAGCCCCACTGCCCGCACCTGGGGCTCCTCCAGCCAGACCCCGCCCACAGCTGAGGCGCAGCAGCAACGGGGGGCCCCCTCCCCTCACCCCCACAGTGCACCACCTCCTCCCCCGGGCTCCATCACAGCCCCTTGCCCCACGCCAAGGGAGCGCAAACGCAGCCCTCAGGCCAAAGGAGAGGGCAGCTGTTGGTGCAGGCGCGCACGTAACAAGTCCCAGGAGCGATTCGTGGCTCAGGGTCCCCAACGCTCCCCCTGCCCCAAGGCCACCTCGGCCGCCGTTGCCGCAGCCGCACGGAGCTGGTGGTGGCTGGGATAGTGCTCATTTTCTCCACAGTAGCTAGGAAGGGATACGTTTTGGATTTATGCTCAAAACACCGTTAATAATGTAGAGATGTTTTGGTTCTTGCTGAGCACTGCTTCCACAGTCAGGGCCTCTTCTGGTTCTCTCAGTGCCCCACCAGCAAGTAGGCTGGGACAGCTGGGAAAGCTTTCCCAGCTAACTGACCAAAGGGATATTCCATACCATTTGACATCATGCTCAGCACACGCAGCTGGGGGAAGAAGGGGGAGTCCTTGGGGGGGGGGGGGGGCTACGGCATTTCTCTCCCTAAGTAACCATGACACATGACAGAGCCCTGCTTTCCCAGAGGTGGCTCAACACCTGCCCGCCGAAAAGGAGGAGTGAATTAATTCCTTGCTTTGCTTCCACGCACAGCTTTTGCTTTACCTATTAAACAGTCTTGATCTCAGCCCATGATTTTTCTCACTTTTACCCTTCCAGCTCTCTCCCCCAGCCCACTGAGGGTGGAGCGAGCAAGCAGCTCCCTGGTGCAGAGTTGCCAGCTGGGGCTAAACCACGGCACGCGCTTGTCCGCGTTTGGCAGGGAAGGGACCGTCCGTCGCCTGGCTCCTGGAGCGACAGGCTGCTGGGCAGAGGGGGAGGCCACCAAAGGTGAGGAGCAGGGCACAGGACAGTAGGAAGAGAGAAGAGAAGAGCGGCAGCCGGCTGGACGGGGGCGGGGGGGCGTGTGTGCGTGTAGTGAGAAGGCACGAGGCAGGGAACAGGACGGCCAGAGAAGGACAGGGAGCCTGACGGAGGTGGAGATACAAGCAGCAGAGAGAGGGGAAGAGAGGCAGCAGAAAGAGGGGGGAAGAGCAGGACACAGACCAACAAAGAAGGAAGAGGAGCAGGCTGGAGACGCACAAAGAACCTGGGGCAGGCAGCACGACAGCGAGGGAGGAAAGAAGAATAGGGGCAGGAAGCTGGACCGAGCGCGATGGAGACAGACAAGACAAGCGACAAGAACAGGGCAGAGAGGGAAGAATGAAGCCACGGGGACAGGGAGCCGAGACAGCCAACAACGGAGGGAAGGGGCCGGGGAGGGAACACCACAAAACAAACCATGGGGCTACGTGGTACAGAGCACGAGAAGGCAGAGAATTAAGAATTAGGGACAGGGAGCCAGAGAAACAACAACAAAAAAAACCACCCAAAACAAAGGGAGATGGGGAGCAAAAGGAATCGCAATGCGTACAGAAAGGAGAGAGAAACAATTCTAAAACAGGGTCATGGGGAAGCCAGAGACAGCAAGATGGAGAAAGGACAAAAGCTACAGGCTACAGGGCAGAGAGGGAAGAATTAATGAATAGACACAGAGAGCTGGGCAGAAAGAGATGGAGAAAGGCTGAAGATCACACGGCCAACAGGGAAGAGAGAAGAGAGGGAGGAATTTTCAAAACAGGGGCAAGAAGCCAGAGAGAGGGAGAGAGGCGCAACAATAAAATGGGGACAAGCCACAGGGCGGCGAGGAGGGAATCGATGAATAAGAACAGGAGACCAAAGAGAACACAATGTAGAATGGAAAAAAGGAACAGCGGCCTACAGGGAAGGAGGAATTAAAGATCAGGCACTGGGAGGCAGACAGAGACACATGAAGAAACAAGTAGGAAAAAAAAAAAAAAAAACACACAACGGCAATGGGCTACAAAGACAGACAGAGAGGGAAGAAATAAAACATAGCAGCAAGGAGCTGGACAGAGAGAGATGAGGACAAACAAATAGCACGGGTCTACGTGACAGAGAACGTGGAATTAGAACACAGAGAGGGGGAGCTGGACAGAGAGAGAGGCCGAGAGAAAAATCTAGACGGGCTACGGCGGGCAGAGGCAGGAATTAAAACCTAGGGACAGGGAGCTGGACAGAGAGAGACGGAGATCACAGGGAACAGCGGCGGGTGCAGGAAGAACAGGAATTCAAGAATAGGGAAAGGGAGCTGGACAGAGAAGAACTCAGGCAGGCAAGTAACAGTAGCAGGGTACAGAGCAGAGCAGACGAACTAAAAAGCGCGGCGGGAGCGTTGAGGCAGACAGAGAGAGATTAAGAAAAAAGTCACGGGCTACGTGGCAAAGCAGGAGGAACTCAGAAACGGGGATGGCAACCAAGGGAGAGTGAGCTGGTGAAGGATAACGGGTATTCAAAGTGAGGGACGGGGAGCTGGGAAAAGCGAGGCAGAGAAAAACAGAATCACAGAGAGAATCACACAAAGCCAAAAAAGAAGAAACTGAACAACAGGAACAGGTGTCACCAAAGCGATGAAATCAACCAACCAGAGACGGTGTTCCATTACGGGAACACGGAGCGTACGAATCAGCGCATCTGTCGATCTGCATTTTAGTCCCTAGGCGATCGTTAATGTCAGCAGAACAACAGACAACGTGCTTCTGTCAGAAAAGGATGACAAAACGCGGTTTCGTGTAGCGCACTGAGAAAACTAGCCAAGACTGCCAAGATTAAGAGCCAAGAAGGTAAAAGGCAATTCTGGCAGGGGGAGATCGCGACCACCGACTCACGGACCACCACCGAGCCTGCGCAGTGATTTACATACGGAACGAGCCAGTTTGTACCGATCAGTAGACAGGACGATAATGAATATGTATGAATACGTAAAATTTTGATCTACAAATTCTACGGGAAAGGTGTGTGAGGTACGCACGCCAGGAGAAGCGATCCCCCGTGCATCTGGCGCCGTGAATAAAGAACGCCTGCTCTTTAATACTAAATCGGCGTTGAGGAGTTGTTTCCGATTTTACCGCGTTTTTCGGTAACACACGGAGTCAGACCAAGAGGGCCAGAGAAAGACAAAATACCGACAGGCTACAGAACAGAGCAGGAGGAATAAAAAAATAAAAACGGAGCCAGAGCCAGGCAGAGAGAGGCGGAGAAAGAACAAGTAGCCACAGGCTACAGGACAGAGAGAGGGAGGCCTGAAAAGACGGGGAGGCAGGGAGCCACTCAGAGCGAGATGGAGAAAGAAGGGGCGGGGGGGCGCCAAAAAAAAAAAAAAAAAAAATTTTGCAGCAGGTAAGGAAAGAGAGGGGGCCAGGGGGGAGAGACAGGGAGGGCCCAGGACGCACAAGAGAGGCAACGGGGCCCCAGTGGCCCAGGACTCACCGCGACTCTCGCTCTCAGCGCTGCTGGCACAATTTAGCCGTTCAGATGCTTCTTTCCCCTCCTCTCCGCCCTGCCTCTTCTGCAGCTCCAGACTCTAGGCCGTCCTCCACCTAAAGAGGATACATGGGTGTCTTACCGCTCTTACGAGATGAGGCTTCCTAGGCACGTAGCCTAGCTCGCTCGTGCACTACACGCCCGTACCCAACTCCCGGTTACGCGTACAGACCCTGCGGTGCACGTTGGTGGCCTGGCCCGCTGCGGGCTACGAAGGGGGATCCTCCCTCCCTCACCTGCAGGGACAGGCTCTCTCTTGCCTGCGGCAGGAAGGCAGCTGGCAGCCAGAGCGCCTTCAGTTTCTTCTGCTTTACCTTTCGTTGGCGTCTCCAGCTTCAGCCGAGGCAGCTCCTGTCCACAGCCGGGAAGGGCTCTGTGTGTCCCTTTTCGCCCCCGCGCTGCGAGGATGGCAACACCGGGCAGAGAGAAGCCACGCAAGCCTGAGACGGCTGCAGTCAACGGCATCCCCGGGGGAAGGACAGACAACCACGTCCTCAGCACGGTCTCTGGGAGAGGGAAAGAAGAAACAGCGACCGTCATTACCGTCGATCGACCCTGGCCAAAGCCCCTCCTTGCGCAGGGGCTTCTGGACACACCGCCCCTTCCCCGCGCTACTGCTAAGGGCCCCTGCGCCGAGGGGGAATCCAGTGCGCTCGAGGGCCGGCTCGCTGCCTTCACGACAGGGCCTGGGGGCGGCCAAGGGCTACGCAGCACGCTTCCGGGGAGGTGCCGGGGCTGGGGGCAGGCGCACGGGGCAAGGGGGGGGCCAGGGGAGGCTGAGCGGGAGCTCCGGTGAGCCGGGGAGGCGGCGGCCATCATCTGCGCCCTGGGCAGGGGGAAAAGGTCCTCCTCCTTTCCCTCTTCCCTTCTGTCAGCTCCCGGGGAACTCACCGCTTCTCGGGGAGCGGCCGCACCTGGAAGCCCCCAGAAATCAACACGAATCCAACCCCAAAAATACACCGCGCCTACCGTACGCGGCACGGCCGCCCGGCACCCGAGCGCCGGAACACCGCGCCTCCCGCCGCGCCCCGGCGAGCCACGTGACAGGGCCGGCAGCCACTGCGCCAGGACTACAGCTCCCGGCACGCTCTGCGCCACAACACGGCCGCCCGGCAGCCCCCCGCCGCAAGGACTACAGCTCCCGGCATGCTCTGCGCCACAACACGGCCGCCCGGCAGCCCCCCGCCACAAGGACTACAGCTCCCGGCATGCTCTGCGCCACAACATGGCCGCCCGGCAGCCGCGCGCCGCAAGGACTACAGCTCCCGCCATGCTCTGCGCCACAACATGGCCGCCCGGCAGCCCCCCGCCACAAGGACTACAGCTCCCGCCATGCTCTGCGCCACAACACGGCCGCCCGGCAGCCCCCCGCCACAAGGACTACAGCTCCCGGCATGCTCTGCGCCACAACATGGCCGCCCGGCAGCCCCCCGCCACAAGGACTACAGCTCCCGCCATGCTCTGCGCCACAACATGGCCGCCCGCCCAGCCGGCAGACGCACCACCACAGCTCCCGCCACGCCGCGAGCCCGCCCTCCCCGCTCTCTCACCCTGCGGGGCACCGACCCTCCCGCCGATGCACCCGGAAGCCCCACCGAGCCCTCAGCACAGCCTCGCTCTCCCCACCGCCCGCTCCGACCCGCCGCTGCCCCGCCGCAGCCCTCCTCGGGGCTTGACCCGGCACGCAGCGGCCCCCCACCCAGCCCCCGCTCACCTCCTCCCTCGCTACACTCGCAGCCCGCTGACGCTCGGCCACAGCTCCGCTCCGCCCCGCCCTCGGCTCACACTGGCCCCCCGGAGCAGGGCACCACCCCTTTTCCAGGGAGGAGCCGGCACCGCCAGCCCCACTGCCCGCACCTGGGGCTCCTCCAGCCAGACCCCGCCCACAGCTGAGGCGCAGCAGCAACGGGGGGCCCCCTCCCCTCACCCCCACAGTGCACCACCTCCTCCCCCGGGCTCCATCACAGCCCCTTGCCCCACGCCAAGGGAGCGCAAACGCAGCCCTCAGGCCAAAGGAGAGGGCAGCTGTTGGTGCAGGCGCGCACGTAACAAGTCCCAGGAGCGATTCGTGGCTCAGGGTCCCCAACGCTCCCCCTGCCCCAAGGCCACCTCGGCCGCCGTTGCCGCAGCCGCACGGAGCTGGTGGTGGCTGGGATAGTGCTCATTTTCTCCACAGTAGCTAGGAAGGGATACGTTTTGGATTTATGCTCAAAACACCGTTAATAATGTAGAGATGTTTTGGTTCTTGCTGAGCACTGCTTCCACAGTCAGGGCCTCTTCTGGTTCTCTCAGTGCCCCACCAGCAAGTAGGCTGGGACAGCTGGGAAAGCTTTCCCAGCTAACTGACCAAAGGGATATTCCATACCATTTGACATCATGCTCAGCACACGCAGCTGGGGGAAGAAGGGGGAGTCCTTGGGGGGGGGGGGGGCTACGGCATTTCTCTCCCTAAGTAACCATGACACATGACAGAGCCCTGCTTTCCCAGAGGTGGCTCAACACCTGCCCGCCGAAAAGGAGGAGTGAATTAATTCCTTGCTTTGCTTCCACGCACAGCTTTTGCTTTACCTATTAAACAGTCTTGATCTCAGCCCATGATTTTTCTCACTTTTACCCTTCCAGCTCTCTCCCCCAGCCCACTGAGGGTGGAGCGAGCAAGCAGCTCCCTGGTGCAGAGTTGCCAGCTGGGGCTAAACCACGGCACGCGCTTGTCCGCGTTTGGCAGGGAAGGGACCGTCCGTCGCCTGGCTCCTGGAGCGACAGGCTGCTGGGCAGAGGGGGAGGCCACCAAAGGTGAGGAGCAGGGCACAGGACAGTAGGAAGAGAGAAGAGAAGAGCGGCAGCCAGCTGGACGGGGGCGGGGGGGCGTGTGTGCGTGTAGTGAGAAGGCACGAGGCAGGGAACAGGACGGCCAGAGAAGGACAGGGAGCCTGACGGAGGTGGAGATACAAGCAGCAGAGAGAGGGGAAGAGAGGCAGCAGAAAGAGGGGGGAAGAGCAGGACACAGACCAACAAAGAAGGAAGAGGAGCAGGCTGGAGACGCACAAAGAACCTGGGGCAGGCAGCACGACAGCGAGGGAGGAAAGAAGAATAGGGGCAGGAAGCTGGACCGAGCGCGATGGAGACAGACAAGACAAGCGACAAGAACAGGGCAGAAAGGGAAGAATGAAGCCATGGGGACAGGGAGCCGAGACAGCCAACAACGGAGGGAAGGGGCCGGGGAGGGAACACCACAAAACAAACCATGGGGCTACGTGGTACAGAGCACGAGAAGGCAGAGAATTAAGAATTAGGGACAGGGAGCCAGAGAAACAACAACAAAAAAAACCACCCAAAACAAAGGGAGATGGGGAGCAAAAGGAATCGCAATGCGTACAGAAAGGAGAGAGA
Organism: Phalacrocorax carbo; assembly: GCF_963921805.1. Taxonomy (NCBI): domain Eukaryota; kingdom Metazoa; phylum Chordata; class Aves; order Suliformes; family Phalacrocoracidae; genus Phalacrocorax; species Phalacrocorax carbo. Next base: position 1,135,967 of record NW_026990418.1, on the reverse strand, counting down.
AACAATTCTAAAACAGGGTCACGGGGAAGCCAGAGACAGCAAGATGGAGAAAGGACAAAAGCTACAGGCTACAGGGCAGAGAGGGAAGAATTAATGAATAGACACAGAGAGCTGGGCAGAAAGAGATGGAGAAAGGCTGAAGATCACACGGCCAACAGGGAAGAGAGAAGAGAGGGAGGAATTTTCAAAACAGGGGCAAGAAGCCAGAGAGAGGGAGAGAGGCGCAACAATAAAATGGGGACAAGCCACAGGGCGGCGAGGAGGGAATCGATGAATAAGAACAGGAGACCAAAGAGAACACAATGTAGAATGGAAAAAAGGAACAGCGGCCTACAGGGAAGGAGGAATTAAAGATCAGGCACTGGGAGGCAGACAGAGACACATGAAGAAACAAGTAGGAAAAAAAAAAAAAAAAAAACACACAACGGCAATGGGCTACAAAGACAGACAGAGAGGGAAGAAATAAAACATAGCAGCAAGGAGCTGGACAGAGAGAGATGAGGACAAACAAATAGCACGGGTCTATGTGACAGAGAACGTGGAATTAGAACACAGAGAGGGGGAGCTGGACAGAAAGAGAGGCCGAGAGAAAAATCTAGACGGGCTACGGCGGGCAGAGGCAGGAATTAAAACCTAGGGACAGGGAGCTGGACAGAGGGAGACGGAGATCACAGGGAACAGCGGCGGGTGCAGGAAGAACAGGAATTCAAGAATAGGGAAAGGGAGCTGGACAGAGAAGAACTCAGGCAGGCAAGTAACAGTAGCAGGGTACAGAGCAGAGCAGACGAACTAAAAAGCGCGGCGGGAGCGTTGAGGCAGACAGAGAGAGATTAAGAAAAAAGTCACGGGCTACGTGGCAAAGCAGGAGGAACTCAGAAACGGGGATGGCAACCAAGGGAGAGTGAGCTGGTGAAGGATAACGGGTATTCAAAGTGAGGGACGGGGAGCTGGGAAAAGCGAGGCAGAGAAAAACAGAATCACAGAGAGAATCACACAAAGCCAAAAAAGAAGAAACTGAACAACAGGAACAGGTGTCACCAAAGCGATGAAATCAACCAACCAGAGACGGTGTTCCATTACGGGAACACGGAGCGTACGAATCAGCGCATCTGTCGATCTGCATTTTAGTCCCTAGGCGATCGTTAATGTCAGCAGAACAACAGACAACGTGCTTCTGTCAGAAAAGGATGACAAAACGCGGTTTCGTGTAGCGCACTGAGAAAACTAGCCAAGACTGCCAAGATTAAGAGCCAAGAAGGTAAAAGGCAATTCTGGCAGGGGGAGATCGCGACCACCGACTCACGGACCACCACCGAGCCTGCGCAGTGATTTACATACGGAACGAGCCAGTTTGTACCGATCAGTAGACAGGACGATAATGAATATGTATGAATACGTAAAATTTTGATCTACAAATTCTACGGGAAAGGTGTGTGAGGTACGCACGCCAGGAGAAGCGATCCCCCGTGCATCTGGCGCCGTGAATAAAGAACGCCTGCTCTTTAATACTAAATCGGCGTTGAGGAGTTGTTTCCGATTTTACCGCGTTTTTCGGTAACACACGGAGTCAGACCAAGAGGGCCAGAGAAAGACAAAATACCGACAGGCTACAGAACAGAGCAGGAGGAATAAAAAAATAAAAACGGAGCCAGAGCCAGGCAGAGAGAGGCGGAGAAAGAACAAGTAGCCACAGGCTACAGGACAGAGAGAGGGAGGCCTGAAAAGACGGGGAGGCAGGGAGCCACTCAGAGCGAGATGGAGAAAGAAGGGGCGGGGGGGCGCCAAAAAAAAAAAAAAAAAAAATTTTGCAGCAGGTAAGGAAAGAGAGGGGGCCAGGGGGGAGAGACAGGGAGGGCCCAGGACGCACAAGAGAGGCAACGGGGCCCCAGTGGCCCAGGACTCACCGCGACTCTCGCTCTCAGCGCTGCTGGCACAATTTAGCCGTTCAGATGCTTCTTTCCCCTCCTCTCCGCCCTGCCTCTTCTGCAGCTCCAGACTCTAGGCCGTCCTCCACCTAAAGAGGATACATGGGTGTCTTACCGCTCTTACGAGATGAGGCTTCCTAGGCACGTAGCCTAGCTCGCTCGTGCACTACACGCCCGTACCCAACTCCCGGTTACGCGTACAGACCCTGCGGTGCACGTTGGTGGCCTGGCCCGCTGCGGGCTACGAAGGGGGATCCTCCCTCCCTCACCTGCAGGGACAGGCTCTCTCTTGCCTGCGGCAGGAAGGCAGCTGGCAGCCAGAGCGCCTTCAGTTTCTTCTGCTTTACCTTTCGTTGGCGTCTCCAGCTTCAGCCGAGGCAGCTCCTGTCCACAGCCGGGAAGGGCTCTGTGTGTCCCTTTTCGCCCCCGCGCTGCGAGGATGGCAACACCGGGCAGAGAGAAGCCACGCAAGCCTGAGACGGCTGCAGTCAACGGCATCCCCGGGGGAAGGACAGACAACCACGTCCTCAGCACGGTCTCTGGGAGAGGGAAAGAAGAAACAGCGACCGTCATTACCGTCGATCGACCCTGGCCAAAGCCCCTCCTTGCGCAGGGGCTTCTGGACACACCGCCCCTTCCCCGCGCTACTGCTAAGGGCCCCTGCGCCGAGGGGGAATCCAGTGCGCTCGAGGGCCGGCTCGCTGCCTTCACGACAGGGCCTGGGGGCGGCCAAGGGCTACGCAGCACGCTTCCGGGGAGGTGCCGGGGCTGGGGGCAGGCGCACGGGGCAAGGGGGGGGCCAGGGGAGGCTGAGCGGGAGCTCCGGTGAGCCGGGGAGGCGGCGGCCATCATCTGCGCCCTGGGCAGGGGGAAAAGGTCCTCCTCCTTTCCCTCTTCCCTTCTGTCAGCTCCCGGGGAACTCACCGCTTCTCGGGGAGCGGCCGCACCTGGAAGCCCCCAGAAATCAACACGAATCCAACCCCAAAAATACACCGCGCCTACCGTACGCGGCACGGCCGCCCGGCACCCGAGCGCCGGAACACCGCGCCTCCCGCCGCGCCCCGGCGAGCCACGTGACAGGGCCGGCAGCCACTGCGCCAGGACTACAGCTCCCGGCACGCTCTGCGCCACAACACGGCCGCCCGGCAGCCCCCCGCCGCAAGGACTACAGCTCCCGGCACGCTCTGCGCCACAACACGGCCGCCCGGCAGCCCCCCGCCGCAAGGACTACAGCTCCCGGCACGCTCTGCGCCACAACATGGCCGCCCGGCAGCCCCCCGCCACAAGGACTACAGCTCCCGCCATGCTCTGCGCCACAACACGGCCGCCCGGCAGCCCCCCGCCACAAGGACTACAGCTCCCGGCACGCTCTGCGCCACAACATGGCCGCCCGGCAGCCCCCCGCCACAAGGACTACAGCTCCCGCCATGCTCTGCGCCACAACATGGCCGCCCGCCCAGCCGGCAGACGCACCACCACAGCTCCCGCCACGCCGCGAGCCCGCCCTCCCCGCTCTCTCACCCTGCGGGGCACCGACCCTCCCGCCGATGCACCCGGAAGCCCCACCGAGCCCTCAGCACAGCCTCGCTCTCCCCACCGCCCGCTCCGACCCGCCGCTGCCCCGCCGCAGCCCTCCTCGGGGCTTGACCCGGCACGCAGCGGCCCCCCACCCAGCCCCCGCTCACCTCCTCCCTCGCTACACTCGCAGCCCGCTGACGCTCGGCCACAGCTCCGCTCCGCCCCGCCCTCGGCTCACACTGGCCCCCCGGAGCAGGGCACCACCCCTTTTCCAGGGAGGAGCCGGCACCGGCAGCCCCACTGCCCGCACCTGGGGCTCCTCCAGCCAGACCCCGCCCACAGCTGAGGCGCAGCAGCAACGGGGGGCCCCCTCCCCTCACCCCCACAGTGCACCACCTCCTCCCCCGGGCTCCATCACAGCCCCTTGCCCCACGCCAAGGGAGCGCAAACGCAGCCCTCAGGCCAAAGGAGAGGGCAGCTGTTGGTGCAGGCGCGCACGTAACAAGTCCCAGGAGCGATTCGTGGCTCAGGGTCCCCAACGCTCCCCCTGCCCCAAGGCCACCTCGGCCGCCGTTGCCGCAGCCGCACGGAGCTGGTGGTGGCTGGGATAGTGCTCATTTTCTCCACAGTAGCTAGGAAGGGATACGTTTTGGATTTATGCTCAAAACACCGTTAATAATGTAGAGATGTTTTGGTTCTTGCTGAGCACTGCTTCCACAGTCAGGGCCTCTTCTGGTTCTCTCAGTGCCCCACCAGCAAGTAGGCTGGGACAGCTGGGAAAGCTTTCCCAGCTAACTGACCAAAGGGATATTCCATACCATTTGACATCATGCTCAGCACACGCAGCTGGGGGAAGAAGGGGGAGTCCTTGGGGGGGGGGGGGGGGCTACGGCATTTCTCTCCCTAAGTAACCATGACACATGACAGAGCCCTGCTTTCCCAGAGGTGGCTCAACACCTGCCCGCCGAAAAGGAGGAGTGAATTAATTCCTTGCTTTGCTTCCACGCACAGCTTTTGCTTTACCTATTAAACAGTCTTGATCTCAGCCCATGATTTTTCTCACTTTTACCCTTCCAGCTCTCTCCCCCAGCCCACTGAGGGTGGAGCGAGCAAGCAGCTCCCTGGTGCAGAGTTGCCAGCTGGGGCTAAACCACGGCACGCGCTTGTCCGCGTTTGGCAGGGAAGGGACCGTCCGTCGCCTGGCTCCTGGAGCGACAGGCTGCTGGGCAGAGGGGGAGGCCACCAAAGGTGAGGAGCAGGGCACAGGACAGTAGGAAGAGAGAAGAGAAGAGCGGCAGCCGGCTGGACGGGGGCGGGGGGGCGTGTGTGCGTGTAGTGAGAAGGCACGAGGCAGGGAACAGGACGGCCAGAGAAGGACAGGGAGCCTGACGGAGGTGGAGATACAAGCAGCAGAGAGAGGGGAAGAGAGGCAGCAGAAAGAGGGGGGAAGAGCAGGACACAGACCAACAAAGAAGGAAGAGGAGCAGGCTGGAGACGCACAAAGAACCTGGGGCAGGCAGCACGACAGCGAGGGAGGAAAGAAGAATAGGGGCAGGAAGCTGGACCGAGCGCGATGGAGACAGACAAGACAAGCGACAAGAACAGGGCAGAGAGGGAAGAATGAAGCCACGGGGACAGGGAGCCGAGACAGCCAACAACGGAGGGAAGGGGCCGGGGAGGGAACACCACAAAACAAACCATGGGGCTACGTGGTACAGAGCACGAGAAGGCAGAGAATTAAGAATTAGGGACAGGGAGCCAGAGAAACAACAACAAAAAAAAACACCCAAAACAAAGGGAGATGGGGAGCAAAAGGAATCGCAATGCGTACAGAAAGGAGAGAGAAACAATTCTAAAACAGGGTCACGGGGAAGCCAGAGACAGCAAGATGGAGAAAGGACAAAAGCTACAGGCTACAGGGCAGAGAGGGAAGAATTAATGAATAGACACAGAGAGCTGGGCAGAAAGAGATGGAGAAAGGCTGAAGATCACACGGCCAACAGGGAAGAGAGAAGAGAGGGAGGAATTTTCAAAACAGGGGCAAGAAGCCAGAGAGAGGGAGAGAGGCGCAACAATAAAATGGGGACAAGCCACAGGGCGGCGAGGAGGGAATCGATGAATAAGAACAGGAGACCAAAGAGAACACAATGTAGAATGGAAAAAAGGAACAGCGGCCTACAGGGAAGGAGGAATTAAAGATCAGGCACTGGGAGGCAGACAGAGACACATGAAGAAACAAGTAGGAAAAAAAAAAAAAAAAAAACACACAACGGCAATGGGCTACAAAGACAGACAGAGAGGGAAGAAATAAAACATAGCAGCAAGGAGCTGGACAGAGAGAGATGAGGACAAACAAATAGCACGGGTCTATGTGACAGAGAACGTGGAATTAGAACACAGAGAGGGGGAGCTGGACAGAAAGAGAGGCCGAGAGAAAAATCTAGACGGGCTACGGCGGGCAGAGGCAGGAATTAAAACCTAGGGACAGGGAGCTGGACAGAGGGAGACGGAGATCACAGGGAACAGCGGCGGGTGCAGGAAGAACAGGAATTCAAGAATAGGGAAAGGGAGCTGGACAGAGAAGAACTCAGGCAGGCAAGTAACAGTAGCAGGGTACAGAGCAGAGCAGACGAACTAAAAAGCGCGGCGGGAGCGTTGAGGCAGACAGAGAGAGATTAAGAAAAAAGTCACGGGCTACGTGGCAAAGCAGGAGGAACTCAGAAACGGGGATGGCAACCAAGGGAGAGTGAGCTGGTGAAGGATAACGGGTATTCAAAGTGAGGGACGGGGAGCTGGGAAAAGCGAGGCAGAGAAAAACAGAATCACAGAGAGAATCACACAAAGCCAAAAAAGAAGAAACTGAACAACAGGAACAGGTGTCACCAAAGCGATGAAATCAACCAACCAGAGACGGTGTTCCATTACGGGAACACGGAGCGTACGAATCAGCGCATCTGTCGATCTGCATTTTAGTCCCTAGGCGATCGTTAATGTCAGCAGAACAACAGACAACGTGCTTCTGTCAGAAAAGGATGACAAAACGCGGTTTCGTGTAGCGCACTGAGAAAACTAGCCAAGACTGCCAAGATTAAGAGCCAAGAAGGTAAAAGGCAATTCTGGCAGGGGGAGATCGCGACCACCGACTCACGGACCACCACCGAGCCTGCGCAGTGATTTACATACGGAACGAGCCAGTTTGTACCGATCAGTAGACAGGACGATAATGAATATGTATGAATACGTAAAATTTTGATCTACAAATTCTACGGGAAAGGTGTGTGAGGTACGCACGCCAGGAGAAGCGATCCCCCGTGCATCTGGCGCCGTGAATAAAGAACGCCTGCTCTTTAATACTAAATCGGCGTTGAGGAGTTGTTTCTGATTTTACCGCGTTTTTCGGTAACACACGGAGTCAGACCAAGAGGGCCAGAGAAAGACAAAATACCGACAGGCTACAGAACAGAGCAGGAGGAATAAAAAAATAAAAACGGAGCCAGAGCCAGGCAGAGAGAGGCGGAGAAAGAACAAGTAGCCACAGGCTACAGGACAGAGAGAGGGAGGCCTGAAAAGACGGGGAGGCAGGGAGCCACTCAGAGCGAGATGGAGAAAGAAGGGGCGGGGGGGCGCCAAAAAAAAAAAAAAAAAAAATTTTGCAGCAGGTAAGGAAAGAGAGGGGGCCAGGGGGGAGAGACAGGGAGGGCCCAGGATGCACAAGAGAGGCAACGGGGCCCCAGTGGCCCAGGACTCACCGCGACTCTCGCTCTCAGCGCTGCTGGCACAATTTAGCCGTTCAGATGCTTCTTTCCCCTCCTCTCCGCCCTGCCTCTTCTGCAGCTCCAGACTCTAGGCCGTCCTCCACCTAAAGAGGATACATGGGTGTCTTACCGCTCTTACGAGATGAGGCTTCCTAGGCACGTAGCCTAGCTCGCTCGTGCACTACACGCCCGTACCCAACTCCCGGTTACGCGTACAGACCCTGCGGTGCACGTTGGTGGCCTGGCCCGCTGCGGGCTACGAAGGGGGATCCTCCCTCCCTCACCTGCAGGGACAGGCTCTCTCTTGCCTGCGGCAGGAAGGCAGCTGGCAGCCAGAGCGCCTTCAGTTTCTTCTGCTTTACCTTTCGTTGGCGTCTCCAGCTTCAGCCGAGGCAGCTCCTGTCCACAGCCGGGAAGGGCTCTGTGTGTCCCTTTTCGCCCCCGCGCTGCGAGGATGGCAACACCGGGCAGAGAGAAGCCACGCAAGCCTGAGACGGCTGCAGTCAACGGCATCCCCGGGGGAAGGACAGACAACCACGTCCTCAGCACGGTCTCTGGGAGAGGGAAAGAAGAAACAGCGACCGTCATTACCGTCGATCGACCCTGGCCAAAGCCCCTCCTTGCGCAGGGGCTTCTGGACACACCGCCCCTTCCCCGCGCTACTGCTAAGGGCCCCTGCGCCGAGGGGGAATCCAGTGCGCTCGAGGGCCGGCTCGCTGCCTTCACGACAGGGCCTGGGGGCGGCCAAGGGCTACGCAGCACGCTTCCGGGGAGGTGCCGGGGCTGGGGGCAGGCGCACGGGGCAAGGGGGGGGCCAGGGGAGGCTGAGCGGGAGCTCCGGTGAGCCGGGGAGGCGGCGGCCATCATCTGCGCCCTGGGCAGGGGGAAAAGGTCCTCCTCCTTTCCCTCTTCCCTTCTGTCAGCTCCCGGGGAACTCACCGCTTCTCGGGGAGCGGCCGCACCTGGAAGCCCCCAGAAATCAACACGAATCCAACCCCAAAAATACACCGCGCCTACCGTACGCGGCACGGCCGCCCGGCACCCGAGCGCCGGAACACCGCGCCTCCCGCCGCGCCCCGGCGAGCCACGTGACAGGGCCGGCAGCCACTGCGCCAGGACTACAGCTCCCGGCACGCTCTGCGCCACAACACGGCCGCCCGGCAGCCCCCCGCCACAAGGACTACAGCTCCCGGCACGCTCTGCGCCACAACACGGCCGCCCGGCAGCCGCGCGCCGCAAGGACTACAGCTCCCGCCATGCTCTGCGCCACAACGAGGCCGCCCGGCAGCCCCCCGCCACAAGGACTACAGCTCCCGCCATGCTCTGCGCCACAACACGGCCGCCCGGCAGCCGCGCGCCGCAAGGACTACAGCTCCCGGCATGCTCTGCGCCACAACACGGCCGCCCGGCAGCCCCCCGCCACAAGGACTACAGCTCCCGGCACGCTCTGCGCCACAACACGGCCGCCCGGCAGCCCCCCGCCACAAGGACTACAGCTCCCGGCACGCTCTGCGCCACAACATGGCCGCCCGGCAGCCCCCCGCCACAAGGACTACAGCTCCCGCCATGCTCTGCGCCACAACACGGCCGCCCGCCCAGCCGGCAGACGCACCACCACAGCTCCCGCCACGCCGCGAGCCCGCCCTCCCCGCTCTCTCACCCTGCGGGGCACCGTCCCTCCCGCCGATGCACCCGGAAGCCCCACCGAGCCCTCAGCACAGCCTCGCTCTCCCCACCGCCCGCTCCGACCCGCCGCTGCCCCGCCGCAGCCCTCCTCGGGGCTTGACCCGGCACGCAGCGGCCCCCCACCCAGCCCCCGCTCACCTCCTCCCTCGCTACACTCGCAGCCCGCTGACGCTCGGCCACAGCTCCGCTCCGCCCCGCCCTCGGCTCACACTGGCCCCCCGGAGCAGGGCACCACCCCTTTTCCAGGGAGGAGCCGGCACCGCCAGCCCCACGGCCCGCACCTGGGGCTCCTCCAGCCAGACCCCGCCCACAGCTGAGGCGCAGCAGCAACGGGGGGCCCCCTCCCCTCACCCCCACAGTGCACCACCTCCTCCCCCGGGCTCCATCACAGCCCCTTGCCCCACGCCAAGGGAGCGCAAACGCAGCCCTCAGGCCAAAGGAGAGGGCAGCTGTTGGTGCAGGCGCGCACGTAACAAGTCCCAGGAGCGATTCGTGGCTCAGGGTCCCCAACGCTCCCCCTGCCCCAAGGCCACCTCGGCCGCCGTTGCCGCAGCCGCACGGAGCTGGTGGTGGCTGGGATAGTGCTCATTTTCTCCACAGTAGCTAGGAAGGGATACGTTTTGGATTTATGCTCAAAACACCGTTAATAATGTAGAGATGTTTTGGTTCTTGCTGAGCACTGCTTCCACAGTCAGGGCCTCTTCTGGTTCTCTCAGTGCCCCACCAGCAAGTAGGCTGGGACAGCTGGGAAAGCTTTCCCAGCTAACTGACCAAAGGGATATTCCATACCATTTGACATCATGCTCAGCACACGCAGCTGGGGGAAGAAGGGGGAGTCCTTGGGGGGGGGGGGGCTACGGCATTTCTCTCCCTAAGTAACCATGACACATGACAGAGCCCTGCTTTCCCAGAGGTGGCTCAACACCTGCCCGCCGAAAAGGAGGAGTGAATTAATTCCTTGCTTTGCTTCCACGCACAGCTTTTGCTTTACCTATTAAACAGTCTTGATCTCAGCCCATGATTTTTCTCACTTTTACCCTTCCAGCTCTCTCCCCCAGCCCACTGAGGGTGGAGCGAGCAAGCAGCTCCCTGGTGCAGAGTTGCCAGCTGGGGCTAAACCACGGCACGCGCTTGTCCGCGTTTGGCAGGGAAGGGACCGTCCGTCGCCTGGCTCCTGGAGCGACAGGCTGCTGGGCAGAGGGGGAGGCCACCAAAGGTGAGGAGCAGGGCACAGGACAGTAGGAAGAGAGAAGAGAAGAGAAGAGCGGCAGCCAGCTGGACGGGGGCGGGGGGGCGTGTGTGCGTGTAGTGAGAAGGCACGAGGCAGGGAACAGGACGGCCAGAGAAGGACAGGGAGCCTGACGGAGGTGGAGATACAAGCAGCAGAGAGAGGGGAAGAGAGGCAGCAGAAAGAGGGGGGAAGAGCAGGACACAGACCAACAAAGAAGGAAGAGGAGCAGGCTGGAGACGCACAAAGAACCTGGGGCAGGCAGCACGACAGCGAGGGAGGAAAGAAGAATAGGGGCAGGAAGCTGGACCGAGCGCGATGGAGACAGACAAGACAAGCGACAAGAACAGGGCAGAAAGGGAAGAATGAAGCCACGGGGACAGGGAGCCGAGACAGCCAACAACGGAGGGAAGGGGCCGGGGAGGGAACACCACAAAACAAACCATGGGGCTACGTGGTACAGAGCACGAGAAGGCAGAGAATTAAGAATTAGGGACAGGGAGCCAGAGAAACAACAACAAAAAAAAACACCCAAAACAAAGGGAGATGGGGAGCAAAAGGAATCGCAATGCGTACAGAAAGGAGAGAGAAACAATTCTAAAACAGGGTCACGGGGAAGCCAGAGACAGCAAGATGGAGAAAGGACAAAAGCTACAGGCTACAGGGCAGAGAGGGAAGAATTAATGAATAGACACAGAGAGCTGGGCAGAAAGAGATGGAGAAAGGCTGAAGATCACACGGCCAACAGGGAAGAGAGAAGAGAGGGAGGAATTTTCAAAACAGGGGCAAGAAGCCAGAGAGAGGGAGAGAGGCGCAACAATAAAATGGGGACAAGCCACAGGGCGGCGAGGAGGGAATCGATGAATAAGAACAGGAGACCAAAGAGAACACAATGTAGAATGGAAAAAAGGAACAGCGGCCTACAGGGAAGGAGGAATTAAAGATCAGGCACTGGGAGGCAGACAGAGACACATGAAGAAACAAGTAGGAAAAAAAAAAAAAAAAAACCACACAACGGCAATGGGCTACAAAGACAGACAGAGAGGGAAGAAATAAAACATAGCAGCAAGGAGCTGGACAGAGAGAGATGAGGACAAACAAATAGCACGGGTCTATGTGACAGAGAACGTGGAATTAGAACACAGAGAGGGGGAGCTGGACAGAAAGAGAGGCCGAGAGAAAAATCTAGACGGGCTACGGCGGGCAGAGGCAGGAATTAAAACCTAGGGACAGGGAGCTGGACAGAGGGAGACGGAGATCACAGGGAACAGCGGCGGGTGCAGGAAGAACAGGAATTCAAGAATAGGGAAAGGGAGCTGGACAGAGAAGAACTCAGGCAGGCAAGTAACAGTAGCAGGGTACAGAGCAGAGCAGACGAACTAAAAAGCGCGGCGGGAGCGTTGAGGCAGACAGAGAGAGATTAAGAAAAAAGTCACGGGCTACGTGGCAAAGCAGGAGGAACTCAGAAACGGGGATGGCAACCAAGGGAGAGTGAGCTGGTGAAGGATAACGGGTATTCAAAGTGAGGGACGGGGAGCTGGGAAAAGCGAGGCAGAGAAAAACAGAATCACAGAGAGAATCACACAAAGCCAAAAAAGAAGAAACTGAACAACAGGAACAGGTGTCACCAAAGCGATGAAATCAACCAACCAGAGACGGTGTTCCATTACGGGAACACGGAGCGTACGAATCAGCGCATCTGTCGATCTGCATTTTAGTCCCTAGGCGATCGTTAATGTCAGCAGAACAACAGACAACGTGCTTCTGTCAGAAAAGGATGACAAAACGCGGTTTCGTGTAGCGCACTGAGAAAACTAGCCAAGACTGCCAAGATTAAGAGCCAAGAAGGTAAAAGGCAATTCTGGCAGGGGGAGATCGCGACCACCGACTCACGGACCACCACCGAGCCTGCGCAGTGATTTACATACGGAACGAGCCAGTTTGTACCGATCAGTAGACAGGACGATAATGAATATGTATGAATACGTAAAATTTTGATCTACAAATTCTACGGGAAAGGTGTGTGAGGTACGCACGCCAGGAGAAGCGATCCCCCGTGCATCTGGCGCCGTGAATAAAGAACGCCTGCTCTTTAATACTAAATCGGCGTTGAGGAGTTGTTTCTGATTTTACCGCGTTTTTCGGTAACACACGGAGTCAGACCAAGAGGGCCAGAGAAAGACAAAATACCGACAGGCTACAGAACAGAGCAGGAGGAATAAAAAAATAAAAACGGAGCCAGAGCCAGGCAGAGAGAGGCGGAGAAAGAACAAGTAGCCACAGGCTACAGGACAGAGAGAGGGAGGCCTGAAAAGACGGGGAGGCAGGGAGCCACTCAGAGCGAGATGGAGAAAGAAGGGGCGGGGGGGCGCCAAAAAAAAAAAAAAAAAAAATTTTGCAGCAGGTAAGGAAAGAGAGGGGGCCAGGGGGGAGAGACAGGGAGGGCCCAGGATGCACAAGAGAGGCAACGGGGCCCCAGTGGCCCAGGACTCACCGCGACTCTCGCTCTCAGCGCTGCTGGCACAATTTAGCCGTTCAGATGCTTCTTTCCCCTCCTCTCCGCCCTGCCTCTTCTGCAGCTCCAGACTCTAGGCCGTCCTCCACCTAAAGAGGATACATGGGTGTCTTACCGCTCTTACGAGATGAGGCTTCCTAGGCACGTAGCCTAGCTCGCTCGTGCACTACACGCCCGTACCCAACTCCCGGTTACGCGTACAGACCCTGCGGTGCACGTTGGTGGCCTGGCCCGCTGCGGGCTACGAAGGGGGATCCTCCCTCCCTCACCTGCAGGGACAGGCTCTCTCTTGCCTGCGGCAGGAAGGCAGCTGGCAGCCAGAGCGCCTTCAGTTTCTTCTGCTTTACCTTTCGTTGGCGTCTCCAGCTTCAGCCGAGGCAGCTCCTGTCCACAGCCGGGAAGGGCTCTGTGTGTCCCTTTTCGCCCCCGCGCTGCGAGGATGGCAACACCGGGCAGAGAGAAGCCACGCAAGCCTGAGACGGCTGCAGTCAACGGCATCCCCGGGGGAAGGACAGACAACCACGTCCTCAGCACGGTCTCTGGGAGAGGGAAAGAAGAAACAGCGACCGTCATTACCGTCGATCGACCCTGGCCAAAGCCCCTCCTTGCGCAGGGGCTTCTGGACACACCGCCCCTTCCCCGCGCTACTGCTAAGGGCCCCTGCGCCGAGGGGGAATCCAGTGCGCTCGAGGGCCGGCTCGCTGCCTTCACGACAGGGCCTGGGGGCGGCCAAGGGCTACGCAGCACGCTTCCGGGGAGGTGCCGGGGCTGGGGGCAGGCGCACGGGGCAAGGGGGGGGCCAGGGGAGGCTGAGCGGGAGCTCCGGTGAGCCGGGGAGGCGGCGGCCATCATCTGCGCCCTGGGCAGGGGGAAAAGGTCCTCCTCCTTTCCCTCTTCCCTTCTGTCAGCTCCCGGGGAACTCACCGCTTCTCGGGGAGCGGCCGCACCTGGAAGCCCCCAGAAATCAACACGAATCCAACCCCAAAAATACACCGCGCCTACCGTACGCGGCACGGCCGCCCGGCACCCGAGCGCCGGAACACCGCGCCTCCCGCCGCGCCCCGGCGAGCCACGTGACAGGGCCGGCAGCCACTGCGCCAGGACTACAGCTCCCGGCACGCTCTGCGCCACAACACGGCCGCCCGGCAGCCCCCCGCCGCAAGGACTACAGCTCCCGCCATGCTCTGCGCCACAACATGGCCGCCCGGCAGCCCCCCGCCACAAGGACTACAGCTCCCGCCATGCTCTGCGCCACAACATGGCCGCCCGCCCAGCCGGCAGACGCACCACCACAGCTCCCGCCACGCCGCGAGCCCGCCCTCCCCGCTCTCTCACCCTGCGGGGCACCGTCCCTCCCGCCGATGCACCCGGAAGCCCCACCGAGCCCTCAGCACAGCCTCGCTCTCCCCACCGCCCGCTCCGACCCGCCGCTGCCCCGCCGCAGCCCTCCTCGGGGCTTGACCCGGCACGCAGCGGCCCCCCACCCAGCCCCCGCTCACCTCCTCCCTCGCTACACTCGCAGCCCGCTGACGCTCGGCCACAGCTCCGCTCCGCTCCGCCCTCGGCTCACACTGGCCCCCCGGAGCAGGGCACCACCCCTTTTCCAGGGAGGAGCCGGCACCGGCAGCCCCACTGCCCGCACCTGGGGCTCCTCCAGCCAGACCCCGCCCACAGCTGAGGCGCAGCAGCAACGGGGGGCCCCCTCCCCTCACCCCCACAGTGCACCACCTCCTCCCCCGGGCTCCATCACAGCCCCTTGCCCCACGCCAAGGGAGCGCAAACGCAGCCCTCAGGCCAAAGGAGAGGGCAGCTGTTGGTGCAGGCGCGCACGTAACAAGTCCCAGGAGCGATTCGTGGCTCAGGGTCCCCAACGCTCCCCCTGCCCCAAGGCCACCTCGGCCGCCGTTGCCGCAGCCGCACGGAGCTGGTGGTGGCTGGGATAGTGCTCATTTTCTCCACAGTAGCTAGGAAGGGATACGTTTTGGATTTATGCTCAAAACACCGTTAATAATGTAGAGATGTTTTGGTTCTTGCTGAGCACTGCTTCCACAGTCAGGGCCTCTTCTGGTTCTCTCAGTGCCCCACCAGCAAGTAGGCTGGGACAGCTGGGAAAGCTTTCCCAGCTAACTGACCAAAGGGATATTCCATACCATTTGACATCATGCTCAGCACACGCAGCTGGGGGAAGAAGGGGGAGTCCTTGGGGGGGGGGGGGGGGCTACGGCATTTCTCTCCCTAAGTAACCATGACACATGACAGAGCCCTGCTTTCCCAGAGGTGGCTCAACACCTGCCCGCCGAAAAGGAGGAGTGAATTAATTCCTTGCTTTGCTTCCACGCACAGCTTTTGCTTTACCTATTAAACAGTCTTGATCTCAGCCCATGATTTTTCTCACTTTTACCCTTCCAGCTCTCTCCCCCAGCCCACTGAGGGTGGAGCGAGCAAGCAGCTCCCTGGTGCAGAGTTGCCAGCTGGGGCTAAACCACGGCACGCGCTTGTCCGCGTTTGGCAGGAAAGGGACCGTCCGTCGCCTGGCTCCTGGAGCGACAGGCTGCTGGGCAGAGGGGGAGGCCACCAAAGGTGAGGAGCAGGGCACAGGACAGTAGGAAGAGAGAAGAGAAGAGAAGAGCGGCAGCCAGCTGGACGGGGGCGGGGGGGCGTGTGTGCGTGTAGTGAGAAGGCACGAGGCAGGGAACAGGACGGCCAGAGAAGGACAGGGAGCCTGACGGAGGTGGAGATACAAGCAGCAGAGAGAGGGGAAGAGAGGCAGCAGAAAGAGGGGGGAAGAGCAGGACACAGACCAACAAAGAAGGAAGAGGAGCAGGCTGGAGACGCACAAAGAACCTGGGGCAGGCAGCACGACAGCGAGGGAGGAAAGAAGAATAGGGGCAGGAAGCTGGACCGAGCGCGATGGAGACAGACAAGACAAGCGACAAGAACAGGGCAGAAAGGGAAGAATGAAGCCACGGGGACAGGGAGCCGAGACAGCCAACAACGGAGGGAAGGGGCCGGGGAGGGAACACCACAAAACAAACCATGGGGCTACGTGGTACAGAGCACGAGAAGGCAGAGAATTAAGAATTAGGGACAGGGAGCCAGAGAAACAACAACAAAAAAAACCACCCAAAACAAAGGGAGATGGGGAGCAAAAGGAATCGCAATGCGTACAGAAAGGAGAGAGAAACAATTCTAAAACAGGGTCACGGGGAAGCCAGAGACAGCAAGATGGAGAAAGGACAAAAGCTACAGGCTACAGGGCAGAGAGGGAAGAATTAATGAATAGACACAGAGAGCTGGGCAGAAAGAGATGGAGAAAGGCTGAAGATCACACGGCCAACAGGGAAGAGAGAAGAGAGGGAGGAATTTTCAAAACAGGGGCAAGAAGCCAGAGAGAGGGAGAGAGGCGCAACAATAAAATGGGGACAGGCCACAGGGCGGCGAGGAGGGAATCGATGAATAAGAACAGGAGACCAAAGAGAACACAATGTAGAATGGAAAAAAGGAACAGCGGCCTACAGGGAAGGAGGAATTAAAGATCAGGCACTGGGAGGCAGACAGAGACACATGAAGAAACAAGTAGGAAAAAAAAAAAAAAAAAACCACACAACGGCAATGGGCTACAAAGACAGACAGAGAGGGAAGAAATAAAACATAGCAGCAAGGAGCTGGACAGAGAGAGATGAGGACAAACAAATAGCACGGGTCTACGTGACAGAGAACGTGGAATTAGAACACAGAGAGGGGGAGCTGGACAGAGAGAGAGGCCGAGAGAAAAATCTAGACGGGCTACGGCGGGCAGAGGCAGGAATTAAAACCTAGGGACAGGGAGCTGGACAGAGGGAGACGGAGATCACAGGGAACAGCGGCGGGTGCAGGAAGAACAGGAATTCAAGAATAGGGAAAGGGAGCTGGACAGAGAAGAACTCAGGCAGGCAAGAACAGTAGCAGGGTACAGAGCAGAGCAGACGAACTAAAAAGCGCGGCGGGAGCGTTGAGGCAGACAGAGAGAGATTAAGAAAAAAGTCACGGGCTACGTGGCAAAGCAGGAGGAACTCAGAAACGGGGATGGCAACCAAGGGAGAGTGAGCTGGTGAAGGATAACGGGTATTCAAAGTGAGGGACGGGGAGCTGGGAAAAGCGAGGCAGAGAAAAACAGAATCACAGAGAGAATCACACAAAGCCAAAAAAGAAGAAACTGAACAACAGGAACAGGTGTAACCAAAGCGATGAAATCAACCAACCAGAGACGGTGTTCCATTACGGGAACACGGAGCGTACGAATCAGCGCATCTGTCGATCTGCATTTTAGTCCCTAGGCGATCGTTAATGTCAGCAGAACAACAGACAACGTGCTTCTGTCAGAAAAGGATGACAAAACGCGGTTTCGTGTAGCGCACTGAGAAAACTAGCCAAGACTGCCAAGATTAAGAGCCAAGAAGGTAAAAGGCAATTCTGGCAGGGGGAGATCGCGACCACCGACTCACGGACCACCACCGAGCCTGCGCAGTGATTTACATACGGAACGAGCCAGTTTGTACCGATCAGTAGACAGGACGATAATGAATATGTATGAATACGTAAAATTTTGATCTACAAATTCTACGGGAAAGGTGTGTGAGGTACGCACGCCAGGAGAAGCGATCCCCCGTGCATCTGGCGCCGTGAATAAAGAACGCCTGCTCTTTAATACTAAATCGGCGTTGAGGAGTTGTTTCCGATTTTACCGCGTTTTTCGGTAACACACGGAGTCAGACCAAGAGGGCCAGAGAAAGACAAAATACCGACAGGCTACAGAACAGAGCAGGAGGAATAAAAAAATAAAAATGGAGCCAGAGCCAGGCAGAGAGAGGCGGAGAAAGAACAAGTAGCCACAGGCTACAGGACAGAGAGAGGGAGGACTGAAAAGACGGGGAGGCAGGGAGCCACTCAGAGCGAGATGGAGAAAGGGGGGGGGGTGCAAAAAAAAAAAACTAAAAAAAATTTTGCAGCAGGTAAGGAAAGAGAGGGGGCCAGGGGGGAGAGACAGGGAGGGCCCAGGATGCACAAGAGAGGCAACGGGGCCCCAGTGGCCCAGGACTCACCGCGACTCTCGCTCTCAGCGCTGCTGGCACAATTTAGCCGTTCAGATGCTTCTTTCCCCTCCTCTCCGCCCTGCCTCTTCTGCAGCTCCAGACTCTAGGCCGTCCTCCACCTGAAGAGAATACAAGGGTGTCTCACAGCTCTTACGAGATGAGGCTTCCTAGGCACGTAGCGTAGCCTAGCTCACTCGTGCCGGAGCTGGGGGCAGGAGCACGGGGCAAGGGGGGCCAGGGGAGGCTGAGGGGGAGCTCTGGTGAGCTGGGGAGTCGGCTATCTTCTGCACCCTGGGCAGGGGGAAAGGTCATCCTCCTCCTCCTCCTCCTTTCCCTCTTCCCTTCTATCAGCTCCTGGGTAACTCCTGGGGCTGCCCTCACCCGCTCGCCTTTAGCATACCAGAAGCCTGCCTCGGCAGGTCGTTTGAAGCTTCCCATCCCACCAGCCCCAGTAGTGCAGGCACACAAGGAGACACCCCGGCACCCACCAAAGGGGCTCGCTCACCTCACCGGCAGCCCTAGGCCTCACCCGACACAGGGAATCGTGTCCGACACACCACCACGCTGCAGCAGGAGCGGAGGAGGCCTTTCCTTACCAGGAAGCAGCAACGAGCACGGCGGCATCACCTCGCAGGCACCGCAGCATCGCAGGGCTGTCACCTGCGGAGAGAGCAATGCGGATCACAGGGACACCACCGCGCGTGCGCGGCTCCCGGGCTCAGTACCCAACTCTGGTCGCTGGGCAGCAGCATTATCTGAATTACTCTTCTCGATTAATACCATCCAGAAACCGTAACTTGGCTGCATCCACAGAGCTTCTATTCCTCTGCACCTTTCCCCCTCGCAGCCCCAGCAGCACCGTTCATTGCCTCTGCACCAAACAGCAAAGCGTCTCGAGCATTTCAGTCCTTTCCTCTCGACTGCTTAAAAAAATCTGGTGCTTGCTACTGTCCATGCCACTGCCCCCCCCGCCCATGCCTGAGGGAGGAGAAGCAGCACAGCAAACCTGGGGAACAAGGTTGGGTCCCCCACCCCCGCAGAATAAGCCCCAGGAACTGCTTGTAGGCATGTGGCATCAGGGTTGTGATAGGGTTTTGTTTTGGTTTTCTTTTTTTTCCCCTGCCTTCTTTACATAATGTAATAATTGGGGTTGCTTTTCCAAACTACTGAGTTCTGTGGGGACTTTTTGTGCTTTTACCCTACAAAAAATGGTCATTTTCACTTTCGGTTTTGTGCATGAGAATGGTTGGTGGGTGCTTTTAGGTGGTTGTTCCTTCCCCACCACCACCCTTTTTTTCCCTTTCCAGCTGCACAAATCCAGCTGGAGTTGGCTTTCCCAGAAGCCCCAAGTTGTTTTCTTTCCACCAGAATTCTTTCTGTTTTTTTCACCCCCCATTGCAGACCCAGAGTCAGGGGGTTTGAGGTATTTTTGTGCCCAGGCAGCAGCTCCCAGGCTGCATAAGCAGCCCCACAGGGGGAAGTCCCCGTTTGAGGGAATCGGCCCCAAATTGGGATGGGAAAGTGAAGACAAGGGAAAAAAAAACCTGAATAACCTGAAAAAGAACACCTACTCCAGCCCACCAAGCACCGGTCACCTTGCCTGACTCACCTCCAGGGCCCAGATGACGCTCGGCTCATCGCTTAGCGCCCTCGGATCACAAAAAAAAAAGAGTAAAACCCATAATGGAGCCCTATAGCCATCAGTCACATCTTCCCTCCAGTACTACACAGACTCACCTTCTTCCAGCGCTCCCCTGGGCTCTCCTCCGTTGCCCTGCACGACTCATCCACCTGCACCTGGAAAAACAGTGTTACTGAACAAGTCACCTGGAGGCACAGCAACAGCTTAACCATTCCACAGCTCTTGCGCCCCCGTAGGAATACCATCTAGAGCCCAACTACAGCCTGCCGTTAAAGGAAATGCGTTAAATCAAACGTTAAGCCCTCGCACGTACAAGCCGGAACAGCAAACCCACGGCACGCTCGCGCACCCAGGGCGCAGCCCGACGGAGGTCCACGCGCACCTCGCCGGTTTGATGCGGAGCCGCCCAGCATCCCTGAGAGCACAGCTGCAGGCGCAACAGCAGTTTCACCTACACCCATCTCAGCGCGCAGCGCTTCTGAAGCTTTAAGCTGAAAGCCCTACCTTGACCCTTGGCCACACTAGAAGCGAGCCGTGGCTAGGACTCCACAGAAACACAGCAACACAAATTGCACACCCACAGCGGCGACAGCCTTGCAACTATTTAGACCAGGAACAACAGAGAAAAGTAAAACAGCTTCATCACCCGCACAGGAAAAGCAGCAGACGGAGACAAAGGGTCAGCATTCACAGCCCTTACAGAACACAGGCGTTCTCTCTCCTTCCACTCCTAAACCCATCCCCACTTAGGTCTAAATATCGCAGCCCTGCTGGGGCAATATCGAGAGCGGGGAACAAGAGCCCTGCCGCCAGCCGTTTGTGCGGCAGGACACAAAAACAGAGGGACATGTTTTGCCACACACAACCCTGAATCTCCTGAAAATTTATGTTTACCAAAAATAGCCATTTGGAACATATTCCCAAAAACATTCGGCAATGAAACGCTTACGTGTTTGACACCCGCACATTTTTGGGGAACTTGCTATTTGCTTCCTGGTTTTGCTGGTCTTCCCTCAGAAGTTCTACCTGCAGCCAAGTTATTCCCACCCGCCCGACCAGTTCAACCGTTCACCTTCCTGGTATTACCAGCACATTGACACAGGCGAGGAACTTAACTGCTCTTCTAAAACTATCCAAATGACAATCACAGCCCTGAAAGAGGAGTGGAAGAGAAGAAAAGGAGAGATCAGGCAGCAAAGATGCCCTGCAGGCTGCTGCCAGCCAACACTGCACTCTTTTGTTAAAGCCACCCCGCCCCCCCAAACGCAAAAAAAAAGCCCCATGACTTTGTGGAGTGCGGTTTTTTTTTCTTTTCCGCAGTCCTTCTGGAGCTCATCCCTGTCTCAGCATCTTGTCTTGTCAGAGCATGAAGATGCAGATGATCTGTATCCCGACGACATCTGCATGGGATGAATACATTTTCAGAAATAGACCAGATCTGTGAGACTCCTGTCACCTTTGTGGTTTTAATAATCATAACTCAATTTTGTCGACTGACACACTTGTGAGAACTAACTTTGAAACTTAGCCTCTCCTTGGGGAAAGAAACGTGTTAGACACCAAATGAAACTGATTCAGAGCTCCGAACCACGATGGAGCCGATAGAGCTGCTGTGACTTAGTTTGTATGATTAATTAATTGGTTAATAACTATCCTAAGCAGCACAGAAAGAAGAGCTGGACCCAAAGAGGGTGCGCTACGCTGGATCCAAAAAGCACCCTTCCTCCAGAGACCCGCCTCAGGTGGCGAGTTCGCTCTGGTGCATGCCGGCCTCCCGAACTTCGGGGTCCGATGTGACCGGACCCCCACCTCCGGGGAGGGTCCGCGTACCCTGCCCAACCCCTGCTTTCCCCTGCAGCCCCCAATGCCCCCACCCCACCCCACCCCCCCAGCCTGCACAAGCAGCCAAACCGGCTTCTGCTTTTGGCCCCCAAACCAGCTCACTTTGGGACCGTTTCTGAGCCAAAAAGCCCAGCTGCTGAGCCTGTTCTCAAGTCCCAAAAATGCAGCACTCGACCTCTGCTCCTCAGCCCCAAACCACACGACTTAGTCCCCTCGGTCAGGCCCTCAAAACGCACGACTCGATCTGTTTCAGGGCCCCGGCGTCAGCCACAGGAGCCTGCTCTCACGGCCCAGGAACAGAAGAGCTGCGCTCTCCCCGCTCAGGGACCAAACCAGCTGAGCCTGGCTGCGTCCCGGCCCCCTCCGCAGTCCCCACGGGCAACGCTCAGGGCCGCGGAGAGCGCAGCCACCCCGCAGCCCCGCACCCCCACGGCCCACGCGGGCACTGTCGGGGAGGCCTCGGGAACTGAACTGCGCGGGCCCGGCCCCGCACCCCGGCGGGGCAGCCCAGCGCCGGCCCGGCAGCGCTTTCCTCCTGCTCTCGCAGGCCTCGTTTCCCCGGCACCGCCGGGCCTGCACCCCAACCCCACAGGGGGCCGGGCCCAGCCCGCCTCCAGCAAACCGCGGCGGCAGCAGCCGGGGTCCCTGCCTGCCTCGCGGCCAAGGGGGCACCCGCCCGGCACCGCAGGGGCCCCCGCCGGGGTCGCCGCCGCCGCCCGACCCCGACGAGGAGCAGCCGAGAGCCGGGTGGGGCTGCCCCTACTTCCCCACGGCCGGGCACGGGCTCGGCCCCAAAACCCAACCACCGACCCACGACAGCGCTCGGCCCGGGGCCGCTGCTGCCCGCAACCCCCCCCCCCCCGGGGACTCCGCGGACCGGGAGACCCCACAGCCGAAACCCGCCGACCCACAGCGCGCCCAGCCACGCACGCGGCTCCTCACCTGCCCCCCGGCGCGGCTCCGGCTGCCCCACGGCCCGGCACGGAGCCGAACCCGGCCACCGGACCATCCGCCGCCCCCCCGCAACCCCCGGACGCTCCGGGCCGGTTCTCGTCCCTTTTCGCTCCGACGCCTCGAGCCGAGCCGGCCCCGCTCCTCCGAGCTACCGGCGGTGCCCGCTCTGCTGCTCGGGGCCGGGCCCTGTTCTCACCCAGCCGCGAGAAGCCGCCCCGGGGTCTCCTCGGTGCGTCCAGCCCCGTGCCGTGCCGGAGCGGGGAGAGCCGGGTACGAGCGCGGAGCCCTGGGGCAGGGGTTGCCCCAGTGCCGCCGACGGTGTGGGGGTGTGTGTCGTCGTCCCCCGCCCCACGCGGGGGGCGCACACACGGTACACCCGCGGGCAGGGGCATCCCCGGGGAGCCGTGCGGCCGGGCTGCGCCGTAGGAGGGGAAGGTGATGTTGGTTTCCCATTTTCCCCGCAGCCTGATCCTCCCCCCTCCCCCGTACTGAGTTGCCCCCCCCGCCCACCCCTTCCCGCGCGTTACAGCCCGCGAAAAAGCTTTTAACAACCCCATCGACAACACTCCCTTTATCCCTCTTCCAGCAGCAGCAGCAGCGAGAGATTAAGCCAACTGCAGCAGAGAGGAGGAAGGCAAGGAGAGCCTTTTCAAGCAAGGGCAGGACAAAAATGCACGGCGTGGACAGGCACAGGAGAGGCTGCGTTATCTGGAAAGCACAACACCTACCCAAGGGCAGAAAATAAGGAACGAATCGTTTGCAAGGAGCTGCAGCAGACAGATCACCTTTTTCTTTATTGCTCTCCTGCCCTTTGTTATCCAAAGCGATAGGCTTCACCACCGGGCAGAAAATAGCTGCCTAGATTTACACGGACAACCAGAAACAATCAAGCCACCCAGGAAAAAGTTCACAGCAGAGGTATAACACATCAGCAGCTAAAACATTTGTTACGCAGGCACAACCAGGCACTAAACAAAGGCTTTCCAACATTGGAGATCTAGAACAGGTAGACATTAGCACAGAAGCGCAAGGGGCTCCGTCACCCTGCGCAAATCTCCCCGTGCCTACACACGCACACGTTCAGAAGTTTTTTATCAGAAAACGCCCGACTGAGCCATTTGCCACAGTCACGAGACTCACGACATGACACACGAGGTGGGCCCAGAGTTTTAAGGCAAAAATACCTCCCCCGCCCCCCACCCGAGATCTTTCAGGCTCCAGACCTGCCATCTCCCCGCACCAAACCTCCCCGGCCAAAGGGTTTCAGGTGGCCCAAAACACAGTACACAGAAAATAAACGGGGAAAGCCCTACATTGTGCAAAAGCGAACGATGCCCGACCAGGGCTTCTCTGCGGGGCCCGAGCTCGGCACGGAGCCCCCCCCCCCCCGGCACGAGCACGGGCCCGGGCCGGGCACGGAGCCCCCCCCCCCCCGGCACGAGCACGGGCCCGGGCCGGGCACGGAGCCCACCCCCCCCGGCACGAGCACGGGCCCGGGCCGGGCACGGAGCCCACCCCCCGGCACGACAACGGGCCCGGGCCGGGCACGGAGCCCACCCCCCGCCGCCCGGCCCCGGGGCCGGCACGGAGCCGACCCCCGGCACGAGCACGGGCCCGGGCCGGTCACGGAGCCGACCCCCGGCACGAGCACAGGCCCGGGCCGGTCACGGAGCCGACCCCCCCCCCCCCGCCCGGCCCCGGGCCCGGCACGGAGGAGCCAGCCCCCCCCCCCACCCCGCCCGGCCCCGGGGCCGGCACGGAGGAGCCAGCCCCACCCTCCCCCGCCCGGCCCCGGGGCCGGCACGGAGGAGCCGGCCCCCCCCCCACCCCGCCCGGCCCCGGAGGAGCCGGCCCCCCCCCCCACCCCGCCCGGCCCCGGAGGAGCCGGCCCCCCCCCTCCCCCGCCCGGCCCCGGAGGAGCCGGCCCCCCCCTCCCCCGCCCGGCCCCGGAGGAGCCGGCCCCCCCCTCCCCCGCCCGGCCCCGGAGGAGCCGGCCCCCCCCCTCCCCCGCCCGGCCCCGGAGGAGCCGGCCCCCCCCTCCCCCGCCCGGCCCCGGAGGAGCCGGCCCCCCCCTCCCCCGCCCGGCCCCGGAGGAGCCGGCCCCCCCCTCCCCCGCCCGGCCCCGGAGGAGCCGGCCCCCCCCTCCCCCGCCCGGCCCCGGAGGAGCCGGCCACCCCCTCCCCCGCCCGGCCCCGGAGGAGCCGGCCACCCCCTCCCCCGCCCGGCCCCGGAGGAGCCGGCCCCCCCCCTCCCCCGCCCGGCCCCGGAGGAGCCGGCCCCCCCCTCCCCCGCCCGGCCCGGAGGAGCCGGCCCCCCCCTCCCCCGCCCGGCCCCGGGGCCGGCCCGGAGGAGCCAGCCCCCCCCCTCCCCCGCCCGGCCCCGGGGCCGGCGCGACGGAGGCCCCCCCCCCCGCCCGGCCCCGGGCCCGGCGCGACGGAGCTCCCCCCCCCGCCAGGCACCGAGCCCGGCCCGGGCCCGGCGCGACGGAGCTCCCCCCCCCGCCAGGCACCGAGCCCGGCCCGGGCCGGCGACGGAGCCCCCCCCCCCCCCGGCCCAGGGTCGGGCCCGCACGGAGCCCCCCCCACCCCCGGCCCACACGGAGCCCCCACCGCTGCCCGAACTCACCCACCAGCGCTCTCCGGCCCCCGGCTACGGCCGCGCTGCTCTCTCAGGCGGCTGCCGCAGACGAGGATCGGGAGCCGCCAGGCCTCCAGGAGTCCCGAGGGGATGCCGGCCACCGCAGGGGATGGCTGCCTGCGGCCGGACTGCCGCGGCGCTCCCCGCCCAGCTCCGAGCAGTCTCCGCCGGCCACGGGCTTCCCACGCCGGGCCGCAGAGGGGCCCCGGCACCGCAAAGAGACCCCTCGCGACCCGGCCGCCCCACGCACCTCTCCCACCTCCGCTCCGCCGCGCACGCGCCACCGGAAGCCCGGGCCCCGCGGGGCGGCCCTTAGAGGGCGGCCGGAAGGACCGGCCCCCACCGGCCCCGCCCCCGCGCCGGACCGCCCCCGCGCCCAGCCGGTGAGCGCCAGCGCCCCCTGCTGGCCGGGCCGCGCTCAGCTCGCGAGGGCGCCGAGGGCCGGGCGGGGCGGGACGCGCCGGCTCGGGGCCGGCTCCTTTCGGGGCGAGCGGGCGAGCGAGAGACCCCTGCGGGCCCCGGTCACGGCCGGGCAGAGCCGCGCGCCCTCCGGGAGCGGCTGAACGGGGCTGCCGCTCGTGACACGTACCGAGCCGTCCGCGACGGGAGCGAGCAGAGGAGGAAGGGGCCGGCGGCCGCGGGGCCCTGCCCGCAGGCACGGGGGGGGGGGTGCGGGCTGGGGCCCGTGGGGCCGCCCTGCTGGGCCGCTGCCCTGCGCCGCACCGCGCTGGGGGCTGGGGCCCGACCGGCGCCGGGGGACCGGGGGCAGCCACGAGCAGGGGGCCTGAGCTTAGCCACGGCCTGCAAAACACCCCGCAGCGTGAGACGCTGCGAGGCCAAGGTGGTCCTTGGCAATGGGGGCGCCTGGGCTCGGCCTCCGCCGTACCCGTCCTGGGTCTGCGTGGCGTTCCAGGGGAACGGTGTTCTCCTTGTGCGGAAGGTGGGCTGGCCGTTCGGCCGTGCCCCGGCCGTTACCGATACTGCCAGAGGCGCTCGCACGCTCTGGCCCGTTACTGCTGCGGTACCGCGCCGTAGCCGAAAGAAGAGGTGTTGTGTTTTCTCACAAAAAAGCCTCCTACGGTCAGTGGAAGAAATAACCTCCTTCCGTGGCACTGACTCTTTTCGTCCAGTCCATAGCCGGCTTTCGGCTTTTGTCTTTACAGCATTCAGTTTGCTTTCTGCCAAGCTTTCTACCTGCTGTGAAACATTTGGATGGTTTTTTCCTGTTGCTTTTTTTCCCCCCTACTTGCTCCACAACTCCCACACCAACCACCCAGCGCGGCTCGCCTTTCAGCCCCCAGACCCAGGAGCCTTGCCCTGGGACGGCCCGTACATGTCAGCAGAGTTGTTCCAGCTCTCACCCTGTCCCTACCCAGCTGAGGACATCTGTGTCCGTGGCAGACACCCAGACACTGCCCCTGCAGCGTGGCAGTCCCCTGCCCCGTCAGTGAAAACTGCGGCAATATCGGCTAAGTTTAAAAGCGTCGGCAGGAGGTGCAGAATACGTAAATAAAGCGGCGGTTGGCTGCCGGGTATGGGTGCGATATAAATACATTTTGTTTACAGGCCTTCGTGCCTATTCAGCGTTGAACGGCACCGCAGCCCACCCACCCCGGGGCTCACGGGGCTCGGAGAAGGGTCTCTCCAAGGGCACAACCTAAGGCAGCGCAGGAAGCCCAGCTGCCACGCTCCCAGTCGCTACGGGACGCTTGCTTACAGCTACACCGACGAGGGTGCGGATGAGGCTGGAACTAGCAGAAATGCTGACTCTTCTGGCCTTTTATTTGCGGAAGGCACAGCGCGCGAGCCTCGGCGGCTCACAGGAGAAGCGTGCGGCGCTGCCGGACTCTCATTCTCAGCTCACGTACTACTGCCAAAGCTCCTGCCCTGTGCTGTGCCAGATGCCGGCTGGCGTGAGCACCTGGGCTCCTGAGGGACCCCCTTGTCCTGAGAGCCAGAGGTACTCGCTTCCCTTTGCATGAGGCCTGTAGGAGATAGACCCTGCAATTTAAAAAATCTGTATCAAACGTGGCAGACTCAAAGGGGGGCATTTTAAAAAAGGCAGGTTTGTTTTCTTTTTTAACTTTACGATCTACAGCCTAGCAAAGAGCTCCCTTTCAGTGTCAGTCGCTTGGCCTTCTCCCCTACTGACGAGGTCCCAGCCTCCCGGTGAGATCTCGCTGGAGATATTCTCAGTTTCCCTCAGGTACGGGGCTGCCCTGGCCCGAGGCCAGCGAAGAAGCTGACTTTGCCCGTGCCTGAATCAGCAACACGTCCAGCAGGCGACTTGCAGAGCCCAGGGAACCCTCGTAAAGAGGTCTGGGGGTGGGCCGCGCCACATCTGCGGCATCGGCCGTGGGAAAGGACCGGCGCAGTAAAGCAGGTGGGTGAAACCGCGGTCCGCGCCAGTACGTGCTGCTGCCTGGGGCATGGCTTTGCTGCGGGTCAAGTCAGATGCTCTCTGTAAGAGTCAGTCAGGACAAAGGCCGCAGCAGATGTCTTTTCTGCTCATTTTAACAAAGGCTGGACGGAGCCCATAGAGGAAGGCACTACGCGTCTTGCTGGGTCTGTTTGCCTGCCTTCTCGTAAGCCGTCGCGGAAACTTGCACGAGCAAAGCCTGTGCAAGCTGATGACAGCCACGCACGGTTGAAGAGGGAGCAGACGGTGAGAGCAGAGGTGCGCGCTCAGGCTGTGCGCTGGAAGCTAATGCTAATGCTGCAAAATAAAGAGTGGATTTTCTTTTTTGGGTTTAGGTGAGCGCTAAACATGACATGTGCGTGTGTGCGTGTGTCTCTCGCAGGTTTTTGTCATACACCCCACCCCCCCCGCCCCAAAAAAACCACCCGCACATGCCACGCGTTAAACAGTGGTTTTCCATTGTACTTAGACGTGCTTACATAGGTGTGTTGGTTTTTTCTTTTTTAATGCAGAAACAGCAATACGATAGATTTAATACAGCTAGCAATTAGATGGGTGTAGCTTTAGAGCGTCGGCTGTTTACAAAGCAACTGCACACCTTCTTTAACTCACAGTTTAAACAGGTAAACTTGCAGTGCATCACACGTGCTTTGTACAGTCACGGTCCACACGGCAGGCCAGATGCTTCACCCTGCCTTGTCCTTGTTCCCCCGACTCCGACGGGACCGCCGAGGCCATCCTGGGGACAGCGCCGCTTTCTAGCAGCTGGGTTGCTTGCCTGGACGCCCCACAGACAAACAGTCATTTCCCCACTGAACCTCTTCTCAAATATTTTCCTAGCCCTGCAGGCCCCAGGTCCTTTGGTTCATATTTCCTTTTTTCCGGGCTTGATGCACAGGACCGACGATTTCCAGAAATAGAAACAGAGGCTGATTCAGTCCAGGCTAAACATTCTCTGACCTAAACCAAACTGCCTTCGAAGAGATAGCTGTACTGTAGGCACCACCTCGGGAACAGAAGTTGCCCTGTCATTAAAAAAAAAAAAAAGAAGAAAAACAAGGCATTTCAGGCTGAGGAGGCTGAACGGTGTGCTGGGGGCAGTGGGGGGTTGGAAAGAAACAGTTCAGACGATTAGAGCGAGCTTGGCGTTGCAAAGCGTGCCATTATTTTTAATTTGGCAGTCAGAAGAAAATAGATTCTGACACTGATTTCCTGTGTGCTGCGGGAGTTCTCTCCTCAGCATTCCTGTGCACCATTTTACTTTTGTGTCCCGTCCGCTTCGCTTTTGTGCTGTAGCTCTCCGGTTCTAGCTACGCTTCCCACCACCCCCATTACGCTTTGACAAGCCCAGCTCTCACTGTGCTTCCCTTCCCTTCCCTTCCCGTATGCGCGTGCAGGGAAAAGCCCGCGCGTCTGCCACTACAGGACCCGCTCTGGGGGGCAGGAGAGATGACGACGCTCCCTGACAGAGGACACAGCTGAGGGGCGGTCCGCCGGGGCCGGGGAGATGGCAGCACCTTCCCTCAGCTGCCCCATCCGAGCACAGGTGCAGGTGCGCACTGAGGAGAGACAAGCAGGCAGGAGCCGCAGAGCGAGAGAGAAAATAAAATTCACGGGTGGGTGCTACTTGCGTCTCATTTTTAGCGCAAGACATTAATTCTCAGCACATTCTTGGAGCTGCCCCTTTGGGACTCACGGAGAAGAGGGAGGTTGGCCACGCGGTGCAGCCCAGCTCTGCTTCCCCTAAATGGTTTTACTGTTCAGGTGTTGCCCTAATCTGGCCGGTACCCCCGCAAAGAGTTTGGGATTTCTGCTGCCTCTCCGGGCCAGCCACAGACCCCGACTTCATCGCAGCGAATGACCCTGCACTCGTCAGAGCGGTTGCCGAGTCACATCCCGCTGCCTTCCCTGCAGAACTGGAGACCCTTTTTCAGCCCTTGCCCCCTCTTCTCTCAGCTCGTCGCCCGTCCCTTTACCAGTGCCGGCACCGATCCTGCCTCCAGCTCGCCCTGTCCCCACCTGCGAGCGCCCAACAGGAGCTAAATGTCTCCTCAAGGATGCACGGAAGAGACGCGCAGGTAACCCAGCACAGACCCCCTGCAAACATCTTCTTTCCATTTGCTTTCCTCTCCTGACACGAAGGGATGACTTAGGAAAAGCGTACTGCTCGCATTTCACCTGCACCGCTTCTACTTTCACTCTCGCTCTCCTTGGCAGTAATTAATAGCGGTGGCTGGGGGGGCTGGGGCATTCCCCCAAAGCGGCTGCGGTTACATCCGGGCGGTTGTGGCACTCCATTAGCTCTGTAGTTTTTAAATCTAAATCTTCTGGAATTGTTAGTTCTGGTCAGGAATCACCCGTACCTGCAAATTTTCTTAATAGCTACGCTTGACCCCAGCCACTGTTTAACAGCTCACCTTTATTTCTCTTCATTTAAGAACCCAAAGCTTCGTTTACTGCTTGGGTTGGAAGCAGGAGCTGTCGCTGCCTCCGAACTTTCTAACAGCCCTGTTACAATTTCAGTACTACCCGCTCCCAATTTAGCTTTCCGGGTCGATTTTCATTGTAGATTCTAAAATTTCCTTATTTTGTTTCTGATCAGGAGTCATTAATGCCTGCAGTTGATTTAATAACGGCTGCATTTAGATTGAGCTATTAATGACTCGCAACTCTATTTATGGCATAAAAAAGGACTGCCTTTATTTTTTTTAATTACAGATTAGGAATAATGACTGCCTGGTTTGTTCAGTAATAGCTGCGATTAAATTGAGTCACGACTCCTCCCTAAATAATATGTGTTTATTTGCACTCCTACAATTTAACCTCCCCTTCACCGGTCAGGGGCACCGACAAGTGCCCGCGCGTACCTCCGCGCCCCCTGCGCCGGCTCCCCAGGGAGCAGCCTCGTACCCTGACCAGAGTCTGCAGCGGCCCGTTGTCGGCCCAGCTCCTCGCCCTCGAGCGGCGGATCCGCTGCTGCCCAGAGGGGACGGAAATGGCGCGGGGTAAATGATAATGTGAAATGATAAACGAATAAAATGATCTCACAAGGGGGAAGAAAACCAGCAAAGCAAAAACCAAACCCCAAACAGAACACCATACCACTAAACCGCCTCACCGCCCCCTCAGCGCCCAAAACAGCATCCCGGGAGAAAAAAAGCAAAGCAGGCCACAAGGGACCTTTCTAGTACAGCTGCTGCCAAAGAGCGCCAAGCTCTGGAAGCCTTACCTCAGGCAACGCCTCCGCTTCTCTAAACGCCAGAGCACGCCTGCCCGGGGGGCTGAGACAGCCCCAGAGCTGCGACCGCCCGAGGGAACACGGGAGCCCCGGCGCCAGAGGAGCCCGGGGGCAGCGAGAGCTGCCCGAGCCCCGGCTGGGGCTCTTCGACCCCCGGGCCCCGCCCCCGCCCTTCCCACAGCGCCCCGCGAAAGGGGCGGGCCGAGCCCCCCGAGGGGTGAAGGCCCCGGGAGCCGTACGGGAGCCGCCTGGAGTTCCCGGCGCGGGAAGGGGGGGGGGAGAGAAAACACCCAAACCGAGCCCCCCCCCCGAGCGGAGCAAACACAGGCTCGGGCCGTTGCCGGGGGGCGGGGCCTGTCGCTAAGGGGAGAGAGCCGGCACCGCCCCCCGGGCCGTTGCCAGGGGGCGGGGCCTGTCGCTAAGGGGAGAGAGCCGGCACCGCCCCCCGGGCCGTTGCCAGGGGGCGGGGCCTGTCGCTAAGGGGAGAGAGCCGGCACCGCCCCCCGGGCCGTTGCCAGGGGGCGGGGCCTGTCGCTAAGGGGAGAGAGCCGGCACCGCCCCCCGGGCCGTTGCCAGGGGGCGGGGCCTGTCGCTAAGGGGAGAGAGCCGGCACCGCCCCCCGGGCCGTTGCCAGGGGGCGGGGCCTGTCGCTAAGGGGAGAGAGCCGGCACCGCCCCCCGGGCCGTTGCCAGGGGGCGGGGCCTGTCGCTAAGGGGAGAGAGCCGGCACCGCCCCCCGGGCCGTTGCCAGGGGGCGGGGCCTGTCGCTAAGGGGACAGAGCCGGCACCGCCCCCCGGGCCGTTGCCAGGGGGCGGGGCCTGTCGCTAAGGGGACAGAGCCGGCACCGCCCCCCGGGCCGTTGCCAGGGGGCGGGGCCTGTCGCTAAGGGGACAGAGCCGGCACCGCCCCCCGGGCCGTTGCCAGGGGGCGGGGCCTGTCGCTAAGGGGAGAGAGCCGGCACCGCCCCCCGGGCCGTTGCCAGGGGGCGGGGCCTGTCGCTAAGGGGAGAGAGCCGGCACCGCCCCCCGGGCCGTTGCCAGGGGGCGGGGCCTGTCGCTAAGGGGAGAGAGCCGGCACCGCCCCCCGGGCCGTTGCCAGGGGGCGGGGCCTGTCGCTAAGGGGAGAGAGCCGGCACCGCCCCCCGGGCCGTTGCCAGGGGGCGGGGCCTGTCGCTAAGGGGAGAGAGCCGGCACCGCCCCCCGGGCCGTTGCCAGGGGGCGGGGCCTGTCGCTAAGGGGAGAGAGCCGGCACCGCCCCCCGGGCCGTTGCCAGGGGGCGGGGCCTGTCGCTAAGGGGAGAGAGCCGGCACCGCCCCCCGGGCCGTTGCCAGGGGGCGGGGCCTGTCGCTAAGGGGAGAGAGCCGGCACCGCCCCCCGGGCCGTTGCCAGGGGGCGGGGCCTGTCGCTAAGGGGAGAGAGCCGGCACCGCCCCCCGGGCCGTTGCCAGGGGGCGGGGCCTGTCGCTAAGGGGAGAGAGCCGGCACCGCCCCCCGGGCCGTTGCCGGGGGCGGGGCCTGTCGCTAAGGGGAGAGAGCCGGCACCGCCCCCCGGGCCGTTGCCAGGGGGCGGGGCCTGTCGCTAAGGGGAGAGAGCCGGCACCGCCCCCCGGGCCGTTGCCAGGGGGCGGGGCCTGTCGCTAAGGGGAGAGAGCCGGCACCGCCCCCCGGGCCGTTGCCAGGGGGCGGGGCCTGTCGCTAAGGGGAGAGAGCCGGCACCGCCCCCCGGGCCGTTGCCAGGGGGCGGGGCCTGTCGCTAAGGGGAGAGAGCCGGCACCGCCCCCCGGGCCGTTGCCAGGGGGCGGGGCCTGTCGCTAAGGGGAGAGAGCCGGCACCGCCCCCCGGGCCGTTGCCAGGGGGCGGGGCCTGTCGCTAAGGGGAGAGAGCCGGCACCGCCCCCCGGGCCGTTGCCAGGGGGCGGGGCCTGTCGCTAAGGGGAGAGAGCCGGCACCGCCCCCGGGCCGTTGCCAGGGGGCGGGGCCTGTCGCTAAGGGGAGAGAGCCGGCACCGCCCCCCGGGCCGTTGCCAGGGGGCGGGGCCTGTCGCTAAGGGGAGAGAGCCGGCACCGCCCCCCGGGCCGTTGCCAGGGGGCGGGGCCTGTCGCTAAGGGGAGAGAGCCGGCACCGCCCCCCGGGCCGTTGCCAGGGGGCGGGGCCTGTCGCTAAGGGGAGAGAGCCGGCACCGCCCCCCGGGCCGTTGCCAGGGGGCGGGGCCTGTCGCTAAGGGGAGAGAGCCGGCACCGCCCCCCGGGCCGTTGCCAGGGGGCGGGGCCTGTCGCTAAGGGGAGAGAGCCGGCACCGCCCCCCGGGCCGTTGCCAGGGGGCGGGGCCTGTCGCTAAGGGGAGAGAGCCGGCACCGCCCCCCGGGCCGTTGCCAGGGGACTGGGCCTGTCGCTAAGGGGAGAGAGCCGGCACCGCCCCCCGGGCCGTTGCCAGGGGGTGGGGCCTGTCGCTAAGGGGAGAGAGCCGGCACCGCCCCCGGGCCGTTGCCAGGGGGTGGGGCCTGTCGCTAAGGGGAGAGAGCCGGCACCGCCCCCCGGGCCGTTGCCAGGGGGCGGGGCCTGTCGCTAAGGTGGGTGGGGCCAGGTGGGTCAGCCATCAGACCGCCTGCCCGCCCATCGCCGGGGGCGGGGCCCGTTGCTAAGAGCGTGGCGAGGAGTATCAGCACCACCCTCACCGGGCTATCGCAAGGGGTCAACACCTGTCGCTAAGGGCTGTGGTACACGGCTCCAGCCCCCACGGTGCCGTCACCAGGTAGCGGGGGGGGGTGTCACTAAGTGGCGTGGAGAAGTGAGCGCGGCGAAGTGTCGCTACAGCCCGTGCACGGCTGCTGGCTGCAGTACCGCGGTTTGGCCGCACGGTGGCGGCAGAGAGCAGAAAAGGGCGCCACTGCGCATGCGCGGCTGCCCGGCTGCAGTACCGCGGTTTGGTCGCACGGTGGCGGCAGAGAGCAGAAAAGGGCGCCACTGCGCATGCGCGGCTGCCCGGCTGCAGTACCGCGGATTGGTCGCACGGTGGCGGCAGAGAGCAGAAAAGGGCGCCACTGCGCATGCGCGGCTGCCCGGCTGCAGTACCGCGCCTTGGTCGCACGGTGGCGGTAGAGAGCTAAAATGGCGCCACTGCGCATGCGCGGCTGCCCGCCTGCAGTACCGCGGTTTGGCCGCACGGTGGCGGCAGAGAGCAGAAAAAGGCGCCACTGCGCATGCGCGGCTGCCCGCCTGCAGTACCGCGGTTTGGCCGCACGGTGGCGGCAGAGAGCAGAAATGGGCGCCACTGCGCATGCGCGGCTGCCCGGCTGCAGTACCGCGGTTTGGCCGCACGGTGGCGGCAGAGAGCAGAAAAGGGCGCCACTGCGCATGCGCGGCCGCCCGCCTGCAGTACCGCGGTTTGGTCGCACGGTGGCGGTAGAGCAGAAAAGGGCGCCACTGCGCATGCGCGGTTGCCCGCCTGCAGTACCGCGCCTTGGTCGCACGGTGGCAGCAGAGAGCAGCAAAGGCGCCACTGCGCATGCGCACTGTCCTCCCGCCTGCCCCACTCGCCCCCACCCCACGCCCGAGGGAGGAGAAGCAGCACAAACCACCTGGGGAAAAAGGTCCCCTTTCCCACCCCCACACCCCCCCCGGAGTAAGCCCCATCAGTTGCTGTAGGCCTGCGGCATCAGGGCTGTGACAGGGAGAGCAGCAAGTCAACAGGTCCTGGAGGGTTAAAGAAGAAAATCCATCAGGGGAACACAGCTGCCCTTCTGAAGGCAGGCTGCCCGGGGTGAGGGGGGCAGCTGTGCGTCGGGGCACAGGGCAGCCAGGCAGACCAGATGCCAGCGGCTGCCCTGCAAAGGAGTTGTGCGCTGCTGAGCCTTGGGCTTCGTTGGCTTGGCAGCGCCTCGCCTCGCCACTGCTCATCCTGCGTAAGCACGAGGCTTCAGCGAGCACAGAACAGGAGGCCAGGGGAAGCGGGGGGGAGGAATGTCACCGGGGAAAAAAAGTCATGCAGGGGGGCCATCTCAGGGGACAGCGTCTGGGAGGGCACAAACACACGCAGAGGGAGGGCGGGGGAGGAGGCGGACACTGCCGGACAGGGGCATGTCTGGGCAGACACGCCATGGGGAACATGCATGGGGATGACTGACACCAGGGGGGTCCCCCCAGGATAATCCACAATGGGCAACTCACCTGGGCTCACCTGCAGCAGATGATCCGCTCCAGATAACCGACCCACTCCGGAGAATCCATTCCGGATAAGCCCCAGCAATGCCCCTCAAACTGCTGCTGTTTCACCCCAAATTTTCCCCAATTTGGGGTTTTTGGGGCGGTCGTTTGGTGGTGGTGATTTCTGTTTGGATGGCTTGGCTTTTTTTGTTGTTGGGGGTTTTGGGGGTTTTACCTTATGGAAAAGCAAAAAAAGCCAAAGGAACAAAGTTGGGATTGCTTTTCCAAACGGTTCACTTCTGGGTCTCTTTGGCCCTTTCCACAACAAAGAAATCGGTGATTTTTGCTCCTGGTTTTGTGCATGAGAATGGTTAGTGGGGTTCCACCCCACCCCACCCCCCCACCGCTTCCCCCCCTTTCCAGCTGCACAAACCCAGCAGGAGTGGGCTTTCCCAGGAGCCCCCAATTGTTTTCTTTCCCCCAAACCTGTTTGGGTGTTTTGCCTGTTTGGGGTTTTTCACCCCCCACTGCAGACCCAGACTCGAGGGCTTTGGGGTGTTTGTCTGCCCTGGCAGCAGCTCCCAGGCGGCCTGCGCAGCCCCAGAGGGGGAAGTCCCCATCTGGGGGAATCGGCCCCAAATCGGGATGGGAGAAGGAGAACGGGAAAGGGGCAGCATTTGAAAGCGCTTTTGTGTCTTCAGTTGATTGGGGGGTGGGGGTGGGGTGTGTGTCCAATTTTTAAATCCTCTCTATAAACATCTCTATCAACATGGTTTCTTTGCATTTTAAAACCTTATATAGCATAGACATTTGCACTTGTGTGTCTGCTTACACATCCTTACAGAGTACATCTATATTTTATATATACTATCTATTTTACATTTACATACAACACCTGTTTAGACTTAGCTATTAAATTTACACTTACACCTACTTAGGCTATTTACACTTACACAGCATATCTATTTACACATACCTGTTCAGACTTCCATATTAACACGTATATAAACCACCTATTTAGGCTAGCTATCTGCTTACTTACCCTTTGACACTTCAATCTTTTTCGACTTCTCTATTTAGACATCTACTTACAGTTATACCTAGGCTTATTTCACTCTATATAACCTCTATTTAGATTACACATCTGCTTAGACTATGTAACACACACTAAGCGTAGATGCTCGCTCTAGCCAGACTTTCTTCTGCTTTGAATTCCTTCATCTGTCCTTTTTCTTCATTTTAAACTCCTTTATTGTTTAATTTAGATATTTAGACAGTCGAGTTACTTTTGTGTTTTAAAACCCTGTATCTCGATGTAGAATTTCTGTATCCTGAAATACGTTATATAATATAGGAGAGAGAAGTTCTTATTTTATATATATTGACATGTAATATTAATTGATAGATGTATAAAGGGATTTTAAAATAAGAGGGTTTTGTAATAGCCCCCCTGAATTTTCAGGCATTTGGGGGCTGCAACCCCCCTTTTTGGGGGGGAACCCCTACATGACGCCCCCACTCACCTGTTCCTCTGACGCATTATCAGCTCCCCCAGTGACACCGGGGCGCCCCGCATGACATCATCACACCACCACCACCACCCCCCCCCCCCAATTTTA
Source organism: Phalacrocorax carbo (assembly GCF_963921805.1). Taxonomy (NCBI): domain Eukaryota; kingdom Metazoa; phylum Chordata; class Aves; order Suliformes; family Phalacrocoracidae; genus Phalacrocorax; species Phalacrocorax carbo. Next base: position 1,099,778 of record NW_026990418.1, on the reverse strand, counting down.
TTCACCCCCAAGAAGGGCACTAAACAAGGGAATCTACTCCAACCTGCAGCTCATTACTTTAATAGTGCCATTTACAAAGGTACACACACACACACCCCCACACCCCCCAGAAAAGGGGGAGCTCTGCTAAAATCTAAAAGGTGGGGCAGCCCCCCAAACAGCTGCAGCCCCCCCAGCCCCTGTCCACAGGCTAGCGGCCGCCCCACGGCGGAGCGGGAGCGTGCCAGAGGACAGTGTCACATCTCTCTCGGGCTCTGCTCGGCCACGCTCCCGCGCTGGGATGGGCTCCCCGGGGCGACAAACAGCCCCGGCCCCTGGGGGCCCCGACTCTCCCCACCAGGCAGCCCTCGCGGCCGCACCTGCGGGGCACCCGCTGGAGACAGAGCCGGGAGCCCCCAGGCAGAGGGATGGCCCCTTACCTTCACCACGCTTAACGACCGGCAGGCAAACCCGGGCCGGGGGGCATCTCTTGAGCATCACGAGACACTGAGAAGACATCTGAAAAACAGAAATCCCAAACTATATTTCAGCACGTGAATAAAATAGCACAGAAGAAAATGGAGGAACTCAGTCAGCACAAGGGATAGGAAGGAAATTGAGCCGCAGCAAGATTCTGGGCAAACGGGTCACGTCAAAACACAACACCTCCTTTAAAAGCTAGAGGGACTGGAACACTTGAAAACGGTATTAAGACTAACCGATACCATTTTGAACAGATTCTTCGCGTAACACTGAACGCTCTGGCTGGTGCTGGAAAACGTCTCATCCCTTCCTTACGGCACCGCTGCGGGGAGATAACCCCGTGAGGCTGCGGGGCAAAGTTGTACCGGAACCGGAACCTCCGCTTACAGATCCGCCGCAGCAGCTACAGCCCTCGCCCTGCCGCCGCACGTCTTGCTGCCTGGCTCCATGAAGCCTGAAGCGAAGCGTCAAACTTGAAAGAGTAACGTAAAAAATTAAGAATAAATCTCAGTAATGCACTTTGTGCTGAGAAGGCGGGCGCGTGTTTACGCACATCCAATATGAGCGTCTAGGCTCTGAAAGCTTTCCATTTTCCTTCTGCGTTCATTTAACTCACACAGCCGTTCACACCCGCCATAAGATTATCTATCTCCAAAATACACAGCAGCAACGTGACTGGGGGGTTTTGGCGTGTTATGGAGTCGGGAGGGACGTCCGCCCAGCTGCCCCGCCCAAGAGATGCTGCTGAACTGCCAGGGAAACGCGCATCGAAAGCGAGACTGAAATAAAATACTTAAGAGCGCTCCCTCAAAATACTGGTGGGAAAAAACCGCCCCCACCCCAACATTCAGTCGCCCCTCGTTAAAGGGGAGAAATAAAACATAGCAGCAAGGAGCTGGACAGAGAGAGATGAGGACAAACAAACAGCACGGGTCTACGTGACAGAGAACGTGGAATTAGAACACAGAGAGGGGGAGCTGGACAGAGAGGGGCCGAGAGAAAATCTAGACGGGCTACGGCGGGCAGAGGCAGGAATTAAAACCTAGGGACAGGGAGCTGGACAGAGAGAGACGGAGATCACAGGGAACAGCGGCGGGTGCAGGAAGAACAGGAATTCATGAATAGGAAAAGGGAGCTGGACAGAGAAGAACTCAGAAAGGCAAGAACAGTAGCAGGGTACAGAGCAGAGCAGACGAACTAAAAAGCGCGGCGGGAGCGTTGAGGCAGACAGAGAGAGATTAAGAAAAAAGTCACGGGCTACGTGGCAAAGCAGGAGGAACTCAGAAACGGGGATGGCAACCAAGGGAGAGTGAGCTGGTGAAGGATAACGGGTATTCAAAGTGAGGGACGGGGAGCTGGGAAAAGCGAGGCAGAGAAAAACAGAATCACAGAGAGAATCACACAAAGCCAAAAAAGAAGAAACTGAACAACAGGAACAGGTGTCACCAAAGCGATGAAATCAACCAACCAGAGACGGTGTTCCATTACGGGAACACGGAGCGTACGAATCAGCGCATCTGTCGATCTGCATTTTAGTCCCTAGGCGATCGTTAATGTCAGCAGAACAACAGACAACGTGCTTCTGTCAGAAAAGGATGACAAAACGCGGTTTCGTGTAGCGCACTGAGAAAACTAGCCAAGACTGCCAAGATTAAGAGCCAAGAAGGTAAAAGGCAATTCTGGCAGGGGGAGATCGCGACCACCGACTCACGGACCACCACCGAGCCTGCGCAGTGATTTACATACGGAACGAGCCAGTTTGTACCGATCAGTAGACAGGACGATAATGAATATGTATGAATACGTAAAATTTTGATCTACAAATTCTACGGGAAAGGTGTGTGAGGTACGCACGCCAGGAGAAGCGATCCCCCGTGCATCTGGCGCCGTGAATAAAGAACGCCTGCTCTTTAATACTAAATCGGCGTTGAGGAGTTGTTTCCGATTTTACCGCGTTTTTCGGTAACACACGGAGTCAGACCAAGAGGGCCAGAGAAAGACAAAATACCGACAGGCTACAGAACAGAGCAGGAGGAATAAAAAAATAAAAACGGAGCCAGAGCCAGGCAGAGAGAGGCGGAGAAAGAACAAGTAGCCACAGGCTACAGGACAGAGAGAGGGAGGCCTGAAAAGACGGGGAGGCAGGGAGCCACTCAGAGCGAGATGGAGAAAGAAGGGGCGGGGGGGCGCCAAAAAAAAAAAAAAAAAAATTTTGCAGCAGGTAAGGAAAGAGAGGGGGCCAGGGGGGAGAGACAGGGAGGGCCCAGGACGCACAAGAGAGGCAACGGGGCCCCAGTGGCCCAGGACTCACCGCGACTCTCGCTCTCAGCGCTGCTGGCACAATTTAGCCGTTCAGATGCTTCTTTCCCCTCCTCTCCGCCCTGCCTCTTCTGCAGCTCCAGACTCTAGGCCGTCCTCCACCTAAAGAGGATACATGGGTGTCTTACCGCTCTTACGAGATGAGGCTTCCTAGGCACGTAGCCTAGCTCGCTCGTGCACTACACGCCCGTACCCAACTCCCGGTTACGCGTACAGACCCTGCGGTGCACGTTGGTGGCCTGGCCCGCTGCGGGCTACGAAGGGGGATCCTCCCTCCCTCACCTGCAGGGACAGGCTCTCTCTTGCCTGCGGCAGGAAGGCAGCTGGCAGCCAGAGCGCCTTCAGTTTCTTCTGCTTTACCTTTCGTTGGCGTCTCCAGCTTCAGCCGAGGCAGCTCCTGTCCACAGCCGGGAAGGGCTCTGTGTGTCCCTTTTCGCCCCCGCGCTGCGAGGATGGCAACACCGGGCAGAGAGAAGCCACGCAAGCCTGAGACGGCTGCAGTCAACGGCATCCCCGGGGGAAGGACAGACAACCACGTCCTCAGCACGGTCTCTGGGAGAGGGAAAGAAGAAACAGCGACCGTCATTACCGTCGATCGACCCTGGCCAAAGCCCCTCCTTGCGCAGGGGCTTCTGGACACACCGCCCCTTCCCCGCGCTACTGCTAAGGGCCCCTGCGCCGAGGGGGAATCCAGTGCGCTCGAGGGCCGGCTCGCTGCCTTCACGACAGGGCCTGGGGGCGGCCAAGGGCTACGCAGCACGCTTCCGGGGAGGTGCCGGGGCTGGGGGCAGGCGCACGGGGCAAGGGGGGGGCCAGGGGAGGCTGAGCGGGAGCTCCGGTGAGCCGGGGAGGCGGCGGCCATCATCTGCGCCCTGGGCAGGGGGAAAAGGTCCTCCTCCTTTCCCTCTTCCCTTCTGTCAGCTCCCGGGGAACTCACCGCTTCTCGGGGAGCGGCCGCACCTGGAAGCCCCCAGAAATCAACACGAATCCAACCCCAAAAATACACCGCGCCTACCGTACGCGGCACGGCCGCCCGGCACCCGAGCGCCGGAACACCGCGCCTCCCGCCGCGCCCCGGCGAGCCACGTGACAGGGCCGGCAGCCACTGCGCCAGGACTACAGCTCCCGGCACGCTCTGCGCCACAACACGGCCGCCCGGCAGCCCCCCGCCGCAAGGACTACAGCTCCCGCCATGCTCTGCGCCACAACATGGCCGCCCGGCAGCCCCCCGCCACAAGGACTACAGCTCCCGCCATGCTCTGCGCCACAACATGGCCGCCCGCCCAGCCGGCAGACGCACCACCACAGCTCCCGCCACGCCGCGAGCCCGCCCTCCCCGCTCTCTCACCCTGCGGGGCACCGTCCCTCCCGCCGATGCACCCGGAAGCCCCACCGAGCCCTCAGCACAGCCTCGCTCTCCCCACCGCCCGCTCCGACCCGCCGCTGCCCCGCCGCAGCCCTCCTCGGGGCTTGACCCGGCACGCAGCGGCCCCCCACCCAGCCCCCGCTCACCTCCTCCCTCGCTACACTCGCAGCCCGCTGACGCTCGGCCACAGCTCCGCTCCGCTCCGCCCTCGGCTCACACTGGCCCCCCGGAGCAGGGCACCACCCCTTTTCCAGGGAGGAGCCGGCACCGGCAGCCCCACTGCCCGCACCTGGGGCTCCTCCAGCCAGACCCCGCCCACAGCTGAGGCGCAGCAGCAACGGGGGGCCCCCTCCCCTCACCCCCACAGTGCACCACCTCCTCCCCCGGGCTCCATCACAGCCCCTTGCCCCACGCCAAGGGAGCGCAAACGCAGCCCTCAGGCCAAAGGAGAGGGCAGGTGTTGGTGCAGGCGCGCACGTAACAAGTCCCAGGAGCGATTCGTGGCTCAGGGTCCCCAACGCTCCCCCTGCCCCAAGGCCACCTCGGCCGCCGTTGCCGCAGCCGCACGGAGCTGGTGGTGGCTGGGATAGTGCTCATTTTCTCCACAGTAGCTAGGAAGGGATACGTTTTGGATTTATGCTCAAAACACCGTTAATAATGTAGAGATGTTTTGGTTCTTGCTGAGCACTGCTTCCACAGTCAGGGCCTCTTCTGGTTCTCTCAGTGCCCCACCAGCAAGTAGGCTGGGACAGCTGGGAAAGCTTTCCCAGCTAACTGACCAAAGGGATATTCCATACCATTTGACATCATGCTCAGCACACGCAGCTGGGGGAAGAAGGGGGAGTCCTTGGGGGGGGGGGGGGGGGCTACGGCATTTCTCTCCCTAAGTAACCATGACACATGACAGAGCCCTGCTTTCCCAGAGGTGGCTCAACACCTGCCCGCCGAAAAGGAGGAGTGAATTAATTCCTTGCTTTGCTTCCACGCACAGCTTTTGCTTTACCTATTAAACAGTCTTGATCTCAGCCCATGATTTTTCTCACTTTTACCCTTCCAGCTCTCTCCCCCAGCCCACTGAGGGTGGAGCGAGCAAGCAGCTCCCTGGTGCAGAGTTGCCAGCTGGGGCTAAACCACGGCACGCGCTTGTCCGCGTTTGGCAGGAAAGGGACCGTCCGTCGCCTGGCTCCTGGAGCGACAGGCTGCTGGGCAGAGGGGGAGGCCACCAAAGGTGAGGAGCAGGGCACAGGACAGTAGGAAGAGAGAAGAGAAGAGCGGCAGCCAGCTGGACGGGGGCGGGGGGGCGTGTGTGCGTGTAGTGAGAAGGCACGAGGCAGGGAACAGGACGGCCAGAGAAGGACAGGGAGCCTGACGGAGGTGGAGATACAAGCAGCAGAGAGAGGGGAAGAGAGGCAGCAGAAAGAGGGGGGAAGAGCAGGACACAGACCAACAAAGAAGGAAGAGGAGCAGGCTGGAGACGCACAAAGAACCTGGGGCAGGCAGCACGACAGCGAGGGAGGAAAGAAGAATAGGGGCAGGAAGCTGGACCGAGCGCGATGGAGACAGACAAGACAAGCGACAAGAACAGGGCAGAAAGGGAAGAATGAAGCCACGGGGACAGGGAGCCGAGACAGCCAACAACGGAGGGAAGGGGCCGGGGAGGGAACACCACAAAACAAACCATGGGGCTACGTGGTACAGAGCACGAGAAGGCAGAGAATTAAGAATTAGGGACAGGGAGCCAGAGAAACAACAACAAAAAAAAACACCCAAAACAAAGGGAGATGGGGAGCAAAAGGAATCGCAATGCGTACAGAAAGGAGAGAGAAACAATTCTAAAACAGGGTCATGGGGAAGCCAGAGACAGCAAGATGGAGAAAGGACAAAAGCTACAGGCTACAGGGCAGAGAGGGAAGAATTAATGAATAGACACAGAGAGCTGGGCAGAAAGAGATGGAGAAAGGCTGAAGATCACACGGCCAACAGGGAAGAGAGAAGAGAGGGAGGAATTTTCAAAACAGGGGCAAGAAGCCAGAGAGAGGGAGAGAGGCGCAACAATAAAATGGGGACAAGCCACAGGGCGGCGAGGAGGGAATCGATGAATAAGAACAGGAGACCAAAGAGAACACAATGTAGAATGGAAAAAAGGAACAGCGGCCTACAGGGAAGGAGGAATTAAAGATCAGGCACTGGGAGGCAGACAGAGACACATGAAGAAACAAGTAGGAAAAAAAAAAAAAAAAAAACACACAACGGCAATGGGCTACAAAGACAGACAGAGAGGGAAGAAATAAAACATAGCAGCAAGGAGCTGGACAGAGAGAGATGAGGACAAACAAATAGCACGGGTCTATGTGACAGAGAACGTGGAATTAGAACACAGAGAGGGGGAGCTGGACAGAGAGAGAGGCCGAGAGAAAAATCTAGACGGGCTACGGCGGGCAGAGGCAGGAATTAAAACCTAGGGACAGGGAGCTGGACAGAGGGAGACGGAGATCACAGGGAACAGCGGCGGGTGCAGGAAGAACAGGAATTCAAGAATAGGGAAAGGGAGCTGGACAGAGAAGAACTCAGGCAGGCAAGTAACAGTAGCAGGGTACAGAGCAGAGCAGACGAACTAAAAAGCGCGGCGGGAGCGTTGAGGCAGACAGAGAGAGATTAAGAAAAAAGTCACGGGCTACGTGGCAAAGCAGGAGGAACTCAGAAACGGGGATGGCAACCAAGGGAGAGTGAGCTGGTGAAGGATAACGGGTATTCAAAGTGAGGGACGGGGAGCTGGGAAAAGCGAGGCAGAGAAAAACAGAATCACAGAGAGAATCACACAAAGCCAAAAAAGAAGAAACTGAACAACAGGAACAGGTGTCACCAAAGCGATGAAATCAACCAACCAGAGACGGTGTTCCATTACGGGAACACGGAGCGTACGAATCAGCGCATCTGTCGATCTGCATTTTAGTCCCTAGGCGATCGTTAATGTCAGCAGAACAACAGACAACGTGCTTCTGTCAGAAAAGGATGACAAAACGCGGTTTCGTGTAGCGCACTGAGAAAACTAGCCAAGACTGCCAAGATTAAGAGCCAAGAAGGTAAAAGGCAATTCTGGCAGGGGGAGATCGCGACCACCGACTCACGGACCACCACCGAGCCTGCGCAGTGATTTACATACGGAACGAGCCAGTTTGTACCGATCAGTAGACAGGACGATAATGAATATGTATGAATACGTAAAATTTTGATCTACAAATTCTACGGGAAAGGTGTGTGAGGTACGCACGCCAGGAGGAGCGATCCCCCGTGCATCTGGCGCCGTGAATAAAGAACGCCTGCTCTTTAATACTAGATTGGTGTTGAATAGATATTTCCGATTTTACCGTGTTTTTTGGTAACAGTTTTGGCACCCCAGATGGGAACCTGCTTTTGAATCTCGACGGATCCGCAGGACCGTGGGACCTGCAGCCAGCCCCAAGGAATTCTTGGGGAGAGCTTCCGATCCCCAGGCCAGAGAATTCTGAGAAAGATCCCCTGGACTGAAGTAAACAAGGCATTCGTTTAAGGAGAAACTTAGGTAGAATAATATGTGGCGTTAGCTTCCCACATAGGACAGGATAGTGGGTTTGAGTCCCACAGGCCTGCCCGTAAGGCGCGGCGAAAGCCACGCAGGGTTGGGGCCAAGAGGTACCTCGGTTGGTAAGTCTCTGCTAGGCGAAAGCCTGTGGAGCGGGACCCGAGGGTAGGGGGGTCTTCAACAGGGGGTTGAAGTCTCCAGGGATATCTAGCAGGGGGCTACAGATCCCAGTGAGACCTCTAACGGGGGTTGGAGTCCCTCTGACTACTATTTGTGATAGTGCACTATCACAACTGCTAGTCGACTGGGAGATGGGAGCATTTCTGAGTAAGAAACCTATCCCACAGAGAACACCTTTGGGATGTACTTTGAAGCACTGGAAAGACATCGGGGGTGATGACCCACTAACTCGGAAACCATTAATTGAATATTGCAATCATTGGTGCCCAACGTATCAATTGGAAGGTGGGCACGAATGGCCAGAACAGGAGACATTGCAATATCATACCATCTTGCAATTAATGTTGTTTTGTAAAAAGGGAAGGCAAATGGGAAGAAGTGGCATATGTTGATTTGTTCTTTACACTGTGGAATCATCCAGCGTGGCAGAAACAGCGTGAGATATGTCCACAGGATTCTACAGCAATGTTTCTGAAAAGAGGAAAATGTGGTGAGAACTTGAAGTGTTGCTCTACTTGTGATACTGGATACTTCACTTGATGGAACTGACAAGAAAATAGTATTGAATACAGCCAGAAGGCAGGTGCAGGGAGCACATGCTAACAGGAATTTACAGAGAACAACGAATAAGAATTTTCCATCTACAAATCCCGAGTGGGACCCTAATCAGCCAGGACCCAGGGGAATGTTGACTAGATGTCAGAGACAGATTTTATTTGGAGTAAGACATGCAATGCCAAAAGCCATAAATTTTGACCCATTTATTAAGTGAGACAAGAATTAAAGGAGTCCCCTTCAGCCTTTATGGAAAGACTGAAGGTGACCACCAGAAAATATACTCATTTGAACCCAGAAAAACACAGAAAAAGCAATTCAGTTGGTCTCTATATTCATAAGACAATCAGCCCCAGATTGGGGGGGGTGGGGGGGGGAGTAAAAAAACCTTCAGAAACTAGAAGAACCTGAATCCAGAGATCTGGGTAAAATGCTTGAAGTAGCTTGGCATGAAGGAGACCAGAGGAATCAACCCTAGCTGAACACCTGGTTACACTGAAGCTAGGGAATGAAGAAATAGAATTTTTGGTAGATACGGGAGCCACTTCTTTGGTATTGAATACACGTAAAGAGAAAGTTGATCATAAACCAGTAGGTGTTGTTAGTGCGACAGGGCAAAGAAAAATTAGCCTTTCTTAGAGCCATTAAAGTTTAAATTGGAGAAGCAATGGGCAACTCACCAGTTTCTGTATATGCCTGAATGTCCACTGCCTCTGTTATGATGAGATCTATTAAGTAAATTAGATGCTCAAGTAACTTTTAAAGATGGAGAGATTAAATTACTAATACCAGAACAGAATCAAAAGCCACAGAGGCGAGAGCGTTTATGTTACAGGATTCCTCCAGGGAGGAACAGGTTCCCGAAGAAGTGGAAAACGTAGTAATTCCTTTGGTTTGAGCGAGCGGAGCTCCGGAGCGACCTAAGCGGGCAGAGCCGGTAAAAGTAACCTTAAAGCCTGGAGCCAAGCCGGTAAGGCAAAAACAATACCGTATTAAGCGAGAGGCTCGAAAAGGATTAGAGAAGTTAATTATAAATTTTTTTCAGAATATGAGCTCTTAGTAGAATGTGAATCAGAATATAGTACTCCTGTGCCGCCAGTAAAGAAATCTAGAGGCAAAGAGTATTAGCTGGTTCACGATTTAAGGGCTATATCTCAGGTGGTCCAAGATCTACATCCGGTAGTAGCTAATCCATACACTTTACTGACCTCTTTTAAAGGAGGAGCATAAATGGTTTACTGTACTAGATTTGAAGGATGCCTTCTTTTGCATACCTCCAGGCATAAAAAGTCAAAGCCTATTTGCTTTGGAATGGGAAAGCCCCACCACAGAATGAAAGACACAGCTAACATGGACCGTACTTCCACAAGGATTTAAAATTAGTCCTACGATATTTGGGACTCAGCTGGCAAGAAAAAAAATTAGAAATATAGAAATGTCTAGAAAAAACAGAACCCAGGGAGAGGCATACTGTTACAGAATGCAGACGACATTCTGATAGTGGCAGAAAGTAAAGAATAATGTTTTGAAATTTTTAAATTTTCTGGGCCAAGGAAGATGCGGAGTTTCCAGAAACAAAACCCAAATAGGAGAAGCAACAGCCATTTATTTAGGATTTGAAATATCTCAGAGACAAAGACAATTAGAAAGTGAAAAGAAAGAAACTATTTGTCAAATTCCCGAACCTTGCGGCCCGAAGGAACTGAGAGCTTTTCTGAAAATAGTGAAATAGCGTCAGCTCTGGATTCTGAACTACAGACTGTATGTAAAACCATTATACGAGGCACTGAAAGAATCAAAGGATAAATATTTAACCTGGACGCCCGGATGCCAAACGGCATTCAAAGAACTGAAAAGAGCCTCAGTGATGGCCCCTGCATTAGGCCTACCCGATTTCGCTAAACCTTTTGAGCTGTTTGTCCACGAAAGACAACATTTAGCCCTTGGAGTGCTGACACAGCGACTGGGAACCTGGAAGAGACCCGTGGGCTACTTCTCCAAACAACTCGACCACGTGAGTAAAAGATGGCCTGGATGTTTACGGGCAGTGGCAACAGCAGCGCTGCCGATCCAGGAAGCCCCAAAGTTAACAATGGGACAAAAGATGACAGTATGTGTCCCGCACATAGCGGTGACTGTTTTAGAACAAAAGGGGGGTCGTTGGCTATCCCTTAGCAGAATGTTGAAATATCAAGTTGTTCTGTTAGAACAAGACCATGTGGAATCGAAGGCTACTGCTATACTGAATCCTGTATGTTTTTAACAACAGAAAACCTTACGGACAATTTCGAACACGATCGCTTGCTAACTATTGAACAAGTCTATTCCAGCAGACCAGGCCTGAGACACAAACCTCTGGGAAAATCCTGATCTGGAGTTGTTTACAGATGGAAGCAGCTCTGGGCGAGAAGAGAATGGCCGGATATGCTGTCGTTATCACCGCCGAGGGAATGGAGTCAGGGGCGCTGCCTGCGAACACCTCAGCACAGAAAGCAGTATTGGTAGCGTTGAAGCGAGCTCTGCGAATGGCAGAAGGACGAAGGATAAATATCTAGACTGATTCCAAACATGCATTTGGTGTGATCCACGATCATGGAGCTACTGGGAAGGAAAAAGGACTGCCATCAGCCCAAGAATCATTGATACAGCATAAAGAAGACATTCTCCAACTTCCGGAAGACGTGCAGAAACCAAAAGAAGTGGCGGTAAAGCGTTGCAAAGCTCATCGATTCGGCCAGACGGCTGTAAACATAAGCAAACGATTGACAGATAAAGCTGCAAAGAGGACTGCAGAGCAAGGTATCCTTGCACTAGTACCAGTAAAACAGATCGGAATTCCAAAGTTGAAACCGAGATTATTATAATAAATTGGATGAGCAATTAGCAGAACAATTGGAAGCATCACAAAACACAGAGAGATGGTAGGTAACACCAGAAAAACAAGTAATAATAATAACAACCCCACAAGTTATGACAGAACTTGCAAAAGAAAAGCATGAGCAAACACATTAGGGTGTAGATGCTACGGTTTTGAGTTTAAAAGCATCTGTAGCGTGTGTAGGCATGACAAGAATAATTAAACCCATGGTAGCTAAGTGTCCAATCTGTCCTAGAAATAATCCCCTGAACCAAAGGAAACCACCTTTAGGAGTAACAAAACAAAAAATTCTCCCGGAAATTATTAGCAAATTAAGTTCTCTGAGTTACCCAGACAAAATAGATATAGCAGTATTTGTTAGTGCTGACGGACAAATTTTCTAGTTGGCCAGAAGCTTTCTCGTGCTGCACCAACAAAGCTAGAGTAGTAGTTAAAATGTTGCTGAAAGAAATAATACCAAGATTTAGAGTGCCAACAGGAATGTCCTCTGGGAGAGGACCACATTTTTTTGCAGAGGTAGTTCAACAAATTAATAAAATTTTGGGTATAAAATGGAACCTGCATATGCCCTAGAGACCACAATCAAGTGAAAACTTTGAGAAGATGAACCAAACACTGAACTGACATAGTGGAATATTATTGATCTAGGATGGAAGTATTGAGAAAATGATTATTTCAAAACTTCCAAAGGGGGGAAATGTAACCAAAGCGATGAAATCAACCAACCAGAGACGGTGTTCCATTACGGGAACACGGAGCGTACGAATCAGCGCATCTGTCGATCTGCATTTTAGTCCCTAGGCGATCGTTAATGTCAGCAGAACAACAGACAACGTGCTTCTGTCAGAAAAGGATGACAAAACGCGGTTTCGTGTAGCGCACTGAGAAAACTAGCCAAGACTGCCAAGATTAAGAGCCAAGAAGGTAAAAGGCAATTCTGGCAGGGGGAGATCGCGACCACCGACTCACGGACCACCACCGAGCCTGCGCAGTGATTTACATACGGAACGAGCCAGTTTGTACCGATCAGTAGACAGGACGATAATGAATATGTATGAATACGTAAAATTTTGATCTACAAATTCTACGGGAAAGGTGTGTGAGGTACGCACGCCAGGAGGAGCGATCCCCCGTGCATCTGGCGCCGTGAACAAAGAACGCCTGCTCTTTAATACTAAATCGGCGTTGAGGAGTTGTTTCCGATTTTACCGCGTTTTTCGGTAACACACGGAGTCAGACCAAGAGGGCCAGAGAAAGACAAAATACCGACAGGCTACAGAACAGAGCAGGAGGAATAAAAAAATAAAAACGGAGCCAGAGCCAGGCAGAGAGAGGCGGAGAAAGAACAAGTAGCCACAGGCTACAGGACAGAGAGAGGGAGGCCTGAAAAGACGGGGAGGCAGGGAGCCACTCAGAGCGAGATGGAGAAAGAAGGGGCGGGGGGGCGCCAAAAAAAAAAAAAAAAAAAAATTTTGCAGCAGGTAAGGAAAGAGAGGGGGCCAGGGGGGAGAGACAGGGAGGGCCCAGGACGCACAAGAGAGGCAACGGGGCCCCAGTGGCCCAGGACTCACCGCGACTCTCGCTCTCAGCGCTGCTGGCACAATTTAGCCGTTCAGATGCTTCTTTCCCCTCCTCTCCGCCCTGCCTCTTCTGCAGCTCCAGACTCTAGGCCGTCCTCCACCTAAAGAGGATACATGGGTGTCTTACCGCTCTTACGAGATGAGGCTTCCTAGGCACGTAGCCTAGCTCGCTCGTGCACTACACGCCCGTACCCAACTCCCGGTTACGCGTACAGACCCTGCGGTGCACGTTGGTGGCCTGGCCCGCTGCGGGCTACGAAGGGGGATCCTCCCTCCCTCACCTGCAGGGACAGGCTCTCTCTTGCCTGCGGCAGGAAGGCAGCTGGCAGCCAGAGCGCCTTCAGTTTCTTCTGCTTTACCTTTCGTTGGCGTCTCCAGCTTCAGCCGAGGCAGCTCCTGTCCACAGCCGGGAAGGGCTCTGTGTGTCCCTTTTCGCCCCCGCGCTGCGAGGATGGCAACGCCGGGCAGAGAGAAGCCACGCAAGCCTGAGACGGCCGCAGTCAACGGCATCCCCGGGGGAAGGACAGACAACCACGTCCTCAGCACGGTCTCTGGGAGAGGGAAAGAAGAAACAGCGACCGTCATTACCGTCGATCGACCCTGGCCAAAGCCCCTCCTTGCGCAGGGGCTTCTGGACACACCGCCCCTTCCCCGCGCTACTGCTAAGGGCCCCTGCGCCGAGGGGGAATCCAGTGCGCTCGAGGGCCGGCTCGCTGCCTTCACGACAGGGCCTGGGGGCGGCCAAGGGCTACACAGCACGCTTCAGGGGAGGTGCCGGGGCTGGGGGCAGGCGCACGGGGCAAGGGGGGGCCAGGGGAGGCTGAGCGGGAGCTCCGGTGAGCCGGGGAGGCGGCGGCCATCATCTGCGCCCTGGGCAGGGGGAAAAGGTCCTCCTCCTTTCCCTCTTCCCTTCTGTCAGCTCCCGGGGAACTCACCGCTTCTCGGGGAGCGGCCGCACCTGGAAGCCCCCAGAAATCAACACGAATCCAACCCCAAAAATACACCGCGCCTACCGTACGCGGCACGGCCGCCCGGCACCCGAGCGCCGGAACACCGCGCCTCCCGCCGCGCCCCGGCGAGCCACGTGACAGGGCCGGCAGCCACTGCGCCAGGACTACAGCTCCCGGCACGCTCTGCGCCACAACACGGCCGCCCGGCAGCCCCCCGCCGCAAGGACTACAGCTCCCGGCATGCTCTGCGCCACAACATGGCCGCACGGCAGCCCCCCGCCGCAAGGACTACAGCTCCCGCCATGCTCTGCGCCACAACACGGCCGCCCGGCAGCCCCCCGCCGCAAGGACTACAGCTCCCGGCACGCTCTGCGCCACAACATGGCCGCCCGGCAGCCCCCCGCCGCAAGGACTACAGCTCCCGCCATGCTCTGCGCCACAACACGGCCGCACGGCAGCCCCCCGCCACAAGGACTACAGCTCCCGGCATGCTCTGCGCCACAACACGGCCGCCCGGCAGCCCCCCGCCACAAGGACTACAGCTCCCGCCATGCTCTGCGCGACAACACGGCCGCCCGGCAGCCCCCCGCCACAAGGACTACAGCTCCCGGCATGCTCTGCGCCACAACACGGCCGCACGGCAGCCCCCCGCCGCAAGGACTACAGCTCCCGGCATGCTCTGCGCCACAACATGGCCGCACGGCAGCCCCCCGCCACAAGGACTACAGCTCCCGGCATGCTCTGCTCCACAACACGGCCGCCCGGCAGCCCCCCGCCGCAAGGACTACAGCTCCCGCCATGCTCTGCGCCACAACACGGCCGCCCGGCAGCCCCCCGCCACAAGGACTACAGCTCCCGCCATGCTCTGCGCCACAACACGGCCGCCCGGCAGCCCCCCGCCACAAGGACTACAGCTCCCGCCATGCTCTGCGCCACAACACGGCCGCCCGGCAGCCCCCCGCCACAAGGACTACAGCTCCCGCCATGCTCTGCGCCACAACACGGCCGCCCGGCAGCCCCCCGCCACAAGGACTACAGCTCCCGCCATGCTCTGCGCCACAACACGGCCGCCCGCCCAGCCGCCACACGCACCACCACAGCTCCCGCCACGCCGCGAGCCCGCCCTCCCCGCTCTCTCACCCTGCGGGGCACCGTCCCTCCCGCCGATGCACCCGGAAGCCCCACCGAGCCCTCAGCACAGCCTCGCTCTCCCCACCGCCCGCTCCGACCCGCCGCTGCCCCGCCGCAGCCCTCCTCGGGGCTTGACCCGGCACGCAGCGGCCCCCCACCCAGCCCCCGCTCACCTCCTCCCTCGCTACACTCGCAGCCCGCTGACGCTCGGCCACAGCTCCGCTCCGCTCCGCCCTCGGCTCACACTGGCCCCCCGGAGCAGGGCACCACCCCTTTTCCAGGGAGGGGCCGGCACCGCCAGCCCCACTGCCCGCACCTGGGGCTCCTCCAGCCAGACCCCGCCCACAGCTGAGGCGCAGCAGCAACGGGGGGCCCCCTCCCCTCACCCCCACAGTGCACCACCTCCTCCCCCGGGCTCCATCACAGCCCCTTGCCCCACGCCAAGGGAGCGCAAACGCAGCCCTCAGGCCAAAGGAGAGGGCAGCTGTTTGTGCAGGCGCGCACGTAACAAGTCCCAGGAGCGATTCGTGGCTCAGGGTCCCCAACGCTCCCCCTGCCCCAAGGCCACCTCGGCCGCCGTTGCCGCAGCCGCACGGAGCTGGTGGTGGCTGGGATAGTGCTCATTTTCTCCACAGTAGCTAGGAAGGGATACGTTTTGGATTTATGCTCAAAACACCGTTAATAATGTAGAGATGTTTTGGTTCTTGCTGAGCACTGCTTCCACAGTCAGGGCCTCTTCTGGTTCTCTCAGTGCCCCACCAGCAAGTAGGCTGGGACAGCTGGGAAAGCTTTCCCAGCTAACTGACCAAAGGGATATTCCATACCATTTGACATCATGCTCAGCACACGCAGCTGGGGGAAGAAGGGGGAGTCCTTGGGGGGGGGGGGGGCTACGGCATTTCTCTCCCTAAGTAACCATGACACATGACAGAGCCCTGCTTTCCCAGAGGTGGCTCAACACCTGCCCGCCGAAAAGGAGGAGTGAATTAATTCCTTGCTTTGCTTCCACGCACAGCTTTTGCTTTACCTATTAAACAGTCTTGATCTCAGCCCATGATTTTTCTCACTTTTACCCTTCCAGCTCTCTCCCCCAGCCCACTGAGGGTGGAGCGAGCAAGCAGCTCCCTGGTGCAGAGTTGCCAGCTGGGGCTAAACCACGGCACGCGCTTGTCCGCGTTTGGCAGGAAAGGGACCGTCCGTCGCCCGGCTCCTGGAGCGACAGGCTGCTGGGCAGAGGGGGAGGCCACCAAAGGTGAGGAGCAGGGCACAGGACATTAGGAAGAGAGAAGAGAAGAGAAGAGCGGCAGCCAGCTGGACGGGGGCGGGGGGGCGTGTGTGCGTGTAGTGAGAAGGCACGAGGCAGGGAACAGGACGGCCAGAGAAGGACAGGGAGCCTGACGGAGGTGGAGATACAAGCAGCAGAGAGAGGGGAAGAGAGGCAGCAGAAAGAGGGGGGAAGAGCAGGACACAGACCAACAAAGAAGGAAGAGGAGCAGGCTGGAGACGCACAAAGAACCTGGGGCAGGCAGCACGACAGCGAGGGAGGAAAGAAGAATAGGGGCAGGAAGCTGGACCGAGCGCGATGGAGACAGACAAGACAAGCGACAAGAACAGGGCAGAAAGGGAAGAATGAAGCCACGGGGACAGGGAGCCGAGACAGCCAACAACGGAGGGAAGGGGCCGGGGAGGGAACACCACAAAACAAACCATGGGGCTACGTGGTACAGCGCATGAGAAGGCAGAGAATTAAGAATTAGGGACAGGGAGCCAGAGAAACAACAACAAAAAAAAACACCCAAAACAAAGGGAGATGGGGAGCAAAAGGAATCGCAATGCGTACAGAAAGGAGAGAGAAACAATTCTAAAACAGGGTCATGGGGAAGCCAGAGACAGCAAGATGGAGAAAGGACAAAAGCTACAGGCTACAGGGCAGAGAGGGAAGAATTAATGAATAGACACAGAGAGCTGCGCAGAAAGAGATGGAGAAAGGCTGAAGATCACACGGCCAACAGGGAAGAGAGAAGAGAGGGAGGAATTTTCAAAACAGGGGCAAGAAGCCAGAGAGAGGGAGAGAGGCGCAACAATAAAATGGGGACAGGCCACAGGGCGGCGAGGAGGGAATCGATGAATAAGAACAGGAGACCAAAGAGAACACAATGTAGAATGGAAAAAAGGAACAGCGGCCTACAGGGAAGGAGGAATTAAAGATCAGGCACTGGGAGGCAGACAGAGACACATGAAGAAACAAGTAGGAAAAAAAAAAAAAAAACACACAACGGCAATGGGCTACAAAGACAGACAGAGAGGGAAGAAATAAAACATAGCAGCAAGGAGCTGGACAGAGAGAGATGAGGACAAACAAACAGCACGGTCTACGTGACAGAGAACGTGGAATTAGAACACAGAGAGGGGGAGCCGGACAGAGAGAGAGGCCGAGAGAAAAATCTAGACGGGCTACGGCGGGCAGAGGCAGGAATTAAAACCTAGGGACAGGGAGCTGGACAGAGGGAGACGGAGATCACAGGGAACAGCGGCGGGTGCAGGAAGAACAGGAATTCAAGAATAGGGAAAGGGAGCTGGACAGAGAAGAACTCAGGCAGGCAAGTAACAGTAGCAGGGTACAGAGCAGAGCAGACGAACTAAAAAGCGCGGCGGGAGCGTTGAGGCAGACAGAGAGAGATTAAGAAAAAAGTCACGGGCTACGTGGCAAAGCAGGAGGAACTCAGAAACGGGGATGGCAACCAAGGGAGAGTGAGCTGGTGAAGGATAACGGGTATTCAAAGTGAGGGACGGGGAGCTGGGAAAAGCGAGGCAGAGAAAAACAGAATCACAGAGAGAATCACACAAAGCCAAAAAAGAAGAAACTGAACAACAGGAACAGGTGTCACCAAAGCGATGAAATCAACCAACCAGAGACGGTGTTCCATTACGGGAACATGGAGCGTACGAATCAGTGTATCTGTCGATCTGCATTTTAGTCCCTAGGCGATCGTTAATGTCAGCAGAACAACAGACAACATGCTTCTGTCAGAAAAGGATGACAAAACGCGGTTTCGTGTAGCGGACTGAGAAAACTAGCCAAGACTGCCAAGATTAAGAGCCAAGAAGGTAAAAGGCAATTCTGGCAGGGGGAGATCGCGACCACCGACTCACGGACCACCACCGAGCCTGCGCAGTGATTTACATACGGAACGAGCAAGTTTGTACCAATCAGTAGACAGGACGATAATGAATATGTATGAATACGTAAAATTTTGATCTACAAATTCTACGGGAAAGGTGTGTGAGGTACGCACGCCAGGAGGAGCGATCCCCCGTGCATCTGGCGCCGTGAATAAAGAACGCCTGCTCTTTAATACTAGATTGGTGTTGAATAGATATTTCCGATTTTACCGTGTTTTTTGGTAACAGTTTTGGCACCCCAGATGGGAACCTGCTTTTGAATCTCGACGGATCCGCAGGACCGTGGGACCTGCAGCCAGCCCCAAGGAATTCTTGGGGAGAGCTTCCGATCCCCAGGCCAGAGAATTCTGAGAAAGATCCCCTGGACTGAAGTAAACAAGGCATTCGTTTACGAAGAAACTTAGGTAGAATAATATGTGGCGTTAGCTTCCCACATAGGATAGGATAGTGGGTTTGAGTCCCACAGGCCTGCCCGTAAGGCGCGGCGAAAGCCACGCAGGGTTGGGGCCAAGAGGTACCTCGGTTGGTAAGTCTCTGCTAGGCGAAAGCCTGTGGAGCGGGACCCGAGGGTAGGGGGGTCTTCAACAGGGGGTTGAAGTCTCCAGGGATATCTAGCAGGGGGCTACAGATCCCAGTGGCGGATTCCCAGTGAGACCTCTAACGGGGGTTGGAGTCCCTCTGACTACTATTTGTGATAGTGCACTATCACAACTGCTAGTCGACTGGGAGATGGGAGCATTTCTGAGTAAGAAACCTATCCCACAGAGAACACCTTTGGGATGTACTTTGAAGCACTGGAAAGACATCGGGGGTGATGACCCACTAACTCGGAAACCATTAATTGAATATTGCAATCATTGGTGCCCAACGTATCAATTGGAAGGTGGGCACGAATGGCCAGAACAGGAGACATTGCAATATCATACCATCTTGCAATTAATGTTGTTTTGTAAAAAGGGAAGGCAAATGGGAAGAAGTGGCATATGTTGATTTGTTCTTTACACTGTGGAATCATCCAGCGTGGCAGAAACAGCGTGAGATATGTCCACAGGATTCTACAGCAATGTTTCTGAAAAGAGGAAAATGTGGTGAGAACTTGAAGTGTTGCTCTACTTGTGATACTGGATACTTCACTTGATGGAACTGACAAGAAAATAGTATTGAATACAGCCAGAAGGCAGGTGCAGGGAGCACATGCTAACAGGAATTTACAGAGAACAACGAATAAGAATTTTCCATCTACAAATCCCGAGTGGGACCCTAATCAGCCAGGACCCAGGGGAATGTTGACTAGATGTCAGAGACAGATTTTATTTGGAGTAAGACATGCAATGCCAAAAGCCATAAATTTTGACCCATTTATTAAGTGAGACAAGAATTAAAGGAGTCCCCTTCAGCCTTTATGGAAAGACTGAAGGTGACCACCAGAAAATATACTCATTTGAACCCAGAAAAACACAGAAAAAGCAATTCAGTTGGTCTCTATATTCATAAGACAATCAGCCCCAGATTGGGGGGGGTGGGGGGGGGAGTAAAAAAACCTTCAGAAACTAGAAGAACCTGAATCCAGAGATCTGGGTAAAATGCTTGAAGTAGCTTGGCATGAAGGAGACCAGAGGAATCAACCCTAGCTGAACACCTGGTTACACTGAAGCTAGGGAATGAAGAAATAGAATTTTTGGTAGATACGGGAGCCACTTCTTTGGTATTGAATACACGTAAAGAGAAAGTTGATCATAAACCAGTAGGTGTTGCTAGTGCGACAGGGCAAAGAAAAATTAGCCTTTCTTAGAGCCATTAAAGTTTAAATTGGAGAAGCAATGGGCAACTCACCAGTTTCTGTATATGCCTGAATGTCCACTGCCTCTGTTATGATGAGATCTATTAAGTAAATTAGATGCTCAAGTAACTTTTAAAGATGGAGAGATTAAATTACTAATACCAGAACAGAATCAAAAGCCACAGAGGCGAGAGCGTTTATGTTACAGGATTCCTCCAGGGAGGAACAGGTTCCCGAAGAAGTGGAAAACGTAGTAATTCCTTTGGTTTGAGCGAGCGGAGCTCCGGAGCGACCTAAGCGGGCAGAGCCGGTAAAAGTAACCTTAAAGCCTGGAGCCAAGCCGGTAAGGCAAAAACAATACCGTATTAAGCGAGAGGCTCGAAAAGGATTAGAGAAGTTAATTATAAATTTTTTTCAGAATATGAGCTCTTAGTAGAATGTGAATCAGAATATAGTACTCCTGTGCCGCCAGTAAAGAAATCTAGAGGCAAAGAGTATTAGCTGGTTCACGATTTAAGGGCTATATCTCAGGTGGTCCAAGATCTACATCCGGTAGTAGCTAATCCATACACTTTACTGACCTCTTTTAAAGGAGGAGCATAAATGGTTTACTGTACTAGATTTGAAGGATGCCTTCTTTTGCATACCTCCAGGCATAAAAAGTCAAAGCCTATTTGCTTTGGAATGGGAAAGCCCCACCACAGAATGAAAGACACAGCTAACATGGACCGTACTTCCACAAGGATTTAAAATTAGTCCTACGATATTTGGGACTCAGCTGGCAAGAAAAAAAATTAGAAATATAGAAATGTCTAGAAAAAACAGAACCCAGGGAGAGGCATACTGTTACAGAATGCAGACGACATTCTGATAGTGGCAGAAAGTAAAGAATAATGTTTTGAAATTTTTAAATTTTCTGGGCCAAGGAAGATGCGGAGTTTCCAGAAACAAAACCCAAATAGGAGAAGCAACAGCCATTTATTTAGGATTTGAAATATCTCAGAGACAAAGACAATTAGAAAGTGAAAAGAAAGAAACTATTTGTCAAATTCCCGAACCTTGCGGCCCGAAGGAACTGAGAGCTTTTCTGAAAATAGTGAAATAGCGTCAGCTCTGGATTCTGAACTACAGACTGTATGTAAAACCATTATACGAGGCACTGAAAGAATCAAAGGATAAATATTTAACCTGGACGCCCGGATGCCAAACGGCATTCAAAGAACTGAAAAGAGCCTCAGTGATGGCCCCTGCATTAGGCCTACCCGATTTCGCTAAACCTTTTGAGCTGTTTGTCCACGAAAGACAACATTTAGCCCTTGGAGTGCTGACACAGCGACTGGGAACCTGGAAGAGACCCGTGGGCTACTTCTCCAAACAACTCGACCACGTGAGTAAAAGATGGCCTGGATGTTTACGGGCAGTGGCAACAGCAGCGCTGCCGATCCAGGAAGCCCCAAAGTTAACAATGGGACAAAAGATGACAGTATGTGTCCCGCACATAGCGGTGACTGTTTTAGAACAAAAGGGGGGTCGTTGGCTATCCCTTAGCAGAATGTTGAAATATCAAGTTGTTCTGTTAGAACAAGACCATGTGGAATCGAAGACTACTGCTATACTGAATCCTGTATGTTTTTAACAACAGAAAACCTTACGGACAATTTCGAACACGATCGCTTGCTAACTATTGAACAAGTCTATTCCAGCAGACCAGGCCTGAGACACAAACCTCTGGGAAAATCCTGATCTGGAGTTGTTTACAGATGGAAGCAGCTCTGGGCGAGAAGAGAATGGCCGGATATGCTGTCGTTATCACCGCCGAGGGAATGGAGTCAGGGGCGCTGCCTGCGAACACCTCAGCACAGAAAGCAGTATTGGTAGCGTTGAAGCGAGCTCTGCGAATGGCAGAAGGACGAAGGATAAATATCTAGACTGATTCCAAACATGCATTTGGTGTGATCCACGATCATGGAGCTACTGGGAAGGAAAAAGGACTGCCATCAGCCCAAGAATCATTGATACAGCATAAAGAAGACATTCTCCAACTTCCGGAAGACGTGCAGAAACCAAAAGAAGTGGCGGTAAAGCGTTGCAAAGCTCATCGATTCGGCCAGACGGCTGTAAACATAAGCAAACGATTGACAGATAAAGCTGCAAAGAGGACTGCAGAGCAAGGTATCCTTGCACTAGTACCAGTAAAACAGATCGGAATTCCAAAGTTGAAACCGAGATTATTATAATAAATTGGATGAGCAATTAGCAGAACAATTGGAAGCATCACAAAACACAGAGAGATGGTAGGTAACACCAGAAAAACAAGTAATAATAATAACAACCCCACAAGTTATGACAGAACTTGCAAAAGAAAAGCATGAGCAAACACATTAGGGTGTAGATGCTACGGTTTTGAGTTTAAAAGCATCTGTAGCGTGTGTAGGCATGACAAGAATAATTAAACCCATGGTAGCTAAGTGTCCAATCTGTCCTAGAAATAATCCCCTGAACCAAAGGAAACCACCTTTAGGAGTAACAAAACAAAAAATTCTCCCGGAAATTATTAGCAAATTAAGTTCTCTGAGTTACCCAGACAAAATAGATATAGCAGTATTTGTTAGTGATGACGGACAAATTTTCTAGTTGGCCAGAAGCTTTCTCGTGCTGCACCAACAAAGCTAGAGTAGTAGTTAAAATGTTGCTGAAAGAAATAATACCAAGATTTAGAGTGCCAACAGGAATGTCCTCTGGGAGAGGACCACATTTTTTTGCAGAGGTAGTTCAACAAATTAATAAAATTTTGGGTATAAAATGGAACCTGCATATGCCCTAGAGACCACAATCAAGTGAAAACTTTGAGAAGATGAACCAAACACTGAACTGACATAGTGGAATATTATTGATCTAGGATGGAAGTATTGAGAAAATGATTATTTCAAAACTTCCAAAGGGGGGAAATGTAACCAAAGCGATGAAATCAACCAACCAGAGACGGTGTTCCATTACGGGAACACGGAGCGTACGAATCAGCGCATCTGTCGATCTGCATTTTAGTCCCTAGGCGATCGTTAATGTCAGCAGAACAACAGACAACGTGCTTCTGTCAGAAAAGGATGACAAAACGCGGTTTCGTGTAGCGCACTGAGAAAACTAGCCAAGACTGCCAAGATTAAGAGCCAAGAAGGTAAAAGGCAATTCTGGCAGGGGGAGATCGCGACCACCGACTCACGGACCACCACCGAGCCTGCGCAGCGATTTACATACGGAACGAGCCAGTTTGTACCGATCAGTAGACAGGACGATAATGAATATGTATGAATACGTAAAATTTTGATCTACAAATTCTACGGGAAAGGTGTGTGAGGTACGCACGCCAGGAGGAGCGATCCCCCGTGCATCTGGCGCCGTGAACAAAGAACGCCTGCTCTTTAATACTAGATTGGTGTTGAATAGATATTTCCGATTTTACCGTGTTTTTTGGTAACAGTTTTGGCACCCCAGATGGGAACCTGCTTTTGAATCTCGACGGATCCGCAGGACCGTGGGACCTGCAGCCAGCCCCAAGGAATTCTTGGGGAGAGCTTCCGATCCCCAGGCCAGAGAATTCTGAGAAAGATCCCCTGGACTGAAGTAAACAAGGCATTCGTTTAAGAAGAAACTTAGGTAGAATAATATGTGGCGTTAGCTTCCCACATAGGATAGGATAGTGGGTTTGAGTCCCACAGGCCTGCCCGTAAGGCGCGGCAAAAGCCACGCAGGGTTGGGGCCAAGAGGTACCTCGGTTGGTAAGTCTCTGCTAGGCGAAAGCCTGTGGAGCGGGACCCGAGGGTAGGGGGGTCTTCAACAGGGGGTTGAAGTCTCCAGGGATATCTAGCAGGGGGCTACAGATCCCAGTGGCGGATTCCCAGTGAGACCTCTAACGGGGGTTGGAGTCCCTCTGACTACTATTTGTGATAGTGCACTATCACAACTGCTAGTCGACTGGGAGATGGGAGCATTTCTGAGTAAGAAACCTATCCCACAGAGAACACCTTTGGGATGTACTTTGAAGCACTGGAAAGACATCGGGGGTGATGACCCACTAACTCGGAAACCATTAATTGAATATTGCAATCATTGGTGCCCAACGTATCAATTGGAAGGTGGGCACGAATGGCCAGAACAGGAGACATTGCAATATCATACCATCTTGCAATTAATGTTGTTTTGTAAAAAGGGAAGGCAAATGGGAAGAAGTGGCATATGTTGATTTGTTCTTTACACTGTGGAATCATCCAGCGTGGCAGAAACAGCGTGAGATATGTCCACAGGATTCTACGGCAATGTTTCTGAAAAGAGGAAAATGTGGTGAGAACTTGAAGTGTTGCTCTACTTGTGATACTGGATACTTCACTTGATGGAACTGACAAGAAAATAGTATTGAATACAGCCAGAAGGCAGGTGCAGGGAGCACATGCTAACAGGAATTTACAGAGAACAACGAATAAGAATTTTCCATCTACAAATCCCGAGTGGGACCCTAATCAGCCAGGACCCAGGGGAATGTTGACTAGATGTCAGAGACAGATTTTATTTGGAGTAAGACATGCAATGCCAAAAGCCATAAATTTTGACCCATTTATTAAGTGAGACAAGAATTAAAGGAGTCCCCCCCTTCAGCCTTTATGGAAAGGCTGAAGGTGACCACCAGAAAATATACTCATTTGAACCCAGAAAAAAACAGAAAAAGCAATTCAGTTGGTCTCTATATTCATAAGACAATCAGCCCCAGATTGGGGGGGGTGGGGGGGGGGGGAGTAAAAAAACCTTCAGAAACTAGAAGAACCTGAATCCAGAGATCTGGGTAAAATGCTTGAAGTAGCTTGGCATGAAGGAGACCAGAGGAATCAACCCTAGCTGAACACCTGGTTACACTGAAGCTAGGGAATGAAGAAATAGAATTTTTGGTAGATACGGGAGCCACTTCTTTGGTATTGAATACACGTAAAGAGAAAGTTGATCATAAACCAGTAGGTGTTGTTAGTGCGACAGGGCAAAGAAAAATTAGCCTTTCTTAGAGCCATTAAAGTTTAAATTGGAGAAGCAATGGGCAACTCACCAGTTTCTGTATATGCCTGAATGTCCACTGCCTCTGTTATGATGAGATCTATTAAGTAAATTAGATGCTCAAGTAACTTTTAAAGATGGAGAGATTAAATTACTAATACCAGAACAGAATCAAAAGCCACAGAGGCGAGAGCGTTTATGTTACAGGATTCCTCCAGGGAGGAACAGGTTCCCGAAGAAGTGGAAAACGTAGTAATTCCTTTGGTTTGAGCGAGCGGAGCTCCGGAGCGACCTAAGCGGGCAGAGCCGGTAAAAGTAACCTTAAAGCCTGGAGCCAAGCCGGTAAGGCAAAAACAATACCGTATTAAGCGAGAGGCTCGAAAAGGATTAGAGAAGTTAATTATAAATTTTTTTCAGAATATGAGCTCTTAGTAGAATGTGAATCAGAATATAGTACTCCTGTGCCGCCAGTAAAGAAATCTAGAGGCAAAGAGTATTAGCTGGTTCACGATTTAAGGGCTATATCTCAGGTGGTCCAAGATCTACATCCGGTAGTAGCTAATCCATACACTTTACTGACCTCTTTTAAAGGAGGAGCATAAATGGTTTACTGTACTAGATTTGAAGGATGCCTTCTTTTGCATACCTCCAGGCATAAAAAGTCAAAGCCTATTTGCTTTGGAATGGGAAAGCCCCACCACAGAATGAAAGACACAGCTAACATGGACCGTACTTCCACAAGGATTTAAAATTAGTCCTACGATATTTGGGACTCAGCTGGCAAGAAAAAAAATTAGAAATATAGAAATGTCTAGAAAAAACAGAACCCAGGGAGAGGCATACTGTTACAGAATGCAGACGACATTCTGATAGTGGCAGAAAGTAAAGAATAATGTTTTGAAATTTTTAAATTTTCTGGGCCAAGGAAGATGCGGAGTTTCCAGAAACAAAACCCAAATAGGAGAAGAAGCAGCCATTTATTTAGGATTTGAAATATCTCAGAGACAAAGACAATTAGAAAGTGAAAAGAAAGAAACTATTTGTCAAATTCCCGAACCTTGCGGCCCGAAGGAACTGAGAGCTTTTCTGAAAATAGTGAAATAGCGTCAGCTCTGGATTCTGAACTACAGACTGTATGTAAAACCATTATACGAGGCACTGAAAGAATCAAAGGATAAATATTTAACCTGGACGCCCGGATGCCAAACGGCATTCAAAGAACTGAAAAGAGCCTCAGTGATGGCCCCTGCATTAGGCCTACCCGATTTCGCTAAACCTTTTGAGCTGTTTGTCCACGAAAGACAACATTTAGCCCTTGGAGTGCTGACACAGCGACTGGGAACCTGGAAGAGACCCGTGGGCTACTTCTCCAAACAACTCGACCACGTGAGTAAAAGATGGCCTGGATGTTTACGGGCAGTGGCAACAGCAGCGCTGCCGATCCAGGAAGCCCCAAAGTTAACAATGGGACAAAAGATGACAGTATGTGTCCCGCACATAGCGGTGACTGTTTTAGAACAAAAGGGGGGTCGTTGGCTATCCCTTAGCAGAATGTTGAAATATCAAGTTGTTCTGTTAGAACAAGACCATGTGGAATCGAAGGCTACTGCTATACTGAATCCTGTATGTTTTTAACAACAGAAAACCTTACGGACAATTTCGAACACGATCGCTTGCTAACTATTGAACAAGTCTATTCCAGCAGACCAGGCCTGAGACACAAACCTCTGGGAAAATCCTGATCTGGAGTTGTTTACAGATGGAAGCAGCTCTGGGCGAGAAGAGAATGGCCGGATATGCTGTCGTTATCACCGCCGAGGGAATGGAGTCAGGGGCGCTGCCTGCGAACACCTCAGCACAGAAAGCAGTATTGGTAGCGTTGAAGCGAGCTCTGCGAATGGCAGAAGGACGAAGGATAAATATCTAGACTGATTCCAAACATGCATTTGGTGTGATCCACGATCATGGAGCTACTGGGAAGGAAAAAGGACTGCCATCAGCCCAAGAATCATTGATACAGCATAAAGAAGACATTCTCCAACTTCCGGAAGACGTGCAGAAACCAAAAGAAGTGGCGGTAAAGCGTTGCAAAGCTCATCGATTCGGCCAGACGGCTGTAAACATAAGCAAACGATTGACAGATAAAGCTGCAAAGAGGACTGCAGAGCAAGGTATCCTTGCACTAGTACCAGTAAAACAGATCGGAATTCCAAAGTTGAAACCGAGATTATTATAATAAATTGGATGAGCAATTAGCAGAACAATTGGAAGCATCACAAAACACAGAGAGATGGTAGGTAACACCAGAAAAACAAGTAATAATAATAACAACCCCACAAGTTATGACAGAACTTGCAAAAGAAAAGCATGAGCAAACACATTAGGGTGTAGATGCTACGGTTTTGAGTTTAAAAGCATCTGTAGCGTGTGTAGGCATGACAAGAATAATTAAACCCATGGTAGCTAAGTGTCCAATCTGTCCTAGAAATAATCCCCTGAACCAAAGGAAACCACCTTTAGGAGTAACAAAACAAAAAATTCTCCCGGAAATTATTAGCAAATTAAGTTCTCTGAGTTACCCAGACAAAATAGATATAGCAGTATTTGTTAGTGATGACGGACAAATTTTCTAGTTGGCCAGAAGCTTTCTCGTGCTGCACCAACAAAGCTAGAGTAGTAGTTAAAATGTTGCTGAAAGAAATAATACCAAGATTTAGAGTGCCAACAGGAATGTCCTCTGGGAGAGGACCACATTTTTTTGCAGAGGTAGTTCAACAAATTAATAAAATTTTGGGTATAAAATGGAACCTGCATATGCCCTAGAGACCACAATCAAGTGAAAACTTTGAGAAGATGAACCAAACACTGAACTGACATAGTGGAATATTATTGATCTAGGATGGAAGTATTGAGAAAATGATTATTTCAAAACTTCCAAAGGGGGGAAATGTAACCAAAGCGATGAAATCAACCAACCAGAGACGGTGTTCCATTACGGGAACACGGAGCGTACGAATCAGCGCATCTGTCGATCTGCATTTTAGTCCCTAGGCGATCGTTAATGTCAGCAGAACAACAGACAACGTGCTTCTGTCAGAAAAGGATGACAAAACGCGGTTTCGTGTAGCGCACTGAGAAAACTAGCCAAGACTGCCAAGATTAAGAGCCAAGAAGGTAAAAGGCAATTCTGGCAGGGGGAGATCGCGACCACCGACTCACGGACCACCACCGAGCCTGCGCAGCGATTTACATACGGAACGAGCCAGTTTGTACCGATCAGTAGACAGGACGATAATGAATATGTATGAATACGTAAAATTTTGATCTACAAATTCTACGGGAAAGGTGTGTGAGGTACGCACGCCAGGAGGAGCGATCCCCCGTGCATCTGGCGCCGTGAACAAAGAACGCCTGCTCTTTAATACTAGATTGGTGTTGAATAGATATTTCCGATTTTACCGTGTTTTTTGGTAACAGTTTTGGCACCCCAGATGGGAACCTGCTTTTGAATCTCGACGGATCCGCAGGACCGTGGGACCTGCAGCCAGCCCCAAGGAATTCTTGGGGAGAGCTTCCGATCCCCAGGCCAGAGAATTCTGAGAAAGATCCCCTGGACTGAAGTAAACAAGGCATTCGTTTAAGAAGAAACTTAGGTAGAATAATATGTGGCGTTAGCTTCCCACATAGGACAGGATAGTGGGTTTGAGTCCCACAGGCCTGCCCGTAAGGCGCGGCAAAAGCCACGCAGGGTTGGGGCCAAGAGGTACCTCGGTTGGTAAGTCTCTGCTAGGCGAAAGCCTGTGGAGCGGGACCCGAGGGTAGGGGGGTCTTCAACAGGGGGTTGAAGTCTCCAGGGATATCTAGCAGGGGGCTACAGATCCCAGTGGCGGATTCCCAGTGAGACCTCTAACGGGGGTTGGAGTCCCTCTGACTACTATTTGTGATAGTGCACTATCACAACTGCTAGTCGACTGGGAGATGGGAGCATTTCTGAGTAAGAAACCTATCCCACAGAGAACACCTTTGGGATGTACTTTGAAGCACTGGAAAGACATCGGGGGTGATGACCCACTAACTCGGAAACCATTAATTGAATATTGCAATCATTGGTGCCCAACGTATCAATTGGAAGGTGGGCACGAATGGCCAGAACAGGAGACATTGCAATATCATACCATCTTGCAATTAATGTTGTTTTGTAAAAAGGGAAGGCAAATGGGAAGAAGTGGCATATGTTGATTTGTTCTTTACACTGTGGAATCATCCAGAGTGGCAGAAACAGCGTGAGATATGTCCACAGGATTCTACGGCAATGTTTCTGAAAAGAGGAAAATGTGGTGAGAACTTGAAGTGTTGCTCTACTTGTGATACTGGATACTTCACTTGATGGAACTGACAAGAAAATAGTATTGAATACAGCCAGAAGGCAGGTGCAGGGAGCACATGCTAACAGGAATTTACAGAGAACAACGAATAAGAATTTTCCATCTACAAATCCCGAGTGGGACCCTAATCAGCCAGGACCCAGGGGAATGTTGACTAGATGTCAGAGACAGATTTTATTTGGAGTAAGACATGCAATGCCAAAAGCCATAAATTTTGACCCATTTATTAAGTGAGACAAGAATTAAAGGAGTCCCCCCCTTCAGCCTTTATGGAAAGGCTGAAGGTGACCACCAGAAAATATACTCATTTGAACCCAGAAAAAAACAGAAAAAGCAATTCAGTTGGTCTCTATATTCATAAGACAATCAGCCCCAGATTGGGGGGGGTGGGGGGGGGGGGAGTAAAAAAACCTTCAGAAACTAGAAGAACCTGAATCCAGAGATCTGGGTAAAATGCTTGAAGTAGCTTGGCATGAAGGAGACCAGAGGAATCAACCCTAGCTGAACACCTGGTTACACTGAAGCTAGGGAATGAAGAAATAGAATTTTTGGTAGATACGGGAGCCACTTCTTTGGTATTGAATACACGTAAAGAGAAAGTTGATCATAAACCAGTAGGTGTTGTTAGTGCGACAGGGCAAAGAAAAATTAGCCTTTCTTAGAGCCATTAAAGTTTAAATTGGAGAAGCAATGGGCAACTCACCAGTTTCTGTATATGCCTGAATGTCCACTGCCTCTGTTATGATGAGATCTATTAAGTAAATTAGATGCTCAAGTAACTTTTAAAGATGGAGAGATTAAATTACTAATACCAGAACAGAATCAAAAGCCACAGAGGCGAGAGCGTTTATGTTACAGGATTCCTCCAGGGAGGAACAGGTTCCCGAAGAAGTGGAAAACGTAGTAATTCCTTTGGTTTGAGCGAGCGGAGCTCCGGAGCGACCTAAGCGGGCAGAGCCGGTAAAAGTAACCTTAAAGCCTGGAGCCAAGCCGGTAAGGCAAAAACAATACCGTATTAAGCGAGAGGCTCGAAAAGGATTAGAGAAGTTAATTATAAATTTTTTTCAGAATATGAGCTCTTAGTAGAATGTGAATCAGAATATAGTACTCCTGTGCCGCCAGTAAAGAAATCTAGAGGCAAAGAGTATTAGCTGGTTCACGATTTAAGGGCTATATCTCAGGTGGTCCAAGATCTACATCCGGTAGTAGCTAATCCATACACTTTACTGACCTCTTTTAAAGGAGGAGCATAAATGGTTTACTGTACTAGATTTGAAGGATGCCTTCTTTTGCATACCTCCAGGCATAAAAAGTCAAAGCCTATTTGCTTTGGAATGGGAAAGCCCCACCACAGAATGAAAGACACAGCTAACATGGACCGTACTTCCACAAGGATTTAAAATTAGTCCTACGATATTTGGGACTCAGCTGGCAAGAAAAAAAATTAGAAATATAGAAATGTCTAGAAAAAACAGAACCCAGGGAGAGGCATACTGTTACAGAATGCAGACGACATTCTGATAGTGGCAGAAAGTAAAGAATAATGTTTTGAAATTTTTAAATTTTCTGGGCCAAGGAAGATGCGGAGTTTCCAGAAACAAAACCCAAATAGGAGAAGAAGCAGCCATTTATTTAGGATTTGAAATATCTCAGAGACAAAGACAATTAGAAAGTGAAAAGAAAGAAACTATTTGTCAAATTCCCGAACCTTGCGGCCCGAAGGAACTGAGAGCTTTTCTGAAAATAGTGAAATAGCGTCAGCTCTGGATTCTGAACTACAGACTGTATGTAAAACCATTATACGAGGCACTGAAAGAATCAAAGGATAAATATTTAACCTGGACGCCCGGATGCCAAACGGCATTCAAAGAACTGAAAAGAGCCTCAGTGATGGCCCCTGCATTAGGCCTACCCGATTTCGCTAAACCTTTTGAGCTGTTTGTCCACGAAAGACAACATTTAGCCCTTGGAGTGCTGACACAGCGACTGGGAACCTGGAAGAGACCCGTGGGCTACTTCTCCAAACAACTCGACCACGTGAGTAAAAGATGGCCTGGATGTTTACGGGCAGTGGCAACAGCAGCGCTGCCGATCCAGGAAGCCCCAAAGTTAACAATGGGACAAAAGATGACAGTATGTGTCCCGCACATAGCGGTGACTGTTTTAGAACAAAAGGGGGGTCGTTGGCTATCCCTTAGCAGAATGTTGAAATATCAAGTTGTTCTGTTAGAACAAGACCATGTGGAATCGAAGGCTACTGCTATACTGAATCCTGTATGTTTTTAACAACAGAAAACCTTACGGACAATTTCGAACACGATCGCTTGCTAACTATTGAACAAGTCTATTCCAGCAGACCAGGCCTGAGACACAAACCTCTGGGAAAATCCTGATCTGGAGTTGTTTACAGATGGAAGCAGCTCTGGGCGAGAAGAGAATGGCCGGATATGCTGTCGTTATCACCGCCGAGGGAATGGAGTCAGGGGCGCTGCCTGCGAACACCTCAGCACAGAAAGCAGTATTGGTAGCGTTGAAGCGAGCTCTGCGAATGGCAGAAGGACGAAGGATAAATATCTAGACTGATTCCAAACATGCATTTGGTGTGATCCACGATCATGGAGCTACTGGGAAGGAAAAAGGACTGCCATCAGCCCAAGAATCATTGATACAGCATAAAGAAGACATTCTCCAACTTCCGGAAGACGTGCAGAAACCAAAAGAAGTGGCGGTAAAGCGTTGCAAAGCTCATCGATTCGGCCAGACGGCTGTAAACATAAGCAAACGATTGACAGATAAAGCTGCAAAGAGGACTGCAGAGCAAGGTATCCTTGCACTAGTACCAGTAAAACAGATCGGAATTCCAAAGTTGAAACCGAGATTATTATAATAAATTGGATGAGCAATTAGCAGAACAATTGGAAGCATCACAAAACACAGAGAGATGGTAGGTAACACCAGAAAAACAAGTAATAATAATAACAACCCCACAAGTTATGACAGAACTTGCAAAAGAAAAGCATGAGCAAACACATTAGGGTGTAGATGCTACGGTTTTGAGTTTAAAAGCATCTGTAGCGTGTGTAGGCATGACAAGAATAATTAAACCCATGGTAGCTAAGTGTCCAATCTGTCCTAGAAATAATCCCCTGAACCAAAGGAAACCACCTTTAGGAGTAACAAAACAAAAAATTCTCCCGGAAATTATTAGCAAATTAAGTTCTCTGAGTTACCCAGACAAAATAGATATAGCAGTATTTGTTAGTGATGACGGACAAATTTTCTAGTTGGCCAGAAGCTTTCTCGTGCTGCACCAACAAAGCTAGAGTAGTAGTTAAAATGTTGCTGAAAGAAATAATACCAAGATTTAGAGTGCCAACAGGAATGTCCTCTGGGAGAGGACCACATTTTTTTGCAGAGGTAGTTCAACAAATTAATAAAATTTTGGGTATAAAATGGAACCTGCATATGCCCTAGAGACCACAATCAAGTGAAAACTTTGAGAAGATGAACCAAACACTGAACTGACATAGTGGAATATTATTGATCTAGGATGGAAGTATTGAGAAAATGATTATTTCAAAACTTCCAAAGGGGGGAAATGTAACCAAAGCGATGAAATCAACCAACCAGAGACGGTGTTCCATTACGGGAACACGGAGCGTACGAATCAGCGCATCTGTCGATCTGCATTTTAGTCCCTAGGCGATCGTTAATGTCAGCAGAACAACAGACAACGTGCTTCTGTCAGAAAAGGATGACAAAACGCGGTTTCGTGTAGCGCACTGAGAAAACTAGCCAAGACTGCCAAGATTAAGAGCCAAGAAGGTAAAAGGCAATTCTGGCAGGGGGAGATCGCGACCACCGACTCACGGACCACCACCGAGCCTGCGCAGTGATTTACATACGGAACGAGCCAGTTTGTACCGATCAGTAGACAGGACGATAATGAATATGTATGAATACGTAAAATTTTGATCTACAAATTCTACGGGAAAGGTGTGTGAGGTACGCACGCCAGGAGGAGCGATCCCCCGTGCATCTGGCGCCGTGAACAAAGAACGCCTGCTCTTTAATACTAGATTGGTGTTGAATAGATATTTCCGATTTTACCGTGTTTTTTGGTAACAGTTTTGGCACCCCAGATGGGAACCTGCTTTTGAATCTCGACGGATCCGCAGGACCGTGGGACCTGCAGCCAGCCCCAAGGAATTCTTGGGGAGAGCTTCCGATCCCCAGGCCAGAGAATTCTGAGAAAGATCCCCTGGACTGAAGTAAACAAGGCATTCGTTTAAGAAGAAACTTAGGTAGAATAATATGTGGCGTTAGCTTCCCACATAGGACAGGATAGTGGGTTTGAGTCCCACAGGCCTGCCCGTAAGGCGCGGCAAAAGCCACGCAGGGTTGGGGCCAAGAGGTACCTCGGTTGGTAAGTCTCTGCTAGGCGAAAGCCTGTGGAGCGGGACCCGAGGGTAGGGGGGTCTTCAACAGGGGGTTGAAGTCTCCAGGGATATCTAGCAGGGGGCTACAGATCCCAGTGGCGGATTCCCAGTGAGACCTCTAACGGGGGTTGGAGTCCCTCTGACTACTATTTGTGATAGTGCACTATCACAACTGCTAGTCGACTGGGAGATGGGAGCATTTCTGAGTAAGAAACCTATCCCACAGAGAACACCTTTGGGATGTACTTTGAAGCACTGGAAAGACATCGGGGGTGATGACCCACTAACTCGGAAACCATTAATTGAATATTGCAATCATTGGTGCCCAACGTATCAATTGGAAGGTGGGCACGAATGGCCAGAACAGGAGACATTGCAATATCATACCATCTTGCAATTAATGTTGTTTTGTAAAAAGGGAAGGCAAATGGGAAGAAGTGGCATATGTTGATTTGTTCTTTACACTGTGGAATCATCCAGAGTGGCAGAAACAGCGTGAGATATGTCCACAGGATTCTACGGCAATGTTTCTGAAAAGAGGAAAATGTGGTGAGAACTTGAAGTGTTGCTCTACTTGTGATACTGGATACTTCACTTGATGGAACTGACAAGAAAATAGTATTGAATACAGCCAGAAGGCAGGTGCAGGGAGCACATGCTAACAGGAATTTACAGAGAACAACGAATAAGAATTTTCCATCTACAAATCCCGAGTGGGACCCTAATCAGCCAGGACCCAGGGGAATGTTGACTAGATGTCAGAGACAGATTTTATTTGGAGTAAGACATGCAATGCCAAAAGCCATAAATTTTGACCCATTTATTAAGTGAGACAAGAATTAAAGGAGTCCCCCCCTTCAGCCTTTATGGAAAGGCTGAAGGTGACCACCAGAAAATATACTCATTTGAACCCAGAAAAAAACAGAAAAAGCAATTCAGTTGGTCTCTATATTCATAAGACAATCAGCCCCAGATTGGGGGGGGTGGGGGGGTGGGGAGTAAAAAAACCTTCAGAAACTAGAAGAACCTGAATCCAGAGATCTGGGTAAAATGCTTGAAGTAGCTTGGCATGAAGGAGACCAGAGGAATCAACCCTAGCTGAACACCTGGTTACACTGAAGCTAGGGAATGAAGAAATAGAATTTTTGGTAGATACGGGAGCCACTTCTTTGGTATTGAATACACGTAAAGAGAAAGTTGATCATAAACCAGTAGGTGTTGTTAGTGCGACAGGGCAAAGAAAAATTAGCCTTTCTTAGAGCCATTAAAGTTTAAATTGGAGAAGCAATGGGCAACTCACCAGTTTCTGTATATGCCTGAATGTCCACTGCCTCTGTTATGATGAGATCTATTAAGTAAATTAGATGCTCAAGTAACTTTTAAAGATGGAGAGATTAAATTACTAATACCAGAACAGAATCAAAAGCCACAGAGGCGAGAGCGTTTATGTTACAGGATTCCTCCAGGGAGGAACAGGTTCCCGAAGAAGTGGAAAACGTAGTAATTCCTTTGGTTTGAGCGAGCGGAGCTCCGGAGCGACCTAAGCGGGCAGAGCCGGTAAAAGTAACCTTAAAGCCTGGAGCCAAGCCGGTAAGGCAAAAACAATACCGTATTAAGCGAGAGGCTCGAAAAGGATTAGAGAAGTTAATTATAAATTTGTTTCAGAATATGAGCTCTTAATAGAATGTGAATCAGAATATAGTACTCCTGTGCCGCCAGTAAAGAAATCTAGAGGCAAAGAGTATTAGCTGGTTCACGATTTAAGGGCTATATCTCAGGTGGTCCAAGATCTACATCCGGTAGTAGCTAATCCATACACTTTACTGACCTCTTTTAAAGGAGGAGCATAAATGGTTTACTGTACTAGATTTGAAGGATGCCTTCTTTTGCATACCTCCAGGCATAAAAAGTCAAAGCCTATTTGCTTTGGAATGGGAAAGCCCCACCACAGAATGAAAGACACAGCTAACATGGACCGTACTTCCACAAGGATTTAAAATTAGTCCTACGATATTTGGGACTCAGCTGGCAAGAAAAAAAATTAGAAATATAGAAATGTCTAGAAAAAACAGAACCCAGGGAGAGGCATACTGTTACAGAATGCAGACGACATTCTGATAGTGGCAGAAAGTAAAGAATAATGTTTTGAAATTTTTAAATTTTCTGGGCCAAGGAAGATGCGGAGTTTCCAGAAACAAAACCCAAATAGGAGAAGAAGCAGCCATTTATTTAGGATTTGAAATATCTCAGAGACAAAGACAATTAGAAAGTGAAAAGAAAGAAACTATTTGTCAAATTCCCGAACCTTGCGGCCCGAAGGAACTGAGAGCTTTTCTGAAAATAGTGAAATAGCGTCAGCTCTGGATTCTGAACTACAGACTGTATGTAAAACCATTATACGAGGCACTGAAAGAATCAAAGGATAAATATTTAACCTGGACGCCCGGATGCCAAACGGCATTCAAAGAACTGAAAAGAGCCTCAGTGATGGCCCCTGCATTAGGCCTACCCGATTTCGCTAAACCTTTTGAGCTGTTTGTCCACGAAAGACAACATTTAGCCCTTGGAGTGCTGACACAGCGACTGGGAACCTGGAAGAGACCCGTGGGCTACTTCTCCAAACAACTCGACCACGTGAGTAAAAGATGGCCTGGATGTTTACGGGCAGTGGCAACAGCAGCGCTGCCGATCCAGGAAGCCCCAAAGTTAACAATGGGACAAAAGATGACAGTATGTGTCCCGCACATAGCGGTGACTGTTTTAGAACAAAAGGGGGGTCGTTGGCTATCCCTTAGCAGAATGTTGAAATATCAAGTTGTTCTGTTAGAACAAGACCATGTGGAATCGAAGGCTACTGCTATACTGAATCCTGTATGTTTTTAACAACAGAAAACCTTACGGACAATTTCGAACACGATCGCTTGCTAACTATTGAACAAGTCTATTCCAGCAGACCAGGCCTGAGACACAAACCTCTGGGAAAATCCTGATCTGGAGTTGTTTACAGATGGAAGCAGCTCTGGGCGAGAAGAGAATGGCCGGATATGCTGTCGTTATCACCGCCGAGGGAATGGAGTCAGGGGCGCTGCCTGCGAACACCTCAGCACAGAAAGCAGTATTGGTAGCGTTGAAGCGAGCTCTGCGAATGGCAGAAGGACGAAGGATAAATATCTAGACTGATTCCAAACATGCATTTGGTGTGATCCACGATCATGGAGCTACTGGGAAGGAAAAAGGACTGCCATCAGCCCAAGAATCATTGATACAGCATAAAGAAGACATTCTCCAACTTCCGGAAGACGTGCAGAAACCAAAAGAAGTGGCGGTAAAGCGTTGCAAAGCTCATCGATTCGGCCAGACGGCTGTAAACATAAGCAAACGATTGACAGATAAAGCTGCAAAGAGGACTGCAGAGCAAGGTATCCTTGCACTAGTACCAGTAAAACAGATCGGAATTCCAAAGTTGAAACCGAGATTATTATAATAAATTGGATGAGCAATTAGCAGAACAATTGGAAGCATCACAAAACACAGAGAGATGGTAGGTAACACCAGAAAAACAAGTAATAATAATAACAACCCCACAAGTTATGACAGAACTTGCAAAAGAAAAGCATGAGCAAACACATTAGGGTGTAGATGCTACGGTTTTGAGTTTAAAAGCATCTGTAGCGTGTGTAGGCATGACAAGAATAATTAAACCCATGGTAGCTAAGTGTCCAATCTGTCCTAGAAATAATCCCCTGAACCAAAGGAAACCACCTTTAGGAGTAACAAAACAAAAAATTCTCCCGGAAATTATTAGCAAATTAAGTTCTCTGAGTTACCCAGACAAAATAGATATAGCAGTATTTGTTAGTGATGACGGACAAATTTTCTAGTTGGCCAGAAGCTTTCTCGTGCTGCACCAACAAAGCTAGAGTAGTAGTTAAAATGTTGCTGAAAGAAATAATACCAAGATTTAGAGTGCCAACAGGAATGTCCTCTGGGAGAGGACCACATTTTTTTGCAGAGGTAGTTCAACAAATTAATAAAATTTTGGGTATAAAATGGAACCTGCATATGCCCTAGAGACCACAATCAAGTGAAAACTTTGAGAAGATGAACCAAACACTGAACTGACATAGTGGAATATTATTGATCTAGGATGGAAGTATTGAGAAAATGATTATTTCAAAACTTCCAAAGGGGGGAAATGTAACCAAAGCGATGAAATCAACCAACCAGAGACGGTGTTCCATTACGGGAACACGGAGCGTACGAATCAGCGCATCTGTCGATCTGCATTTTAGTCCCTAGGCGATCGTTAATGTCAGCAGAACAACAGACAACGTGCTTCTGTCAGAAAAGGATGACAAAACGCGGTTTCGTGTAGCGCACTGAGAAAACTAGCCAAGACTGCCAAGATTAAGAGCCAAGAAGGTAAAAGGCAATTCTGGCAGGGGGAGATCGCGACCACCGACTCACGGACCACCACCGAGCCTGCGCAGCGATTTACATACGGAACGAGCCAGTTTGTACCGATCAGTAGACAGGACGATAATGAATATGTATGAATACGTAAAATTTTGATCTACAAATTCTACGGGAAAGGTGTGTGAGGTACGCACGCCAGGAGGAGCGATCCCCCGTGCATCTGGCGCCGTGAACAAAGAACGCCTGCTCTTTAATACTAGATTGGTGTTGAATAGATATTTCCGATTTTACCGTGTTTTTTGGTAACAGTTTTGGCACCCCAGATGGGAACCTGCTTTTGAATCTCGACGGATCCGCAGGACCGTGGGACCTGCAGCCAGCCCCAAGGAATTCTTGGGGAGAGCTTCCGATCCCCAGGCCAGAGAATTCTGAGAAAGATCCCCTGGACTGAAGTAAACAAGGCATTCGTTTAAGAAGAAACTTAGGTAGAATAATATGTGGCGTTAGCTTCCCACATAGGACAGGATAGTGGGTTTGAGTCCCACAGGCCTGCCCGTAAGGCGCGGCAAAAGCCACGCAGGGTTGGGGCCAAGAGGTACCTCGGTTGGTAAGTCTCTGCTAGGCGAAAGCCTGTGGAGCGGGACCCGAGGGTAGGGGGGTCTTCAACAGGGGGTTGAAGTCTCCAGGGATATCTAGCAGGGGGCTACAGATCCCAGTGGCGGATTCCCAGTGAGACCTCTAACGGGGGTTGGAGTCCCTCTGACTACTATTTGTGATAGTGCACTATCACAACTGCTAGTCGACTGGGAGATGGGAGCATTTCTGAGTAAGAAACCTATCCCACAGAGAACACCTTTGGGATGTACTTTGAAGCACTGGAAAGACATCGGGGGTGATGACCCACTAACTCGGAAACCATTAATTGAATATTGCAATCATTGGTGCCCAACGTATCAATTGGAAGGTGGGCACGAATGGCCAGAACAGGAGACATTGCAATATCATACCATCTTGCAATTAATGTTGTTTTGTAAAAAGGGAAGGCAAATGGGAAGAAGTGGCATATGTTGATTTGTTCTTTACACTGTGGAATCATCCAGCGTGGCAGAAACAGCGTGAGATATGTCCACAGGATTCTACGGCAATGTTTCTGAAAAGAGGAAAATGTGGTGAGAACTTGAAGTGTTGCTCTACTTGTGATACTGGATACTTCACTTGATGGAACTGACAAGAAAATAGTATTGAATACAGCCAGAAGGCAGGTGCAGGGAGCACATGCTAACAGGAATTTACAGAGAACAACGAATAAGAATTTTCCATCTACAAATCCCGAGTGGGACCCTAATCAGCCAGGACCCAGGGGAATGTTGACTAGATGTCAGAGACAGATTTTATTTGGAGTAAGACATGCAATGCCAAAAGCCATAAATTTTGACCCATTTATTAAGTGAGACAAGAATTAAAGGAGTCCCCTTCAGCCTTTATGGAAAGGCTGAAGGTGACCACCAGAAAATATACTCATTTGAACCCAGAAAAAAACAGAAAAAGCAATTCAGTTGGTCTCTATATTCATAAGACAATCAGCCCCAGATTGGGGGGGGTGGGGGGGGGGGGAGTAAAAAAACCTTCAGAAACTAGAAGAACCTGAATCCAGAGATCTGGGTAAAATGCTTGAAGTAGCTTGGCATGAAGGAGACCAGAGGAATCAACCCTAGCTGAACACCTGGTTACACTGAAGCTAGGGAATGAAGAAATAGAATTTTTGGTAGATACGGGAGCCACTTCTTTGGTATTGAATACACGTAAAGAGAAAGTTGATCATAAACCAGTAGGTGTTGTTAGTGCGACAGGGCAAAGAAAAATTAGCCTTTCTTAGAGCCATTAAAGTTTAAATTGGAGAAGCAATGGGCAACTCACCAGTTTCTGTATATGCCTGAATGTCCACTGCCTCTGTTATGATGAGATCTATTAAGTAAATTAGATGCTCAAGTAACTTTTAAAGATGGAGAGATTAAATTACTAATACCAGAACAGAATCAAAAGCCACAGAGGCGAGAGCGTTTATGTTACAGGATTCCTCCAGGGAGGAACAGGTTCCCGAAGAAGTGGAAAACGTAGTAATTCCTTTGGTTTGAGCGAGCGGAGCTCCGGAGCGACCTAAGCGGGCAGAGCCGGTAAAAGTAACCTTAAAGCCTGGAGCCAAGCCGGTAAGGCAAAAACAATACCGTATTAAGCGAGAGGCTCGAAAAGGATTAGAGAAGTTAATTATAAATTTTTTTCAGAATATGAGCTCTTAGTAGAATGTGAATCAGAATATAGTACTCCTGTGCCGCCAGTAAAGAAATCTAGAGGCAAAGAGTATTAGCTGGTTCACGATTTAAGGGCTATATCTCAGGTGGTCCAAGATCTACATCCGGTAGTAGCTAATCCATACACTTTACTGACCTCTTTTAAAGGAGGAGCATAAATGGTTTACTGTACTAGATTTGAAGGATGCCTTCTTTTGCATACCTCCAGGCATAAAAAGTCAAAGCCTATTTGCTTTGGAATGGGAAAGCCCCACCACAGAATGAAAGACACAGCTAACATGGACCGTACTTCCACAAGGATTTAAAATTAGTCCTACGATATTTGGGACTCAGCTGGCAAGAAAAAAAATTAGAAATATAGAAATGTCTAGAAAAAACAGAACCCAGGGAGAGGCATACTGTTACAGAATGCAGACGACATTCTGATAGTGGCAGAAAGTAAAGAATAATGTTTTGAAATTTTTAAATTTTCTGGGCCAAGGAAGATGCGGAGTTTCCAGAAACAAAACCCAAATAGGAGAAGAAGCAGCCATTTATTTAGGATTTGAAATATCTCAGAGACAAAGACAATTAGAAAGTGAAAAGAAAGAAACTATTTGTCAAATTCCCGAACCTTGCGGCCCGAAGGAACTGAGAGCTTTTCTGAAAATAGTGAAATAGCGTCAGCTCTGGATTCTGAACTACAGACTGTATGTAAAACCATTATACGAGGCACTGAAAGAATCAAAGGATAAATATTTAACCTGGACGCCCGGATGCCAAACGGCATTCAAAGAACTGAAAAGAGCCTCAGTGATGGCCCCTGCATTAGGCCTACCCGATTTCGCTAAACCTTTTGAGCTGTTTGTCCACGAAAGACAACATTTAGCCCTTGGAGTGCTGACACAGCGACTGGGAACCTGGAAGAGACCCGTGGGCTACTTCTCCAAACAACTCGACCACGTGAGTAAAAGATGGCCTGGATGTTTACGGGCAGTGGCAACAGCAGCGCTGCCGATCCAGGAAGCCCCAAAGTTAACAATGGGACAAAAGATGACAGTATGTGTCCCGCACATAGCGGTGACTGTTTTAGAACAAAAGGGGGGTCGTTGGCTATCCCTTAGCAGAATGTTGAAATATCAAGTTGTTCTGTTAGAACAAGACCATGTGGAATCGAAGGCTACTGCTATACTGAATCCTGTATGTTTTTAACAACAGAAAACCTTACGGACAATTTCGAACACGATCGCTTGCTAACTATTGAACAAGTCTATTCCAGCAGACCAGGCCTGAGACACAAACCTCTGGGAAAATCCTGATCTGGAGTTGTTTACAGATGGAAGCAGCTCTGGGCGAGAAGAGAATGGCCGGATATGCTGTCGTTATCACCGCCGAGGGAATGGAGTCAGGGGCGCTGCCTGCGAACACCTCAGCACAGAAAGCAGTATTGGTAGCGTTGAAGCGAGCTCTGCGAATGGCAGAAGGACGAAGGATAAATATCTAGACTGATTCCAAACATGCATTTGGTGTGATCCACGATCATGGAGCTACTGGGAAGGAAAAAGGACTGCCATCAGCCCAAGAATCATTGATACAGCATAAAGAAGACATTCTCCAACTTCCGGAAGACGTGCAGAAACCAAAAGAAGTGGCGGTAAAGCGTTGCAAAGCTCATCGATTCGGCCAGACGGCTGTAAACATAAGCAAACGATTGACAGATAAAGCTGCAAAGAGGACTGCAGAGCAAGGTATCCTTGCACTAGTACCAGTAAAACAGATCGGAATTCCAAAGTTGAAACCGAGATTATTATAATAAATTGGATGAGCAATTAGCAGAACAATTGGAAGCATCACAAAACACAGAGAGATGGTAGGTAACACCAGAAAAACAAGTAATAATAATAACAACCCCACAAGTTATGACAGAACTTGCAAAAGAAAAGCATGAGCAAACACATTAGGGTGTAGATGCTACGGTTTTGAGTTTAAAAGCATCTGTAGCGTGTGTAGGCATGACAAGAATAATTAAACCCATGGTAGCTAAGTGTCCAATCTGTCCTAGAAATAATCCCCTGAACCAAAGGAAACCACCTTTAGGAGTAACAAAACAAAAAATTCTCCCGGAAATTATTAGCAAATTAAGTTCTCTGAGTTACCCAGACAAAATAGATATAGCAGTATTTGTTAGTGATGATGGACAAATTTTCTAGTTGGCCAGAAGCTTTCTCGTGCTGCACCAACAAAGCTAGAGTAGTAGTTAAAATGTTGCTGAAAGAAATAATACCAAGATTTAGAGTGCCAACAGGAATGTCCTCTGGGAGAGGACCACATTTTTTTGCAGAGGTAGTTCAACAAATTAATAAAATTTTGGGTATAAAATGGAACCTGCATATGCCCTAGAGACCACAATCAAGTGAAAACTTTGAGAAGATGAACCAAACACTGAACTGACATAGTGGAATATTATTGATCTAGGATGGAAGTATTGAGAAAATGATTATTTCAAAACTTCCAAAGGGGGGAAATGTAACCAAAGCGATGAAATCAACCAACCAGAGACGGTGTTCCATTACGGGAACACGGAGCGTACGAATCAGCGCATCTGTCGATCTGCATTTTAGTCCCTAGGCGATCGTTAATGTCAGCAGAACAACAGACAACGTGCTTCTGTCAGAAAAGGATGACAAAACGCGGTTTCGTGTAGCGCACTGAGAAAACTAGCCAAGACTGCCAAGATTAAGAGCCAAGAAGGTAAAAGGCAATTCTGGCAGGGGGAGATCGCGACCACCGACTCACGGACCACCACCGAGCCTGCGCAGCGATTTACATACGGAACGAGCCAGTTTGTACCGATCAGTAGACAGGACGATAATGAATATGTATGAATACGTAAAATTTTGATCTACAAATTCTACGGGAAAGGTGTGTGAGGTACGCACGCCAGGAGGAGCGATCCCCCGTGCATCTGGCGCCGTGAATAAAGAACGCCTGCTCTTTAATACTAGATTGGTGTTGAATAGATATTTCCGATTTTACCGTGTTTTTTGGTAACAGTTTTGGCACCCCAGATGGGAACCTGCTTTTGAATCTCGACGGATCCGCAGGACCGTGGGACCTGCAGCCAGCCCCAAGGAATTCTTGGGGAGAGCTTCCGATCCCCAGGCCAGAGAATTCTGAGAAAGATCCCCTGGACTG
Source organism: Phalacrocorax carbo (assembly GCF_963921805.1). Lineage (NCBI taxonomy): Eukaryota > Metazoa > Chordata > Aves > Suliformes > Phalacrocoracidae > Phalacrocorax > Phalacrocorax carbo. The sequence continues at coordinate 1,056,072 of NW_026990418.1, read as the reverse complement.
AAGTAAACAAGGCATTCGTTTACGAAGAAACTTAGGTAGAATAATATGTGGCGTTAGCTTCCCACATAGGACAGGATAGTGGGTTTGAGTCCCACAGGCCTGCCCGTAAGGCGCGGCGAAAGCCACGCAGGGTTGGGGCCAAGAGGTACCTCGGTTGGTAAGTCTCTGCTAGGCGAAAGCCTGTGGAGCGGGACCCGAGGGTAGGGGGGTCTTCAACAGGGGGTTGAAGTCTCCAGGGATATCTAGCAGGGGGCTACAGATCCCAGTGAGACCTCTAACGGGGGTTGGAGTCCCTCTGACTACTATTTGTGATAGTGCACTATCACAACTGCTAGTCGACTGGGAGATGGGAGCATTTCTGAGTAAGAAACCTATCCCACAGAGAACACCTTTGGGATGTACTTTGAAGCACTGGAAAGACATCGGGGGTGATGACCCACTAACTCGGAAACCATTAATTGAATATTGCAATCATTGGTGCCCAACGTATCAATTGGAAGGTGGGCACGAATGGCCAGAACAGGAGACATTGCAATATCATACCATCTTGCAATTAATGTTGTTTTGTAAAAAGGGAAGGCAAATGGGAAGAAGTGGCATATGTTGATTTGTTCTTTACACTGTGGAATCATCCAGAGTGGCAGAAACAGCGTGAGATATGTCCACAGGATTCTACGGCAATGTTTCTGAAAAGAGGAAAATGTGGTGAGAACTTGAAGTGTTGCTCTACTTGTGATACTGGATACTTCACTTGATGGAACTGACAAGAAAATAGTATTGAATACAGCCAGAAGGCAGGTGCAGGGAGCACATGCTAACAGGAATTTACAGAGAACAACGAATAAGAATTTTCCATCTACAAATCCCGAGTGGGACCCTAATCAGCCAGGACCCAGGGGAATGTTGACTAGATGTCAGAGACAGATTTTATTTGGAGTAAGACATGCAATGCCAAAAGCCATAAATTTTGACCCATTTATTAAGTGAGACAAGAATTAAAGGAGTCCCCCCCTTCAGCCTTTATGGAAAGGCTGAAGGTGACCACCAGAAAATATACTCATTTGAACCCAGAAAAAAACAGAAAAAGCAATTCAGTTGGTCTCTATATTCATAAGACAATCAGCCCCAGATTGGGGGGGGTGGGGGGGGGGGGAGTAAAAAAACCTTCAGAAACTAGAAGAACCTGAATCCAGAGATCTGGGTAAAATGCTTGAAGTAGCTTGGCATGAAGGAGACCAGAGGAATCAACCCTAGCTGAACACCTGGTTACACTGAAGCTAGGGAATGAAGAAATAGAATTTTTGGTAGATACGGGAGCCACTTCTTTGGTATTGAATACACGTAAAGAGAAAGTTGATCATAAACCAGTAGGTGTTGTTAGTGCGACAGGGCAAAGAAAAATTAGCCTTTCTTAGAGCCATTAAAGTTTAAATTGGAGAAGCAATGGGCAACTCACCAGTTTCTGTATATGCCTGAATGTCCACTGCCTCTGTTATGATGAGATCTATTAAGTAAATTAGATGCTCAAGTAACTTTTAAAGATGGAGAGATTAAATTACTAATACCAGAACAGAATCAAAAGCCACAGAGGCGAGAGCGTTTATGTTACAGGATTCCTCCAGGGAGGAACAGGTTCCCGAAGAAGTGGAAAACGTAGTAATTCCTTTGGTTTGAGCGAGCGGAGCTCCGGAGCGACCTAAGCGGGCAGAGCCGGTAAAAGTAACCTTAAAGCCTGGAGCCAAGCCGGTAAGGCAAAAACAATACCGTATTAAGCGAGAGGCTCGAAAAGGATTAGAGAAGTTAATTATAAATTTGTTTCAGAATATGAGCTCTTAATAGAATGTGAATCAGAATATAGTACTCCTGTGCCGCCAGTAAAGAAATCTAGAGGCAAAGAGTATTAGCTGGTTCACGATTTAAGGGCTATATCTCAGGTGGTCCAAGATCTACATCCGGTAGTAGCTAATCCATACACTTTACTGACCTCTTTTAAAGGAGGAGCATAAATGGTTTACTGTACTAGATTTGAAGGATGCCTTCTTTTGCATACCTCCAGGCATAAAAAGTCAAAGCCTATTTGCTTTGGAATGGGAAAGCCCCACCACAGAATGAAAGACACAGCTAACATGGACCGTACTTCCACAAGGATTTAAAATTAGTCCTACGATATTTGGGACTCAGCTGGCAAGAAAAAAAATTAGAAATATAGAAATGTATAGAAAAAACAGAACCCAGGGAGAGGCATACTGTTACAGAATGCAGACGACATTCTGATAGTGGCAGAAAGTAAAGAATAATGTTTTGAAATTTTTAAATTTTCTGGGCCAAGGAAGATGCGGAGTTTCCAGAAACAAAACCCAAATAGGAGAAGCAACAGCCATTTATTTAGGATTCGAAATATCTCAAAGACAAAGACAATTAGAAAGTGAAAAGAAAGAAACTATTTGTCAAATTCCCGAACCTTGCGGCCCGAAGGAACTGAGAGCTTTTCTGAAAATAGTGAAATAGCGTCAGCTCTGGATTCTGAACTACAGACTGTATGTAAAACCATTATACGAGGCACTGAAAGAATCAAAGGATAAATATTTAACCTGGACGCCCGGATGCCAAACGGCATTCAAAGAACTGAAAAGAGCCTCAGTGATGGCCCCTGCATTAGGCCTACCCGATTTCGCTAAACCTTTTGAGCTGTTTGTCCACGAAAGACAACATTTAGCCCTTGGAGTGCTGACACAGCGACTGGGAACCTGGAAGAGACCCGTGGGCTACTTCTCCAAACAACTCGACCACGTGAGTAAAAGATGGCCTGGATGTTTACGGGCAGTGGCAACAGCAGCGCTGCCGATCCAGGAAGCCCCAAAGTTAACAATGGGACAAAAGATGACAGTATGTGTCCCGCACATAGCGGTGACTGTTTTAGAACAAAAGGGGGGTCGTTGGCTATCCCTTAGCAGAATGTTGAAATATCAAGTTGTTCTGTTAGAACAAGACCATGTGGAATCGAAGGCTACTGCTATACTGAATCCTGTATGTTTTTAACAACAGAAAACCTTACGGACAATTTCGAACACGATCGCTTGCTAACTATTGAACAAGTCTATTCCAGCAGACCAGGCCTGAGACACAAACCTCTGGGAAAATCCTGATCTGGAGTTGTTTACAGATGGAAGCAGCTCTGGGCGAGAAGAGAATGGCCGGATATGCTGTCGTTATCACCGCCGAGGGAATGGAGTCAGGGGCGCTGCCTGCGAACACCTCAGCACAGAAAGCAGTATTGGTAGCGTTGAAGCGAGCTCTGCGAATGGCAGAAGGACGAAGGATAAATATCTAGACTGATTCCAAACATGCATTTGGTGTGATCCACGATCATGGAGCTACTGGGAAGGAAAAAGGACTGCCATCAGCCCAAGAATCATTGATACAGCATAAAGAAGACATTCTCCAACTTCCGGAAGACGTGCAGAAACCAAAAGAAGTGGCGGTAAAGCGTTGCAAAGCTCATCGATTCGGCCAGACGGCTGTAAACATAAGCAAACGATTGACAGATAAAGCTGCAAAGAGGACTGCAGAGCAAGGTATCCTTGCACTAGTACCAGTAAAACAGATCGGAATTCCAAAGTTGAAACCGAGATTATTATAATAAATTGGATGAGCAATTAGCAGAACAATTGGAAGCATCACAAAACACAGAGAGATGGTAGGTAACACCAGAAAAACAAGTAATAATAATAACAACCCCACAAGTTATGACAGAACTTGCAAAAGAAAAGCATGAGCAAACACATTAGGGTGTAGATGCTACGGTTTTGAGTTTAAAAGCATCTGTAGCGTGTGTAGGCATGACAAGAATAATTAAACCCATGGTAGCTAAGTGTCCAATCTGTCCTAGAAATAATCCCCTGAACCAAAGGAAACCACCTTTAGGAGTAACAAAACAAAAAATTCTCCCGGAAATTATTAGCAAATTAAGTTCTCTGAGTTACCCAGACAAAATAGATATAGCAGTATTTGTTAGTGATGATGGACAAATTTTCTAGTTGGCCAGAAGCTTTCTCGTGCTGCACCAACAAAGCTAGAGTAGTAGTTAAAATGTTGCTGAAAGAAATAATACCAAGATTTAGAGTGCCAACAGGAATGTCCTCTGGGAGAGGACCACATTTTTTTGCAGAGGTAGTTCAACAAATTAATAAAATTTTGGGTATAAAATGGAACCTGCATATGCCCTAGAGACCACAATCAAGTGAAAACTTTGAGAAGATGAACCAAACACTGAACTGACATAGTGGAATATTATTGATCTAGGATGGAAGTATTGAGAAAATGATTATTTCAAAACTTCCAAAGGGGGGAAATGTAACCAAAGCGATGAAATCAACCAACCAGAGACGGTGTTCCATTACGGGAACACGGAGCGTACGAATCAGCGCATCTGTCGATCTGCATTTTAGTCCCTAGGCGATCGTTAATGTCAGCAGAACAACAGACAACGTGCTTCTGTCAGAAAAGGATGACAAAACGCGGTTTCGTGTAGCGCACTGAGAAAACTAGCCAAGACTGCCAAGATTAAGAGCCAAGAAGGTAAAAGGCAATTCTGGCAGGGGGAGATCGCGACCACCGACTCACGGACCACCACCGAGCCTGCGCAGTGATTTACATACGGAACGAGCCAGTTTGTACCGATCAGTAGACAGGACGATAATGAATATGTATGAATACGTAAAATTTTGATCTACAAATTCTACGGGAAAGGTGTGTGAGGTACGCACGCCAGGAGAAGCGATCCCCCGTGCATCTGGCGCCGTGAACAAAGAACGCCTGCTCTTTAATACTAAATCGGCGTTGAGGAGTTGTTTCCGATTTTACCGCGTTTTTCGGTAACACACGGAGTCAGACCAAGAGGGCCAGAGAAAGACAAAATACCGACAGGCTACAGAACAGAGCAGGAGGAATAAAAAAATAAAAACGGAGCCAGAGCCAGGCAGAGAGAGGCGGAGAAAGAACAAGTAGCCACAGGCTACAGGACAGAGAGAGGGAGGCCTGAAAAGACGGGGAGGCAGGGAGCCACTCAGAGCGAGATGGAGAAAGAAGGGGCGGGGGGGCGCCAAAAAAAAAAAAAAAAATAATTTTGCAGCAGGTAAGGAAAGAGAGGGGGCCAGGGGGGAGAGACAGGGAGGGCCCAGGACACACAAGAGAGGCAACGGGGCCCCAGTGGCCCAGGACTCACCGCGACTCTCGCTCTCAGCGCTGCTGGCACAATTTAGCCGTTCAGATGCTTCTTTCCCCTCCTCTCCGCCCTGCCTCTTCTGCAGCTCCAGACTCTAGGCCGTCCTCCACCTAAAGAGGACACATGGGTGTCTTACCGCTCTTACGAGATGAGGCTTCCTAGGCACGTAGCCTAGCTCGCTCGTGCACTACACGCCCGTACCCAACTCCCGGTTACGCGTACAGACCCTGCGGTGCACGTTGGTGGCCTGGCCCGCTGCGGGCTACGAAGGGGGATCCTCCCTCCCTCACCTGCAGGGACAGGCTCTCTCTTGCCTGCGGCAGGAAGGCAGCTGGCAGCCAGAGCGCCTTCAGTTTCTTCTGCTTTACCTTTCGTTGGCGTCTCCAGCTTCAGCCGAGGCAGCTCCTGTCCACAGCCGGGAAGGGCTCTGTGTGTCCCTTTTCGCCCCCGCGCTGCGAGGATGGCAACGCCGGGCAGAGAGAAGCCACGCAAGCCTGAGACGGCCGCAGTCAACGGCATCCCCGGGGGAAGGACAGACAACCACGTCCTCAGCACGGTCTCTGGGAGAGGGAAAGAAGAAACAGCGACCGTCATTACCGTCGATCGACCCTGGCCAAAGCCCCTCCTTGCGCAGGGGCTTCTGGACACACCGCCCCTTCCCCGCGCTACTGCTAAGGGCCCCTGCGCCGAGGGGGAATCCAGTGCGCTCGAGGGCCGGCTCGCTGCCTTCACGACAGGGCCTGGGGGCGGCCAAGGGCTACGCAGCACGCTTCAGGGGAGGTGCCGGGGCTGGGGGCAGGCGCACGGGGCAAGGGGGGGGCCAGGGGAGGCTGAGCGGGAGCTCCGGTGAGCCGGGGAGGCGGCGGCCATCATCTGCGCCCTGGGCAGGGGGAAAAGGTCCTCCTCCTTTCCCTCTTCCCTTCTGTCAGCTCCCGGGGAACTCACCGCTTCTCGGGGAGCGGCCGCACCTGGAAGCCCCCAGAAATCAACACGAATCCAACCCCAAAAATACACCGCGCCTACCGTACGCGGCACGGCCGCCCGGCACCCGAGCGCCGGAACACCGCGCCTCCCGCCGCGCCCCGGCGAGCCACGTGACAGGGCCGGCAGCCACTGCGCCAGGACTACAGCTCCCGGCACGCTCTGCGCCACAACACGGCCGCCCGGCAGCCCCCCGCCGCAAGGACTACAGCTCCCGGCACGCTCTGCGCCACAACATGGCCGCACGGCAGCCGCCCGCCGCAAGGACTACAGCTCCCGGCACGCTCTGCGCCACAACATGGCCGCACGGCAGCCCCCCGCCACAAGGACTACAGCTCCCGGCACGCTCTGCGCCACAACACGGCCGCCCGGCAGCCCCCCGCCGCAAGGACTACAGCTCCCGGCACGCTCTGCGCCACAACACGGCCGCACGGCAGCCCCCCGCCGCAAGGACTACAGCTCCCGGCACGCTCTGCGCCACAACACGGCCGCCCGGCAGCCCCCCGCCACAAGGACTACAGCTCCCGCCATGCTCTGCGCCACAACACGGCCGCACGGCAGCCCCCCGCCGCAAGGACTACAGCTCCCGGCACGCTCTGCGCCACAACACGGCCGCCCGCCCAGCCGCCACACGCACCACCACAGCTCCCGCCACGCCGCGAGCCCGCCCTCCCCGCTCTCTCACCCTGCGGGGCACCGTCCCTCCCGCCGATGCACCCGGAAGCCCCACCGAGCCCTCAGCACAGCCTCGCTCTCCCCACCGCCCGCTCCGACCCGCCGCTGCCCCGCCGCAGCCCTCCTCGGGGCTTGACCCGGCACGCAGCGGCCCCCCACCCAGCCCCCGCTCACCTCCTCCCTCGCTACACTCGCAGCCCGCTGACGCTCGGCCACAGCTCCGCTCCGCCCCGCCCTCGGCTCACACTGGCCCCCCGGAGCAGGGCACCACCCCTTTTCCAGGGAGGAGCCGGCACCGCCAGCCCCACTGCCCGCACCTGGGGCTCCTCCAGCCAGACCCCGCCCACAGCTGAGGCGCAGCAGCAACGGGGGGCCCCCTCCCCTCACCCCCACAGTGCACCACCTCCTCCCCCGGGCTCCATCACAGCCCCTTGCCCCACGCCAAGGGAGCGCAAACGCAGCCCTCAGGCCAAAGGAGAGGGCAGGTGTTGGTGCAGGCGCGCACGTAACAAGTCCCAGGAGCGATTCGTGGCTCAGGGTCCCCAACGCTCCCCCTGCCCCAAGGCCACCTCGGCCGCCGTTGCCGCAGCCGCACGGAGCTGGTGGTGGCTGGGATAGTGCTCATTTTCTCCACAGTAGCTAGGAAGGGATACGTTTTGGATTTATGCTCAAAACACCGTTAATAATGTAGAGATGTTTTGGTTCTTGCTGAGCACTGCTTCCACAGTCAGGGCCTCTTCTGGTTCTCTCAGTGCCCCACCAGCAAGTAGGCTGGGACAGCTGGGAAAGCTTTCCCAGCTAACTGACCAAAGGGATATTCCATACCATTTGACATCATGCTCAGCACACGCAGCTGGGGGAAGAAGGGGGAGTCCTTGGGGGGGGGGGGCTACGGCATTTCTCTCCCTAAGTAACCATGACACATGACAGAGCCCTGCTTTCCCAGAGGTGGCTCAACACCTGCCCGCCGAAAAGGAGGAGTGAATTAATTCCTTGCTTTGCTTCCACGCACAGCTTTTGCTTTACCTATTAAACAGTCTTGATCTCAGCCCATGATTTTTCTCACTTTTACCCTTCCAGCTCTCTCCCCCAGCCCACTGAGGGTGGAGCGAGCAAGCAGCTCCCTGGTGCAGAGTTGCCAGCTGGGGCTAAACCACGGCACGCGCTTGTCCGCGTTTGGCAGGGAAGGGACCGTCCGTCGCCCGGCTCCTGGAGCGACAGGCTGCTGGGCAGAGGGGGAGGCCACCAAAGGTGAGGAGCAGGGCACAGGACATTAGGAAGAGAGAAGAGAAGAGAAGAGCAGCAGCCAGCTGGACGGGGGCGGGGGGGCGTGTGTGCGTGTAGTGAGAAGGCACGAGGCAGGGAACAGGACGGCCAGAGAAGGACAGGGAGCCTGACGGAGGTGGAGATACAAGCAGCAGAGAGAGGGGAAGAGAGGCAGCAGAAAGAGGGAAGAGCAGGACACAGACCAACAAAGAAGGAAGAGGAGCAGGCTGGAGACGCACAAAGAACCTGGGGCAGGCAGCACGACAGCGAGGGAGGAAAGAAGAATAGGGGCAGGAAGCTGGACCGAGCGCGATGGAGACAGACAAGACAAGCGACAAGAACAGGGCAGAAAGGGAAGAATGAAGCCACGGGGACAGGGAGCCGAGACAGCCAACAACGGAGGGAAGGGGCCGGGGAGGGAACACCACAAAACAAACCATGGGGCTACGTGGTACAGAGCACGAGAAGGCAGAGAATTAAGAATTAGGGACAGGGAGCCAGAGAAACAACAACAAAAAAAAACACCCAAAACAAAGGGAGATGGGGAGCAAAAGGAATCGCAATGCGTACAGAAAGGAGAGAGAAACAATTCTAAAACAGGGTCATGGGGAAGCCAGAGACAGCAAGATGGAGAAAGGACAAAAGCTACAGGCTACAGGGCAGAGAGGGAAGAATTAATGAATAGACACAGAGAGCTGGGCAGAAAGAGATGGAGAAAGGCTGAAGATCACACGGCCAACAGGGAAGAGAGAAGAGAGGGAGGAATTTTCAAAACAGGGGCAAGAAGCCAGAGAGAGGGAGAGAGGCGCAACAATAAAATGGGGACAAGCCACAGGGCGGCGAGGAGGGAATCGATGAATAAGAACAGGAGACCAAAGAGAACACAATGTAGAATGGAAAAAAGGAACAGCGGCCTACAGGGAAGGAGGAATTAAAGATCAGGCACTGGGAGGCAGACAGAGACACATGAAGAAACAAGTAGGAAAAAAAAAAAAAAAAAAAACACACAACGGCAATGGGCTACAAAGACAGACAGAGAGGGAAGAAATAAAACATAGCAGCAAGGAGCTGGACAGAGAGAGATGAGGACAAACAAATAGCACGGGTCTACGTGACAGAGAACGTGGAATTAGAACACAGAGAGGGGGAGCTGGACAGAGAGAGAGGCCGAGAGAAAAATCTAGACGGGCTACGGCGGGCAGAGGCAGGAATTAAAACCTAGGGACAGGGAGCTGGACAGAGAGAGACGGAGATCACAGGGAACAGCGGCGGGTGCAGGAAGAACAGGAATTCAAGAATAGGGAAAGGGAGCTGGACAGAGAAGAACTCAGGCAGGCAAGTAACAGTAGCAGGGTACAGAGCAGAGCAGACGAACTAAAAAGCGCGGCGGGAGCGTTGAGGCAGACAGAGAGAGATTAAGAAAAAAGTCACGGGCTACGTGGCAAAGCAGGAGGAACTCAGAAACGGGGATGGCAACCAAGGGAGAGTGAGCTGGTGAAGGATAACGGGTATTCAAAGTGAGGGACGGGGAGCTGGGAAAAGCGAGGCAGAGAAAAACAGAATCACAGAGAGAATCACACAAAGCCAAAAAAGAAGAAACTGAACAACAGGAACAGGTGTCACCAAAGCGATGAAATCAACCAACCAGAGACGGTGTTCCATTACGGGAACACGGAGCGTACGAATCAGCGCATCTGTCGATCTGCATTTTAGTCCCTAGGCGATCGTTAATGTCAGCAGAACAACAGACAACGTGCTTCTGTCAGAAAAGGATGACAAAACGCGGTTTCGTGTAGCGCACTGAGAAAACTAGCCAAGACTGCCAAGATTAAGAGCCAAGAAGGTAAAAGGCAATTCTGGCAGGGGGAGATCGCGACCACCGACTCACGGACCACCACCGAGCCTGCGCAGCGATTTACATACGGAACGAGCAAGTTTGTACCAATCAGTAGACAGGACGATAATGAATATGTATGAATACGTAAAATTTTGATCTACAAATTCTACGGGAAAGGTGTGTGAGGTACGCACGCCAGGAGGAGCGATCCCCCGTGCATCTGGCGCCGTGAATAAAGAACGCCTGCTCTTTAATACTAGATTGGTGTTGAATAGATATTTCCGATTTTACCGTGTTTTTTGGTAACAGTTTTGGCACCCCAGATGGGAACCTGCTTTTGAATCTCGACGGATCCGCAGGACCGTGGGACCTGCAGCCAGCCCCAAGGAATTCTTGGGGAGAGCTTCCGATCCCCAGGCCAGAGAATTCTGAGAAAGATCCCCTGGACTGAAGTAAACAAGGCATTCGTTTAAGAAGAAACTTAGGTAGAATAATATGTGGCGTTAGCTTCCCACATAGGACAGGATAGTGGGTTTGAGTCCCACAGGCCTGCCCGTAAGGCGCGGCGAAAGCCACGCAGGGTTGGGGCCAAGAGGTACCTCGGTTGGTAAGTCTCTGCTAGGCGAAAGCCTGTGGAGCGGGACCCGAGGGTAGGGGGGTCTTCAACAGGGGGTTGAAGTCTCCAGGGATATCTAGCAGGGGGCTACAGATCCCAGTGGCGGATTCCCAGTGAGACCTCTAACGGGGGTTGGAGTCCCTCTGACTACTATTTGTGATAGTGCACTATCACAACTGCTAGTCGACTGGGAGATGGGAGCATTTCTGAGTAAGAAACCTATCCCACAGAGAACACCTTTGGGATGTACTTTGAAGCACTGGAAAGACATCGGGGGTGATGACCCACTAACTCGGAAACCATTAATTGAATATTGCAATCATTGGTGCCCAACGTATCAATTGGAAGGTGGGCACGAATGGCCAGAACAGGAGACATTGCAATATCATACCATCTTGCAATTAATGTTGTTTTGTAAAAAGGGAAGGCAAATGGGAAGAAGTGGCATATGTTGATTTGTTCTTTACACTGTGGAATCATCCAGCGTGGCAGAAACAGCGTGAGATATGTCCACAGGATTCTACGGCAATGTTTCTGAAAAGAGGAAAATGTGGTGAGAACTTGAAGTGTTGCTCTACTTGTGATACTGGATACTTCACTTGATGGAACTGACAAGAAAATAGTATTGAATACAGCCAGAAGGCAGGTGCAGGGAGCACATGCTAACAGGAATTTACAGAGAACAACGAATAAGAATTTTCCATCTACAAATCCCGAGTGGGACCCTAATCAGCCAGGACCCAGGGGAATGTTGACTAGATGTCAGAGACAGATTTTATTTGGAGTAAGACATGCAATGCCAAAAGCCATAAATTTTGACCCATTTATTAAGTGAGACAAGAATTAAAGGAGTCCCCCCCTTCAGCCTTTATGGAAAGGCTGAAGGTGACCACCAGAAAATATACTCATTTGAACCCAGAAAAAAACAGAAAAAGCAATTCAGTTGGTCTCTATATTCATAAGACAATCAGCCCCAGATTGGGGGGGGTGGGGGGGGGGGGAGTAAAAAAACCTTCAGAAACTAGAAGAACCTGAATCCAGAGATCTGGGTAAAATGCTTGAAGTAGCTTGGCATGAAGGAGACCAGAGGAATCAACCCTAGCTGAACACCTGGTTACACTGAAGCTAGGGAATGAAGAAATAGAATTTTTGGTAGATACGGGAGCCACTTCTTTGGTATTGAATACACGTAAAGAGAAAGTTGATCATAAACCAGTAGGTGTTGTTAGTGCGACAGGGCAAAGAAAAATTAGCCTTTCTTAGAGCCATTAAAGTTTAAATTGGAGAAGCAATGGGCAACTCACCAGTTTCTGTATATGCCTGAATGTCCACTGCCTCTGTTATGATGAGATCTATTAAGTAAATTAGATGCTCAAGTAACTTTTAAAGATGGAGAGATTAAATTACTAATACCAGAACAGAATCAAAAGCCACAGAGGCGAGAGCGTTTATGTTACAGGATTCCTCCAGGGAGGAACAGGTTCCCGAAGAAGTGGAAAACGTAGTAATTCCTTTGGTTTGAGCGAGCGGAGCTCCGGAGCGACCTAAGCGGGCAGAGCCGGTAAAAGTAACCTTAAAGCCTGGAGCCAAGCCGGTAAGGCAAAAACAATACCGTATTAAGCGAGAGGCTCGAAAAGGATTAGAGAAGTTAATTATAAATTTGTTTCAGAATATGAGCTCTTAATAGAATGTGAATCAGAATATAGTACTCCTGTGCCGCCAGTAAAGAAATCTAGAGGCAAAGAGTATTAGCTGGTTCACGATTTAAGGGCTATATCTCAGGTGGTCCAAGATCTACATCCGGTAGTAGCTAATCCATACACTTTACTGACCTCTTTTAAAGGAGGAGCATAAATGGTTTACTGTACTAGATTTGAAGGATGCCTTCTTTTGCATACCTCCAGGCATAAAAAGTCAAAGCCTATTTGCTTTGGAATGGGAAAGCCCCACCACAGAATGAAAGACACAGCTAACATGGACCGTACTTCCACAAGGATTTAAAATTAGTCCTACGATATTTGGGACTCAGCTGGCAAGAAAAAAAATTAGAAATATAGAAATGTCTAGAAAAAACAGAACCCAGGGAGAGGCATACTGTTACAGAATGCAGACGACATTCTGATAGTGGCAGAAAGTAAAGAATAATGTTTTGAAATTTTTAAATTTTCTGGGCCAAGGAAGATGCGGAGTTTCCAGAAACAAAACCCAAATAGGAGAAGCAACAGCCATTTATTTAGGATTCGAAATATCTCAGAGACAAAGACAATTAGAAAGTGAAAAGAAAGAAACTATTTGTCAAATTCCCGAACCTTGCGGCCCGAAGGAACTGAGAGCTTTTCTGAAAATAGTGAAATAGCGTCAGCTCTGGATTCTGAACTACAGACTGTATGTAAAACCATTATACGAGGCACTGAAAGAATCAAAGGATAAATATTTAACCTGGACGCCCGGATGCCAAACGGCATTCAAAGAACTGAAAAGAGCCTCAGTGATGGCCCCTGCATTAGGCCTACCCGATTTCGCTAAACCTTTTGAGCTGTTTGTCCACGAAAGACAACATTTAGCCCTTGGAGTGCTGACACAGCGACTGGGAACCTGGAAGAGACCCGTGGGCTACTTCTCCAAACAACTCGACCACGTGAGTAAAAGATGGCCTGGATGTTTACGGGCAGTGGCAACAGCAGCGCTGCCGATCCAGGAAGCCCCAAAGTTAACAATGGGACAAAAGATGACAGTATGTGTCCCGCACATAGCGGTGACTGTTTTAGAACAAAAGGGGGGTCGTTGGCTATCCCTTAGCAGAATGTTGAAATATCAAGTTGTTCTGTTAGAACAAGACCATGTGGAATCGAAGGCTACTGCTATACTGAATCCTGTATGTTTTTAACAACAGAAAACCTTACGGACAATTTCGAACACGATCGCTTGCTAACTATTGAACAAGTCTATTCCAGCAGACCAGGCCTGAGACACAAACCTCTGGGAAAATCCTGATCTGGAGTTGTTTACAGATGGAAGCAGCTCTGGGCGAGAAGAGAATGGCCGGATATGCTGTCGTTATCACCGCCGAGGGAATGGAGTCAGGGGCGCTGCCTGCGAACACCTCAGCACAGAAAGCAGTATTGGTAGCGTTGAAGCGAGCTCTGCGAATGGCAGAAGGACGAAGGATAAATATCTAGACTGATTCCAAACATGCATTTGGTGTGATCCACGATCATGGAGCTACTGGGAAGGAAAAAGGACTGCCATCAGCCCAAGAATCATTGATACAGCATAAAGAAGACATTCTCCAACTTCCGGAAGACGTGCAGAAACCAAAAGAAGTGGCGGTAAAGCGTTGCAAAGCTCATCGATTCGGCCAGACGGCTGTAAACATAAGCAAACGATTGACAGATAAAGCTGCAAAGAGGACTGCAGAGCAAGGTATCCTTGCACTAGTACCAGTAAAACAGATCGGAATTCCAAAGTTGAAACCGAGATTATTATAATAAATTGGATGAGCAATTAGCAGAACAATTGGAAGCATCACAAAACACAGAGAGATGGTAGGTAACACCAGAAAAACAAGTAATAATAATAACAACCCCACAAGTTATGACAGAACTTGCAAAAGAAAAGCATGAGCAAACACATTAGGGTGTAGATGCTACGGTTTTGAGTTTAAAAGCATCTGTAGCGTGTGTAGGCATGACAAGAATAATTAAACCCATGGTAGCTAAGTGTCCAATCTGTCCTAGAAATAATCCCCTGAACCAAAGGAAACCACCTTTAGGAGTAACAAAACAAAAAATTCTCCCGGAAATTATTAGCAAATTAAGTTCTCTGAGTTACCCAGACAAAATAGATATAGCAGTATTTGTTAGTGATGATGGACAAATTTTCTAGTTGGCCAGAAGCTTTCTCGTGCTGCACCAACAAAGCTAGAGTAGTAGTTAAAATGTTGCTGAAAGAAATAATACCAAGATTTAGAGTGCCAACAGGAATGTCCTCTGGGAGAGGACCACATTTTTTTGCAGAGGTAGTTCAACAAATTAATAAAATTTTGGGTATAAAATGGAACCTGCATATGCCCTAGAGACCACAATCAAGTGAAAACTTTGAGAAGATGAACCAAACACTGAACTGACATAGTGGAATATTATTGATCTAGGATGGAAGTATTGAGAAAATGATTATTTCAAAACTTCCAAAGGGGGGAAATGTAACCAAAGCGATGAAATCAACCAACCAGAGACGGTGTTCCATTACGGGAACACGGAGCGTACGAATCAGCGCATCTGTCGATCTGCATTTTAGTCCCTAGGCGATCGTTAATGTCAGCAGAACAACAGACAACGTGCTTCTGTCAGAAAAGGATGACAAAACGCGGTTTCGTGTAGCGCACTGAGAAAACTAGCCAAGACTGCCAAGATTAAGAGCCAAGAAGGTAAAAGGCAATTCTGGCAGGGGGAGATCGCGACCACCGACTCACGGACCACCACCGAGCCTGCGCAGCGATTTACATACGGAACGAGCCAGTTTGTACCGATCAGTAGACAGGACGATAATGAATATGTATGAATACGTAAAATTTTGATCTACAAATTCTACGGGAAAGGTGTGTGAGGTACGCACGCCAGGAGGAGCGATCCCCCGTGCATCTGGCGCCGTGAATAAAGAACGCCTGCTCTTTAATACTAGATTGGTGTTGAATAGATATTTCCGATTTTACCGTGTTTTTTGGTAACAGTTTTGGCACCCCAGATGGGAACCTGCTTTTGAATCTCGACGGATCCGCAGGACCGTGGGACCTGCAGCCAGCCCCAAGGAATTCTTGGGGAGAGCTTCCGATCCCCAGGCCAGAGAATTCTGAGAAAGATCCCCTGGACTGAAGTAAACAAGGCATTCGTTTAAGAAGAAACTTAGGTAGAATAATATGTGGCGTTAGCTTCCCACATAGGACAGGATAGTGGGTTTGAGTCCCACAGGCCTGCCCGTAAGGCGCGGCGAAAGCCACGCAGGGTTGGGGCCAAGAGGTACCTCGGTTGGTAAGTCTCTGCTAGGCGAAAGCCTGTGGAGCGGGACCCGAGGGTAGGGGGGTCTTCAACAGGGGGTTGAAGTCTCCAGGGATATCTAGCAGGGGGCTACAGATCCCAGTGGCGGATTCCCAGTGAGACCTCTAACGGGGGTTGGAGTCCCTCTGACTACTATTTGTGATAGTGCACTATCACAACTGCTAGTCGACTGGGAGATGGGAGCATTTCTGAGTAAGAAACCTATCCCACAGAGAACACCTTTGGGATGTACTTTGAAGCACTGGAAAGACATCGGGGGTGATGACCCACTAACTCGGAAACCATTAATTGAATATTGCAATCATTGGTGCCCAACGTATCAATTGGAAGGTGGGCACGAATGGCCAGAACAGGAGACATTGCAA
This sequence comes from Phalacrocorax carbo, assembly GCF_963921805.1. Classification (NCBI taxonomy): domain Eukaryota; kingdom Metazoa; phylum Chordata; class Aves; order Suliformes; family Phalacrocoracidae; genus Phalacrocorax; species Phalacrocorax carbo. The sequence goes on along the minus strand of NW_026990418.1, from coordinate 1,040,054 downwards.
TATCATACCATCTTGCAATTAATGTTGTTTTGTAAAAAGGGAAGGCAAATGGGAAGAAGTGGCATATGTTGATTTGTTCTTTACACTGTGGAATCATCCAGAGTGGCAGAAACAGCGTGAGATATGTCCACAGGATTCTACGGCAATGTTTCTGAAAAGAGGAAAATGTGGTGAGAACTTGAAGTGTTGCTCTACTTGTGATACTGGATACTTCACTTGATGGAACTGACAAGAAAATAGTATTGAATACAGCCAGAAGGCAGGTGCAGGGAGCACATGCTAACAGGAATTTACAGAGAACAACGAATAAGAATTTTCCATCTACAAATCCCGAGTGGGACCCTAATCAGCCAGGACCCAGGGGAATGTTGACTAGATGTCAGAGACAGATTTTATTTGGAGTAAGACATGCAATGCCAAAAGCCATAAATTTTGACCCATTTATTAAGTGAGACAAGAATTAAAGGAGTCCCCCCCTTCAGCCTTTATGGAAAGGCTGAAGGTGACCACCAGAAAATATACTCATTTGAACCCAGAAAAAAACAGAAAAAGCAATTCAGTTGGTCTCTATATTCATAAGACAATCAGCCCCAGATTGGGGGGGGTGGGGGGGGGGGGGAGTAAAAAAACCTTCAGAAACTAGAAGAACCTGAATCCAGAGATCTGGGTAAAATGCTTGAAGTAGCTTGGCATGAAGGAGACCAGAGGAATCAACCCTAGCTGAACACCTGGTTACACTGAAGCTAGGGAATGAAGAAATAGAATTTTTGGTAGATACGGGAGCCACTTCTTTGGTATTGAATACACGTAAAGAGAAAGTTGATCATAAACCAGTAGGTGTTGTTAGTGCGACAGGGCAAAGAAAAATTAGCCTTTCTTAGAGCCATTAAAGTTTAAATTGGAGAAGCAATGGGCAACTCACCAGTTTCTGTATATGCCTGAATGTCCACTGCCTCTGTTATGATGAGATCTATTAAGTAAATTAGATGCTCAAGTAACTTTTAAAGATGGAGAGATTAAATTACTAATACCAGAACAGAATCAAAAGCCACAGAGGCGAGAGCGTTTATGTTACAGGATTCCTCCAGGGAGGAACAGGTTCCCGAAGAAGTGGAAAACGTAGTAATTCCTTTGGTTTGAGCGAGCGGAGCTCCGGAGCGACCTAAGCGGGCAGAGCCGGTAAAAGTAACCTTAAAGCCTGGAGCCAAGCCGGTAAGGCAAAAACAATACCGTATTAAGCGAGAGGCTCGAAAAGGATTAGAGAAGTTAATTATAAATTTGTTTCAGAATATGAGCTCTTAATAGAATGTGAATCAGAATATAGTACTCCTGTGCCGCCAGTAAAGAAATCTAGAGGCAAAGAGTATTAGCTGGTTCACGATTTAAGGGCTATATCTCAGGTGGTCCAAGATCTACATCCGGTAGTAGCTAATCCATACACTTTACTGACCTCTTTTAAAGGAGGAGCATAAATGGTTTACTGTACTAGATTTGAAGGATGCCTTCTTTTGCATACCTCCAGGCATAAAAAGTCAAAGCCTATTTGCTTTGGAATGGGAAAGCCCCACCACAGAATGAAAGACACAGCTAACATGGACCGTACTTCCACAAGGATTTAAAATTAGTCCTACGATATTTGGGACTCAGCTGGCAAGAAAAAAAATTAGAAATATAGAAATGTCTAGAAAAAACAGAACCCAGGGAGAGGCATACTGTTACAGAATGCAGACGACATTCTGATAGTGGCAGAAAGTAAAGAATAATGTTTTGAAATTTTTAAATTTTCTGGGCCAAGGAAGATGCGGAGTTTCCAGAAACAAAACCCAAATAGGAGAAGCAACAGCCATTTATTTAGGATTCGAAATATCTCAGAGACAAAGACAATTAGAAAGTGAAAAGAAAGAAACTATTTGTCAAATTCCCGAACCTTGCGGCCCGAAGGAACTGAGAGCTTTTCTGAAAATAGTGAAATAGCGTCAGCTCTGGATTCTGAACTACAGACTGTATGTAAAACCATTATACGAGGCACTGAAAGAATCAAAGGATAAATATTTAACCTGGACGCCCGGATGCCAAACGGCATTCAAAGAACTGAAAAGAGCCTCAGTGATGGCCCCTGCATTAGGCCTACCCGATTTCGCTAAACCTTTTGAGTTGTTTGTCCACGAAAGACAACATTTAGCCCTTGGAGTGCTGACACAGCGACTGGGAACCTGGAAGAGACCCGTGGGCTACTTCTCCAAACAACTCGACCACGTGAGTAAAAGATGGCCTGGATGTTTACGGGCAGTGGCAACAGCAGCGCTGCCGATCCAGGAAGCCCCAAAGTTAACAATGGGACAAAAGATGACAGTATGTGTCCCGCACATAGCGGTGACTGTTTTAGAACAAAAGGGGGGTCGTTGGCTATCCCTTAGCAGAATGTTGAAATATCAAGTTGTTCTGTTAGAACAAGACCATGTGGAATCGAAGACTACTGCTATACTGAATCCTGCTATGTTTTTAACAACAGAAAACCTTACGGACAGTTTCGAACACGATCGCTTGCTAACTATTGAACAAGTCTATTCCAGCAGACCAGGCCTGAGACACAAACCTCTGGGAAAATCCTGATCTGGAGTTGTTTACAGATGGAAGCAGCTCTGGGCGAGAAGAGAATGGCCGGATATGCTGTCGTTATCACCGCCGAGGGAATGGAGTCAGGGGCGCTGCCTGCGAACACCTCAGCACAGAAAGCAGTATTGGTAGCGTTGAAGCGAGCTCTGCGAATGGCAGAAGGACGAAGGATAAATATCTAGACTGATTCCAAACATGCATTTGGTGTGATCCACGATCATGGAGCTACTGGGAAGGAAAAAGGACTGCCATCAGCCCAAGAATCATTGATACAGCATAAAGAAGACATTCTCCAACTTCCGGAAGACGTGCAGAAACCAAAAGAAGTGGCGGTAAAGCGTTGCAAAGCTCATCGATTCGGCCAGACGGCTGTAAACATAAGCAAACGATTGACAGATAAAGCTGCAAAGAGGACTGCAGAGCAAGGTATCCTTGCACTAGTACCAGTAAAACAGATCGGAATTCCAAAGTTGAAACCGAGATTATTATAATAAATTGGATGAGCAATTAGCAGAACAATTGGAAGCATCACAAAACACAGAGAGATGGTAGGTAACACCAGAAAAACAAGTAATAATAATAACAACCCCACAAGTTATGACAGAACTTGCAAAAGAAAAGCATGAGCAAACACATTAGGGTGTAGATGCTACGGTTTTGAGTTTAAAAGCATCTGTAGCGTGTGTAGGCATGACAAGAACAGTTAAACCCATGGTAGCTAAGTGTCCAATCTGTCCTAGAAATAATCCCCTGAACCAAAGGAAACCACCTTTAGGAGTAACAAAACAAAAAATTCTCCCGGAAATTATTAGCAAATTAAGTTTTCTGAGTTACCCAGACAAAATAGATATAGCAGTATTTGTTAGTGCTGATGGACAAGTTTTCTAGTTGGCCAGAAGCTTTCTCGTGCTGCACCAACAAAGCTAGAGTAGTAGTTAAGATGTTGCTGAAAGAAATAATACCAAGATTTAGAGTGCCAACAGGAATGTCCTCTGAGAGAGGACCACATTTTTTTGCAGAGGTAGTTCAACAAATTAATAAAATTTTGGGTATAAAATGGAACCTGCATATGCCCTAGAGACCACAATCAAGTGAAAATTTTGAGAAGATGAACCAAACACTGAACTGACATAGTGGAATATTATTGATCTAAGATGGAAGTATTGAGAAAATGATTATTTCAAAACTTCCAAAGGGGGGAAATGTAACCAAAGCGATGAAATCAACCAACCAGAGACGGTGTTCCATTACGGGAACACGGAGCGTACGAATCAGCGCATCTGTCGATCTGCATTTTAGTCCCTAGGCGATCGTTAATGTCAGCAGAACAACAGACAACGTGCTTCTGTCAGAAACGGATGACAAAACGCGGTTTCGTGTAGCGGACTGAGAAAACTAGCCAAGACTGCCAAGATTAAGAGCCAAGAAGGTAAAAGGCAATTCTGGCAGGGGGAGATCGCGACCACCGACTCACGGACCACCACCGAGCCTGCGCAGCGATTTACATACGGAACGAGCCAGTTTGTACCGATCAGTAGACAGGACGATAATGAATATGTATGAATACGTAAAATTTTGATCTACAAATTCTACGGGAAAGGTGTGTGAGGTACGCACGCCAGGAGGAGCGATCCCCCGTGCATCTGGCGCCGTGAATAAAGAACGCCTGCTCTTTAATACTAGATTGGTGTTGAATAGATATTTCCGATTTTACCGTGTTTTTTGGTAACAGTTTTGGCACCCCAGATGGGAACCTGCTTTTGAATCTCGACGGATCCGCAGGACCGTGGGACCTGCAGCCAGCCCCAAGGAATTCTTGGGGAGAGCTTCCGATCCCCAGGCCAGAGAATTCTGAGAAAGATCCCCTGGACTGAAGTAAACAAGGCATTCGTTTACGAAGAAACTTAGGTAGAATAATATGTGGCGTTAGCTTCCCACATAGGATAGGATAGTGGGTTTGAGTCCCACAGGCCTGCCCGTAAGGCGCGGCAAAAGCCACGCAGGGTTGGGGCCAAGAGGTACCTCGGTTGGTAAGTCTCTGCTAGGCGAAAGCCTGTGGAGCGGGACCCGAGGGTAGGGGGGTCTTCAACAGGGGGTTGAAGTCTCCAGGGATATCTAGCAGGGGGCTACAGATCCCAGTGAGACCTCTAACGGGGGTTGGAGTCCCTCTGACTACTATTTGTGATAGTGCACTATCACAACTGCTAGTCGACTGGGAGATGGGAGCATTTCTGAGTAAGAAACCTATCCCACAGAGAACACCTTTGGGATGTACTTTGAAGCACTGGAAAGACATCGGGGGTGATGACCCACTAACTCGGAAACCATTAATTGAATATTGCAATCATTGGTGCCCAACGTATCAATTGGAAGGTGGGCACGAATGGCCAGAACAGGAGACATTGCAATATCATACCATCTTGCAATTAATGTTGTTTTGTAAAAAGGGAAGGCAAATGGGAAGAAGTGGCATATGTTGATTTGTTCTTTACACTGTGGAATCATCCAGAGTGGCAGAAACAGCGTGAGATATGTCCACAGGATTCTACGGCAATGTTTCTGAAAAGAGGAAAATGTGGTGAGAACTTGAAGTGTTGCTCTACTTGTGATACTGGATACTTCACTTGATGGAACTGACAAGAAAATAGTATTGAATACAGCCAGAAGGCAGGTGCAGGGAGCACATGCTAACAGGAATTTACAGAGAACAACGAATAAGAATTTTCCATCTACAAATCCCGAGTGGGACCCTAATCAGCCAGGACCCAGGGGAATGTTGACTAGATGTCAGAGACAGATTTTATTTGGAGTAAGACATGCAATGCCAAAAGCCATAAATTTTGACCCATTTATTAAGTGAGACAAGAATTAAAGGAGTCCCCCCCTTCAGCCTTTATGGAAAGGCTGAAGGTGACCACCAGAAAATATACTCATTTGAACCCAGAAAAAAACAGAAAAAGCAATTCAGTTGGTCTCTATATTCATAAGACAATCAGCCCCAGATTGGGGGGGGTGGGGGGGGGGGAGTAAAAAAACCTTCAGAAACTAGAAGAACCTGAATCCAGAGATCTGGGTAAAATGCTTGAAGTAGCTTGGCATGAAGGAGACCAGAGGAATCAACCCTAGCTGAACACCTGGTTACACTGAAGCTAGGGAATGAAGAAATAGAATTTTTGGTAGATACGGGAGCCACTTCTTTGGTATTGAATACACGTAAAGAGAAAGTTGATCATAAACCGGTAGGTGTTGTTAGTGCGACAGGGCAAAGAAAAATTAGCCTTTCTTAGAGCCATTAAAGTTTAAATTGGAGAAGCAATGGGCAACTCACCAGTTTCTGTATATGCCTGAATGTCCACTGCCTCTGTTATGATGAGATCTATTAAGTAAATTAGATGCTCAAGTAACTTTTAAAGATGGAGAGATTAAATTACTAATACCAGAACAGAATCAAAAGCCACAGAGGCGAGAGCGTTTATGTTACAGGATTCCTCCAGGGAGGAACAGGTTCCCGAAGAAGTGGAAAACGTAGTAATTCCTTTGGTTTGAGCGAGCGGAGCTCCGGAGCGACCTAAGCGGGCAGAGCCGGTAAAAGTAACCTTAAAGCCTGGAGCCAAGCCGGTAAGGCAAAAACAATACCGTATTAAGCGAGAGGCTCGAAAAGGATTAGAGAAGTTAATTATAAATTTGTTTCAGAATATGAGCTCTTAATAGAATGTGAATCAGAATATAGTACTCCTGTGCCGCCAGTAAAGAAATCTAGAGGCAAAGAGTATTAGCTGGTTCACGATTTAAGGGCTATATCTCAGGTGGTCCAAGATCTACATCCGGTAGTAGCTAATCCATACACTTTACTGACCTCTTTTAAAGGAGGAGCATAAATGGTTTACTGTACTAGATTTGAAGGATGCCTTCTTTTGCATACCTCCAGGCATAAAAAGTCAAAGCCTATTTGCTTTGGAATGGGAAAGCCCCACCACAGAATGAAAGACACAGCTAACATGGACCGTACTTCCACAAGGATTTAAAATTAGTCCTACGATATTTGGGACTCAGCTGGCAAGAAAAAAAATTAGAAATATAGAAATGTCTAGAAAAAACAGAACCCAGGGAGAGGCATACTGTTACAGAATGCAGACGACATTCTGATAGTGGCAGAAAGTAAAGAATAATGTTTTGAAATTTTTAAATTTTCTGGGCCAAGGAAGATGCAGAGTTTCCAGAAACAAAACCCAAATAGGAGAAGCAACAGCCATTTATTTAGGATTCGAAATATCTCAGAGACAAAGACAATTAGAAAGTGAAAAGAAAGAAACTATTTGTCAAATTCCCGAACCTTGCGGCCCGAAGGAACTGAGAGCTTTTCTGAAAATAGTGAAATAGCGTCAGCTCTGGATTCTGAACTACAGACTGTATGTAAAACCATTATACGAGGCACTGAAAGAATCAAAGGATAAATATTTAACCTGGACGCCCGGATGCCAAACGGCATTCAAAGAACTGAAAAGAGCCTCAGTGATGGCCCCTGCATTAGGCCTACCCGATTTCGCTAAACCTTTTGAGTTGTTTGTCCACGAAAGACAACATTTAGCCCTTGGAGTGCTGACACAGCGACTGGGAACCTGGAAGAGACCCGTGGGCTACTTCTCCAAACAACTCGACCACGTGAGTAAAAGATGGCCTGGATGTTTACGGGCAGTGGCAACAGCAGCGCTGCCGATCCAGGAAGCCCCAAAGTTAACAATGGGACAAAAGATGACAGTATGTGTCCCGCACATAGCGGTGACTGTTTTAGAACAAAAGGGGGGTCGTTGGCTATCCCTTAGCAGAATGTTGAAATATCAAGTTGTTCTGTTAGAACAAGACCATGTGGAATCGAAGACTACTGCTATACTGAATCCTGCTATGTTTTTAACAACAGAAAACCTTACGGACAATTTCGAACACGATCGCTTGCTAACTATTGAACAAGTCTATTCCAGCAGACCAGGCCTGAGACACAAACCTCTGGGAAAATCCTGATCTGGAGTTGTTTACAGATGGAAGCAGCTCTGGGCGAGAAGAGAATGGCCGGATATGCTGTCGTTATCACCGCCGAGGGAATGGAGTCAGGGGCGCTGCCTGCGAACACCTCAGCACAGAAAGCAGTATTGGTAGCGTTGAAGCGAGCTCTGCGAATGGCAGAAGGACGAAGGATAAATATCTAGACTGATTCCAAACATGCATTTGGTGTGATCCACGATCATGGAGCTACTGGGAAGGAAAAAGGACTGCCATCAGCCCAAGAATCATTGATACAGCATAAAGAAGACATTCTCCAACTTCCGGAAGACGTGCAGAAACCAAAAGAAGTGGCGGTAAAGCGTTGCAAAGCTCATCAATTCGGCCAGACGGCTGTAAACATAAGCAAACGATTGACAGATAAAGCTGCAAAGAGGACTGCAGAGCAAGGTATCCTTGCACTAGTACCAGTAAAACAGATCGGAATTCCAAAGTTGAAACCGAGATTATTATAATAAATTGGATGAGCAATTAGCAGAACAATTGGAAGCATCACAAAACACAGAGATGGTAGGTAACACCAGAAAAACAAGTAATAATAATAACAACCCCACAAGTTATGACAGAACTTGCAAAAGAAAAGCATGAGCAAACACATTAGGGTGTAGATGCTACGGTTTTGAGTTTAAAAGCATCTGTAGCGTGTGTAGGCATGACAAGAACAGTTAAACCCATGGTAGCTAAGTGTCCAATCTGTCCTAGAAATAATCCCCTGAACCAAAGGAAACCACCTTTAGGAGTAACAAAACAAAAAATTCTCCCGGAAATTATTAGCAAATTAAGTTTTCTGAGTTACCCAGACAAAATAGATATAGCAGTATTTGTTAGTGCTGATGGACAAGTTTTCTAGTTGGCCAGAAGCTTTCTCGTGCTGCACCAACAAAGCTAGAGTAGTAGTTAAGATGTTGCTGAAAGAAATAATACCAAGATTTAGAGTGCCAACAGGAATGTCCTCTGAGAGAGGACCACATTTTTTTGCAGAGGTAGTTCAACAAATTAATAAAATTTTGGGTATAAAATGGAACCTGCATATGCCCTAGAGACCACAATCAAGTGAAAATTTTGAGAAGATGAACCAAACACTGAACTGACATAGTGGAATATTATTGATCTAAGATGGAAGTATTGAGAAAATGATTATTTCAAAACTTCCAAAGGGGGGAAATGTAACCAAAGCGATGAAATCAACCAACCAGAGACGGTGTTCCATTACGGGAACACGGAGCGTACGAATCAGCGCATCTGTCGATCTGCATTTTAGTCCCTAGGCGATCGTTAATGTCAGCAGAACAACAGACAACGTGCTTCTGTCAGAAACGGATGACAAAACGCGGTTTCGTGTAGCGCACTGAGAAAACTAGCCAAGACTGCCAAGATTAAGAGCCAAGAAGGTAAAAGGCAATTCTGGCAGGGGGAGATCGCGACCACCGACTCACGGACCACCACCGAGCCTGCGCAGCGATTTACATACGGAACGAGCAAGTTTGTACCGATCAGTAGACAGGACGATAATGAATATGTATGAATACGTAAAATTTTGATCTACAAATTCTACGGGAAAGGTGTGTGAGGTACGCACGCCAGGAGGAGCGATCCCCCGTGCATCTGGCGCCGTGAATAAAGAACGCCTGCTCTTTAATACTAAATCGGCGTTGAGGAGTTGTTTCCGATTTTACCGCGTTTTTCGGTAACACACGGAGTCAGACCAAGAGGGCCAGAGAAAGACAAAATACCGACAGGCTACAGAACAGAGCAGGAGGAATAAAAAAATAAAAACGGAGCCAGAGCCAGGCAGAGAGAGGCGGAGAAAGAAAAAGTAGCCACAGGCTACAGGACAGAGAGAGGGAGGCCTGAAAAGACGGGGAGGCAGGGAGCCACTCAGAGCGAGATGGAGAAAGAAGGGGCGGGGGGGCGCCAAAAAAAAAAAAAAAAAATTTTGCAGCAGGTAAGGAAAGAGAGGGGGCCAGGGGGGAGAGACAGGGAGGGCCCAGGATGCACAAGAGAGGCAACGGGGCCCCAGTGGCCCAGGACTCACCGCGACTCTCGCTCTCAGCGCTGCTGGCACAATTTAGCCGTTCAGATGCTTCTTTCCCCTCCTCTCCGCCCTGCCTCTTCTGCAGCTCCAGACTCTAGGCCGTCCTCCACCTAAAGAGGATACACGGGTGTCTTACCGCTCTTACGAGATGAGGCTTCCTAGGCACGTAGCATAGCCTAGCTCGCTCGTGCCGGAGCTGGGGGCAGGAGCACGGGGCAAGGGGGGCCAGGGGAGGCTGAGGGGGAGCTCTGCTGAGCTGGGGAGTCGGCTATCTTCTGCACCCTGGGCAGGGGGAAAAGGTCATCCTCCTCCTCCTCCTTTCCCTCTTCCCTTCTATCAGCTCCTGGGTAACTCCTGGGGCTGCCCTCACCCGCTCGCCTTTAGCATACCAGAAGCCTGCCTCGGCAGGTCGTTTGAAGCTTCCCATCCCACCAGCCCCAGTAGTGCAGGCACACAAGGAGACACCCCGGCACCCACCAAAGGGGCTCGCTCACCTCGCCGGCAGCCCTAGGCCTCACCCGACACAGGGAATCGTGTCCGACACACCACCACGCTGCAGCAGGAGCGGAGGAGGCCTTTCCTTACCAGGAAGCAGCAACGAGCACGGCGGCATCACCTCGCAGGCACCGCAGCATCGCAGGGCTGTCACCTGCGGAGAGAGCAATGGGGATCACAGGGACGCCACCGCGCGTGCACGGCTCCCGGGCTCAGTACCCAACTCTGGTCGCTGGGCAGCAGCATTATCTGAATTACTCTTCTCGATTAATACCATCCAGAAACCGTAACTTGGCTGCATCCACAGAGCTTCTATTCCTCTGCACCTTTCCCCCTCGCAGCCCCAGCAGCACTGTTCATTGCCTCTGCACCAAACAGCAAAGCGTCTCGAGCATTTCAGTCCTTTCCTCTCGACTGCTTACAAAAATCTGGTGCTTGCTACTGTCCATGCCACTGCCCCCCCCGATCATGCCTGAGGGAGGAGAAGCAGCACAGCAAACCTGGGGAACAAGGTTGGGTCCCCCACCCCCGCAGAATAAGCCCCAGGAACTGCTTGTAGGCATGTGGCATCAGGGTTGTGATAGGGTTTTGTTTTGGTTTTCTTTTTTTTCCCCTGCCTTCTTTACATAATGTATTAATTGGGGTTGCTTTTCCAAACTACTGAGTTCTGTGGGGACTTTTTGTGCTTTTACCCTACAAAAAATGGTCATTTTCACTTTCGGTTTTGTGCATGAGAATGGTTGGTGGGTGCTTTTAGGTGGTTGTTCCTTCCCCACCACCACCCTTTCTTTCCCTTTCCAGCTGCACAAATCCAGCTGGAGTTGGCTTTCCCAGAAGCCCCAAGTTGTTTTCTTTCCACCAGAATTCTTTCTGTTTTTTTCACCCCCCATTGCAGACCCAGAGTCAGGGGGTTTGAGGTATTTTTGTGCCCAGGCAGCAGCTCCCAGGCTGCATAAGCAGCCCCACAGGGGGAAGTCCCCGTTTGAGGGAATCGGCCCCAAATTGGGATGGGAAAGTGAAGACAAGGGAAAAAAAAACCTGAATAACCTGAAAAAGAACACCTACTCCAGCCCACCAAGCACCGGTCACCTTGCCTGACTCACCTCCAGGGCCCAGATCACGCTCGGCTCATCGCTTAGCGCCCTCGGATCACAAAAAAAAAAGAGTAAAACCCATAATGGAGCCCTATAGCCATCAGTCACATCTTCCCTCCAGTACTACACAGACTCACCTTCTTCCAGCGCTCCCCTGGGCTCTCCTCCGTTGCCCTGCACGACTCATCCACCTGCACCTGGAAAAACAGTGTTACTGAACAAGTCACCTGGAGGCACAGCAACAGCTTAACCATTCCACAGCTCTTGCGCCCCCGTAGGAATACCATCTAGAGCCCAACTACAGCCTGCCGTTAAAGGAAATGCGTTAAATCAAACGTTAAGCCCTCGCACGTACAAGCCGGAACAGCAAACACACAGCACGCTCGCGCACCCAGGGCGCAGCCCGACGGAGGTCCACGGGCACCTCGCCGGTCTGATGCGGAGCCGCCCAGCATCCCTGAGAGCACAGCTGCAGGCGCAACAGCAGTTTCACCTACACCCATCTCAGCGCGCAGCGCTTCTGAAGCTTTAAGCTGAAAGCCCTACCTTGACCCTTGGCCACACTAGAAGCGAGCCGTGGCTAGGACTCCACAGAAACACAGCAACACAAATTGCACACCCACAGCGGCGACAGCCTTGCAACTATTTAGACCAGGAACAACAGAGAAAAGTAAAACAGCTTCATCACCCGCACAGGAAAAGCAGCAGACGGAGACAAAGGGTCAGCATTCACAGCCCTTACAGAACACAGGCGTTCTCTCTCCTTCCACTCCTAAACCCATCCCCACTTAGGTCTAAATATCGCAGCCCTGCTGGGGCAATATCGAGAGCGGGGAACAAGAGCCCTGCCGCCCGCCGTTTGTGCGGCAGGACACAAAAACAGAGGGACATGTTTTGCCACACACAACCCTGAATCTCCTGAAAATTTATGTTTACCAAAAATAGCCATTTGGAACATATTCCCAAAAACATTCGGCAATGAAACGCTTACGTGTTTGACACCCGCACATTTTTGGGGAACTTGCTATTTGCTTCCTGGTTTTGCTGGTCTTCCCTCAGAAGTTCTACCTGCAGCCAAGTTATTCCCACCCGCCCGACCGGTTCAAGCGTTCACCTTCCTGGTATTATCAGCACATTGACACAGGCGAGGAACTTAACTGCTCTTCTAAAACTATCCAAATGACAATCACAGCCCTGAAAGAGGAGTGGAAGAGAAGAAAAGGAGAGATCAGGCAGCAAAAATGCCCTGCAGGCTGCTGCCAGCCAACACTGCACTCTTTTGTTAAAGCCACCCCACCCCCCCAAACGCAAAAATAAACCCCATGACTTTGTGGAGTGCGGTTTTTTCTTCTTTTCAGCAGTCCTTCTGGAGCTCATCCCTGTCTCAGCATCTTGTCTTGTCAGAGCATGAAGATGCAGATGATCTGTATCCCGATGACATCTGCATGGGATGAATACATTTTCAGAAAACGCCCGACTGAGCCATTTGCCACAGTCACGAGACTCACGACATGACACACGAGGTGGGCCCAGAGTTTTAAGGCAAAAATACCTCCCCCGCCCCCCACCCGAGATCTTTCAGGCTCCAGACCTGCCATCTCCCCGCACCAAACCTCCCCGGCCAAAGGGTTTCAGGTGGCCCAAAACACAGTACACAGAAAATAAACGGGGAAAGCCCTACATTGTGCAAAAGCGAACGATGCCCGACCAGGGCTTCTCTGCGGGGCCCGGGCTCGGCACGGAGCCCCCCCCCGGCACGAGCACGGGCCCGGGCCGGTCACGGAGCCCCCCCCCGCCCGGCCCCGGGCCCGGCACGGAGGAGCCAGCCCCCCCCTCCCCCGCCCGGCCCCGGGCCCGGCACGGAGGAGCCAGCCCCCCCCTCCCCCGCCCGGCCCCGGGCCCGGCACGGAGGAGCCAGCCCCCCCCTCCCCCGCCCGGCCCCGGGCCCGGCACGGAGGAGCCAGCCCCCCCCTCCCCCGCCCGGCCCCGGGCCCGGCACGGAGGAGCCAGCCCCCCCCTCCCCCGCCCGGCCCCGGGCCCGGCACGGAGGAGCCAGCCCCCCCCTCCCCCGCCCGGCCCCGGGCCCGGCACGGAGGAGCCAGCCCCCCCCTCCCCCGCCCGGCCCCGGGCCCGGCACGGAGGAGCCAGCCCCCCCCTCCCCCGCCCGGCCCCGGGCCCGGCACGGAGGAGCCAGCCCCCCCCTCCCCCGCCCGGCCCCGGGCCCGGCACGGAGGAGCCAGCCCCCCCCTCCCCCGCCCGGCCCCGGGCCCGGCACGGAGGAGCCAGCCCCCCCCTCACCCGCCCGGCCCCGGGCCCGGCGCGACGGAGGCGTCCCCCGCCCCGCCCGGCCCCGGGCCCGGCGCGACGGAGCTCCTCCCGCCCGGCACCGAGCCCGGCCCAGGCCCGGCGCGACGGAGCCCCCCCCGCCCGGCCCAGGGTCGGGCCCGCACGGAGCCCCCCCCACCCCCGGCCCACAAGGAGCCCCCACCGCTGTCCGAACTCACCCACCAGCGCTCTCCGGCCCCCGGCTACGGCCGCGCTGCTCTCTCAGGCGGCTGCCGCAGACGAGGATCGGGAGCCGCCAGGCCTCCACGAGTCCCGAGGGGATGCCGGCCACCGCAGGGGATGGCTGCCTGCGGCCGGACTGCCGCGGCGCTCCCCGCCCAGCTCCGAGCAGTCTCCGCCGGCCACGGGCTTCCCACGCCGGGCCGCAGAGGGGCCCCGGCACCGCAAAGAGACCCCTCGCGACCCGGCCGCCCCACGCACCTCTCCCACCTCCGCTCCGCCGCGCACGCGCCACCGGAAGCCCGGGCCCCGCGGGGCGGCCCTTAGAGGGCGGCCGGAAGGACCGGCCCCCACCGGCCCCGCCCCCGCGCCGGACCGCCCCCGCGCCCAGCCGGTGAGCGCCAGCGCCCCCTGCTGGCCGGGCCGCGCTCAGCTCGCGAGGGCGCCGAGGGCCGGGCGGGGCGGGACGCGCCGGCTCGGGGCCGGCTCCTTTCGGGGCGAGCGGGCGAGCGAGAGACCCCTGCGGGCCCCGGTCACGGCCGGGCAGAGCCGCGCGCCCTCCGGGAGCGGCTGAACGGGGCTGCCGCTCGTGACACGTACCGAGCCGTCCGCGACGGGAGCGAGCAGAGGAGGAAGGGGCCGGCGGCCGCGGGGCCCTGCCCGCAGGCACGGGGGGGGGGTGCGGGCTGGGGCCCGTGGGGCCGCCCTGCTGGGCCGCTGCCCTGCGCCGCACCGCGCTGGGGGCTGGGGCCCGACCGGCGCCGGGGGACCGGGGGCAGCCACGAGCAGGGGGCCTGAGCTTAGCCACGGCCTGCAAAACACCCCGCAGCGTGAGACGCTGCGAGGCCAAGGTGGTCCTTGGCAATGGGGGCGCCTGGGCTCGGCCTCCGCCGTACCCGTCCTGGGTCTGCGTGGCGTTCCAGGGGAACGGTGTTCTCCTTGTGCGGAAGGTGGGCTGGCCGTTCGGCCGTGCCCCGGCCGTTACCGATACTGCCAGAGGCGCTCGCACGCTCTGGCCCGTTACTGCTGCGGTACCGCGCCGTAGCCGAAAGAAGAGGTGTTGTGTTTTCTCACAGAAAAGCCTCCTACGGTCAGTGGAAGAAATAACCTCCTTCCGTGGCACTGACTCTTTTCGTCCAGTCCATAGCCGGCTTTCGGCTTTTGTCTTTACAGCATTCAGTTTGCTTTCTGCCAAGCTTTCTACCTGCTGTGAAACATTTGGATGTTTTTTTCCTGTTGCTTTTTTTCCCCCCTACTTGCTCCACAACTCCCACACCAACCACCCAGCGCGGCTCGCCTTTCAGCCCCCAGACCCAGGAGCCTTGCCCTGGGACGGCCCGTACATGTCAGCAGAGTTGTTCCAGCTCTCACCCTGTCCCTACCCAGCTGAGGACGTCTGTGTCCGTGAGAGACACCCAGACACTGCCCCTGCAGCGTGGCAGTCCCCTGCCCCGTCAGTGAAAACTGCGGCAATATCGGCTAAGTTTAAAAGCGTCGGCAGGAGGTGCAGAATACGTAAATAAAGCGGCGGTTGGCTGCCGGGTACGGGTGCGATATAAATACATTTTGTTTACAGGCCTTCGTGCCTATTCAGCGTTGAACGGCACCGCAGCCCACCCACCCCGGGGCTCACGGGGCTCGGAGAAGGGTCTCTCCAAGGGCACAACCTAAGGCAGCGCAGGAAGCCCAGCTGCCACGCTCCCAGTCGCTACGGGACGCTTGCTTACAGCTACACCGACGAGGGTGCGGATGAGGCTGGAACTAGCAGAAATGCTGACTCTTCTGGCCTTTTATTTGCGGAAGGCACAGCGCGCGAGCCTCGGCGGCTCACAGGAGAAGCGTGCGGCGCTGCCGGACTCTCATTCTCAGCTCACGTACTACTGCCAAAGCTCCTGCCCTGTGCTGTGCCAGATGCCGGCTGGCGTGAGCACCTGGGCTCCTGAGGGACCCCCTTGTCCTGAGAGCCAGAGGTACTCGCTTCCCTTTGCATGAGGCCTGTAGGAGATAGACCCTGCAATTTAAAAAATCTGTATCAAACGTGGCAGACTCAAAGGGGGGCATTTTAAAAAAGGCAGGTTTGTTTTCTTTTTTAACTTTACGATCTACAGCCTAGCAAAGAGCTCCCTTTCAGTGTCAGTCGCTTGGCCTTCTCCCCTACTGACGAGGTCCCAGCCTCCCGGTGAGATCTCGCTGGAGATATTCTCAGTTTCCCTCAGGTACGGGGCTGCCCTGGCCCGAGGCCAGCGAAGAAGCTGACTTTGCCCGTGCCTGAATCAGCAACACGTCCAGCAGGCGACTTGCAGAGCCCAGGGAACCCTCGTAAAGAGGTTTGGGGGTGGGCCGCGCCACATCTGCGGCATCGGCCGTGGGAAAGGACCGGCGCAGTAAAGCAGGTGGGTGAAACCGCGGTCCGCGCCAATACGTGCTGCTGCCTGGGGCATCGCTTTGCTGCGGGTCAAGTCAGATGCTCTCTGTAAGAGTCAGTCAGGACAAAGGCCGCAGCAGATGTCTTTTCTGCTCATTTTAACAAAGGCTGGACGGAGCCCATAGAGGAAGGCACTACGCGTCTTGCTGGGTCTGTTTGCCTGCCTTCTCGTAAGCCGTCGCGGAAACTTGCACGAGCAAAGCCTGTGCAAGCTGATGACAGCCACGCACGGTTGAAGAGGGAGCAGACGGTGAGAGCAGAGGTGCGCGCTCAGGCTGTGCGCTGGAAGCTAATGCTAATGCTGCAAAATAAAGAGTGGATTTTCTTTTTTGGGTTTAGGTGAGCGCTAAACATGACATGTGCGTGTGTGCGTGTGTCTCTCGCAGGTTTTTGTCATACACCCCACCCCCCCCGCCCCAAAAAAACCACCCGCACATGCCACGCGTTAAACAGTGGTTTTCCATTGTACTTAGACGTGCTTACATAGGTGTGTTGGTTTTTTTCTTTTTTAATGCAGAAACAGCAATACGATAGATTTAATACAGCTAGCAATTAGATGGGTGTAGCTTTAGAGCGTCGGCTGTTTACAAAGCAACTGCACACCTTCTTTAACTCACAGTTTAAACAGGTAAACTTGCAGTGCATCACACGTGCTTTGTACAGTCACGGTCCACACGGCAGGCCAGATGCTTCCCCCTGCCTTGTCCTTGTTCCCCCGACTCCGACGGGACCGCCGAGGCCACCCTGGGGACAGCGCCGCTTTCTAGCAGCTGGGTTGCTTGCCTGGACGCCCCACAGACAAACAGTCATTTCCCCACTGAACCTCTTCTCAAATATTTTCCTAGCCCTGCAGGCCCCAGGTCCTTTGGTTCATATTTCCTTTTTTCCGGGCTTGATGCACAGGACCGACGATTTCCAGAAACAGAAACAGAGGCTGATTCAGTCCAGGCTAAACATTCTCTGACCTAAACCAAACTGCCTTCGAAGAGATAGCTGTACTGTAGGCACCACCTCGGGAACAGAAGTTGCCCTGTCATTAAAAAAAAAAAAAAAAAAAAAAGCAGAAAAACAAGGCATTTCAGGCTGAGGAGGCTGAACGGTGTGCTGGGGGCGGTGGGGGGCTGGAAAGAAACAGTTCAGACGATTAGAGCGAGCTTGGCGTTGCAAAGCGTGCCATTATTTTTAATTCGGCAGTCAGAAGAAAATAGATTCTGACACTGATTTCCTGCGTGCTGCGGGAGTTCTCTCCTCAGCATTCCTGTGCACCATTTTACTTTTGTGTCCCGTCCGCTTCGCTTTTGCGCTGTAGCTCTCCGGTTCTAGCTACGCTTCCCACCACCCCCATTACGCTTTGACAAGCCCAGCTCTCACTGTGCTTCCCTTCCCTTCCCTTCCCGTATGCGCGTGCAGGGAAAAGCCCGCGCGTCTGGCACTACAGGACACGCTCTGGGGGGCAGGAGAGATGACGACGCTCCCTGACAGAGGACACAGCTGAGGGGCGGTCCGCCGGGGCCGGGGAGATGGCAGCACCTTCCCTCAGCTGCCCCATCCGAGCACAGGTGCAGGTGCGCACTGAGGAGAGACAAGCAGGCAGGAGCCGCAGAGCGAGAGAGAAAATAAAATTCACGGGTGGGTGCTACTTGCGTCTCATTTTTAGCGCAAGACATTAATTCTCAGCACATTCTTGGAGCTGCCCCTTTGGGACTCACGGAGAAGAGGGAGGTTGGCCACGCGGTGCAGCCCAGCCCTGCTTCCCCTAAATGGTTTTACTGTTCAGGTGTTGCCCTAATCTGGCCGGTACCCCCGCAAAGAGTTTGGGATTTCTGCTGCCTCTCCGGGCCAGCCACAGACCCCGACTTCATCGCAGCGAATGACCCTGCACTCGTCAGAGCGGTTGCCGAGTCACATCCCGCTGCCTTCCCTGCAGAACTGGAGACCCTTTTTCAGCCCTTGCCCCCTCTTCTCTCAGCTCGTCGCCCGTCCCTTTACCAGTGCCGGCACCGATCCTGCCTCCAGCTCGCCCTGTCCCCACCTGCGAGCGCCCAACAGGAGCTAAATGTCTCCTCAAGGATGCACGGAAGAGACGCGCAGGTAACCCAGCACAGACCCCCTGCAAACATCTTCTTTCCATTTGCTTTCCTCTCCTGACACGAAGGGATGACTTAGGAAAAGCGTACTGCTCGCATTTCACCTGCACCGCTTCTACTTTCACTCTCGCTCTCCTTGGCAGTAATTAATAGCGGTGGCTGGGGGGGCTGGGGCATTCCCCCAAAGCGGCTGCGGTTACATCCGGGCGGTTGTGGCACTCCATTAGCTCTGTAGTTTTTAAATCTAAATCTTCTGGAATTGTTAGTTCTGGTCAGGAATCACCCGTACCTGCAAATTTTCTTAATAGCTACGCTTGACCCCAGCCACTGTTTAACAGCTCACCTTTATTTCTCTTCATTTAAGAACCTAAAGCTTCGTTTACTGCTTGGGTTGGAAGCAGGAGCTGTCGCTGCCTCCGAACTTTCTAACAGCCCTGTTACAATTTCAGTACTACCCGCTCCCAATTTAGCTTTCCGGGTCGATTTTCATTCTAGATTCTAAAATTTCCTTATTTTGTTTCTGATCAGGAGTCATTAATGCCTGCAGTTGATTTAATAACGGCTGCATTTAGATTGAGCTATTAATGACTCGCAACTCTATTTATGGCATAAAAAAGGGCTGCCTTTATATTTTTTTTAATTACAGATTAGGAATAATGACTGCCTGGTTTGTTCAGTAATAGCTGCGATTAAATTGAGTCACGACTCCTCCCTAAATAATATGTGTTTATTTGCACTCCTACAATTTAACCTCCCCTTCACCGGTCAGGGGCACCGACAAGTGCCCGCGCGTACCTCCGCGCCCCCTGCGCCGGCTCCCCAGGGAGCAGCCTCGTACCCTGACCAGAGTCTGCAGCGGCCCGTTGTCGGCCCAGCTCCTCGCCCTCGAGCGGCGGATCCGCTGCTGCCCAGAGGGGACGGAAACGGCGCGGGGTAAATGATAATGTGAAATGATAAACGAATAAAATGATCTCACAAGGGGGAAGAAAACCAGCAAAGCAAAAACCAAACCCCAAACAGAACACCATACCACTAAACCGCCTCACCGCCCCCTCAGCGCCCAAAACAGCATCCCGGGAGAAAAAAAGCAAAGCAGGCCACAAGGGACCTTTCTAGTACAGCTGCTGCCAAAGAGCGCCAAGCTCTGGAAGCCTTACCTCAGGCAACGCCTCCGCTTCTCTAAGCGCCAGAGCACGCCTGCCCGGGGGGCTGAGACAGCCCCAGAGCTGCGACCGCCCGAGGGAACACGGGAGCCCCGGCGCCAGAGGAGCCCGGGGGCAGCGAGAGCTGCCCGAGCCCCGGCTGGGGCTCTTCGACCCCCGGGCCCCGCCCCCGCCCTTCCCACAGCGCTCCGCGAAAGGGGCGGGCCGAGCCCCCCGAGGGGTGAAGGCCCCGGGAGCCGTACGGGAGCCGCCTGGAGTTCCCGGCGCGGGAGGGGGGGGGAGAGAAAACACCCAAACCGAGCCCCCCCCCCGAGCGGAGCAAACACAGGCTCGGGCCGTTGCCGGGGGGCGGGGCCTGTCGCTAAGGGGAGAGAGCCGGCACCGCCCCCCGGGCCGTTGCCAGGGGGCGGGGCCTGTCGCTAAGGGGAGAGAGCCGGCACCGCCCCCCGGGCCGTTGCCAGGGGGCGGGGCCTGTCGCTAAGGGGAGAGAGCCGGCACCGCCCCCCGAGCCGTTGCCAGGGGGCGGGGCCTGTCGCTAAGGGGAGAGAAACGGCACCGCGCCCCGGGCCGTTGCCAGGGGGCGGGGCCTGTCGCTAAGGGGAGAGAGCCGGCACCGCCCCCCGAGCCGTTGCCAGGGGGTGGGGCCTGTCGCTAAGGGGAGAGAAACGGCACCGCCCCCCGGGCCGTTGCCAGGGGGCGGGGCCTGTCGCTAAGGGGAGAGAGCCGGCACCGCCCCCCGGGCCGTTGCCAGGGGGCGGGGCCTGTCGCTAAGGGGAGAGAGCCGGCACCGCCCCCCGGGCCGTTGCCAGGGGGCGGGGCCTGTCGCTAAGGGGAGAGAGCCGGCACCGCCCCCCGGGCCGTTGCCAGGGGGCGGGGCCTGTCGCTAAGGGGAGAGAGCCGGCACCGCCCCCCGGGCCGTTGCCAGGGGGCGGGGCCTGTCGCTAAGGGGAGAGAGCCGGCACCGCCCCCCGGGCCGTTGCCAGGGGGCGGGGCCTGTCGCTAAGGGGAGAGAGCCGGCACCGCCCCCCGGGCCGTTGCCAGGGGGCGGGGCCTGTCGCTAAGGGGAGAGAGCCGGCACCGCCCCCCGGGCCGTTGCCAGGGGGCGGGGCCTGTCGCTAAGGGGACAGAGCCGGCACCGCCCCCCGGGCCGTTGCCAGGGGGCGGGGCCTGTCGCTAAGGGGACAGAGCCGGCACCGCCCCCCGGGCCGTTGCCAGGGGGCGGGGCCTGTCGCTAAGGGGAGAGAGCCGGCACCGCCCCCCGGGCCGTTGCCAGGGGGCGGGGCCTGTCGCTAAGGGGAGAGAGCCGGCACCGCCCCCCGGGCCGTTGCCAGGGGGCGGGGCCTGTCGCTAAGGGGAGAGAGCCGGCACCGCCCCCCGGGCCGTTGCCAGGGGGCGGGGCCTGTCGCTAAGGGGAGAGAGCCGGCACCGCCCCCCGGGCCGTTGCCAGGGGGCGGGGCCTGTCGCTAAGGGGACAGAGCCGGCACCGCCCCCCGGGCCGTTGCCAGGGGGCGGGGCCTGTTGCTACGGGGAGAGAGCCGGCACCGCCCCCCGGGCCGTTGCCAGGGGGCGGGGCCTGTCGCTAAGGGGAGAGAGCCGGCACCGCCCCCCGGGCCGTTGCCAGGAGGTGGGGCCTGTCGCTAAGGGGAGAGAGCCGGCACCGCCCCCCGGGCCGTTGCCAGGGGGCGGGGCCTGTCGCTAAGGGGAGAGAGCCGGCACCGCCCCCCGGGCCGTTGCCAGGGGGCGGGGCCTGTCGCTAAGGGGACAGAGCCGGCACCGCCCCCCGGGCCGTTGCCAGGGGGCGGGGCCTGTCGCTAAGGGGAGAGAGCCGGCACCGCCCCCCGAGCCGTTGCCAGGGGGCGGGGCCTGTCGCTAAGGGGAGAGAAACGGCACCGCGCCCCGGGCCGTTGCCAGGGGGCGGGGCCTGTCGCTAAGGGGAGAGAGCCGGCACCGCCCCCCGAGCCGTTGCCAGGGGGTGGGGCCTGTCGCTAAGGGGAGAGAAACGGCACCGCCCCCCGGGCCGTTGCCAGGGGGCGGGGCCTGTCGCTAAGGGGAGAGAGCCGGCACCGCCCCCCGGGCCGTTGCCAGGGGGCGGGGCCTGTCGCTAAGGGGAGAGAGCCGGCACCGCCCCCCGGGCCGTTGCCAGGGGGCGGGGCCTGTCGCAAAGGTGGGTGGGGCCAGGTGGGTCAGCCATCAGACCGCCTGCCCGCCCATCGCCCGGGGCGGGGCCCGTTGCTAAGAGCGTGGCGAGGAGTATCAGCACCACCCTCACCGGGCTATCGCAAGGGGTCAACACCTGTCGCTAAGGGCTGTGGTACACGGCTCCAGCCCCCACGGTGCCGTCACCAGGTAGCGGGGGGGGGTGTCACTAAGTGGCGTGGAGAAGTGAGCGCGGCGAAGTGTCGCTACAGCCCGTGCACGGCTGCTGGCTGCAGTACCGCGCCTTGGTCGCACGGTGGCGGCAGAGAGCAGAAAAGGGCGTCACTGCGCATGCGCGGCTGCCCGCCTGCAGTACCGCGGTTTGGCCGCACGGTGGCGGTAGAGAGCAGAAAAGGGCGCCACTGCGCATGCGCGGCCGCCCGCCTGCAGTACCGCGCCTTGGTCGCACGGTGGCGGTAGAGAGCAGAAAAGGGCGCCACTGCGCATGCGCGGCTGCCCGCCTGCAGTACCGCGCCTTGGTCGCACGGTGGCGGTAGAGAGCAGAAAAGGGCGTCACTGCGCATGCGCGGCTGCCCGCCTGCAGTACCGCGGTTTGGCCGCACGGTGGCGGTAGAGAGCAGAAAAGGGCGCCACTGCGCATGCGCGGCTGCCCGGCTGCAGTACCGCGGTTTGGCCGCACGGTGGCGGCAGAGAGCAGAAAAGGGCGCCACTGCGCATGCGCGGCCGCCCGCCTGCAGTACCAGCATCTGCTTGCACGGCAACAGCAGCGGCCAGAGGAAAACTTCACCCTCGGGAACGGGCGGCTTCCCGTCTGCAGTACCCGGTTTTGATCGACCGGTGACTGCCGCGAACGGATAAGGGGCGGGTGGAAATCTCTACCAGGGTAGCGGAGCTCCCGCCTGCAGTCCCGGGGTTCGGTCGCTCGGTGAAAGCAGCGCGCAGAAAACAGGTGGCCAGTGCGCACGCGCGGCTGCCCGCCTGCAGTACCGCGCCTTGGTCGCACGGTGGCGGCAGAGAGCAGAAAAAGGCGCCACTGCGCATGCGCGGCCGCCCGCCTGCAGTATCGCAGTTTGGCCGCACGGTGGCGGTAGAGAGCAGAAAAGGGCGCCACTGCGCATGCGCGGCTGCCCGCCTGCAGTACCGCGCCTTGGTCGCACGGTGGCAGCAGAGAGCAGCAAAGGCGCCACTGCGCATGCGCACTGTCCTCCCGCCTGCCCCACTCGCCCCCACCCCACGCCCGAGGGAGGAGAAGCAGCACAAACCACCTGGGGAAAAAGGTCCCCTTTCCCACCCCCACACCCCCCCCGGAGTAAGCCCCATCAGTTGCTGTAGGCCTGCGGCATCAGGGCTGTGACAGGGAGAGCAGCAAGTCAACAGGTCCTGGAGGGTTAAAGAAGAAAATCCATCAGGGGAACACAGCTGCCCTTCTGAAGGCAGGCTGCCCGGGGTGAGGGGGGCAGCTGTGCGTCGGGGCACAGGGCAGCCAGGCAGACCAGATGCCAGCGGCTGCCCTGCAAAGGAGTTGTGCGCTGCTGAGCCTTGGGCTTCGTTGGCTTGGCAGCGCCTCGCCTCGCCACTGCTCATCCTGCGTAAGCACGAGGCTTCAGCGAGCACAGAACAGGAGGCCAGGGGAAGCGGGGGGGAGGAATGTCACCGGGGAAAAAAAGTCATGCAGGGGGGCCATCTCAGGGGACAGCGTCTGGGAGGGCACAGACACACGCAGAGGGAGGGCGGGGGAGGAGGCGGACACTGCCGGACAGGGGCATGTCTGGGCAGACACGCCATGGGGAACATGCATGGGGATGACTGACACCAGGGGGGTCCCCCCAGGATAATCCACAACGGGCAACTCACCTGGGCTTACCTGCAGCAGATGATCCGCTCCAGATAACCGACCCACTCCGGAGAATCCATTCCGGATAAGCCCCAGCAATGCCCCTCAAACTGCTGCTGTTTCACCCCAAATTTTCCCCAATTTGGGGTTTTTGGGGCGGTCGTTTGGTGGTGGTGATTTCTGTTTGGATGGCTTGGCTTTTTTTGTTGTTGGGGGTTTTGGGGGTTTTACCTTATGGAAAAGCAAAAAAAGCCAAAGGAACAAAGTTGGGATTGCTTTTCCAAACGGTTCACTTCTGGGTCTCTTTGGCCCTTTCCACAACAAAGAAATCGGTGATTTTTGCTCCTGGTTTTGTGCATGAGAATGGTTAGTGGGGTTCCAACCCATCCAACCCCCCACCGCTTTTTTTCCCCCCCCCCCCCTTTCCAGCTGCACAAACCCAGCAGGAGTGGGCTTTCCCAGGAGCCCCCAATTGTTTTCTTTCCCCCAAACCTGTTTGGGTGTTTTGCCTGTTTGGGGTTTTTCACCCCCCATTGCAGACCCAGACTTGGGGGCTTTGGGGTGTTTGTCTGCCCTGGCAGCAGCTCCCAGGCTGCCTGCGCAGCCCCAGAGGGGGAAGTCCCCATCTGGGGGAATCGGCCCCAAATCGGGATGGGAGAAGGAGAACGGGAAAGGGGCAGCATTTGAAAGCGCTTTTGTGTCTTCAGTTGATTGGGGGGTGGGGGTGGGGTGTGTGTCCAATTTTTAAATCCTCTCTATAAACATCTCTGTCAACATGGTTTCTTTGCATTTTAAAACCTTATATAGCATAGACATTTGCACTTGTGTGTCTACTTACACATCCTTACAGAGTACATCTATATTTTATATATACTATCTATTTTACATTTACATACAACACCTGTTTAGACTTAGCTATTAAATTTACACTTACACCTACTTAGGCTATTTACACTTACACAGCATATCTATTTACACATACCTGTTCAGACTTCCATATTAACACGTATATAAACCACCTATTTAGGCTAGCTATCTGCTTACTTACCCTTTGACACTTCAATCTTTTTCGACTTCTCTATTTAGACATCTACTTACAGTTATACCTAGGCTTATTTCACTCTATATAACCTCTATTTAGATTACACATCTGCTTAGACTATGTAACACACACTAAGCGTAGATGCTCGCTCTAGTCAGACTTTCTTCTGCTTTGAATTCCTTCATCTATCCTTTTTCTTCATTTTAAACTCCTTTATTTTTTAATTTAGATATTTAGACAGTCGAGTTACTTTTGTGGTTTAAAACCCTGTATCTCAATGTAGAATTTTTGTATCCTGAAATCCGTTATATAATATAGGAGAGAGAAGTTCTTATTTTAAAATCCCTTTATACATCTATCAATTAATATGACATGTCAATATATATAAAATAAGAGGTTTTTGTAATAGCCCCCCTCAATTTTCAGGCATTTTGGGGCTGCAACCCCCCTTTTTGGGGGGGAACCCCTACATGACGCCCCCACTCACCTGTTCCTCTGACGCATTATCAGCTCCCCCAGTGACACCGGGGCGCCCCGCATGACATCATCACACCGCCCCCCCCCCCCCCCCCCCCAATTTTATTCACCCCCAAGAAGGGCACTAAACAAGGGAATCTACTCCAACCTGCAGCTCATTACTTTAATAGTGCCATTTACAAAGGTACACACACACACACACACCCCACCCCCCAGAAAAGGGGGAGCTCTGCTAAAATCTAAAAGGTGGGGCAGCCCCCCAAACAGCTGCAGCCCCCCCAGCCCCTGTCCGCAGGCTAGCGGCCGCCCCACGGCGGAGCGGGAGCGTGCCAGAGGACGGTGTCACGTCTCTCTCGGGCTCTGCTCGGACATGTTCCCGCGCTGGGACGGGCTCCCCGGGGCGACAAACAGCCCCGGCCCCTGGGGGCCCCGACTCTCCCCACCAGGCAGCCCTCGCGGCCGCACCTGCGGGGCACCCGCTGGAGACAGAGCCGGGAGCCCCCAGGCAGAGGGATGGCCCCTTACCTTCACCACGCTTAACGACCGGCAGGCAAACCCGGGCCGGGGGGCATCTCTTGAGCATCACGAGACACTGAGAAGACATCTGAAAAACAGAAATCCCAAACTATATTTCAGCACGTGAATAAAATAGCACAGAAGAAAATGGAGGAACTCAGTCAGCACAAGGGATAGGAAGGAAATTGAGCCGCAGCAAGATTCTGGGCAAACGGGTCACGTCAAAACACAACACCTCCTTTAAAAGCTAGAGGGACTGGAACACTTGAAAACGGTATTAAGACTAACCGATACCATTTTGAACAGATTCTTCGCGTAACACTGAACGCTCTGGCTGGTGCTGGAAAACGTCTCATCCCTTCCTTACGGCACCGCTGCGGGGAGATAACCCCGTGAGGCTGCGGGGCAAAGTTGTACCGGAACCGGAACCTCCGCTTACAGATCCACCGCAGCAGCTACAGCCCTCGCCCTGCCGCCGCACGTCTTGCTGCCTGGCTCCATGAAGCCTGAAGCGAAGCGTCAAACTTGAAAGAGTAACGTAAAAAATTAAGAATAAATCTCAGTAATGCACTTTGTGCTGAGAAGGCGGGCGCGTGTTTACGCACATCCAATATGAGCGTCTAGGCTCTGAAAGCTTTCCATTTTCCTTCTGCGTTCATTTAACTCACACAGCCGTTCACACCCGCCATAAGATTATCTATCTCCAAAATACACAGCAGCAACGTGACTGGGGGGTTTTGGCGTGTTATGGAGTCGGGAGGGACGTCCGCCCAGCTGCCCCGCCCGAGAGATGCTGCTGAACTGCCAGGGAAACGCGCATCCAAAGCGAGACTGAAATAAAATACTTAAGAGCGCTCCCTCAAAATACCGGCAGGAAAAAACCGCCCCCACCCCAACATTCAGTCGCCCCTCGTTAAATATTTACAACAAATACCTACCTGCTTAATTACACCTAACAAATCGTACCCTACATCTGCTCGGCAGTTACAGCTGAAACAGCGCAAGTCACGTCGTAAATCAGACGCTGTTAGCTTTTTTTAAACTTTCATTTATGACAGAAGAATCGGTGAGTTAAGAGATCCCCGATACGGTTTTAATTCTTTTGGGGAAAAAAAATACCACAACAAAACCCCACGCAAATCAAATCCCCAGTGTTGCAATACATGGGGCTACCAAGAAGGACCGGCAGATATGCTAATGCGTTTGGCTGTACCGAAGCATGCAGGGGAACCGTATTTTTATGGGATCTCGACTGTTACAACTGAGAACCCAAGCACTACCAATGCCATCAACATTTGGAGTATGTGCTGTGCTTGGATCTCCGCAAGGACCATTGATTTTTTCATCTTAGAAAAAAAAGCAGTACTTCGCAAGTCTTGTGCTGATGAGTTCTACTGACAAAGACATTGTCTCTAAGATGCACTCTGATGGCAAGTTCATAGAATGCAACCTCACTGAATAAGAAATATCTCAATTTTTCAAGATCTCTTCCTAACAAAAGTCACACTGTGGGGCTTTCAGATGGGCCAGATTATGAATCCTTTCACAACAAGAAACACACCAGCTAACCAGGATATTCTCGCAGTGGCCAGGTGCCTCTTCATCACGTGAAAAAAAAAACCAACAAAAAAAAACACCCCAAAAAACACCAGAGCCAGCAATAAGTATCACACGGGTCAACACAGCTCTCTTCCAGAGCACCCCCCTCATCAAAAGGAACATGCCCATCGGCTCACCTGCTCTGCACAGGTTCCAGCATCACACCCCGCTTCCGTCATCGCTTGTGGCACCAAATGTATCAACACACAGTAAACTACCGTTACGCTCGTGAGAAATCACCGCCCCGTGACTTCCTCATTACTACCCAGCTCGCTTCTAATGCTCATACGCCGTTCCAAAGACGGCCCACGTGTTACCTACAAAACTGAAGAGCTCGACGACGGACCACAGCATTCTCTGGTCTCAGATGCTGGCCGCTGCCCCACCTTCTCAGACCTCTCATAGGCACGCGGCAGCACCGCTCCGAGCCTGCCAGCGGCACCTGCAAAAAGCCAAGCGAAAAGGCACCTCCCGAGATGCTGCCCAATGCCACAGCCTGCCCGCACCGATCCCCGTCTCGCACCCCTTTCCCTCGACAGCCTCCCTCCCAGCCTACGCCACTTCCAGGTGCCGTGTCCAGCTCGCCCGCCGTCCGTAACACCCAAACAACACGCATTGCTTATAACTTCCCCAGCAACACAACACCTCAGAAAAGAGCTGCTACTTCAGCCCACCAATCACCACTCGCCTTGCTCGACTTGCCTCCTTTGCTCATTGCTACGCTACTTCAAACCCAAACCAAAAGACAAACGCAAGGAGCAACGGAGTCATAGAGCCATCGGTCACATCTTCCCTCTATATACACCACGCACCACCTCACCCGCTTACATCGGTCCCCTCAGTTCCCCTCCGTCGCCCTGCACGACTCGTCCCTCGGCATCTCCAAAACCAATACCAAACAAGTCGCCTGGTTGCACAGCAGTACCTTAACGGTTCCTGAAGACCGACTATAACCTGCCATCAAAACAAACATATGACTTCAAACATGAAGCCCTACGCACGTACAAGCTTGAACACCCCGCAGAGGTAATCTGCTCAGCTGAACTCTAGCCGCCTCTCCCAGACAGCTACGGTCACGGCCTCCGAGCCCACAAAATGTCACGGTGATTACGGTCCTCGCCCGCTGAGGAGGGCCACTCAATCCGAGATGACGGTACAACCTTTCCCCCAACAGCCTTGGCACAGCAACAGATGAACCCTAACCTCTCATCGCTGTGCCACCTACCCGACTCTACAGGGCCAGCAAGGCGGTCCGAGACAAACTCAAACGCACACACCAACGCTATGAGAAACGCTACAAACTGCGCGCCTCCGAGACGAGAGAACGCTCTCGGCAAACAGAGAGACAACTGGACGGAAGAGCTCGTCCAGCAACAAGACCTGCGGAACCCTGACAGTGACGCAAGGAGGCCCTAACGCGATCCAAAAAGATTAGAAGAGCGTCAGGGCCCGTGACAAGAAGTTCCTCTCAAAACTGAGAGGGAGGAGGCACAAGAAGCCCAGCTACAAGACCTAAGACTGTAAGGATGCAGGAAAGAAATCACGCTCCCTGAAAATGGACAGCAACAGAGCAGAGCTGTTCATGCGTCTGGGAACGACGCCGCAGACAACTGCCCAGAAACTCCTCAAACACCAGAGTGACCCACACTTTAAACTGTAACGCAAAAAATGAGGCACCCGATGGGCGCCGGCCCCACAATTAGAACCTTGCCAGCCCCTAGGGATAGCGCTGTGCTCCTGAGAGCAAAGAGAACAAAGTCACCAGCCCCATGAGCCTCCTCACTGCGACCCAGCTCACCTGAAATGCTCCTCAAATAGCCTTCAGTCGCATCTTCCCTTTAATCCTGCACACGGACCCGCCGCCTTAGTGTGCTCTACTCAGCTCTGCTCTATCACCCTGCACAGCTCCATCTTCATCCTCTGCAAGAACAGCATGATAGAACAAGTCACCTGGACGCACAGCAACAGCTTAACCATTCCACAGGTCTTGCTTCCACGTAGGAATACCATCTAGAGCCCAACTACTGCATGCCATTAAAGGAAATACCTTCAATCAAATGTTAAGCCCCACGCACGTACAAGCTTGAACAGCTGAGAGATGCCCTCTGCTCAGCTAGCACTCTAGCTGCCTCTCCCAGACGGCTACGGTCATCCCCTCGGCACCCACAAAACGCCCCGGAAATTACCGTCCTCGCCCGCTGCCAACGGCCACTCGCTCCAACGAGGGTTGTACGGGCGTTGCCAAAACAGTCTACGCACATTAACGTTAACCATATACTCTTATTGCTGTTCTTTCCCCCGCTCTACCATTGCTACACCCCCAGGCGGAGGAGCAGCTCTGACACAGGCATCGACGTGCACGGACCGACACTGCTCACAAATACTACAAGCGACGTGATCGCGGCACCTCAGAAAATTCTCACCGAGACCACGGACTTCCGGCCCAGAGATGCCACCGGGCGAGAAGATCTGCAGGGCAGCGAGGAAGCAGCTATAGCATCCGCGGAGATGTCACGTACCATCATCACCTGCGAAAAAACCATATACCCACAACTAGGACGATGCACGAGCGACGAGCCGCTCTTAAAGACCTCAGAACGTTCAGGTGCAGGGAACAGGTCCCAGAAAAGGGCCCTGCGTATTCAGACTGCTCTTCAGCAGCAGTACTGAGGCCGCCTTAATCACCGCCGCAAAAAGATGACCTTCTATAAAGGTCTAATATTTAAGACACAAGACAAATCTATGCAGTAGACTTAAAATGCGAGAAAGGAAGCTCTCGGTTACCATTATGCCGATGAGCCAGGGCTTGCAAAACCCTCAATATTGCTACCTAGGTGCCTGCTCAGCACGGAGAACAGACACATCGAGACCCGAGTACAGGAAGGAACAAAGACAGACTACAAAATCCACACAACAGCACAAGCACAGGCAGGAACTCCCCTGCCTGGCAGATGCTTCTGTTTTGCAGAAAGGACAACACAACCTCTCTCGGCCCAAACGTGTCCGGTCTCTGAACGGTCCCCTCCACTGATTTGACAACCCCTGCCTGCCCCGCCTGCGCTTCCCGCAACCGACCGGCCACCTGCACAAAGACCGCATCGGCCCCTCAGCTTCGCTTCCAAATCCGGGGGCTCAAAAGCCATCCTTTAAAAAGGCCACACAGGCTACGTAGGATGGGGCTGCGGTCACATGGACACTCTTCATCTCCAAACGTGCGGTGCCATCACTCAGCGTCGCACCACTCAACGCCGGCCACTTCCGCAACGACAGCCTCCTCGGAAGCGCCGTGAACTTCCGCTCGCCCACGCTCTAATGAGGCTGGATGTCGTGGCCGCCGCCACCTACGGCGCCTAGAGAACCAGAGAGACAAGGTGACCGCTGCGCCTGGAAGCGGCCGCCCGCTCACAAACAATTCCACACCTCAAAAATAACCGCTGCTACAGTTTCCTGTTCATCGCTCACCTTGCCCGACGAGCTGGGGGCAGACATCCCGCTTTGCATGTAGTTTTGTGAGTCCCTTCGTTAACTAGTCACATAGGTGCTCGCACTGCACGACCCCTCCGTTGTCACGTGCTGACCTACCTTCTCACAATGCTCTGTTCGCCCCCTCCCTCCCGTGTCCGGCTCCCTGCCGTGCATCTCCACCAACAGCCACATTCCAGACTCATCCTTTCCCCTACCATGCCAACACGGCTCCCTCACCTCCCGATCCGTGCCTCCCGGGTCAGTGGCCGCGTCAGGCGCCTGCTCACGTACTCGGTCCGTCCCCGATGGCTGGGAACTGTCACCTTCAATGCCGGGCCCACTTCTGGGGAAATACGGAGAGGCACACAGATATTAGACACTGCTTTCCAAAAGCAAGAGCTCACCACGCAAAACAAACTAACAAATCGTTTTGACTGACTTGTTTGGCAACACAGAGACCCCAAAGGCAGAAATCCCAGACGAGTGACCGCACAGCCCGCCCCGTCACAGCACACGACGCCATCTGCTCGCCTTTGCTGCCACGCCTCGCTCGACTGTCCTGCTTAACCCTAGACCTATGACTTAAAGTGCAAGAAAAAGTCAAACCACGCAACACACAAAAATTACACCGATAGGGCAAACACCAAAAGCAGTACGGGAAGCAAACGGGCGTGGCTGGTGTAGTGACACACTCTCCCTTTGTAGGTAACTCACTCCTGAGCGACTCCGTGAACAGCCGCGTGGAGAACCTCTCGGCAGACAGCACGCTCGAGCGGCCGCGCTGACACATACGGGGAAGGAGACTGGGCTACCGGAGGCTGCTTGCACACAGAACGCGACCATTAGCTAACACTTGAACACCCCTTTCCCAACCATCCCCCGGTACCAAGACTTCAAAAACCCCTCCTCTCCTCCTGAACTGTCAGGGAAGGAACCTCACTCCTTCCCGACAGCTCCCGCCCTGTATTTGCACCCCTAAAGCCCCTCTGTCAGCCGCTCCTCGGGAGCTGCCCTTCCCACCTCTGCCCCGCGCTCTGCGAGCACCTCCCACCTTCCGGCTTCCCGCAGACTCCGTGCTCTCTACAGGCCCACAAAATAACGGAAGCCCCGATGCTTATAATCTACGAGGGACCTGCCGCAAGCTGCAAAGGTTCTCGGGACAACGTGGTACTCTGCGGGCGATCGGGAAAGGCGACGAGCAGTTCCGTACCCCGACACACACTATGCGTTACGTCCCTGCTGCTTTCTGAAGGAAGGCTAGAGCTCCACATACAGACGCGTACAACACGCTCACCCTAACCCCTACCGCAGCATCTCAGCATCAGTCCTATTGAGAGATAACGTCAACAACTTGCACAACACACAGGCAAAACTGGTGGGAAAAATATACGCTTCTACCCTCGGCCAAGTCATAAAATTCCTGCAAAACCAACCAAACAAAAAACCTACCACACACAAAAACAAAACACCAAAAAAACCCCAGACAAAACCATAACACCCCCACAAAACCAAACAATCCAAAACACACTATTAGACCATCTTGCTACCCCTGAACATCCAACACAAACTTACTGACCCGAGGAAAAACAAAAGCTCGTACAAGTATACTTCCTAATATATATCTGCTGCTCAACTTTGACTGCTCTCTTACCTCAGCCAGAAACCTCCCCCTCTCTAAATGTCAAAACACACCTACCCAAAGAGCTTAGACAGCTCAAAACCTGCAACCAACTCAAGGAACAGTACCAGAGAAGCCCAGGAGCAGAATGAGCCTCCCGAAGAAAGGCTGGGGCTCATCTACGCCAGCAGAATGGCAAAGCAGAATGAAATCTTTTAAGAGCCCCTTCTCAAAAATTATCTCTGGTTATAAAGTAAATCATTTACTGTAAAACCATCAACCATTCGGAGTCACCTCAACGCTCTCTCTCGCTCAGTCCCTTAACAGAACTGAATCAGTCTCAAAGGACAAAAAACATGAAAAGAAACGTGGAAATATACAAGCGTATCGGGAACGGTACGAAGCAGCTAAATTAACACCTCAGTAGCTGGGACAAAACTAAATTGTAAAGGACAACAAAAAACCACCCCAGGAGACGCATCGATAAAAACAGAGGAAGGCTCTCTCTACTCACAGAAGCTCACGGAGAGACCTGAGCCAACGGTACACAGCTTTGGGGTAGCCGATACCGAAAAGAAACATACTCGAGACAGAAAACAGACTGCTGTGGAGCACAAAGGTGGCTTTGGCAAAGGTTCTGCCAGGACAAGAGTCACAGTTACAGGGAACGGACAGCGGCCGGCAGGGGAAACGCCGTCGGCGTGGCGGGGCCAGCGCGGGAAATGCCGCCCTCAGCTAACGCTGCGCTATCAAGCCTTAAGTGAAAACTGCAGAGTAGTTACAGGAGACGGGCATAAGACGGATGCTGAATATCACTTGATGGTCACAAAATCTCATGGGGATGGGCACCACGTAGCCTCGTGGACACCCCTTAGACCCAAACGCTTAACGAGAGACGCTTCTTGCCAAAATACAAGCTCAACGAGGAAAAGCCAACGGGGATGTGGGGGCAACTACCAAAATCTCAGTATGTGAGCAGGCGTTACTTAAGATGGTGCAGTGGTTCTGCCGGGTCCGTCCAACCTGAGCAACGGGTTCTAACGCCTGTCCAGCAGCGTCCATGATCTCTCTCACGGCCTCCCACATCATAGACACCTCCCCTGCCTGGGACCGCGTTTTCCATGTCCCACCCCTCCCCATCCCCGCAATGAAAATCAAACACAACAAATAAGTACTCCACTTCATCTTCTTGGCCTCCAAAAGAAGCTTCCTTCCACTGCTGAGCATCGACACCGACATCCTCATGCTGTTCCTCAAAAGCAGGCTGGCCCTCGGGTGCCCGTACTGCCAAAGGAAGAGAAAATGATTATGCTCTTATGATGAGCTCCATCATCCTCTCCTTCAGGAAATCAAATCCCGATCGCTACATACCAGAAGTTTGTGCAGGAGATGGCCGAGGCCAGCCCCATATATGAGGCACTCTGTGACCCTGCTCTCTCTTTTGGCCACAGCACCCGCCACCGGGGAGCCCCAAACCCCTTGTGACTCCCAAGGAAAACCAGATAAAACTAGTTCAAAACAACTGGCAGGTGAGAGGTGACCGACAAACACGTATAGCCCACCTCAAACCAGCCAGAGAGCTGACTACCTCCCCCACTAAACTCTCATCTTCGACAAATACACCAAACAGAACAATGTTTACGCTGAACAGAACAAAACCCTTACCCTCTGACACTCTGAAAAGGATTTGTGCACCCACAAAATATATATATATTCATGCTATCGACCGACGGACCACACTTCCTCAGGGTCAGCCCTGCAAAGACAGGAGGACGCCCGATGCTCTCTCCATAAATATAAAATAAAAAACTGAGCCAGAGCCAGGCAGAGAGAGGCGGAGAAAGAACAAGTAGCCACAGGCTACAGGACAGAGAGAGGGAGGACCAAAAAGACGGGGAGGCAGGGAGCCACTCAGAGCGAGATGGAGAAAGAAGGGGCGGGGGGACGCAAAAAAAAAAACCTAAAAATAATTTTGCAGCAGGTAAGGAAAGAGAGGGGGCCAGGGGGGAGAGACAGGGAGGGCCCAGGACGCACAAGAGAGGCAACGGGGCCCCAGTGGCCCAGGACTCACCGCGACTCTCGCTCTCAGCGCTGCTGGCACAATTTAGCCGTTCAGATGCTTCTTTCCCCTCCTCTCCGCCCTGCCTCTTCTGCAGCTCCAGACTCTAGGCCGTTCTCCACCTAAAGAGGATACACGGGTGTCTTACCGCTCTTACGAGATGAGGCTTCCTAGGCACGTAGCCTAGCTCGCTCGTGCACTACACGCCCGTACCCAACTCCCGGTTACGCGTACAGACCCTGCGGTGCACGTTGGTGGCCTGGCCCGCTGCGGGCTACGAAGGGGGATCCTCCCTCCCTCACCTGCAGGGACAGGCTCTCTCTTGCCTGCGGCAGGAAGGCAGCTGGCAGCCAGAGCGCCTTCAGTTTCTTCTGCTTTACCTTTCGTTGGCGTCTCCAGCTTCAGCCGAGGCAGCTCCTGTCCACAGCCGGGAAGGGCTCTGTGTGTCCCTTTTCGCCCCCGCGCTGCGAGGATGGCAACGCCGGGCAGAGAGAAGCCACGCAAGCCTGAGACGGCCGCAGTCAACGGCATCCCCGGGGGAAGGACAGACAACCACGTCCTCAGCACGGTCTCTGGGAGAGGGAAAGAAGAAACAGCGACCGTCATTACCGTCGATCGACCCTGGCCAAAGCCCCTCCTTGCGCAGGGGCTTCTGGACACACCGCCCCTTCCCCGCGCTACTGCTAAGGGCCCCTGCGCCGAGGGGGAATCCAGTGCGCTCGAGGGCCGGCTCGCTGCCTTCACGACAGGGCCTGGGGGCGGCCAAGGGCTACGCAGCACGCTTACGGGGAGGTGCCGGGGCTGGGGGCAGGCGCACGGGGCAAGGGGGGGGCCAGGGGAGGCTGAGCGGGAGCTCCGGTGAGCCGGGGAGGCGGCGGCCATCATCTGCGCCCTGGGCAGGGGGAAAAGGTCCTCCTCCTTTCCCTCTTCCCTTCTGTCAGCTCCCGGGGAACTCACCGCTTCTCGGGGAGCGGCCGCACCTGGA
The DNA here is from genome assembly GCF_963921805.1 of Phalacrocorax carbo. Taxonomy (NCBI): domain Eukaryota; kingdom Metazoa; phylum Chordata; class Aves; order Suliformes; family Phalacrocoracidae; genus Phalacrocorax; species Phalacrocorax carbo. The sequence continues at coordinate 1,004,824 of NW_026990418.1, read as the reverse complement.
AGCCCCCAGAAATCAACACGATTCCAACCCCCAAAATACACCGCGCCTACCGTACGCGGCACGGCCGCCCGGCACCCGAGCGCCGGAACACCGCGCCTCCCGCCGCGCCCCGGCGAGCCACGTGACAGGGCCGGCAGCCACTGCGCCAGGACTACAGCTCCCGGCATGCTCTGCGCCACAACACGGCCTGCTCTTTAATACTAGATTGGTGTTGAATAGATATTTCCGATTTTACCGTGTTTTTTGGTAACAGTTTTGGCACCCCAGATGGGAACCTGCTTTTGAATCTCGACGGATCCGCAGGACCGTGGGACCTGCAGCCAGCCCCAAGGAATTCTTGGGGAGAGCTTCCGATCCCCAGGCCAGAGAATTCTGAGAAAGATCCCCTGGACTGAAGTAAACAAGGCATTCGTTTACGAAGAAACTTAGGTAGAATAATATGTGGCGTTAGCTTCCCACATAGGATAGGATAGTGGGTTTGAGTCCCACAGGCCTGCCCGTAAGGCGCGGCAAAAGCCACGCAGGGTTGGGGCCAAGAGGTACCTCGGTTGGTAAGTCTCTGCTAGGCGAAAGCCTGTGGAGCGGGACCCGAGGGTAGGGGGGTCTTCAACAGGGGGTTGAAGTCTCCAGGGATATCTAGCAGGGGGCTACAGATCCCAGTGAGACCTCTAACGGGGGTTGGAGTCCCTCTGACTACTATTTGTGATAGTGCACTATCACAACTGCTAGTCGACTGGGAGATGGGAGCATTTCTGAGTAAGAAACCTATCCCACAGAGAACACCTTTGGGATGTACTTTGAAGCACTGGAAAGACATCGGGGGTGATGACCCACTAACTCGGAAACCATTAATTGAATATTGCAATCATTGGTGCCCAACGTATCAATTGGAAGGTGGGCACGAATGGCCAGAACAGGAGACATTGCAATATCATACCATCTTGCAATTAATGTTGTTTTGTAAAAAGGGAAGGCAAATGGGAAGAAGTGGCATATGTTGATTTGTTCTTTACACTGTGGAATCATCCAGAGTGGCAGAAACAGCGTGAGATATGTCCACAGGATTCTACGGCAATGTTTCTGAAAAGAGGAAAATGTGGTGAGAACTTGAAGTGTTGCTCTACTTGTGATACTGGATACTTCACTTGATGGAACTGACAAGAAAATAGTATTGAATACAGCCAGAAGGCAGGTGCAGGGAGCACATGCTAACAGGAATTTACAGAGAACAACGAATAAGAATTTTCCATCTACAAATCCCGAGTGGGACCCTAATCAGCCAGGACCCAGGGGAATGTTGACTAGATGTCAGAGACAGATTTTATTTGGAGTAAGACATGCAATGCCAAAAGCCATAAATTTTGACCCATTTATTAAGTGAGACAAGAATTAAAGGAGTCCCCCCCTTCAGCCTTTATGGAAAGGCTGAAGGTGACCACCAGAAAATATACTCATTTGAACCCAGAAAAAAACAGAAAAAGCAATTCAGTTGGTCTCTATATTCATAAGACAATCAGCCCCAGATTGGGGGGGGTGGGGGGGGGGGGGAGTAAAAAAACCTTCAGAAACTAGAAGAACCTGAATCCAGAGATCTGGGTAAAATGCTTGAAGTAGCTTGGCATGAAGGAGACCAGAGGAATCAACCCTAGCTGAACACCTGGTTACACTGAAGCTAGGGAATGAAGAAATAGAATTTTTGGTAGATACGGGAGCCACTTCTTTGGTATTGAATACACGTAAAGAGAAAGTTGATCATAAACCAGTAGGTGTTGTTAGTGCGACAGGGCAAAGAAAAATTAGCCTTTCTTAGAGCCATTAAAGTTTAAATTGGAGAAGCAATGGGCAACTCACCAGTTTCTGTATATGCCTGAATGTCCACTGCCTCTGTTATGATGAGATCTATTAAGTAAATTAGATGCTCAAGTAACTTTTAAAGATGGAGAGATTAAATTACTAATACCAGAACAGAATCAAAAGCCACAGAGGCGAGAGCGTTTATGTTACAGGATTCCTCCAGGGAGGAACAGGTTCCCGAAGAAGTGGAAAACGTAGTAATTCCTTTGGTTTGAGCGAGCGGAGCTCCGGAGCGACCTAAGCGGGCAGAGCCGGTAAAAGTAACCTTAAAGCCTGGAGCCAAGCCGGTAAGGCAAAAACAATACCGTATTAAGCGAGAGGCTCGAAAAGGATTAGAGAAGTTAATTATAAATTTTTTTCAGAATATGAGCTCTTAGTAGAATGTGAATCAGAATATAGTACTCCTGTGCCGCCAGTAAAGAAATCTAGAGGCAAAGAGTATTAGCTGGTTCACGATTTAAGGGCTATATCTCAGGTGGTCCAAGATCTACATCCGGTAGTAGCTAATCCATACACTTTACTGACCTCTTTTAAAGGAGGAGCATAAATGGTTTACTGTACTAGATTTGAAGGATGCCTTCTTTTGCATACCTCCAGGCATAAAAAGTCAAAGCCTATTTGCTTTGGAATGGGAAAGCCCCACCACAGAATGAAAGACACAGCTAACATGGACCGTACTTCCACAAGGATTTAAAATTAGTCCTACGATATTTGGGACTCAGCTGGCAAGAAAAAAAATTAGAAATATAGAAATGTCTAGAAAAAACAGAACCCAGGGAGAGGCATACTGTTACAGAATGCAGACGACATTCTGATAGTGGCAGAAAGTAAAGAATAATGTTTTGAAATTTTTAAATTTTCTGGGCCAAGGAAGATGCGGAGTTTCCAGAAACAAAACCCAAATAGGAGAAGCAACAGCCATTTATTTAGGATTCGAAATATCTCAGAGACAAAGACAATTAGAAAGTGAAAAGAAAGAAACTATTTGTCAAATTCCCGAACCTTGCGGCCCGAAGGAACTGAGAGCTTTTCTGAAAATAGTGAAATAGCGTCAGCTCTGGATTCTGAACTACAGACTGTATGTAAAACCATTATACGAGGCACTGAAAGAATCAAAGGATAAATATTTAACCTGGACGCCCGGATGCCAAACGGCATTCAAAGAACTGAAAAGAGCCTCAGTGATGGCCCCTGCATTAGGCCTACCCGATTTCGCTAAACCTTTTGAGCTGTTTGTCCACGAAAGACAACATTTAGCCCTTGGAGTGCTGACACAGCGACTGGGAACCTGGAAGAGACCCGTGGGCTACTTCTCCAAACAACTCGACCACGTGAGTAAAAGATGGCCTGGATGTTTACGGGCAGTGGCAACAGCAGCGCTGCCGATCCAGGAAGCCCCAAAGTTAACAATGGGACAAAAGATGACAGTATGTGTCCCGCACATAGCGGTGACTGTTTTAGAACAAAAGGGGGGTCGTTGGCTATCCCTTAGCAGAATGTTGAAATATCAAGTTGTTCTGTTAGAACAAGACCATGTGGAATCGAAGACTACTGCTATACTGAATCCTGCTATGTTTTTAACAACAGAAAACCTTACGGACAATTTCGAACACGATCGCTTGCTAACTATTGAACAAGTCTATTCCAGCAGACCAGGCCTGAGACACAAACCTCTGGGAAAATCCTGATCTGGAGTTGTTTACAGATGGAAGCAGCTCTGGGCGAGAAGAGAATGGCCGGATATGCTGTCGTTATCACCGCCGAGGGAATGGAGTCAGGGGCGCTGCCTGTGAACACCTCAGCACAGAAAGCAGTATTGGTAGCGTTGAAGCGAGCTCTGCGAATGGCAGAAGGACGAAGGATAAATATCTAGACTGATTCCAAACATGCATTTGGTGTGATCCACGATCATGGAGCTACTGGGAAGGAAAAAGGACTGCCATCAGCCCAAGAATCATTGATACAGCATAAAGAAGACATTCTCCAACTTCCGGAAGACGTGCAGAAACCAAAAGAAGTGGCGGTAAAGCGTTGCAAAGCTCATCGATTCGGCCAGACGGCTGTAAACATAAGCAAACGATTGACAGATAAAGCTGCAAAGAGGACTGCAGAGCAAGGTATCCTTGCACTAGTACCAGTAAAACAGATCGGAATTCCAAAGTTGAAACCGAGATTATTATAATAAATTGGATGAGCAATTAGCAGAACAATTGGAAGCATCACAAAACACAGAGAGATGGTAGGTAACACCAGAAAAACAAGTAATAATAATAACAACCCCACAAGTTATGACAGAACTTGCAAAAGAAAAGCATGAGCAAACACATTAGGGTGTAGATGCTACGGTTTTGAGTTTAAAAGCATCTGTAGCGTGTGTAGGCATGACAAGAACAGTTAAACCCATGGTAGCTAAGTGTCCAATCTGTCCTAGAAATAATCCCCTGAACCAAAGGAAACCACCTTTAGGAGTAACAAAACAAAAAATTCTCCCGGAAATTATTAGCAAATTAAGTTTTCTGAGTTACCCAGACAAAATAGATATAGCAGTATTTGTTAGTGCTGATGGACAAGTTTTCTAGTTGGCCAGAAGCTTTCTCGTGCTGCACCAACAAAGCTAGAGTAGTAGTTAAGATGTTGCTGAAAGAAATAATACCAAGATTTAGAGTGCCAACAGGAATGTCCTCTGAGAGAGGACCACATTTTTTTGCAGAGGTAGTTCAACAAATTAATAAAATTTTGGGTATAAAATGGAACCTGCATATGCCCTAGAGACCACAATCAAGTGAAAATTTTGAGAAGATGAACCAAACACTGAACTGACATAGTGGAATATTATTGATCTAAGATGGAAGTATTGAGAAAATGATTATTTCAAAACTTCCAAAGGGGGGAAATGTAACCAAAGCGATGAAATCAACCAACCAGAGACGGTGTTCCATTACGGGAACACGGAGCGTACGAATCAGCGCATCTGTCGATCTGCATTTTAGTCCCTAGGCGATCGTTAATGTCAGCAGAACAACAGACAACGTGCTTCTGTCAGAAACGGATGACAAAACGCGGTTTCGTGTAGCGGACTGAGAAAACTAGCCAAGACTGCCAAGATTAAGAGCCAAGAAGGTAAAAGGCAATTCTGGCAGGGGGAGATCGCGACCACCGACTCACGGACCACCACCGAGCCTGCGCAGCGATTTACATACGGAACGAGCCAGTTTGTACCGATCAGTAGACAGGACGATAATGAATATGTATGAATACGTAAAATTTTGATCTACAAATTCTACGGGAAAGGTGTGTGAGGTACGCACGCCAGGAGGAGCGATCCCCCGTGCATCTGGCGCCGTGAATAAAGAACGCCTGCTCTTTAATACTAGATTGGTGTTGAATAGATATTTCCGATTTTACCGTGTTTTTTGGTAACAGTTTTGGCACCCCAGATGGGAACCTGCTTTTGAATCTCGACGGATCCGCAGGACCGTGGGACCTGCAGCCAGCCCCAAGGAATTCTTGGGGAGAGCTTCCGATCCCCAGGCCAGAGAATTCTGAGAAAGATCCCCTGGACTGAAGTAAACAAGGCATTCGTTTACGAAGAAACTTAGGTAGAATAATATGTGGCGTTAGCTTCCCACATAGGATAGGATAGTGGGTTTGAGTCCCACAGGCCTGCCCGTAAGGCGCGGCAAAAGCCACGCAGGGTTGGGGCCAAGAGGTACCTCGGTTGGTAAGTCTCTGCTAGGCGAAAGCCTGTGGAGCGGGACCCGAGGGTAGGGGGGTCTTCAACAGGGGGTTGAAGTCTCCAGGGATATCTAGCAGGGGGCTACAGATCCCAGTGAGACCTCTAACGGGGGTTGGAGTCCCTCTGACTACTATTTGTGATAGTGCACTATCACAACTGCTAGTCGACTGGGAGATGGGAGCATTTCTGAGTAAGAAACCTATCCCACAGAGAACACCTTTGGGATGTACTTTGAAGCACTGGAAAGACATCGGGGGTGATGACCCACTAACTCGGAAACCATTAATTGAATATTGCAATCATTGGTGCCCAACGTATCAATTGGAAGGTGGGCACGAATGGCCAGAACAGGAGACATTGCAATATCATACCATCTTGCAATTAATGTTGTTTTGTAAAAAGGGAAGGCAAATGGGAAGAAGTGGCATATGTTGATTTGTTCTTTACACTGTGGAATCATCCAGAGTGGCAGAAACAGCGTGAGATATGTCCACAGGATTCTACGGCAATGTTTCTGAAAAGAGGAAAATGTGGTGAGAACTTGAAGTGTTGCTCTACTTGTGATACTGGATACTTCACTTGATGGAACTGACAAGAAAATAGTATTGAATACAGCCAGAAGGCAGGTGCAGGGAGCACATGCTAACAGGAATTTACAGAGAACAACGAATAAGAATTTTCCATCTACAAATCCCGAGTGGGACCCTAATCAGCCAGGACCCAGGGGAATGTTGACTAGATGTCAGAGACAGATTTTATTTGGAGTAAGACATGCAATGCCAAAAGCCATAAATTTTGACCCATTTATTAAGTGAGACAAGAATTAAAGGAGTCCCCCCCTTCAGCCTTTATGGAAAGGCTGAAGGTGACCACCAGAAAATATACTCATTTGAACCCAGAAAAAAACAGAAAAAGCAATTCAGTTGGTCTCTATATTCATAAGACAATCAGCCCCAGATTGGGGGGGGTGGGGGGGGGGGAGTAAAAAAACCTTCAGAAACTAGAAGAACCTGAATCCAGAGATCTGGGTAAAATGCTTGAAGTAGCTTGGCATGAAGGAGACCAGAGGAATCAACCCTAGCTGAACACCTGGTTACACTGAAGCTAGGGAATGAAGAAATAGAATTTTTGGTAGATACGGGAGCCACTTCTTTGGTATTGAATACACGTAAAGAGAAAGTTGATCATAAACCGGTAGGTGTTGTTAGTGCGACAGGGCAAAGAAAAATTAGCCTTTCTTAGAGCCATTAAAGTTTAAATTGGAGAAGCAATGGGCAACTCACCAGTTTCTGTATATGCCTGAATGTCCACTGCCTCTGTTATGATGAGATCTATTAAGTAAATTAGATGCTCAAGTAACTTTTAAAGATGGAGAGATTAAATTACTAATACCAGAACAGAATCAAAAGCCACAGAGGCGAGAGCGTTTATGTTACAGGATTCCTCCAGGGAGGAACAGGTTCCCGAAGAAGTGGAAAACGTAGTAATTCCTTTGGTTTGAGCGAGCGGAGCTCCGGAGCGACCTAAGCGGGCAGAGCCGGTAAAAGTAACCTTAAAGCCTGGAGCCAAGCCGGTAAGGCAAAAACAATACCGTATTAAGCGAGAGGCTCGAAAAGGATTAGAGAAGTTAATTATAAATTTGTTTCAGAATATGAGCTCTTAATAGAATGTGAATCAGAATATAGTACTCCTGTGCCGCCAGTAAAGAAATCTAGAGGCAAAGAGTATTAGCTGGTTCACGATTTAAGGGCTATATCTCAGGTGGTCCAAGATCTACATCCGGTAGTAGCTAATCCATACACTTTACTGACCTCTTTTAAAGGAGGAGCATAAATGGTTTACTGTACTAGATTTGAAGGATGCCTTCTTTTGCATACCTCCAGGCATAAAAAGTCAAAGCCTATTTGCTTTGGAATGGGAAAGCCCCACCACAGAATGAAAGACACAGCTAACATGGACCGTACTTCCACAAGGATTTAAAATTAGTCCTACGATATTTGGGACTCAGCTGGCAAGAAAAAAAATTAGAAATATAGAAATGTCTAGAAAAAACAGAACCCAGGGAGAGGCATACTGTTACAGAATGCAGACGACATTCTGATAGTGGCAGAAAGTAAAGAATAATGTTTTGAAATTTTTAAATTTTCTGGGCCAAGGAAGATGCAGAGTTTCCAGAAACAAAACCCAAATAGGAGAAGCAACAGCCATTTATTTAGGATTCGAAATATCTCAGAGACAAAGACAATTAGAAAGTGAAAAGAAAGAAACTATTTGTCAAATTCCCGAACCTTGCGGCCCGAAGGAACTGAGAGCTTTTCTGAAAATAGTGAAATAGCGTCAGCTCTGGATTCTGAACTACAGACTGTATGTAAAACCATTATACGAGGCACTGAAAGAATCAAAGGATAAATATTTAACCTGGACGCCCGGATGCCAAACGGCATTCAAAGAACTGAAAAGAGCCTCAGTGATGGCCCCTGCATTAGGCCTACCCGATTTCGCTAAACCTTTTGAGCTGTTTGTCCACGAAAGACAACATTTAGCCCTTGGAGTGCTGACACAGCGACTGGGAACCTGGAAGAGACCCGTGGGCTACTTCTCCAAACAACTCGACCACGTGAGTAAAAGATGGCCTGGATGTTTACGGGCAGTGGCAACAGCAGCGCTGCCGATCCAGGAAGCCCCAAAGTTAACAATGGGACAAAAGATGACAGTATGTGTCCCGCACATAGCGGTGACTGTTTTAGAACAAAAGGGGGGTCGTTGGCTATCCCTTAGCAGAATGTTGAAATATCAAGTTGTTCTGTTAGAACAAGACCATGTGGAATCGAAGACTACTGCTATACTGAATCCTGTATGTTTTTAACAACAGAAAACCTTACGGACAATTTCGAACACGATCGCTTGCTAACTATTGAACAAGTCTATTCCAGCAGACCAGGCCTGAGACACAAACCTCTGGGAAAATCCTGATCTGGAGTTGTTTACAGATGGAAGCAGCTCTGGGCGAGAAGAGAATGGCCGGATATGCTGTCGTTATCACCGCCGAGGGAATGGAGTCAGGGGCGCTGCCTGCGAACACCTCAGCACAGAAAGCAGTATTGGTAGCGTTGAAGCGAGCTCTGCGAATGGCAGAAGGACGAAGGATAAATATCTAGACTGATTCCAAACATGCATTTGGTGTGATCCACGATCATGGAGCTACTGGGAAGGAAAAAGGACTGCCATCAGCCCAAGAATCATTGATACAGCATAAAGAAGACATTCTCCAACTTCCGGAAGACGTGCAGAAACCAAAAGAAGTGGCGGTAAAGCGTTGCAAAGCTCATCAATTCGGCCAGACGGCTGTAAACATAAGCAAACGATTGACAGATAAAGCTGCAAAGAGGACTGCAGAGCAAGGTATCCTTGCACTAGTACCAGTAAAACAGATCGGAATTCCAAAGTTGAAACCGAGATTATTATAATAAATTGGATGAGCAATTAGCAGAACAATTGGAAGCATCACAAAACACAGAGATGGTAGGTAACACCAGAAAAACAAGTAATAATAATAACAACCCCACAAGTTATGACAGAACTTGCAAAAGAAAAGCATGAGCAAACACATTAGGGTGTAGATGCTACGGTTTTGAGTTTAAAAGCATCTGTAGCGTGTGTAGGCATGACAAGAACAATTAAACCCATGGTAGCTAAGTGTCCAATCTGTCCTAGAAATAATCCCCTGAACCAAAGGAAACCACCTTTAGGAGTAACAAAACAAAAAATTCTCCCGGAAATTATTAGCAAATTAAGTTTTCTGAGTTACCCAGACAAAATAGATATAGCAGTATTTGTTAGTGCTGATGGACAAGTTTTCTAGTTGGCCAGAAGCTTTCTCGTGCTGCACCAACAAAGCTAGAGTAGTAGTTAAGATGTTGCTGAAAGAAATAATACCAAGATTTAGAGTGCCAACAGGAATGTCCTCTGAGAGAGGACCACATTTTTTTGCAGAGGTAGTTCAACAAATTAATAAAATTTTGGGTATAAAATGGAACCTGCATATGCCCTAGAGACCACAATCAAGTGAAAATTTTGAGAAGATGAACCAAACACTGAACTGACATAGTGGAATATTATTGATCTAAGATGGAAGTATTGAGAAAATGATTATTTCAAAACTTCCAAAGGGGGGAAATGTAACCAAAGCGATGAAATCAACCAACCAGAGACGGTGTTCCATTACGGGAACACGGAGCGTACGAATCAGCGCATCTGTCGATCTGCATTTTAGTCCCTAGGCGATCGTTAATGTCAGCAGAACAACAGACAACGTGCTTCTGTCAGAAACGGATGACAAAACGCGGTTTCGTGTAGCGCACTGAGAAAACTAGCCAAGACTGCCAAGATTAAGAGCCAAGAAGGTAAAAGGCAATTCTGGCAGGGGGAGATCGCGACCACCGACTCACGGACCACCACCGAGCCTGCGCAGCGATTTACATACGGAACGAGCAAGTTTGTACCGATCAGTAGACAGGACGATAATGAATATGTATGAATACGTAAAATTTTGATCTACAAATTCTACGGGAAAGGTGTGTGAGGTACGCACGCCAGGAGAAGCGATCCCCCGTGCATCTGGCGCCGTGAATAAAGAACGCCTGCTCTTTAATACTAAATCGGCGTTGAGGAGTTGTTTCCGATTTTACCGCGTTTTTCGGTAACACACGGAGTCAGACCAAGAGGGCCAGAGAAAGACAAAATACCGACAGGCTACAGAACAGAGCAGGAGGAATAAAAAAATAAAAACGGAGCCAGAGCCAGGCAGAGAGAGGCGGAGAAAGAAAAAGTAGCCACAGGCTACAGGACAGAGAGAGGGAGGCCTGAAAAGACGGGGAGGCAGGGAGCCACTCAGAGCGAGATGGAGAAAGAAGGGGCGGGGGGGGGCGCCAAAAAAAAAAAAAAAAAAATTTTGCAGCAGGTAAGGAAAGAGAGGGGGCCAGGGGGGAGAGACAGGGAGGGCCCAGGATGCACAAGAGAGGCAACGGGGCCCCAGTGGCCCAGGACTCACCGCGACTCTCGCTCTCAGCGCTGCTGGCACAATTTAGCCGTTCAGATGCTTCTTTCCCCTCCTCTCCGCCCTGCCTCTTCTGCAGCTCCAGACTCTAGGCCGTCCTCCACCTAAAGAGGATACACGGGTGTCTTACCGCTCTTACGAGATGAGGCTTCCTAGGCACGTAGCATAGCCTAGCTCGCTCGTGCCGGAGCTGGGGGCAGGAGCACGGGGCAAGGGGGGCCAGGGGAGGCTGAGGGGGAGCTCTGCTGAGCTGGGGAGTCGGCTATCTTCTGCACCCTGGGCAGGGGGAAAAGGTCATCCTCCTCCTCCTCCTTTCCCTCTTCCCTTCTATCAGCTCCTGGGTAACTCCTGGGGCTGCCCTCACCCGCTCGCCTTTAGCATACCAGAAGCCTGCCTCGGCAGGTCGTTTGAAGCTTCCCATCCCACCAGCCCCAGTAGTGCAGGCACACAAGGAGACACCCCGGCACCCACCAAAGGGGCTCGCTCACCTCGCCGGCAGCCCTAGGCCTCACCCGACACAGGGAATCGTGTCCGACACACCACCACGCTGCAGCAGGAGCGGAGGAGGCCTTTCCTTACCAGGAAGCAGCAACGAGCACGGCGGCATCACCTCGCAGGCACCGCAGCATCGCAGGGCTGTCACCTGCGGAGAGAGCAATGGGGATCACAGGGACGCCACCGCGCGTGCGCGGCTCCCGGGCTCAGTACCCAACTCTGGTCGCTGGGCAGCAGCATTATCTGAATTACTCTTCTCGATTAATACCATCCAGAAACCGTAACTTGGCTGCATCCACAGAGCTTCTATTCCTCTGCACCTTTCCCCCTCGCAGCCCCAGCAGCACTGTTCATTGCCTCTGCACCAAACAGCAAAGCGTCTCGAGCATTTCAGTCCTTTCCTCTCGACTGCTTACAAAAATCTGGTGCTTGCTACTGTCCATGCCACTGCCCCCCCCGATCATGCCTGAGGGAGGAGAAGCAGCACAGCAAACCTGGGGAACAAGGTTGGGTCCCCCACCCCCGCAGAATAAGCCCCAGGAACTGCTTGTAGGCATGTGGCATCAGGGTTGTGATAGGGTTTTGTTTTGGTTTTCTTTTTTTCCCCTGCCTTCTTTACATAATGTATTAATTGGGGTTGCTTTTCCAAACTACTGAGTTCTGTGGGGACTTTTTGTGCTTTTACCCTACAAAAAATGGTCATTTTCACTTTCGGTTTTGTGCATGAGAATGGTTGGTGGGTGCTTTTAGGTGGTTGTTCCTTCCCCACCACCACCCTTTCTTTCCCTTTCCAGCTGCACAAATCCAGCTGGAGTTGGCTTTCCCAGAAGCCCCAAGTTGTTTTCTTTCCACCAGAATTCTTTCTGTTTTTTTCACCCCCCATTGCAGACCCAGAGTCAGGGGGTTTGAGGTATTTTTGTGCCCAGGCAGCAGCTCCCAGGCTGCATAAGCAGCCCCACAGGGGGAAGTCCCCGTTTGAGGGAATCGGCCCCAAATTGGGATGGGAAAGTGAAGACAAGGGAAAAAAAAACCTGAATAACCTGAAAAAGAACACCTACTCCAGCCCACCAAGCACCGGTCACCTTGCCTGACTCACCTCCAGGGCCCAGATCACGCTCGGCTCATCGCTTAGCGCCCTCGGATCACAAAAAAAAAAGAGTAAAACCCATAATGGAGCCCTATAGCCATCAGTCACATCTTCCCTCCAGTACTACACAGACTCACCTTCTTCCAGCGCTCCCCTGGGCTCTCCTCCGTTGCCCTGCACGACTCATCCACCTGCACCTGGAAAAACAGTGTTACTGAACAAGTCACCTGGAGGCACAGCAACAGCTTAACCATTCCACAGCTCTTGCGCCCCCGTAGGAATACCATCTAGAGCCCAACTACAGCCTGCCGTTAAAGGAAATGCGTTAAATCAAACGTTAAGCCCTCGCACGTACAAGCCGGAACAGCAAACACACAGCACGCTCGCGCACCCAGGGCGCAGCCCGACGGAGGTCCACGGGCACCTCGCCGGTCTGATGCGGAGCCGCCCAGCATCCCTGAGAGCACAGCTGCAGGCGCAACAGCAGTTTCACCTACACCCATCTCAGCGCGCAGCGCTTCTGAAGCTTTAAGCTGAAAGCCCTACCTTGACCCTTGGCCACACTAGAAGCGAGCCGTGGCTAGGACTCCACAGAAACACAGCAACACAAATTGCACACCCACAGCGGCGACAGCCTTGCAACTATTTAGACCAGGAACAACAGAGAAAAGTAAAACAGCTTCATCACCCGCACAGGAAAAGCAGCAGACGGAGACAAAGGGTCAGCATTCACAGCCCTTACAGAACACAGGCGTTCTCTCTCCTTCCACTCCTAAACCCATCCCCACTTAGGTCTAAATATCGCAGCCCTGCTGGGGCAATATCGAGAGCGGGGAACAAGAGCCCTGCCGCCCGCCGTTTGTGCGGCAGGACACAAAAACAGAGGGACATGTTTTGCCACACACAACCCTGAATCTCCTGAAAATTTATGTTTACCAAAAATAGCCATTTGGAACATATTCCCAAAAACATTCGGCAATGAAACGCTTACGTGTTTGACACCCGCACATTTTTGGGGAACTTGCTATTTGCTTCCTGGTTTTGCTGGTCTTCCCTCAGAAGTTCTACCTGCAGCCAAGTTATTCCCACCCGCCCGACCGGTTCAAGCGTTCACCTTCCTGGTATTATCAGCACATTGACACAGGCGAGGAACTTAACTGCTCTTCTAAAACTATCCAAATGACAATCACAGCCCTGAAAGAGGAGTGGAAGAGAAGAAAAGGAGAGATCAGGCAGCAAAAATGCCCTGCAGGCTGCTGCCAGCCAACACTGCACTCTTTTGTTAAAGCCACCCCACCCCCCCAAACGCAAAAATAAACCCCATGACTTTGTGGAGTGCGGTTTTTTCTTCTTTTCAGCAGTCCTTCTGGAGCTCATCCCTGTCTCAGCATCTTGTCTTGTCAGAGCATGAAGATGCAGATGATCTGTATCCCGATGACATCTGCATGGGATGAATACATTTTCAGAAAACGCCCGACTGAGCCATTTGCCACAGTCACGAGACTCACGACATGACACACGAGGTGGGCCCAGAGTTTTAAGGCAAAAATACCTCCCCCGCCCCCCACCCGAGATCTTTCAGGCTCCAGACCTGCCATCTCCCCGCACCAAACCTCCCCGGCCAAAGGGTTTCAGGTGGCCCAAAACACAGTACACAGAAAATAAACGGGGAAAGCCCTACATTGTGCAAAAGCGAACGATGCCCGACCAGGGCTTCTCTGCGGGGCCCGGGCTCGGCACGGAGCCCCCCCCCGGCACGAGCACGGGCCCGGGCCGGTCACGGAGCCCCCCCCCGCCCGGCCCCGGGCCCGGCACGGAGGAGCCAGCCCCCCCCTCCCCCGCCCGGCCCCGGGCCCGGCACGGAGGAGCCAGCCCCCCCCTCCCCCGCCCGGCCCCGGGCCCGGCACGGAGGAGCCAGCCCCCCCCTCCCCCGCCCGGCCCCGGGCCCGGCACGGAGGAGCCAGCCCCCCCCTCCCCCGCCCGGCCCCGGGCCCGGCACGGAGGAGCCAGCCCCCCCCTCCCCCGCCCGGCCCCGGGCCCGGCACGGAGGAGCCAGCCCCCCCCTCCCCCGCCCGGCCCCGGGCCCGGCACGGAGGAGCCAGCCCCCCCCTCCCCCGCCCGGCCCCGGGCCCGGCACGGAGGAGCCAGCCCCCCCCTCCCCCGCCCGGCCCCGGGCCCGGCACGGAGGAGCCAGCCCCCCCCTCCCCCGCCCGGCCCCGGGCCCGGCACGGAGGAGCCAGCCCCCCCCTCCCCCGCCCGGCCCCGGGCCCGGCACGGAGGAGCCAGCCCCCCCCTCCCCCGCCCGGCCCCGGGCCCGGCACGGAGGAGCCAGCCCCCCCCTCCCCCGCCCGGCCCCGGGCCCGGCACGGAGGAGCCAGCCCCCCCCTCACCCGCCCGGCCCCGGGCCCGGCGCGACGGAGGCGTCCCCCGCCCCGCCCGGCCCCGGGCCCGGCGCGACGGAGCTCCTCCCGCCCGGCACCGAGCCCGGCCCAGGCCCGGCGCGACGGAGCCCCCCCCGCCCGGCCCAGGGTCGGGCCCGCACGGAGCCCCCCCCACCCCCGGCCCACAAGGAGCCCCCACCGCTGTCCGAACTCACCCACCAGCGCTCTCCGGCCCCCGGCTACGGCCGCGCTGCTCTCTCAGGCGGCTGCCGCAGACGAGGATCGGGAGCCGCCAGGCCTCCACGAGTCCCGAGGGGATGCCGGCCACCGCAGGGGATGGCTGCCTGCGGCCGGACTGCCGCGGCGCTCCCCGCCCAGCTCCGAGCAGTCTCCGCCGGCCACGGGCTTCCCACGCCGGGCCGCAGAGGGGCCCCGGCACCGCAAAGAGACCCCTCGCGACCCGGCCGCCCCACGCACCTCTCCCACCTCCGCTCCGCCGCGCACGCGCCACCGGAAGCCCGGGCCCCGCGGGGCGGCCCTTAGAGGGCGGCCGGAAGGACCGGCCCCCACCGGCCCCGCCCCCGCGCCGGACCGCCCCCGCGCCCAGCCGGTGAGCGCCAGCGCCCCCTGCTGGCCGGGCCGCGCTCAGCTCGCGAGGGCGCCGAGGGCCGGGCGGGGCGGGACGCGCCGGCTCGGGGCCGGCTCCTTTCGGGGCGAGCGGGCGAGCGAGAGACCCCTGCGGGCCCCGGTCACGGCCGGGCAGAGCCGCGCGCCCTCCGGGAGCGGCTGAACGGGGCTGCCGCTCGTGACACGTACCGAGCCGTCCGCGACGGGAGCGAGCAGAGGAGGAAGGGGCCGGCGGCCGCGGGGCCCTGCCCGCAGGCACGGGGGGGGGTGCGGGCTGGGGCCCGTGGGGCCGCCCTGCTGGGCCGCTGCCCTGCGCCGCACCGCGCTGGGGGCTGGGGCCCGACCGGCGCCGGGGGACCGGGGGCAGCCACGAGCAGGGGGCCTGAGCTTAGCCACGGCCTGCAAAACACCCCGCAGCGTGAGACGCTGCGAGGCCAAGGTGGTCCTTGGCAATGGGGGCGCCTGGGCTCGGCCTCCGCCGTACCCGTCCTGGGTCTGCGTGGCGTTCCAGGGGAACGGTGTTCTCCTTGTGCGGAAGGTGGGCTGGCCGTTCGGCCGTGCCCCGGCCGTTACCGATACTGCCAGAGGCGCTCGCACGCTCTGGCCCGTTACTGCTGCGGTACCGCGCCGTAGCCGAAAGAAGAGGTGTTGTGTTTTCTCACAGAAAAGCCTCCTACGGTCAGTGGAAGAAATAACCTCCTTCCGTGGCACTGACTCTTTTCGTCCAGTCCATAGCCGGCTTTCGGCTTTTGTCTTTACAGCATTCAGTTTGCTTTCTGCCAAGCTTTCTACCTGCTGTGAAACATTTGGATGTTTTTTTCCTGTTGCTTTTTTTCCCCCCTACTTGCTCCACAACTCCCACACCAACCACCCAGCGCGGCTCGCCTTTCAGCCCCCAGACCCAGGAGCCTTGCCCTGGGACGGCCCGTACATGTCAGCAGAGTTGTTCCAGCTCTCACCCTGTCCCTACCCAGCTGAGGACGTCTGTGTCCGTGAGAGACACCCAGACACTGCCCCTGCAGCGTGGCAGTCCCCTGCCCCGTCAGTGAAAACTGCGGCAATATCGGCTAAGTTTAAAAGCGTCGGCAGGAGGTGCAGAATACGTAAATAAAGCGGCGGTTGGCTGCCGGGTACGGGTGCGATATAAATACATTTTGTTTACAGGCCTTCGTGCCTATTCAGCGTTGAACGGCACCGCAGCCCACCCACCCCGGGGCTCACGGGGCTCGGAGAAGGGTCTCTCCAAGGGCACAACCTAAGGCAGCGCAGGAAGCCCAGCTGCCACGCTCCCAGTCGCTACGGGACGCTTGCTTACAGCTACACCGACGAGGGTGCGGATGAGGCTGGAACTAGCAGAAATGCTGACTCTTCTGGCCTTTTATTTGCGGAAGGCACAGCGCGCGAGCCTCGGCGGCTCACAGGAGAAGCGTGCGGCGCTGCCGGACTCTCATTCTCAGCTCACGTACTACTGCCAAAGCTCCTGCCCTGTGCTGTGCCAGATGCCGGCTGGCGTGAGCACCTGGGCTCCTGAGGGACCCCCTTGTCCTGAGAGCCAGAGGTACTCGCTTCCCTTTGCATGAGGCCTGTAGGAGATAGACCCTGCAATTTAAAAAATCTGTATCAAACGTGGCAGACTCAAAGGGGGGCATTTTAAAAAAGGCAGGTTTGTTTTCTTTTTTAACTTTACGATCTACAGCCTAGCAAAGAGCTCCCTTTCAGTGTCAGTCGCTTGGCCTTCTCCCCTACTGACGAGGTCCCAGCCTCCCGGTGAGATCTCGCTGGAGATATTCTCAGTTTCCCTCAGGTACGGGGCTGCCCTGGCCCGAGGCCAGCGAAGAAGCTGACTTTGCCCGTGCCTGAATCAGCAACACGTCCAGCAGGCGACTTGCAGAGCCCAGGGAACCCTCGTAAAGAGGTTTGGGGGTGGGCCGCGCCACATCTGCGGCATCGGCCGTGGGAAAGGACCGGCGCAGTAAAGCAGGTGGGTGAAACCGCGGTCCGCGCCAATACGTGCTGCTGCCTGGGGCATCGCTTTGCTGCGGGTCAAGTCAGATGCTCTCTGTAAGAGTCAGTCAGGACAAAGGCCGCAGCAGATGTCTTTTCTGCTCATTTTAACAAAGGCTGGACGGAGCCCATAGAGGAAGGCACTACGCGTCTTGCTGGGTCTGTTTGCCTGCCTTCTCGTAAGCCGTCGCGGAAACTTGCACGAGCAAAGCCTGTGCAAGCTGATGACAGCCACGCACGGTTGAAGAGGGAGCAGACGGTGAGAGCAGAGGTGCGCGCTCAGGCTGTGCGCTGGAAGCTAATGCTAATGCTGCAAAATAAAGAGTGGATTTTCTTTTTTGGGTTTAGGTGAGCGCTAAACATGACATGTGCGTGTGTGCGTGTGTCTCTCGCAGGTTTTTGTCATACACCCCACCCCCCCCGCCCCAAAAAAACCACCCGCACATGCCACGCGTTAAACAGTGGTTTTCCATTGTACTTAGACGTGCTTACATAGGTGTGTTGGTTTTTTTCTTTTTTAATGCAGAAACAGCAATACGATAGATTTAATACAGCTAGCAATTAGATGGGTGTAGCTTTAGAGCGTCGGCTGTTTACAAAGCAACTGCACACCTTCTTTAACTCACAGTTTAAACAGGTAAACTTGCAGTGCATCACACGTGCTTTGTACAGTCACGGTCCACACGGCAGGCCAGATGCTTCCCCCTGCCTTGTCCTTGTTCCCCCGACTCCGACGGGACCGCCGAGGCCACCCTGGGGACAGCGCCGCTTTCTAGCAGCTGGGTTGCTTGCCTGGACGCCCCACAGACAAACAGTCATTTCCCCACTGAACCTCTTCTCAAATATTTTCCTAGCCCTGCAGGCCCCAGGTCCTTTGGTTCATATTTCCTTTTTTCCGGGCTTGATGCACAGGACCGACGATTTCCAGAAACAGAAACAGAGGCTGATTCAGTCCAGGCTAAACATTCTCTGACCTAAACCAAACTGCCTTCGAAGAGATAGCTGTACTGTAGGCACCACCTCGGGAACAGAAGTTGCCCTGTCATTAAAAAAAAAAAAAAAAAAAAAAGCAGAAAAACAAGGCATTTCAGGCTGAGGAGGCTGAACGGTGTGCTGGGGGCGGTGGGGGGCTGGAAAGAAACAGTTCAGACGATTAGAGCGAGCTTGGCGTTGCAAAGCGTGCCATTATTTTTAATTCGGCAGTCAGAAGAAAATAGATTCTGACACTGATTTCCTGCGTGCTGCGGGAGTTCTCTCCTCAGCATTCCTGTGCACCATTTTACTTTTGTGTCCCGTCCGCTTCGCTTTTGCGCTGTAGCTCTCCGGTTCTAGCTACGCTTCCCACCACCCCCATTACGCTTTGACAAGCCCAGCTCTCACTGTGCTTCCCTTCCCTTCCCTTCCCGTATGCGCGTGCAGGGAAAAGCCCGCGCGTCTGGCACTACAGGACACGCTCTGGGGGGCAGGAGAGATGACGACGCTCCCTGACAGAGGACACAGCTGAGGGGCGGTCCGCCGGGGCCGGGGAGATGGCAGCACCTTCCCTCAGCTGCCCCATCCGAGCACAGGTGCAGGTGAGCACTGAGGAGAGACAAGCAGGCAGGAGCCGCAGAGCGAGAGAGAAAATAAAATTCACGGGTGGGTGCTACTTGCGTCTCATTTTTAGCGCAAGACATTAATTCTCAGCACATTCTTGGAGCTGCCCCTTTGGGACTCACGGAGAAGAGGGAGGTTGGCCACGCGGTGCAGCCCAGCCCTGCTTCCCCTAAATGGTTTTACTGTTCAGGTGTTGCCCTAATCTGGCCGGTACCCCCGCAAAGAGTTTGGGATTTCTGCTGCCTCTCCGGGCCAGCCACAGACCCCGACTTCATCGCAGCGAATGACCCTGCACTCGTCAGAGCGGTTGCCGAGTCACATCCCGCTGCCTTCCCTGCAGAACTGGAGACCCTTTTTCAGCCCTTGCCCCCTCTTCTCTCAGCTCGTCGCCCGTCCCTTTACCAGTGCCGGCACCGATCCTGCCTCCAGCTCGCCCTGTCCCCACCTGCGAGCGCCCAACAGGAGCTAAATGTCTCCTCAAGGATGCACGGAAGAGACGCGCAGGTAACCCAGCACAGACCCCCTGCAAACATCTTCTTTCCATTTGCTTTCCTCTCCTGACACGAAGGGATGACTTAGGAAAAGCGTACTGCTCGCATTTCACCTGCACCGCTTCTACTTTCACTCTCGCTCTCCTTGGCAGTAATTAATAGCGGTGGCTGGGGGGGCTGGGGCATTCCCCCAAAGCGGCTGCGGTTACATCCGGGCGGTTGTGGCACTCCATTAGCTCTGTAGTTTTTAAATCTAAATCTTCTGGAATTGTTAGTTCTGGTCAGGAATCACCCGTACCTGCAAATTTTCTTAATAGCTACGCTTGACCCCAGCCACTGTTTAACAGCTCACCTTTATTTCTCTTCATTTAAGAACCCAAAGCTTCGTTTACTGCTTGGGTTGGAAGCAGGAGCTGTCGCTGCCTCCGAACTTTCTAACAGCCCTGTTACAATTTCAGTACTACCCGCTCCCAATTTAGCTTTCCGGGTCGATTTTCATTCTAGATTCTAAAATTTCCTTATTTTGTTTCTGATCAGGAGTCATTAATGCCTGCAGTTGATTTAATAACGGCTGCATTTAGATTGAGCTATTAATGACTCGCAACTCTATTTATGGCATAAAAAAGGGCTGCCTTTATATTTTTTTTAATTACAGATTAGGAATAATGACTGCCTGGTTTGTTCAGTAATAGCTGCGATTAAATTGAGTCACGACTCCTCCCTAAATAATATGTGTTTATTTGCACTCCTACAATTTAACCTCCCCTTCACCGGTCAGGGGCACCGACAAGTGCCCGCGCGTACCTCCGCGCCCCCTGCGCCGGCTCCCCAGGGAGCAGCCTCGTACCCTGACCAGAGTCTGCAGCGGCCCGTTGTCGGCCCAGCTCCTCGCCCTCGAGCGGCGGATCCGCTGCTGCCCAGAGGGGACGGAAATGGCGCGGGGTAAATGATAATGTGAAATGATAAACGAATAAAATGATCTCACAAGGGGGAAGAAAACCAGCAAAGCAAAAACCAAACCCCAAACAGAACACCATACCACTAAACCGCCTCACCGCCCCCTCAGCGCCCAAAACAGCATCCCGGGAGAAAAAAAGCAAAGCAGGCCACAAGGGACCTTTCTAGTACAGCTGCTGCCAAAGAGCGCCAAGCTCTGGAAGCCTTACCTCAGGCAACGCCTCCGCTTCTCTAAGCGCCAGAGCACGCCTGCCCGGGGGGCTGAGACAGCCCCAGAGCTGCGACCGCCCGAGGGAACACGGGAGCCCCGGCGCCAGAGGAGCCCGGGGGCAGCGAGAGCTGCCCGAGCCCCGGCTGGGGCTCTTCGACCCCCGGGCCCCGCCCCCGCCCTTCCCACAGCGCCCCGCGAAAGGGGCGGGCCGAGCCCCCCGAGGGGGGAAGGCCCCGGGAGCCGTACGGGAGCCGCCTGGAGCTCCCGGCGCGGGAGGGGGGGGGGAGAGAAAACACCCACACCGAGCCCCCCCCCCGAGCGGAGCGAACACAGGCTCGGGCCGTTGCCAGGGGGCGGGGCCTGTCGCTAAGGGGAGAGAGCCGGCACCGCCCCCCGGGCCGTTGCCAGGGGGCGGGGCCTGTCGCTAAGGGGAGAGAGCCGGCACCGCCCCCCGGGCCGTTGCCAGGGGGCGGGGCCTGTCGCTAAGGGGAGAGAGCCGGCACCGCCCCCCGGGCCGTTGCCAGGGGGCGGGGCCTGTCGCTAAGGGGAGAGAGCCGGCACCGCCCCCCGAGCCGTTGCCAGGGGGCGGGGCCTGTCGCTAAGGGGAGAGAAACGGCACCGCGCCCCGGGCCGTTGCCAGGGGGCGGGGCCTGTCGCTAAGGGGAGAGAGCCGGCACCGCCCCCCGAGCCGTTGCCAGGGGGTGGGGCCTGTCGCTAAGGGGAGAGAAACGGCACCGCCCCCCGGGCCGTTGCCAGGGGGCGGGGCCTGTCGCTAAGGGGAGAGAGCCGGCACCGCCCCCCGGGCCGTTGCCAGGGGGCGGGGCCTGTCGCTAAGGGGAGAGAGCCGGCACCGCCCCCCGGGCCGTTGCCAGGGGGCGGGGCCTGTCGCTAAGGGGAGAGAGCCGGCACCGCCCCCCGGGCCGTTGCCAGGGGGCGGGGCCTGTCGCTAAGGGGAGAGAGCCGGCACCGCCCCCCGGGCCGTTGCCAGGGGGCGGGGCCTGTCGCTAAGGGGAGAGAGCCGGCACCGCCCCCCGGGCCGTTGCCAGGGGGCGGGGCCTGTCGCTAAGGGGAGAGAGCCGGCACCGCCCCCCGGGCCGTTGCCAGGGGGCTGGGCCTGTCGCTAAGGGGACAGAGCCGGCACCGCCCCCCGGGCCGTTGCCAGGGGGCGGGGCCTGTCGCTAAGGGGAGAGAGCCGGCACCGCCCCCCGGGCCGTTGCCAGGGGGCGGGGCCTGTCGCTAAGGGGAGAGAGCCGGCACCGCCCCCCGGGCCGTTGCCAGGGGGCGGGGCCTGTCGCTAAGGGGAGAGAGCCGGCACCGCCCCCCGGGCCGTTGCCAGGGGGCGGGGCCTGTCGCTAAGGGGAGAGAGCCGGCACCGCCCCCCGGGCCGTTGCCAGGGGGCGGGGCCTGTCGCTAAGGGGAGAGAGCCGGCACCGCCCCCCGGGCCGTTGCCAGGGGGCGGGGCCTGTCGCTAAGGGGAGAGAGCCGGCACCGCCCCCCGAGCCGTTGCCAGGGGGCGGGGCCTGTCGCTAAGGGGAGAGAGCCGGCACCGCCCCCCGGGCCGTTGCCGGGGGCGGGGCCTGTCGCTAAGGGGAGAGAGCCGGCACCGCCCCCCGGGCCGTTGCCAGGGGGCGGGGCCTGTCGCTAAGGGGAGAGAGCCGGCACCGCCCCCCGGGCCGTTGCCAGGGGGCGGGGCCTGTCGCTAAGGGGAGAGAGCCGGCACCGCCCCCCGGGCCGTTGCCAGGGGGCGGGGCCTGTCGCTAAGGGGAGAGAGCCGGCACCGCCCCCCGGGCCGTTGCCAGGGGGCGGGGCCTGTCGCTAAGGGGACAGAGCCGGCACCGCCCCCCGGGCCGTTGCCAGGGGGCGGGGCCTGTCGCTAAGGGGAGAGAGCCGGCACCGCCCCCCGGGCCGTTGCCAGGGGGCGGGGCCTGTCGCTAAGGGGAGAGAGCCGGCACCGCCCCCCGGGCCGTTGCCAGGGGGCGGGGCCTGTCGCTAAGGGGAGAGAGCCGGCACCGCCCCCCGGGCCGTTGCCAGGGGGCGGGGCCTGTCGCTAAGGGGAGAGAGCCGGCACCGCCCCCCGGGCCGTTGCCAGGGGGCGGGGCCTGTCGCTAAGGGGAGAGAGCCGGCACCGCCCCCCGGGCCGTTGCCAGGGGGCGGGGCCTGTCGCTAAGGGGAGAGAGCCGGCACCGCCCCCCGGGCCGTTGCCAGGGGGCGGGGCCTGTCGCTAAGGGGACAGAGCCGGCACCGCCCCCCGGGCCGTTGCCAGGGGGCGGGGCCTGTCGCTAAGGGGAGAGAGCCGGCACCGCCCCCCGGGCCGTTGCCAGGGGGCGGGGCCTGTCGCTAAGGGGAGAGAGCCGGCACCGCCCCCCGGGCCGTTGCCAGGGGGCGGGGCCTGTCGCTAAGGGGAGAGAGCCGGCACCGCCCCCCGGGCCGTTGCCAGGGGGCGGGGCCTGTCGCTAAGGGGAGAGAGCCGGCACCGCCCCCCGGGCCGTTGCCGGGGGCGGGGCCTGTCGCTAAGGGGAGAGAGCCGGCACCGCCCCCCGGGCCGTTGCCAGGGGGCGGGGCCTGTCGCTAAGGGGAGAGAGCCGGCACCGCCCCCCGGGCCGTTGCCAGGGGGCGGGGCCTGTCGCTAAGGGGAGAGAGCCGGCACCGCCCCCCGGGCCGTTGCCAGGGGGCGGGGCCTGTCGCTAAGGGGAGAGAGCCGGCACCGCCCCCCGGGCCGTTGCCAGGGGGCGGGGCCTGTCGCTAAGGGGAGAGAGCCGGCACCGCCCCCCGGGCCGTTGCCAGGGGGCGGGGCCTGTCGCTAAGGGGAGAGAGCCGGCACCGCCCCCCGGGCCGTTGCCAGGGGGCGGGGCCTGTCGCTAAGGGGACAGAGCCGGCACCGCCCCCCGGGCCGTTGCCAGGGGGCGGGGCCTGTCGCTAAGGTGGGTGGGGCCAGGTGGGTCAGCCATCAGACCGCCTGCCCGCCCATCGCCGGGGGCGGGGCCCGTTGCTAAGAGCGTGGCGAGGAGTATCAGCACCACCCTCACCGGGCTATCGCAAGGGGTCAACACCTGTCGCTAAGGGCTGTGGTACACGGCTCCAGCCCCCACGGTGCCGTCACCAGGTAGCGGGGGGGGGGGGGTGTCACTAAGTGGCGTGGAGAAGTGAGCGCGGCGAAGTGTCGCTACAGCCCGTGCACGGCTGCTGGCTGCAGTACCGCGGTTTGGCCGCACGGTGGCGGCAGAGAGCAGAAAAGGGCGCCACTGCGCATGCGCGGCTGCCCGGCTGCAGTACCGCGGTTTGGCCGCACGGTGGCGGCAGAGAGCAGAAAAGGGCGCCACTGCGCATGCGCGGCTGCCCGGCTGCAGTACCGCGGTTTGGTCGCACGATGGCGGTAGAGAGCAGAAAAGGGCGCCACTGCGCATGCGCGGCTGCCCGCCTGCAGTACCGCGGTTTGGTCGCACGGTGGCGGCAGATAGCAGAAAAGGGCGCCACTGCGCATGCGCGGCCGCCCGCCTGCAGTACCAGCATCTGCTTGCACGGCAACAGCAGCGGCCAGAGGAAAACTTCCCCCTCGGGAACGGGCGGCTTCCCGTCTGCCGTACCCGGTTTTGATCGACCGGTGACTGCCGCGATCGGATAAGGGGCGGGGGGAAATCTCTACCAGGGTAGCGGAGCTCCCGCCTGCAGTCCCGGGGTTCGGTCGCTCGGTGAAAGCAGCGCGCAGAAAACAACAGGTGGCCAGTGCGCATGCGCGGCTGCCCGCCTGCAGTACCGCGGTTTGGCCGCACGGTGGCGGCAGAGAGCTAAAATGGCGCCACTGCGCATGCGCGGCTGCCCGCCTGCAGTACCGCGCCTTGGTCGCACGGTGGCGGCAGAGAGCAGAAAAGGGCGCCACTGCGCATGCGCGGCCGCCCGCCTGCAGTACCGCGGTTTGGCCGCACGGTGGCGGTAGAGAGCAGAAAAGGGCGCCACTGCGCATGCGCGGCTGCCCGCCTGCAGTACCGCGCCTTGGTCGCACGGTGGCAGCAGAGAGCAGCAAAGGCGCCACTGCGCATGCGCACTGTCCTCCCGCCTGCCCCACTCGCCCCCACCCCACGCCCGAGGGAGGAGAAGCAGCACAAACCACCTGGGGAAAAAGGTCCCCTTTCCCACCCCCACACCCCCCCCGGAGTAAGCCCCATCAGTTGCTGTAGGCCTGCGGCATCAGGGCTGGGACAGGGAGAGCAGCAAGTCAACAGGTCCTGGAGGGTTAAAGAAGAAAATCCATCAGGGGAACACAGCTGCCCTTCTGAAGGCAGGCTGCCCGGGGTGAGGGGGGCAGCTGTGCGTCGGGGCACAGGGCAGCCAGGCAGACCAGATGCCAGCGGCTGCCCTGCAAAGGAGTTGTGCGCTGCTGAGCCTTGGGCTTCGTTGGCTTGGCAGCGCCTCGCCTCGCCACTGCTCATCCTGCGTAAGCACGAGGCTTCAGCGAGCACAGAACAGGAGGCCAGGGGAAGCGGGGGGAGGAATGTCACCGGGGAAAAAAAGTCATGCAGGGGGGCCATCTCAGGGGACAGCGTCTGGGAGGGCACAGACACACGCAGAGGGAGGGCGGGGGAGGAGGCGGACACTGCCGGACAGGGGCATGTCTGGGCAGACACGCCATGGGGAACATGCATGGGGATGACTGACACCAGGGGGGTCCCCCCAGGATAATCCACAACGGGCAACTCACCTGGGCTCACCTGCAGCAGATGATCCGCTCCAGATAACCGACCCACTCCGGAGAATCCATTCCGGATAAGCCCCAGCAATGCCCCTCAAACTGCTGCTGTTTCACCCCAAATTTTCCCCAATTTGGGGTTTTTGGGGCGGTCGTTTGGTGGTGGTGATTTCTGTTTGGATGGCTTGGCTTTTTTTGTTGTTGGGGGTTTTGGGGGTTTTACCTTATGGAAAAGCAAAAAAAAGCCAAAGGAACAAAGTTGGGATTGCTTTTCCAAACGGTTCACTTCTGGGTCTCTTTGGCCCTTTCCACAACAAAGAAATCGGTGATTTTTGCTCCTGGTTTTGTGCATGAGAATGGTTAGTGGGGTTCCACACACCCCCCCCCCCCCCCCCCTTTCCAGCTGCACAAACCCAGCAGGAGTGGGCTTTCCCAGGAGCCCCCAATTGTTTTCTTTCCCCCAAACCTGTTTGGGTGTTTTGCCTGTTTGGGGTTTTTCACCCCCCACTGCAGACCCAGACTTGGGGGCTTTGGGGTGTTTGTCTGCCCTGGCAGCAGCTCCCAGGCTGCCTGCGCAGCCCCAGAGGGGGAAGTCCCCATCTGGGGGAATCGGCCCCAAATCGGGATGGGAGAAGGAGAACGGGAAAGGGGCAGCATTTGAAAGCGCTTTTGTGTCTTCAGTTGATTGGGGGGTGGGGGTGGGGTGTGTGTCCAATTTTTAAATCCTCTCTATAAACATCTCTGTCAACATGGTTTCTTTGCATTTTAAAACCTTATATAGCATAGACATTTGCACTTGTGTGTCTACTTACACATCCTTACAGAGTACATCTATATTTTGTATATACTATCTATTTTACATTTACATACAACACCTGTTTAGACTTAGCTATTAAATTTACACTTACACCTACTTAGGCTATTTACACTTACACAGCATATCTATTTACACATACCTGTTCAGACTTCCATATTAACACGTATATAAACCACCTATTTAGGCTAGCTATCTGCTTACTTACCCTTTGACACTTCAATCTTTTTCGACTTCTCTATTTAGACATCTACTTACAGTTATACCTAGGCTTATTTCACTCTATATAACCTCTATTTAGATTACACATCTGCTTAGACTATGTAACACACACTAAGCGTAGATGCTCGCTCTAGCCAGACTTTCTTCTGCTTTGAATTCCTTCATCTGTCCTTTTTCTTCATTTTAAACTCCTTTATTGTTTAATTTAGATATTTAGACAGTCGAGTTACTTTTGTGTTTTAAAACCCTGTATCTCGATGTAGAATTTCTGTATCCTGAAATACGTTATATAATATAGGAGAGAGAAGTTCTTATTTTATATATATTGACATGTAATATTAATTGATAGATGTATAAAGGGATTTTAAAATAAGAGGGTTTTGTAATAGCCCCCCTGAATTTTCAGGCATTTGGGGGCTGCAACCCCCCTTTTTGGGGGGGAACCCCTACATGACGCCCCCACTCACCTGTTCCTCTGACGCATTATCAGCTCCCCCAGTGACACCGGGGCGCCCCGCATGACATCATCACACCACCACCACCCCCCCCCCCCCCCCAATTTTATTCACCCCCAAGAAGGGCACTAAACAAGGGAATCTACTCCAACCTGCAGCTCATTACTTTAATAGTGCCATTTACAAAGGTACACACACACACACACCCACACCCCCCAGAAAAGGGGGAGCTCTGCTAAAATCTAAAAGGTGGGGCAGCCCCCCAAACAGCTGCAGCCCCCCCAGCCCCTGTCCGCAGGCTAGCGGCCGCCCCACGGCGGAGCGGGAGCGTGCCAGAGGACAGTGTCACATCTCTCTCGGGCTCTGCTCGGCCACGCTCCCGCGCTGGGACGGGCTCCCCGGGGCGACAAACAGCCCCGGTCCCTGGGGGCCCCGACTCTCCCCACCAGGCAGCCCTCGCGGCCGCACCTGCGGGGCACCCGCTGGAGACAGAGCCGGGAGCCCCCAGGCAGAGGGATGGCCCCTTACCTTCACCACGCTTAACGACCGGCAGGCAAACCCGGGCCGGGGGGCATCTCTTGAGCATCACGAGACACTGAGAAGACATCTGAAAAACAGAAATCCCAAACTATATTTCAGCACGTGAATAAAATAGCACAGAAGAAAATGGAGGAACTCAGTCAGCACAAGGGATAGGAAGGAAATTGAGCCGCAGCAAGATTCTGGGCAAACGGGTCACGTCAAAACACAACACCTCCTTTAAAAGCTAGAGGGACTGGAACACTTGAAAACGGTATTAAGACTAACCGATACCATTTTGAACAGATTCTTCGCGTAACACTGAACGCTCTGGCTGGTGCTGGAAAACGTCTCATCCCTTCCTTACGGCACCGCTGCGGGGAGATAACCCCGTGAGGCTGCGGGGCAAAGTTGTACCGGAACCGGAACCTCCGCTTACAGATCCGCCGCAGCAGCTACAGCCCTCGCCCTGCCGCCGCACGTCTTGCTGCCTGGCTCCATGAAGCCTGAAGCGAAGCGTCAAACTTGAAAGAGTAACGTAAAAAATTAAGAATAAATCTCAGTAATGCACTTTGTGCTGAGAAGGCGGGCGCGTGTTTACGCACATCCAATATGAGCGTCTAGGCTCTGAAAGCTTTCCATTTTCCTTCTGCGTTCATTTAACTCACACAGCCGTTCACACCCGCCATAAGATTATCTATCTCCAAAATACACAGCAGCAACGTGACTGGGGGGTTTTGGCGTGTTATGGAGTCGGGAGGGACGTCCGCCCAGCTGCCCCGCCCGAGAGATGCTGCTGAACTGCCAGGGAAACGCGCATCCAAAGCGAGACTGAAATAAAATACTTAAGAGCGCTCCCTCAAAATACTGGTGGGAAAAAACCGCCCCCACCCCAACATTCAGTCGCCCCTCGTTAAAGGGGAGAAATAAAACATAGCAGCAAGGAGCTGGACAGAGAGAGATGAGGACAAACAAACAGCACGGGTCTACGTGACAGAGAACGTGGAATTAGAACACAGAGAGGGGGAGCTGGACAGAGAGGGGCCGAGAGAAAATCTAGACGGGCTACGGCGGGCAGAGGCAGGAATTAAAACCTAGGGACAGGGAGCTGGACAGAGGGAGACGGAGATCACAGGGAACAGCGGCGGGTGCAGGAAGAACAGGAATTCAAGAATAGGGAAAGGGAGCTGGACAGAGAAGAACTCAGGCAGGCAAGTAACAGTAGCAGGGTACAGAGCAGAGCAGACGAACTAAAAAGCGCGGCGGGAGCGTTGAGGCAGACAGAGAGAGATTAAGAAAAAAGTCACGGGCTACGTGGCAAAGCAGGAGGAACTCAGAAACGGGGATGGCAACCAAGGGAGAGTGAGCTGGTGAAGGATAACGGGTATTCAAAGTGAGGGACGGGGAGCTGGGAAAAGCGAGGCAGAGAAAAACAGAATCACAGAGAGAATCACACAAAGCCAAAAAAGAAGAAACTGAACAACAGGAACAGGTGTCACCAAAGCGATGAAATCAACCAACCAGAGACGGTGTTCCATTACGGGAACACGGAGCGTACGAATCAGCGCATCTGTCGATCTGCATTTTAGTCCCTAGGCGATCGTTAATGTCAGCAGAACAACAGACAACGTGCTTCTGTCAGAAAAGGATGACAAAACGCGGTTTCGTGTAGCGCACTGAGAAAACTAGCCAAGACTGCCAAGATTAAGAGCCAAGAAGGTAAAAGGCAATTCTGGCAGGGGGAGATCGCGACCACCGACTCACGGACCACCACCGAGCCTGCGCAGTGATTTACATACGGAACGAGCCAGTTTGTACCAATCAGTAGACAGGACGATAATGAATATGTATGAATACGTAAAATTTTGATCTACAAATTCTACGGGAAAGGTGTGTGAGGTACGCACGCCAGGAGGAGCGATCCCCCGTGCATCTGGCGCCGTGAATAAAGAACGCCTGCTCTTTAATACTAGATTGGTGTTGAATAGATATTTCCGATTTTACCGTGTTTTTTGGTAACAGTTTTGGCACCCCAGATGGGAACCTGCTTTTGAATCTCGACGGATCCGCAGGACCGTGGGACCTGCAGCCAGCCCCAAGGAATTCTTGGGGAGAGCTTCCGATCCCCAGGCCAGAGAATTCTGAGAAAGATCCCCTGGACTGAAGTAAACAAGGCATTCGTTTAAGAAGAAACTTAGGTAGAATAATATGTGGCGTTAGCTTCCCACATAGGACAGGATAGTGGGTTTGAGTCCCACAGGCCTGCCCGTAAGGCGCGGCGAAAGCCACGCAGGGTTGGGGCCAAGAGGTACCTCGGTTGGTAAGTCTCTGCTAGGCGAAAGCCTGTGGAGCGGGACCCGAGGGTAGGGGGGTCTTCAACAGGGGGTTGAAGTCTCCAGGGATATCTAGCAGGGGGCTACAGATCCCAGTGGCGGATTCCCAGTGAGACCTCTAACGGGGGTTGGAGTCCCTCTGACTACTATTTGTGATAGTGCACTATCACAACTGCTAGTCGACTGGGAGATGGGAGCATTTCTGAGTAAGAAACCTATCCCACAGAGAACACCTTTGGGATGTACTTTGAAGCACTGGAAAGACATCGGGGGTGATGACCCACTAACTCGGAAACCATTAATTGAATATTGCAATCATTGGTGCCCAACGTATCAATTGGAAGGTGGGCACGAATGGCCAGAACAGGAGACATTGCAATATCATACCATCTTGCAATTAATGTTGTTTTGTAAAAAGGGAAGGCAAATGGGAAGAAGTGGCATATGTTGATTTGTTCTTTACACTGTGGAATCATCCAGCGTGGCAGAAACAGCGTGAGATATGTCCACAGGATTCTACAGCAATGTTTCTGAAAAGAGGAAAATGTGGTGAGAACTTGAAGTGTTGCTCTACTTGTGATACTGGACACTTCACTTGATGGAACTGACAAGAAAATAGTATTGAATACAGCCAGAAGGCAGGTGCAGGGAGCACATGCTAACAGGAATTTACAGAGAACAACGAATAAGAATTTTCCATCTACAAATCCCGAGTGGGACCCTAATCAGCCAGGACCCAGGGGAATGTTGACTAGATGTCAGAGACAGATTTTATTTGGAGTAAGACATGCAATGCCAAAAGCCATAAATTTTGACCCATTTATTAAGTGAGACAAGAATTAAAGGAGTCCCCTTCAGCCTTTATGGAAAGACTGAAGGTGACCACCAGAAAATATACTCATTTGAACCCAGAAAAACACAGAAAAAGCAATTCAGTTGGTCTCTATATTCATAAGACAATCAGCCCCAGATTGGGGGGGGTGGGGGGGGGAGTAAAAAAACCTTCAGAAACTAGAAGAACCTGAATCCAGAGATCTGGGTAAAATGCTTGAAGTAGCTTGGCATGAAGGAGACCAGAGGAATCAACCCTAGCTGAACACCTGGTTACACTGAAGCTAGGGAATGAAGAAATAGAATTTTTGGTAGATACGGGAGCCACTTCTTTGGTATTGAATACACGTAAAGAGAAAGTTGATCATAAACCAGTAGGTGTTGTTAGTGCGACAGGGCAAAGAAAAATTAGCCTTTCTTAGAGCCATTAAAGTTTAAATTGGAGAAGCAATGGGCAACTCACCAGTTTCTGTATATGCCTGAATGTCCACTGCCTCTGTTATGATGAGATCTATTAAGTAAATTAGATGCTCAAGTAACTTTTAAAGATGGAGAGATTAAATTACTAATACCAGAACAGAATCAAAAGCCACAGAGGCGAGAGCGTTTATGTTACAGGATTCCTCCAGGGAGGAACAGGTTCCCGAAGAAGTGGAAAACGTAGTAATTCCTTTGGTTTGAGCGAGCGGAGCTCCGGAGCGACCTAAGCGGGCAGAGCCGGTAAAAGTAACCTTAAAGCCTGGAGCCAAGCCGGTAAGGCAAAAACAATACCGTATTAAGCGAGAGGCTCGAAAAGGATTAGAGAAGTTAATTATAAATTTTTTTCAGAATATGAGCTCTTAGTAGAATGTGAATCAGAATATAGTACTCCTGTGCCGCCAGTAAAGAAATCTAGAGGCAAAGAGTATTAGCTGGTTCACGATTTAAGGGCTATATCTCAGGTGGTCCAAGATCTACATCCGGTAGTAGCTAATCCATACACTTTACTGACCTCTTTTAAAGGAGGAGCATAAATGGTTTACTGTACTAGATTTGAAGGATGCCTTCTTTTGCATACCTCCAGGCATAAAAAGTCAAAGCCTATTTGCTTTGGAATGGGAAAGCCCCACCACAGAATGAAAGACACAGCTAACATGGACCGTACTTCCACAAGGATTTAAAATTAGTCCTACGATATTTGGGACTCAGCTGGCAAGAAAAAAAATTAGAAATATAGAAATGTCTAGAAAAAACAGAACCCAGGGAGAGGCATACTGTTACAGAATGCAGACGACATTCTGATAGTGGCAGAAAGTAAAGAATAATGTTTTGAAATTTTTAAATTTTCTGGGCCAAGGAAGATGCGGAGTTTCCAGAAACAAAACCCAAATAGGAGAAGAAGCAGCCATTTATTTAGGATTTGAAATATCTCAGAGACAAAGACAATTAGAAAGTGAAAAGAAAGAAACTATTTGTCAAATTCCCGAACCTTGCGGCCCGAAGGAACTGAGAGCTTTTCTGAAAATAGTGAAATAGCGTCAGCTCTGGATTCTGAACTACAGACTGTATGTAAAACCATTATACGAGGCACTGAAAGAATCAAAGGATAAATATTTAACCTGGACGCCCGGATGCCAAACGGCATTCAAAGAACTGAAAAGAGCCTCAGTGATGGCCCCTGCATTAGGCCTACCCGATTTCGCTAAACCTTTTGAGCTGTTTGTCCACGAAAGACAACATTTAGCCCTTGGAGTGCTGACACAGCGACTGGGAACCTGGAAGAGACCCGTGGGCTACTTCTCCAAACAACTCGACCACGTGAGTAAAAGATGGCCTGGATGTTTACGGGCAGTAGCAACAGCAGCGCTGCCGATCCAGGAAGCCCCAAAGTTAACAATGGGACAAAAGATGACAGTATGTGTCCCGCACATAGCGGTGACTGTTTTAGAACAAAAGGGGGGTCGTTGGCTATCCCTTAGCAGAATGTTGAAATATCAAGTTGTTCTGTTAGAACAAGACCATGTGGAATCGAAGGCTACTGCTATACTGAATCCTGCTATGTTTTTAACAACAGAAAACCTTACGGACAATTTCGAACACGATCACTTGCTAACTATTGAACAAGTCTATTCCAGCAGACCAGGCCTGAGACACAAACCTCTGGGAAAATCCTGATCTGGAGTTGTTTACAGATGGAAGCAGCTCTGGGCGAGAAGAGAATGGCCGGATATGCTGTCGTTATCACCGCCGAGGGAATGGAGTCAGGGGCGCTGCCTGCGAACACCTCAGCACAGAAAGCAGTATTGGTAGCGTTGAAGCGAGCTCTGCGAATGGCAGAAGGACGAAGGATAAATATCTAGACTGATTCCAAACATGCATTTGGTGTGATCCACGATCATGGAGCTACTGGGAAGGAAAAAGGACTGCCATCAGCCCAAGAATCATTGATACAGCATAAAGAAGACATTCTCCAACTTCCGGAAGACGTGCAGAAACCAAAAGAAGTGGCGGTAAAGCGTTGCAAAGCTCATCGATTCGGCCAGACGGCTGTAAACATAAGCAAACGATTGACAGATAAAGCTGCAAAGAGGACTGCAGAGCAAGGTATCCTTGCACTAGTACCAGTAAAACAGATCGGAATTCCAAAGTTGAAACCGAGATTATTATAATAAATTGGATGAGCAATTAGCAGAACAATTGGAAGCATCACAAAACACAGAGAGATGGTAGGTAACACCAGAAAAACAAGTAATAATAATAACAACCCCACAAGTTATGACAGAACTTGCAAAAGAAAAGCATGAGCAAACACATTAGGGTGTAGATGCTACGGTTTTGAGTTTAAAAGCATCTGTAGCGTGTGTAGGCATGACAAGAATAATTAAACCCATGGTAGCTAAGTGTCCAATCTGTCCTAGAAATAATCCCCTGAACCAAAGGAAACCACCTTTAGGAGTAACAAAACAAAAAATTCTCCCGGAAATTATTAGCAAATTAAGTTCTCTGAGTTACCCAGACAAAATAGATATAGCAGTATTTGTTAGTGCTGATGGACAAATTTTCTAGTTGGCCAGAAGCTTTCTCGTGCTGCACCAACAAAGCTAGAGTAGTAGTTAAGATGTTGCTGAAAGAAATAATACCAAGATTTAGAGTGCCAACAGGAATGTCCTCTGGGAGAGGACCACATTTTTTTGCAGAGGTAGTTCAACAAATTAATAAAATTTTGGGTATAAAATGGAACCTGCATATGCCCTAGAGACCACAATCAAGTGAAAACTTTGAGAAGATGAACCAAACACTGAACTGACATAGTGGAATATTATTGATCTAGGATGGAAGTATTGAGAAAATGATTATTTCAAAACTTCCAAAGGGGGGAAATGTAACCAAAGCGATGAAATCAACCAACCAGAGACGGTGTTCCATTACGGGAACACGGAGCGTACGAATCAGCGCATCTGTCGATCTGCATTTTAGTCCCTAGGCGATCGTTAATGTCAGCAGAACAACAGACAACGTGCTTCTGTCAGAAAAGGATGACAAAACGCGGTTTCGTGTAGCGCACTGAGAAAACTAGCCAAGACTGCCAAGATTAAGAGCCAAGAAGGTAAAAGGCAATTCTGGCAGGGGGAGATCGCGACCACCGACTCACGGACCACCACCGAGCCTGCGCAGTGATTTACATACGGAACGAGCAAGTTTGTACCAATCAGTAGACAGGACGATAATGAATATGTATGAATACGTAAAATTTTGATCTACAAATTCTACAGGAAAGGTGTGTGAGGTACGCACGCCAGGAGAAGCGATCCCCCGTGCATCTGGCGCCGTGAATAAAGAACGCCTGCTCTTTAATACTAAATCGGCGTTGAGGAGTTGTTTCCGATTTTACCGCGTTTTTCGGTAACACACGGAGTCAGACCAAGAGGGCCAGAGAAAGACAAAATACCGACAGGCTACAGGACAGAGCAGGAGGAATGAAAAAATAAAAACGGAGCCAGAGCCAGGCAGAGAGAGGCGGAGAAAGAACAAGTAGCCACAGGCTACAGGACAGAGAGAGGGAGGCCTGAAAAGACGGGGAGGCAGGGAGCCACTCAGAGCGAGATGGAGAAAGAGGGGGGGGGGTGCAAAAAAAAAAACTAAAAAAAATTTTGCAGCAGGTAAGGAAAGAGAGGGGGCCAGGGGAGAGACAGGGAGGGCCCAGGACGCACAAGAGAGGCAACGGGGCCCCAGTGGCCCAGGACTCACCGCGACTCTCGCTCTCAGCGCTGCTGGCACAATTTAGCCGTTCAGATGCTTCTTTCCCCTCCTCTCCGCCCTGCCTCTTCTGCAGCTCCAGACTCTAGGCCGTCCTCCACCTAAAGAGGATACACGGGTGTCTTACCGCTCTTACGAGATGAGGCTTCCTAGGCACGTAGCCTAGCTCGCTCGTGCCGGAGCTGGGGGCAGGAGCACGGGGCAAGTGGGGCCAGGGGAGGCTGAGGGGGAGCTCTGGTGAGCTGGGGAGTCGGCTATCTTCTGCACCCTGGGCAGGGGGAAAATGTCATCATCCTCCTCCTCCTTTCCCTCTTCCCTTCTATCAGCTCCCGGGTAACTCCTGGGGCTGCCCTCACCCGCTCGCCTTTAGCATACCAGAAGCCTGCCTCGGCAGGTCGTTTGAAGCTTCCCATCCCACCAGCCCCAGTAGTGCAGGCACACAAGGAGACACCCCTGCACCCACCAAAGGGGCTCGCTCACCTCGCCGGCAGCCCTAGGCCTCACCCGACACAGGGAATCGTGTCCGACACACCACCACGCTGCAGCAGGAGCGGAGGAGGCCTTTCCTTACCAGGAAGCAGCAACGAGCACGGCGGCATCACCTCGCAGGCACCGCAGCATCGCAGGGCTGTCACCTGCGGAGAGAGCAATGCGGATCACAGGGACGCCACCGCGCGTGCGCGGCTCCCGGGCTCAGTACCCAACTCTGGTCGCTGGGCAGCAGCATTATCTGAATTACTCTTCTCGATTAATACCATCCAGAAACCGTAACTTGGCTGCATCCACAGAGCTTCTATTCCTCTGCACCTTTCCCCCTCGCAGCCCCAGCAGCACCGTTCATTGCCTCTGCACCAAACAGCAAAGCGTCTCGAGCATTTCAGTCCTTTCCTCTCGACTGCTTAAAAAAATCTGGTGCTTGCTACTGTCCATGCCACTGCCCGCCCCCCCCATGCCCGAGGGAGGAGAAGCAGCACAGCAAACCTGGGGAACAAGGTTGGGTCCCCCACCCCCGCAGAATAAGCCCCAGGAACTGCTTGTAGGCATGTGGCATCAGGGTTGTGATAGGGTTTTGTTTTGGTTTTCTTTTTTTTCCCCTGCCTTCTTTACATAATGTAATAATTGGGGTTGCTTTTCCAAACTACTGAGTTCTGTGGGGACTTTTTGTGCTTTTACCCTACAAAAAATGGTCATTTTCACTTTCGGTTTTGTGCATGAGAATGGTTGGTGGGTGCTTTTAGGTGGTTGTTCCTTCCCCACCACCACCCTTTTTTTCCTTTCCAGCTGCACAAATCCAGCTGAGTTGGCTTTCCCAGAAGCCCCAAGTTGTTTTCTTTCCACCAGAATTCTTCCTGTATTTTCACCCCCCATTGCAGACCCAGAGTCAGGGGGTTTGAGGTATTTTTGTGCCCAGGCAGCAGCTCCCAGGCTGCATAAGCAGCCCCACAGGGGGAAGTCCCCGTTTGAGGGAATCGGCCCCAAATTGGGATGGGAAAGTGAAGACAAGGGAAAAAAAAATCCTGAATAACCTGAAAAAGAACACCTACTCCAGCCCACCAAGCACCCGTCACCTTGCCTGACTCACCTCCAGGGCCCAGATCACGCTCGGCTCATCACTTAGCGCCCTCAGATCACAAAAAAAAAAAAAAAGAGTAAAACCCATAATGGAGCCCTATAGCCATCAGTCACATCTTCCCTCCAGTACTACACAGACTCACCTTCTTACAGCGCTCCCCTGGGCTCTCCTCCGTTGCCCTGCACGACTCATCCACCTGCACCTGGAAAAACAGTGTTACTGAACAAGTCACCTGGAGGCACAGCAACAGCTTAACCATTCCACAGCTCTTGCGCCCCCGTAGGAATACCATCTAGAGCCCAACTACAGCCTGCCGTTAAAGGAAATGCGTTAAATCAAACGTTAAGCCCTCGCACGTACAAGCCGGAACAGCAAACCCACGGCACGCTCGCGCACCCAGGGCGCAGCCCGACGGAGGTCCACGGGCACCTCGCCGGTCTGATGCGGAGCCGCCCAGCATCCCTGAGAGCACAGCTGCAGGCGCAACAGCAGTGTCACCTACACCCATCTCAGCGCGCAGCGCTTCTGAAGCTTTAAGCTGAAAGCCCTACCTTGACCCTTGGCCACACTAGAAGCGAGCCGTGGCTAG
Source organism: Phalacrocorax carbo (assembly GCF_963921805.1). NCBI lineage: Eukaryota > Metazoa > Chordata > Aves > Suliformes > Phalacrocoracidae > Phalacrocorax > Phalacrocorax carbo. The sequence continues at coordinate 968,073 of NW_026990418.1, read as the reverse complement.
GACTCCACAGAAACACAGCAACACAAATTGCACACCCACAGCGGCGACAGCCTTGCAGCTATTTAGACCAGGAACAACAGAGAAAAGTAAAACAGCTTCATCACCCGCACAGGAAAAGCAGCAGACGGAGACAAAGGGTCAGCATTCACAGCCCTTACAGAACACAGGCGTTCTCTCTCCTTCCACTCCTAAACCCATCCCCACTTAGGTCTAAATATCGCAGCCCTGCTGGGGCAATATCGAGAGCGGGGAACAAGAGCCCTGCCGCCCGCCGTTTGTGCGGCAGGACACAAAAACAGAGGGACATGTTTTGCCACACACAACCCTGAATCTCCTGAAAATTTATGTTTACCAAAAATAGCCATTTGGAACATATTCCCAAAAACATTCGGCAATGAAACGCTTACGTGTTTGACACCCGCACATTTTTGGGGAACTTGCTATTTGCTTCCTGGTTTTGCTGGTCTTCCCTCAGAAGTTCTACCTGCAGCCAAGTTATTCCCACCCGCCCGACCGGTTCAAGCGTTCACCTTCCTGGTATTATCAGCACATTGACACAGGCGAGGAACTTAACTGCTCTTCTAAAACTATCCAAATGACAATTACAGCCCTGAAAGAGGAGTGGAAGAGAAGAAAAGGAGAGATCAGGCAGCAAAAATGCCCTGCAGGCTGCTGCCAGCCAACACTGCACTCTTTTGTTAAAGCCACCCCGCCCCCCCAAACGCAAAAATAAACCCCATGACTTTGTGGAGTGCGGTTTTTTCTTCTTTTCAGCAGTCCTTCTGGAGCTCATCCCTGTCTCAGCATCTTGTCTTGTCAGAGCATGAAGATGCAGATGATCTGTATCCCGATGACATCTGCATGGGATGAATACATTTTCAGAAAACGCCCGACTGAGCCATTTGCCACAGTCACGAGACTCACGACATGACACACGAGGTGGGCCCAGAGTTTTAAGGCAAAAATACCTCCCCCGCCCCCCACCCGAGATCTTTCAGGCTCCAGACCTGCCATCTCCCCGCACCAAACCTCCCCGGCCAAAGGGTTTCAGGTGGCCCAAAACACAGTACACAGAAAATAAACGGGGAAAGCCCTACATTGTGCAAAAGCGAACGATGCCCGACCAGGGCTTCTCTGCGGGGCCCGGGCCCGGCACGGAGCCCCCCCCTCCCCCGCCCGGCCCCGGGCCCGGCACGGAGGAGCCAGCCCCCCCCTCCCCCGCCCGGCCCCGGGCCCGGCACGGAGGAGCCAGCCCCCCCCTCCCCCGCCCGGCCCCGGGCCCGGCACGGAGGAGCCAGCCCCCCCCTCCCCCGCCCGGCCCCGGGCCCGGCACGGAGGAGCCAGCCCCCCCCTCCCCCGCCCGGCCCCGGGCCCGGCACGGAGGAGCCAGCCCCCCCCTCCCCCGCCCGGCCCCGGGCCCGGCACGGAGGAGCCAGCCCCCCCCTCCCCCGCCCGGCCCCGGGCCCGGCACGGAGGAGCCAGCCCCCCCCTCCCCCGCCCGGCCCCGGGCCCGGCACGGAGGAGCCAGCCCCCCCCTCCCCCGCCCGGCCCCGGGCCCGGCACGGAGGTGCCAGCCCCCCCCTCCCCCGCCCGGCCCCGGGGCCGGCACGGAGGAGCCAGCCCCCCCCTCCCCCGCCCGGCCCCGGGCCCGGCACGGAGGAGCCAACCCCCCCCTCCCCCGCCCGGCCCCGGGCCCGGCACGGAGGAGCCAGCCCCCCCCTCCCCCGCCCGGCCCCGGGCCCGGCACGGAGGAGCCAGCCCCCCCCTCACCCGCCCGGCCCCGGGCCCGGCACGGAGGAGCCAGCCCCCCCCTCACCCGCCCGGCCCCGGGCCCGGCACGGAGGAGCCAGCCCCCCCCCTCACCCGCCCGGCCCCGGGCCCGGCGCGACGGAGGCGTCCCCCGCCCCGCCCGGCCCCGGGCCCGGCGCGACGGAGGCGTCCCCCGCCCGGCACCGAGCCCGGCCCAGGCCCGGCGCGACGGAGCTCCTCCCGCCCGGCACCGAGCCCGGCCCAGGCCCGGCGCGACGGAGCCCCCCCCGCCCGGCCCAGGGTCGGGCCCGCACGGAGCCCCCCCCACCCCCGGCCCACACGGAGCCCCCACCGCTGTCCGAACTCACCCACCAGCGCTCTCCGGCCCCCGGCTACGGCCGCGCTGCTCTCTCAGGCGGCTGCCGCAGACGAGGATCGGGAGCCGCCAGGCCTCCACGAGTCCCGAGGGGATGCCGGCCACCGCAGGGGATGGCTGCCTGCGGCCGGACTGCCGCGGCGCTCCCCGCCCAGCTCCGAGCAGTCTCCGCCGGCCACGGGCTTCCCACGCCGGGCCGCAGAGGGGCCCCGGCACCGCAAAGAGACCCCTCGCGACCCGGCCGCCCCACGCACCTCTCCCACCTCCGCTCCGCCGCGCACGCGCCACCGGAAGCCCGGGCCCCGCGGGGCGGCCCTTAGAGGGCGGCCGGAAGGACCGGCCCCCACCGGCCCCGCCCCCGCGCCGGACCGCCCCCGCGCCCAGCCGGTGAGCGCCAGCGCCCCCTGCTGGCCGGGCCGCGCTCAGCTCGCGAGGGCGCCGAGGGCCGGGCGGGGCGGGACGCGCCGGCTCGGGGCCGGCTCCTTTCGGGGCGAGCGGGCGAGCGAGAGACCCCTGCGGGCCCCGGTCACGGCCGGGCAGAGCCGCGCGCCCTCCGGGAGCGGCTGAACGGGGCTGCCGCTCGTGACACGTACCGAGCCGTCCGCGACGGGAGCGAGCAGAGGAGGAAGGGGCCGGCGGCCGCGGGGCCCTGCCCGCAGGCACGGGGGGGGGTGCGGGCTGGGGCCCGTGGGGCCGCCCTGCTGGGCCGCTGCCCTGCGCCGCACCGCGCTGGGGGCTGGGGCCCGACCGGCGCCGGGGGACCGGGGGCAGCCACGAGCAGGGGGCCTGAGCTTAGCCACGGCCTGCAAAACACCCCGCAGCGTGAGACGCTGCGAGGCCAAGGTGGTCCTTGGCAATGGGGGCGCCTGGGCTCGGCCTCCGCCGTACCCGTCCTGGGTCTGCGTGGCGTTCCAGGGGAACGGTGTTCTCCTTGTGCGGAAGGTGGGCTGGCCGTTCGGCCGTGCCCCGGCCGTTACCGATACTGCCAGAGGCGCTCGCACGCTCTGGCCCGTTACTGCTGCGGTACCGCGCCGTAGCCGAAAGAAGAGGTGTTGTGTTTTCTCACAAAAAAGCCTCCTACGGTCAGTGGAAGAAATAACCTCCTTCCGTGGCACTGACTCTTTTCGTCCAGTCCATAGCCGGCTTTCGGCTTTTGTCTTTACAGCATTCAGTTTGCTTTCTGCCAAGCTTTCTACCTGCTGTGAAACATTTGGATGTTTTTTTCCTGTTGCTTTTTTTCCCCCCTACTTGCTCCACAACTCCCACACCAACCACCCAGCGCGGCTCGCCTTTCAGCCCCCAGACCCAGGAGCCTTGCCCTGGGACGGCCCGTACATGTCAGCAGAGTTGTTCCAGCTCTCACCCTGTCCCTACCCAGCTGAGGACGTCTGTGTCCGTGGCAGACACCCAGACACTGCCCCTGCAGCGTGGCAGTCCCCTGCCCCGTCAGTGAAAACTGCGGCAATATCGGCTAAGTTTAAAAGCGTCGGCAGGAGGTGCAGAATACGTAAATAAAGCGGCGGTTGGCTGCCGGGTACGGGTGCGATATAAATACATTTTGTTTACAGGCCTTCGTGCCTATTCAGCGTTGAACGGCACCGCAGCCCACCCACCCCGGGGCTCACGGGGCTCGGAGAAGGGTCTCTCCAAGGGCACAACCTAAGGCAGCGCAGGAAGCCCAGCTGCCACGCTCCCAGTCGCTACGGGACGCTTGCTTACAGCTACACCGACGAGGGTGCGGATGAGGCTGGAACTAGCAGAAATGCTGACTCTTCTGGCCTTTTATTTGCGGAAGGCACAGCGCGCGAGCCTCGGCGGCTCACAGGAGAAGCGTGCGGCGCTGCCGGACTCTCATTCTCAGCTCACGTACTACTGCCAAAGCTCCTGCCCTGTGCTGTGCCAGATGCCGGCTGGCGTGAGCACCTGGGCTCCTGAGGGACCCCCTTGTCCTGAGAGCCAGAGGTACTCGCTTCCCTTTGCATGAGGCCTGTAGGAGATAGACCCTGCAATTTAAAAAATCTGTATCAAACGTGGCAGACTCAAAGGGGGGCATTTTAAAAAAGGCAGGTTTGTTTTCTTTTTTAACTTTACGATCTACAGCCTAGCAAAGAGATCCCTTTCAGTGTCAGTCGCTTGGCCTTCTCCCCTACTGACGAGGTCCCAGCCTCCCGGTGAGATCTCGCTGGAGATATTCTCAGTTTCCCTCAGGTACGGGGCTGCCCTGGCCCGAGGCCAGCGAAGAAGCTGACTTTGCCCGTGCCTGAATCAGCAACACGTCCAGCAGGCGACTTGCAGAGCCCAGGGAACCCTCGTAAAGAGGTCTGGGGGTGGGCCGCGCCACATCTGCGGCATCGGCCGTGGGAAAGGACCGGCGCAGTAAAGCAGGTGGGTGAAACCGCGGTCCGCGCCAATACGTGCTGCTGCCTGGGGCATCGCTTTGCTGCGGGTCAAGTCAGATGCTCTCTGTAAGAGTCAGTCAGGGCAAAGGCAGCAGCAGATGTCTTTTCTGCTCATTTTAACAAAGGCTGGACGGAGCCCATAGAGGAAGGCACTACGCGTCTTGCTGGGTCTGTTTGCCTGCCTTCTCGTAAGCCGTCGCGGAAACTTGCACGAGCAAAGCCTGTGCAAGCTGATGACAGCCACGCACGGTTGAAGAGGGAGCAGACGGTGAGAGCAGAGGTGCGCGCTCAGGCTGTGCACTGGAAGCTAATGCTAATGCTGCAAAATAAAGAGTGGATTTTCTTTTTTGGGTTTAGGTGAGCGCTAAACATGACATGTGCGTGTGTGCGTGTGTCTCTCGCAGGTTTTTGTCATACACCCCACCCCCCCGCCCCAAAAAAACCACCCGCACATGCCACGCGTTAAACAGTGGTTTTCCATTGTACTTAGACGTGCTTACATAGGTGTGTTGGTTTTTTCTTTTTTAATGCAGAAACAGCAATACGATAGATTTAATACAGCTAGCAATTAGATGGGTGTAGCTTTAGAGCGTCGGCTGTTTACAAAGCAACTGCACACCTTCTTTAACTCACAGTTTAAACAGGTAAACTTGCAGTGCATCACACGTGCTTTGTACAGTCACGGTCCACACGGCAGGCCAGATGCTTCCCCCTGCCTTGTCCTTGTTCCCCCGACTCCGACGGGACCGCCAAGGCCATCCTGGGGACAGCGCCGCTTTCTAGCAGCTGGGTTGCTTGCCTGGACGCCCCACAGACAAACAGTCATTTCCCCGCTGAACCTCTTCTCAAATATTTTCCTAGCCCTGCAGGCCCCAGGTCCTTTGGTTCATATTTCCTTTTTTCCGGGCTTGATGCACAGGACCGACGATTTCCAGAAATAGAAACAGAGGCTGATTCAGTCCAGGCTAAACATTCTCTGACCTAAACCAAACTGCCTTCGAAGAGATAGCTGTACTGTAGGCACCACCTCGGGAACAGAAGTTGCCCTGTCATTAAAAAAAAAAAAAAGAAGAAAAACAAGGCATTTCAGGCTGAGGAGGCTGAACGGTGTGCTGGGGGCAGTGGGGGGTTGGAAAGAAACAGTTCAGACGATTAGAGTGAGCTTAGCGTTGCAAAGCGTGCCATTATTTTTAATTTGGCAGTCAGAAGAAAATAGATTCTGACACTGATTTCCTGTGTGCTGCGGGAGTTCTCTCCTCAGCATTCCTGTGCACCATTTTACTTTTGTGTCCCGTCCGCTTCGCTTTTGTGCTGTAGCTCTCCGGTTCTAGCTACGCTTCCCACCACCCCCATTACGCTTTGACAAGCCCAGCTCTCACTGTGCTTCCCTTCCCTTCCCTTCCCTTCCCGTATGCGCGTGCAGGGAAAAGCCCGCGCGTCTGCCACTACAGGACACGCTCTGGGGGGCAGGAGAGATGACGACGCTCCCTGACAGAGGACACAGCTGAGGGGCGGTCCGCCGGGGCTGGGGAGATGGCAGCACCTTCCCTCAGCTGCCCCATCCGAGCACAGGTGCAGGTGAGCACTGAGGAGAGACAAGCAGGCAGGAGCCGCAGAGCGAGAGAGAAAATAAAATTCACGGGTGGGTGCTACTTGCGTCTCATTTTTAGCGCAAGACATTAATTCTCAGCACATTCTTGGAGCTGCCCCTTTGGGACTCACGGAGAAGAGGGAGGTTGGCCACGCGGTGCAGCCCAGCTCTGCTTCCCCTAAATGGTTTTACTGTTCAGGTGTTGCCCTAATCTGGCCGGTACCCCCGCAAAGAGTTTGGGATTTCTGCTGCCTCTCCGGGCCAGCCACAGACCCCGACTTCATCGCAGCGAATGACCCTGCACTCGTCAGAGCGGTTGCCGAGTCACATCCCGCTGCCTTCCCTGCAGAACTGGAGACCCTTTTTCAGCCCTTGCCCCCTCTTCTCTCAGCTCGTCGCCCGTCCCTTTACCAGTGCCGGCACCGATCCTGCCTCCAGCTCGCCCTGTCCCCACCTGCGAGCGCCCAACAGGAGCTAAATGTCTCCTCAAGGATGCACGGAAGAGACGCGCAGGTAACCCAGCACAGACCCCCTGCAAACATCTTCTTTCCATTTGCTTTCCTCTCCTGACACGAAGGGATGACTTAGGAAAAGCGTACTGCTCGCATTTCACCTGCACCGCTTCTACTTTCACTCTCGCTCTCCTTGGCAGTAATTAATAGCAGTGGCTGGGGGGGCTGGGGCATTCCCCCAAAGCGGCTGCGGTTACATCCGGGCGGTTGTGGCACTCCATTAGCTTTGTAATTTTTAAATCTAAATCTTCTGGAATTGTTAGTTCTGGTCAGGAATCACCCGTACCTGCAAATTTTCTTAATAGCTACGCTTGACCCCAGCCACTGTTTAACAGCTCACCTTTATTTCTCTTCATTTAAGAACCCAAAGCTTCGTTTACTGCTTGGGTTGGAAGCAGGAGCTGTCGCTGCCTCCGAACTTTCTAACAGCCCTGTTACAATTTCAGTACTACCCGCTCCCAATTTAGCTTTCCGGGTCGATTTTCATTCTAGATTCTAAAATTTCCTTATTTTGTTTCTGATCAGGAGTCATTAATGCCTGCAGTTGATTTAATAACGGCTGCATTTAGATTGAGCTATTAATGACTCGCAACTCTATTTATGGCATAAAAAAGGACTGCCTTTATATTTTTTAATTACAGATTAGGAATAATGACTGCCTGGTTTGTTCAGTAATAGCTGCGATTAAATTGAGTCACGACTCCTCCCTAAATAATATGTGTTTATTTGCACTCTAACAATTTAACCTCCCCTTCACCGGTCAGGGGCACCGACAAGTGCCCGCGCGTACCTCCGCGCCCCCTGCGCCGGCTCCCCAGGGAGCAGCCTCGTACCCTGACCAGAGTCTGCAGCGGCCCGTTGTCGGCCCAGCTCCTCGCCCTCGAGCGGCGGATCCGCTGCTGCCCAGAGGGGACGGAAATGGCGCGGGGTAAATGATAATGTGAAATGATAAACGAATAAAATGATCTCACAAGGGGGAAGAAAACCAGCAAAGCAAAAACCAAACCCCAAACAGAACACCATACCACTAAACCGCCTCACCGCCCCCTCAGCGCCCAAAACAGCATCCCGGGAGAAAAAAAGCAAAGCAGGCCACAAGGGACCTTTCTAGTACAGCTGCTGCCAAAGAGCGCCAAGCTCTGGAAGCCTTACCTCAGGCAACGCCTCCGCTTCTCTAAGCGCCAGAGCACGCCTGCCCGGGGGGCTGAGACAGCCCCAGAGCTGCGACCGCCCGAGGGAACACGGGAGCCCCGGCGCCAGAGGAGCCCGGGGGCAGCGAGAGCTGCCCGAGCCCCGGCTGGGGCTCTTCGACCCCCGGGCCCCGCCCCCGCCCTTCCCACAGCGCCCCGCGAAAGGGGCGGGCCGAGCCCCCCGAGGGGTGAAGGCCCCGGGAGCCGTACGGGAGCCGCCTGGAGCTCCCGGCGCGGGAGGGGGGGGGAGAGAAAACACCCAAACCGAGCCCCCCCCCGAGCGGAGCAAACACAGGCTCGGGCCGTTGCCGGGGGGCGGGGCCTGTCGCTAAGGGGAGAGAGCCGGCACCGCCCCCCGGGCCGTTGCCAGGGGGCGGGGCCTGTCGCTAAGGGGAGAGAGCCGGCACCGCCCCCCGGGCCGTTGCCAGGGGGCGGGGCCTGTCGCTAAGGGGAGAGAGCCGGCACCGCCCCCCGGGCCGTTGCCAGGGGGCGGGGCCTGTCGCTAAGGGGAGAGAGCCGGCACCGCCCCCTGGGCCGTTGCTAGGGGGCTGGGCCTGTCGCTAAGGGGAGAGAGCCGGCACCGCCCCCCGGGCCGTTGCCAGGGGGCGGGGCCTGTCGCTAAGGGGAGAGAGCCGGGACCGCCCCCCGGGCCGTTGCTAGGGGGCTGGGCCTGTCGCTAAGGGGAGAGAGCCGGCACCACCCCCCGGGCCGTTGCCAGGGGGCGGGGCCTGTCGCTAAGGGGGTGTGTCCAAAGGGACGCTGGCAATGCCCCTGGAACCATCACCACGGGCAGGGCCTCTTGCTATGGAGGGTGGGGCCAGGCAGCACCAGCAACACCCCCAGGCTGTCACCAGGGGGTGGGGCCTGTTGCTACCTGGGGGTGCTGGGGAGCACAGGAGCACGGCCCCGCCCCACCAGGCCCTTGCCAGGGGGCCTGTCGCAAAGGTGGGTGGGGCCAGGTGGGTCAGCCATCAGACCGCCTGCCCGCCCATCGCCCGGGGCGGGGCCCGTTGCTAAGAGCGTGGCGAGGAGTATCAGCACCACCCTCACCGGGCTATCGCAAGGGGTCAACACCTGTCGCTAAGGGCTGTGGTACACGGCTCCAGCCCCCACGGTGCCGTCACCAGGTAGCGGGGGGGGGGTGTCACTAAGTGGCGTGGAGAAGTGAGCGCGGCGAAGTGTCGCTACAGCCCGTGCACGGCTGCTGGCTGCAGTACCGCGGTTTGGCCGCACGGTGGCGGCAGAGAGCAGAAAAGGGCGTCACTGCGCATGCGCGGCTGCCGGATTGCAGTACCGCGGTTTGGCCGCACGGTGGCGGCAGAGAGCTAAAATGGCGCCACTGCGCATGCGCGGCCGGCCGCCTGCAGTACCGCGGTTTGGTCGCACGGTGGCGGCAGAGAGCAGGAAAGGGCGCCACTGCGCATGCGCCGCTGCCCGCCTGCAGTACCGCGGTTTGGCCGCACGGTGGCGGTAGAGAGCTAAAATGGCGCCACTGCGCATGCGCGGCTGCCCGCCTGCAGTACCGCTCTTTGGTCGCACGGTGGCGATAGAGAGCTAAAATGGCGCCACTGCGCATGCGCGGCCGCCCGCCTGCAGTACCGCGGTTTGGCCGCACGGTGGCGGCAGAGAGCAGAAAAAGGCGCCACTGCGCATGCGCGGCCGCCCGCCTGCAGTACCAGCATCTGCTTGCACGGCAACAGCAGCGGCCAGAGGAAAACTTCCCCCTCGGGAACGGGCGGCTTCCCGTCTGCCGTACCCGGTTTTGATCGACCGGTGACTGCCGCGATCGGATAAGGGGCGGGTGGAAATCTCTACCAGGGTAGCGCAGCTCCCGCCTGCAGTCCCGGGGTTCGGTCGCTCGGTGAAAGCAGCGAGCAGAAAACAGGTGGCCAGTGCGCATGCGCGGCTGCCCGCCTGCAGTACCGCGGTTTGGCCGCACGGTGGCGGCAGAGAGCAGCAAAGGCGCCACTGCGCATGCGCACTGTCCGCCCGCCTGCCCCACTCGCCCCCACCCCACGCCCGAGGGAGGAGAAGCAGCACAAACCACCTGGGGAAAAAGGTCCCCTTTCCCACCCCCACACCCCCCCCGGAGTAAGCCCCATCAGTTGCTGTAGGCCTGCGGCATCAGGGCTGGGACAGGGAGAGCAGCAAGTCAACAGGTCCTGGAGGGTTAAAGAAGAAAATCCATCAGGGGAACACAGCTGCCCTTCTGAAGGCAGGCTGCCCGGGGTGAGGGGGGCAGCTGTGCGTCGGGGCACAGGGCAGCCAGGCAGACCAGATGCCAGCGGCTGCCCTGCAAAGGAGTTGTGCGCTGCTGAGCCTTGGGCTTCGTTGGCTTGGCAGCGCCTCGCCTCGCCACTGCTCATCCTGCGTAAGCACGAGGCTTCAGCGAGCACAGAACAGGAGGCCAGGGGAAGCGGGGGGGAGGAATGTCACCGGGGAAAAAAAGTCATGCAGGGGGGCCATCTCAGGGGACAGCGTCTGGGAGGGCACAGACACACGCAGAGGGAGGGCGGGGGAGGAGGCGGACACTGCCGGACAGGGGCATGTCTGGGCAGACACGCCATGGGGAACATGCATGGGGATGACTGACACCAGGGGGGTCCCCCCAGGATAATCCACAACGGGCAACTCACCTGGGCTCACCTGCAGCAGATGATCCGCTCCAGATAACCGACCCACTCCGGAGAATCCATTCCGGATAAGCCCCAGCAATGCCCCTCAAACTGCTGCTGTTTCACCCCAAATTTTCCCCAATTTGGGGTTTTTGGGGCGGTCGTTTGGTGGTGCTGATTTCTGTTTGGATGGCTTGGCTTTTTTTGTTGTTGGGGTTTTTGGGGGTTTTACCTTATGGAAAAGCAAAAAAAGCCAAAGGAACAAAGTTGGGATTGCTTTTCCAAACGGTTCACTTCTGGGTCTCTTTGGCCCTTTCCACAACAAAGAAATCGGTGATTTTTGCTCCTGGTTTTGTGCATGAGAATGGTTAGTGGGGTTCCACACCCCACACCCCCCCCCCCCCCTTTTCCAGCTGCACAAACCCAGCAGGAGTGGGCTTTCCCAGGAGCCCCCAATTGTTTTCTTTCCCCCAAACCTGTTTGGGTGTTTTGGCTGTTTGGGGTTTTTCACCCCCCACTGCAGACCCAGACTCGAGGGCTTTGGGGTGTTTGTCTGCCCTGGCAGCAGCTCCCAGGCTGCCTGCGCAGCCCCAGAGGGGGAAGTCCCCATCTGGGGGAATCGGCCCCAAATCGGGATGGGAGAAGGAGAACGGGAAAGGGGCAGCATTTGAAAGCGCTTTTGTGTCTTCAGTTGATTGGGGGGTGGGGGTGGGGTGTGTGTCCAATTTTTAAATCCTCTCTATAAACATCTCTATCAACATGGTTTCTTTGCATTTTAAAACCTTATATAGCATAGACATTTGCACTTGTGTGTCTGCTTACACATCCTTACAGAGTACATCTATAGTTTATATATACTATCTATTTTACATTTACATACAACACCTGTTTAGACTTAGCTATTAAATTTACACTTACACCTACTTAGGCTATTTACACTTACACAGAATATCTATTTACACATACCTGTTCAGACTTCCATATTAACACGTATATAAACCACCTATTTAGGCTAGCTATCTGCTTACTTACCCTTTGACACTTCAATCTTTTTCGACTTCTCTATTTAGACATCTACTTACAGTTATACCTAGGCTTATTTCACTCTATATAACCTCTATTTAGATTACACATCTGCTTAGACTATGTAACACACACTAAGCGTAGATGCTCGCTCTAGCCAGACTTTCTTCTGCTTTGAATTCCTTCATCTGTCCTTTTTCTTCATTTTAAACTCCTTTATTGTTTAATTTAGATATTTAGACAGTCGAGTTACTTTTGTGTTTTAAAACCCTGTATCTCGATGTAGAATTTCTGTATCCTGAAATACGTTATATAATATAGGAGAGAGAAGTTCTTATTTTATATATATTGACATGTAATATTAATTGATAGATGTATAAAGGGATTTTAAAATAAGAGGGTTTTGTAATAGCCCCCCTGAATTTTCAGGCATTTGGGGGCTGCAACCCCCCTTTTTGGGGGGGAACCCCTACATGACGCCCCCACTCACCTGTTCCTCTGACGCATTATCAGCTCCCCCAGTGACACCGGGGCGCCCCGCATGACATCATCACACCACCCCCCCCACCCCCCCCCCCCAATTTTATTCACCCCCAAGAAGGGCACTAAACAAGGGAATCTACTCCAACCTGCAGCTCATTACTTTAATAGTGCCATTTACAAAGGTACACACACACACACACACCCCACCCCCCAGAAAAGGGGGAGCTCTGCTAAAATCTAAAAGGTGGGGCAGCCCCCCAAACAGCTGCAGCCCCCCCAGCCCCTGTCCGCAGGCTAGCGGCCGCCCCACGGCGGAGCGGGAGCGTGCCAGAGGACGGTGTCACGTCTCTCTCGGGCTCTGCTCGGACATGTTCCCGCGCTGGGACGGGCTCCCCGGGGCGACAAACAGCCCCGGCCCCTGGGGGCCCCGACTCTCCCCACCAGGCAGCCCTCGCGGCCGCACCTGCGGGGCACCCGCTGGAGACAGAGCCGGGAGCCCCCAGGCAGAGGGACGGCCCCTTACCTTCACCACGCTTAACGACCGGCAGGCAAACCCGGGCCAGGGGGCATCTCTTGAGCATCACGAGACACTGAGAAGACATCTGAAAAACAGAAATCCCAAACTATATTTCAGCACGTGAATAAAATAGCACAGAAGAAAATGGAGGAGCTCAGTCAACATAAGGGATAGGAAGGAAATTGAGCCGCAGCAAGATTCTGGGCAAACGGGTCACGTCAAAACACAACACCTCCTTTAAAAGCTAGAGGGACTGGAACACTTGAAAACGGTATTAAGACTAACCGATACCATTTTGAACAGATTCTTCGCGTAACACTGAACGCTCTGGCTGGTGCTGGAAAACGTCTCATCCCTTCCTTACGGCACCGCTGCGGGGAGATAACCCCGTGAGGCTGCGGGGCAAAGTTGTACCGGAACCGGAACCTCCGCTTACAGATCCACCGCAGCAGCTACAGCCCTCGCCCTGCCGCCACACGTCTTGCTGCCTGGCTCCATGAAGCCTGAAGCGAAGCGTCAAACTTGAAAGAGTAACGTAAAAAATTAAGAATAAATCTCAGTAATGCACTTTGTGCTGAGAAGGCGGGCGCGTGTTTACGCACATCCAATATGAGCGTCTAGGCTCTGAAAGCTTTCCATTTTCCTTCTGCGTTCATTTAACTCACACAGCCGTTCACACCCGCCATAAGATTATCTATCTCCAAAATACACAGCAGCAACGTGACTGGGGGGTTTTGGCGTGTTATGGAGTCGGGAGGGACGTCCGCCCAGCTGCCCCGCCCAAGAGATGCTGCTGAACTGCCAGGGAAACGCGCATCGAAAGCGAGACTGAAATAAAATACTTAAGAGCGCTCCCTCAAAATACTGGTGGGAAAAAACCGCCCCCACCCCAACATTCAGTCGCCCCTCGTTAAAGGGGAGAAATAAAACATAGCAGCAAGGAGCTGGACAGAGAGAGATGAGGACAAACAAACAGCACGGGTCTACGTGACAGAGAACGTGGAATTAGAACACAGAGAGGGGGAGCTGGACAGAGAGGGGCCGAGAGAAAAATCTAGACGGGCTACGGCGGGCAGAGGCAGGAATTAAAACCTAGGGACAGGGAGCTGGACAGAGAGAGACGGAGATCACAGGGAACAGCGGCGGGTGCAGGAAGAACAGGAATTCATGAATAGGAAAAGGGAGCTGGACAGAGAAGAACTCAGAAAGGCAAGAACAGTAGCAGGGTACAGAGCAGAGCAGACGAACTAAAAAGCGCGGCGGGAGCGTTGAGGCAGACAGAGAGAGATTAAGAAAAAAGTCACAGGCTACGTGGCAAAGCAGGAGGAACTCAGAAACGGGGATGGCAACCAAGGGAGAGTGAGCTGGTGAAGGATAACGGGTATTCAAAGTGAGGGACGGGGAGCTGGGAAAAGCGAGGCAGAGAAAAACAGAATCACAGAGAGAATCACACAAAGCCAAAAAAGAAGAAACTGAACAACAGGAACAGGTGTCACCAAAGCGATGAAATCAACCAACCAGAGACGGTGTTCCATTACGGGAACACGGAGCGTACGAATCAGCGCATCTGTCGATCTGCATTTTAGTCCCTAGGCGATCGTTAATGTCAGCAGAACAACAGACAACGTGCTTCTGTCAGAAAAGGATGACAAAACGCGGTTTCGTGTAGCGGACTGAGAAAACTAGCCAAGACTGCCAAGATTAAGAGCCAAGAAGGTAAAAGGCAATTCTGGCAGGGGGAGATCGCGACCACCGACTCACGGACCACCACCGAGCCTGCGCAGCGATTTACATACGGAACGAGCCAGTTTGTACCGATCAGTAGACAGGACGATAATGAATATGTATGAATACGTAAAATTTTGATCTACAAATTCTACGGGAAAGGTGTGTGAGGTACGCACGCCAGGAGGAGCGATCCCCCGTGCATCTGGCGCCGTGAATAAAGAACGCCTGCTCTTTAATACTAGATTGGTGTTGAATAGATATTTCCGATTTTACCGTGTTTTTTGGTAACAGTTTTGGCACCCCAGATGGGAACCTGCTTTTGAATCTCGACGGATCCGCAGGACCGTGGGACCTGCAGCCAGCCCCAAGGAATTCTTGGGGAGAGCTTCCGATCCCCAGGCCAGAGAATTCTGAGAAAGATCCCCTGGACTGAAGTAAACAAGGCATTTGTTTACGAAGAAACTTAGGTAGAATAATATGTGGCGTTAGCTTCCCACATAGGACAGGATAGTGGGTTTGAGTCCCACAGGCCTGCCCGTAAGGCGCGGCAAAAGCCACGCAGGGTTGGGGCCAAGAGGTACCTCGGTTGGTAAGTCTCTGCTAGGCGAAAGCCTGTGGAGCGGGACCCGAGGGTAGGGGGGTCTTCAACAGGGGGTTGAAGTCTCCAGGGATATCTAGCAGGGGGCTACAGATCCCAGTGAGACCTCTAACGGGGGTTGGAGTCCCTCTGACTACTATTTGTGATAGTGCACTATCACAACTGCTAGTCGACTGGGAGATGGGAGCATTTCTGAGTAAGAAACCTATCCCACAGAGAACACCTTTGGGATGTACTTTGAAGCACTGGAAAGACATCGGGGGTGATGACCCACTAACTCGGAAACCATTAATTGAATATTGCAATCATTGGTGCCCAACGTATCAATTGGAAGGTGGGCACGAATGGCCAGAACAGGAGACATTGCAATATCATACCATCTTGCAATTAATGTTGTTTTGTAAAAAGGGAAGGCAAATGGGAAGAAGTGGCATATGTTGATTTGTTCTTTACACTGTGGAATCATCCAGAGTGGCAGAAACAGCGTGAGATATGTCCACAGGATTCTACGGCAATGTTTCTGAAAAGAGGAAAATGTGGTGAGAACTTGAAGTGTTGCTCTACTTGTGATACTGGATACTTCACTTGATGGAACTGACAAGAAAATAGTATTGAATACAGCCAGAAGGCAGGTGCAGGGAGCACATGCTAACAGGAATTTACAGAGAACAACGAATAAGAATTTTCCATCTACAAATCCCGAGTGGGACCCTAATCAGCCAGGACCCAGGGGAATGTTGACTAGATGTCAGAGACAGATTTTATTTGGAGTAAGACATGCAATGCCAAAAGCCATAAATTTTGACCCATTTATTAAGTGAGACAAGAATTAAAGGAGTCCCCCCCTTCAGCCTTTATGGAAAGGCTGAAGGTGACCACCAGAAAATATACTCATTTGAACCCAGAAAAAAACAGAAAAAGCAATTCAGTTGGTCTCTATATTCATAAGACAATCAGCCCCAGATTGGGGGGGGTGGGGTGGGGGGAGTAAAAAAACCTTCAGAAACTAGAAGAACCTGAATCCAGAGATCTGGGTAAAATGCTTGAAGTAGCTTGGCATGAAGGAGACCAGAGGAATCAACCCTAGCTGAACACCTGGTTACACTGAAGCTAGGGAATGAAGAAATAGAATTTTTGGTAGATACGGGAGCCACTTCTTTGGTATTGAATACACGTAAAGAGAAAGTTGATCATAAACCAGTAGGTGTTGTTAGTGCGACAGGGCAAAGAAAAATTAGCCTTTCTTAGAGCCATTAAAGTTTAAATTGGAGAAGCAATGGGCAACTCACCAGTTTCTGTATATGCCTGAATGTCCACTGCCTCTGTTATGATGAGATCTATTAAGTAAATTAGATGCTCAAGTAACTTTTAAAGATGGAGAGATTAAATTACTAATACCAGAACAGAATCAAAAGCCACAGAGGCGAGAGCGTTTATGTTACAGGATTCCTCCAGGGAGGAACAGGTTCCCGAAGAAGTGGAAAACGTAGTAATTCCTTTGGTTTGAGCGAGCGGAGCTCCGGAGCGACCTAAGCGGGCAGAGCCGGTAAAAGTAACCTTAAAGCCTGGAGCCAAGCCGGTAAGACAAAAACAATACCGTATTAAGCGAGAGGCTCGAAAAGGATTAGAGAAGTTAATTATAAATTTGTTTCAGAATATGAGCTCTTAATAGAATGTGAATCAGAATATAGTACTCCTGTGCCGCCAGTAAAGAAATCTAGAGGCAAAGAGTATTAGCTGGTTCACGATTTAAGGGCTATATCTCAGGTGGTCCAAGATCTACATCCGGTAGTAGCTAATCCATACACTTTACTGACCTCTTTTAAAGGAGGAGCATAAATGGTTTACTGTACTAGATTTGAAGGATGCCTTCTTTTGCATACCTCCAGGCATAAAAAGTCAAAGCCTATTTGCTTTGGAATGGGAAAGCCCCACCACAGAATGAAAGACACAGCTAACATGGACCGTACTTCCACAAGGATTTAAAATTAGTCCTACGATATTTGGGACTCAGCTGGCAAGAAAAAAAATTAGAAATATAGAAATGTCTAGAAAAAACAGAACCCAGGGAGAGGCATATTGTTACAGAATGCAGACGACATTCTGATAGTGGCAGAAAGTAAAGAATAATGTTTTGAAATTTTTAAATTTTCTGGGCCAAGGAAGATGCGGAGTTTCCAGAAACAAAACCCAAATAGGAGAAGCAACAGCCATTTATTTAGGATTCGAAATATCTCAAAGACAAAGACAATTAGAAAGTGAAAAGAAAGAAACTATTTGTCAAATTCCCGAACCTTGCGGCCCGAAGGAACTGAGAGCTTTTCTGAAAATAGTGAAATAGCGTCAGCTCTGGATTCTGAACTACAGACTGTATGTAAAACCATTATACGAGGCACTGAAAGAATCAAAGGATAAATATTTAACCTGGACGCCCGGATGCCAAACGGCATTCAAAGAACTGAAAAGAGCCTCAGTGATGGCCCCTGCATTAGGCCTACCCGATTTCGCTAAACCTTTTGAGCTGTTTGTCCACGAAAGACAACATTTAGCCCTTGGAGTGCTGACACAGCGACTGGGAACCTGGAAGAGACCCGTGGGCTACTTCTCCAAACAACTCGACCACGTGAGTAAAAGATGGCCTGGATGTTTACGGGCAGTGGCAACAGCAGCGCTGCCGATCCAGGAAGCCCCAAAGTTAACAATGGGACAAAAGATGACAGTATGTGTCCCGCACATAGCGGTGACTGTTTTAGAACAAAAGGGGGGTCGTTGGCTATCCCTTAGCAGAATGTTGAAATATCAAGTTGTTCTGTTAGAACAAGACCATGTGGAATCGAAGACTACTGCTATACTGAATCCTGCTATGTTTTTAACAACAGAAAACCTTACGGACAGTTTCGAACACGATCGCTTGCTAACTATTGAACAAGTCTATTCCAGCAGACCAGGCCTGAGACACAAACCTCTGGGAAAATCCTGATCTGGAGTTGTTTACAGATGGAAGCAGCTCTGGGCGAGAAGAGAATGGCCGGATATGCTGTCGTTATCACCGCCGAGGGAATGGAGTCAGGGGCGCTGCCTGCGAACACCTCAGCACAGAAAGCAGTATTGGTAGCGTTGAAGCGAGCTCTGCGAATGGCAGAAGGACGAAGGATAAATATCTAGACTGATTCCAAACATGCATTTGGTGTGATCCACGATCATGGAGCTACTGGGAAGGAAAAAGGACTGCCATCAGCCCAAGAATCATTGATACAGCATAAAGAAGACATTCTCCAACTTCCGGAAGACGTGCAGAAACCAAAAGAAGTGGCGGTAAAGCGTTGCAAAGCTCATCGATTCGGCCAGACGGCTGTAAACATAAGCAAACGATTGACAGATAAAGCTGCAAAGAGGACTGCAGAGCAAGGTATCCTTGCACTAGTACCAGTAAAACAGATCGGAATTCCAAAGTTGAAACCGAGATTATTATAATAAATTGGATGAGCAATTAGCAGAACAATTGGAAGCATCACAAAACACAGAGATGGTAGGTAACACCAGAAAAACAAGTAATAATAATAACAACCCCACAAGTTATGACAGAACTTGCAAAAGAAAAGCATGAGCAAACACATTAGGGTGTAGATGCTACGGTTTTGAGTTTAAAAGCATCTGTAGCGTGTGTAGGCATGACAAGAACAGTTAAACCCATGGTAGCTAAGTGTCCAATCTGTCCTAGAAATAATCCCCTGAACCAAAGGAAACCACCTTTAGGAGTAACAAAACAAAAAATTCTCCCGGAAATTATTAGCAAATTAAGTTTTCTGAGTTACCCAGACAAAATAGATATAGCAGTATTTGTTAGTGCTGATGGACAAGTTTTCTAGTTGGCCAGAAGCTTTCTCGTGCTGCACCAACAAAGCTAGAGTAGTAGTTAAGATGTTGCTGAAAGAAATAATACCAAGATTTAGAGTGCCAACAGGAATGTCCTCTGAGAGAGGACCACATTTTTTTGCAGAGGTAGTTCAACAAATTAATAAAATTTTGGGTATAAAATGGAACCTGCATATGCCCTAGAGACCACAATCAAGTGAAAATTTTGAGAAGATGAACCAAACACTGAACTGACATAGTGGAATATTATTGATCTAAGATGGAAGTATTGAGAAAATGATTATTTCAAAACTTCCAAAGGGGGGAAATGTAACCAAAGCGATGAAATCAACCAACCAGAGACGGTGTTCCATTACGGGAACACGGAGCGTACGAATCAGCGCATCTGTCGATCTGCATTTTAGTCCCTAGGCGATCGTTAATGTCAGCAGAACAACAGACAACGTGCTTCTGTCAGAAAAGGATGACAAAACGCGGTTTCGTGTAGCGCACTGAGAAAACTAGCCAAGACTGCCAAGATTAAGAGCCAAGAAGGTAAAAGGCAATTCTGGCAGGGGGAGATCGCGACCACCGACTCACGGACCACCACCGAGCCTGCGCAGCGATTTACATACGGAACGAGCAAGTTTGTACCGATCAGTAGACAGGACGATAATGAATATGTATGAATACGTAAAATTTTGATCTACAAATTCTACGGGAAAGGTGTGTGAGGTACGCACGCCAGGAGAAGCGATCCCCCGTGCATCTGGCGCCGTGAATAAAGAACGCCTGCTCTTTAATACTAAATCGGCGTTGAGGAGTTGTTTCCGATTTTACCGCGTTTTTCGGTAACACACGGAGTCAGACCAAGAGGGCCAGAGAAAGACAAAATACCGACAGGCTACAGAACAGAGCAGGAGGAATAAAAAAATAAAAACGGAGCCAGAGCCAGGCAGAGAGAGGCGGAGAAAGAAAAAGTAGCCACAGGCTACAGGACAGAGAGAGGGAGGCCTGAAAAGACGGGGAGGCAGGGAGCCACTCAGAGCGAGATGGAGAAAGAAGGGGCGGGGGGGGGCGCCAAAAAAAAAAAAAAAAAAAATTTTGCAGCAGGTAAGGAAAGAGAGGGGGCCAGGGGGGAGAGACAGGGAGGGCCCAGGATGCACAAGAGAGGCAACGGGGCCCCAGTGGCCCAGGACTCACCGCGACTCTCGCTCTCAGCGCTGCTGGCACAATTTAGCCGTTCAGATGCTTCTTTCCCCTCCTCTCCGCCCTGCCTCTTCTGCAGCTCCAGACTCTAGGCCGTCCTCCACCTAAAGAGGATACACGGGTGTCTTACCGCTCTTACGAGATGAGGCTTCCTAGGCACGTAGCATAGCCTAGCTCGCTCGTGCCGGAGCTGGGGGCAGGAGCACGGGGCAAGGGGGGCCAGGGGAGGCTGAGGGGGAGCTCTGGTGAGCTGGGGAGTCGGCTATCTTCTGCACCCTGGGCAGGGGGAAAAGGTCATCCTCCTCCTCCTCCTTTCCCTCTTCCCTTCTATCAGCTCCTGGGTAACTCCTGGGGCTGCCCTCACCCGCTCGCCTTTAGCATACCAGAAGCCTGCCTCGGCAGGTCGTTTGAAGCTTCCCATCCCACCAGCCCCAGTAGTGCAGGCACACAAGGAGACACCCCGGCACCCACCAAAGGGGCTCGCTCACCTCGCCGGCAGCCCTAGGCCTCACCCGACACAGGGAATCGTGTCCGACACACCACCACGCTGCAGCAGGAGCGGAGGAGGCCTTTCCTTACCAGGAAGCAGCAACGAGCACGGCGGCATCACCTCGCAGGCACCGCAGCATCGCAGGGCTGTCACCTGCGGAGAGAGCAATGGGGATCACAGGGACGCCACCGCGCGTGCGCGGCTCCCGGGCTCAGTACCCAACTCTGGTCGCTGGGCAGCAGCATTATCTGAATTACTCTTCTCGATTAATACCATCCAGAAACCGTAACTTGGCTGCATCCACAGAGCTTCTATTCCTCTGCACCTTTCCCCCTCGCAGCCCCAGCAGCACTGTTCATTGCCTCTGCACCAAACAGCAAAGCGTCTCGAGCATTTCAGTCCTTTCCTCTCGACTGCTTACAAAAATCTGGTGCTTGCTACTGTCCATGCCACTGCCCCCCCCCCGCCCATGCCCGAGGGAGGAGAAGCAGCACAGCAAACCTGGGGAACAAGGTTGGGTCCCCCACCCCCGCAGAATAAGCCCCAGGAACTGCTTGTAGGCATGTGGCATCAGGGTTGTGATAGGGTTTTGTTTTGGTTTTCTTTTTTTTCCCCTGCCTTCTTTACATAATGTATTAATTGGGGTTGCTTTTCCAAACTACTGAGTTCTGTGGGGACTTTTTGTGCTTTTACCCTACAAAAAATGGTCATTTTCACTTTCGGTTTTGTGCATGAGAATGGTTGGTGGGTGCTTTTAGGTGGTTGTTCCTTCCCCACCACCACCCTTTCTTTCCCTTTCCAGCTGCACAAATCCAGCTGGAGTTGGCTTTCCCAGAAGCCCCAAGTTGTTTTCTTTCCACCAGAATTCTTTCTGTTTTTTTCACCCCCCATTGCAGACCCAGAGTCAGGGGGTTTGAGGTATTTTTGTGCCCAGGCAGCAGCTCCCAGGCTGCATAAGCAGCCCCACAGGGGGAAGTCCCCGTTTGAGGGAATCGGCCCCAAATTGGGATGGGAAAGTGAAGACAAGGGAAAAAAAAACCTGAATAACCTGAAAAAGAACACCTACTCCAGCCCACCAAGCACCGGTCACCTTGCCTGACTCACCTCCAGGGCCCAGATCACGCTCGGCTCATCGCTTAGCGCCCTCGGATCACAAAAAAAAAAGAGTAAAACCCATAATGGAGCCCTATAGCCATCAGTCACATCTTCCCTCCAGTACTACACAGACTCACCTTCTTCCAGCGCTCCCCTGGGCTCTCCTCCGTTGCCCTGCACGACTCATCCACCTGCACCTGGAAAAACAGTGTTACTGAACAAGTCACCTGGAGGCACAGCAACAGCTTAACCATTCCACAGCTCTTGCGCCCCCGTAGGAATACCATCTAGAGCCCAACTACAGCCTGCCGTTAAAGGAAATGCGTTAAATCAAACGTTAAGCCCTCGCACGTACAAGCCGGAACAGCAAACACACAGCACGCTCGCGCACCCAGGGCGCAGCCCGACGGAGGTCCACGGGCACCTCGCCGGTCTGATGCGGAGCCGCCCAGCATCCCTGAGAGCACAGCTGCAGGCGCAACAGCAGTTTCACCTACACCCATCTCAGCGCGCAGCGCTTCTGAAGCTTTAAGCTGAAAGCCCTACCTTGACCCTTGGCCACACTAGAAGCGAGCCGTGGCTAGGACTCCACAGAAACACAGCAACACAAATTGCACACCCACAGCGGCGACAGCCTTGCAACTATTTAGACCAGGAACAACAGAGAAAAGTAAAACAGCTTCATCACCCGCACAGGAAAAGCAGCAGACGGAGACAAAGGGTCAGCATTCACAGCCCTTACAGAACACAGGCGTTCTCTCTCCTTCCACTCCTAAACCCATCCCCACTTAGGTCTAAATATCGCAGCCCTGCTGGGGCAATATCGAGAGCGGGGAACAAGAGCCCTGCCGCCCGCCGTTTGTGCGGCAGGACACAAAAACAGAGGGACATGTTTTGCCACACACAACCCTGAATCTCCTGAAAATTTATGTTTACCAAAAATAGCCATTTGGAACATATTCCCAAAAACATTCGGCAATGAAACGCTTACGTGTTTGACACCCGCACATTTTTGGGGAACTTGCTATTTGCTTCCTGGTTTTGCTGGTCTTCCCTCAGAAGTTCTACCTGCAGCCAAGTTATTCCCACCCGCCCGACCGGTTCAAGCGTTCACCTTCCTGGTATTATCAGCACATTGACACAGGCGAGGAACTTAACTGCTCTTCTAAAACTATCCAAATGACAATCACAGCCCTGAAAGAGGAGTGGAAGAGAAGAAAAGGAGAGATCAGGCAGCAAAAATGCCCTGCAGGCTGCTGCCAGCCAACACTGCACTCTTTTGTTAAAGCCACCCCACCCCCCCAAACGCAAAAATAAACCCCATGACTTTGTGGAGTGCGGTTTTTTCTTCTTTTCAGCAGTCCTTCTGGAGCTCATCCCTGTCTCAGCATCTTGTCTTGTCAGAGCATGAAGATGCAGATGATCTGTATCCCGATGACATCTGCATGGGATGAATACATTTTCAGAAAACGCCCGACTGAGCCATTTGCCACAGTCACGAGACTCACGACATGACACACGAGGTGGGCCCAGAGTTTTAAGGCAAAAATACCTCCCCCGCCCCCCACCCGAGATCTTTCAGGCTCCAGACCTGCCATCTCCCCGCACCAAACCTCCCCGGCCAAAGGGTTTCAGGTGGCCCAAAACACAGTACACAGAAAATAAACGGGGAAAGCCCTACATTGTGCAAAAGCGAACGATGCCCGACCAGGGCTTCTCTGCGGGGCCCGGGCTCGGCACGGAGGAGCCAGCCCCCCCCTCCCCCGCCCGGCCCCGGGCCCGGCACGGAGGAGCCAGCCCCCCCCTCCCCCGCCCGGCCCCGGGCCCGGCACGGAGGAGCCAGCCCCCCCCTCCCCCGCCCGGCCCCGGGCCCGGCACGGAGGAGCCAGCCCCCCCCTCCCCCGCCCGGCCCCGGGCCCGGCACGGAGGAGCCAGCCCCCCCCTCCCCCGCCCGGCCCCGGGCCCGGCACGGAGGAGCCAGCCCCCCCCTCCCCCGCCCGGCCCCGGGCCCGGCACGGAGGAGCCAGCCCCCCCCTCACCCGCCCGGCCCCGGGCCCGGCGCGACGGAGGCGTCCCCCGCCCCGCCCGGCCCCGGGCCCGGCGCGACGGAGCTCCTCCCGCCCGGCACCGAGCCCGGCCCAGGCCCGGCGCGACGGAGCTCCTCCCGCCCGGCACCGAGCCCGGCCCAGGCCCGGCGCGACGGAGCCCCCCCCGCCCGGCCCAGGGTCGGGCCCGCACGGAGCCCCCCCCACCCCCGGCCCACAAGGAGCCCCCACCGCTGTCCGAACTCACCCACCAGCGCTCTCCGGCCCCCGGCTACGGCCGCGCTGCTCTCTCAGGCGGCTGCCGCAGACGAGGATCGGGAGCCGCCAGGCCTCCACGAGTCCCGAGGGGATGCCGGCCACCGCAGGGGATGGCTGCCTGCGGCCGGACTGCCGCGGCGCTCCCCGCCCAGCTCCGAGCAGTCTCCGCCGGCCACGGGCTTCCCACGCCGGGCCGCAGAGGGGCCCCGGCACCGCAAAGAGACCCCTCGCGACCCGGCCGCCCCACGCACCTCTCCCACCTCCGCTCCGCCGCGCACGCGCCACCGGAAGCCCGGGCCCCGCGGGGCGGCCCTTAGAGGGCGGCCGGAAGGACCGGCCCCCACCGGCCCCGCCCCCGCGCCGGACCGCCCCCGCGCCCAGCCGGTGAGCGCCAGCGCCCCCTGCTGGCCGGGCCGCGCTCAGCTCGCGAGGGCGCCGAGGGCCGGGCGGGGCGGGACGCGCCGGCTCGGGGCCGGCTCCTTTCGGGGCGAGCGGGCGAGCGAGAGACCCCTGCGGGCCCCGGTCACGGCCGGGCAGAGCCGCGCGCCCTCCGGGAGCGGCTGAACGGGGCTGCCGCTCGTGACACGTACCGAGCCGTCCGCGACGGGAGCGAGCAGAGGAGGAAGGGGCCGGCGGCCGCGGGGCCCTGCCCGCAGGCACGGGGGGGGGGTGCGGGCTGGGGCCCGTGGGGCCGCCCTGCTGGGCCGCTGCCCTGCGCCGCACCGCGCTGGGGGCTGGGGCCCGACCGGCGCCGGGGGACCGGGGGCAGCCACGAGCAGGGGGCCTGAGCTTAGCCACGGCCTGCAAAACACCCCGCAGCGTGAGACGCTGCGAGGCCAAGGTGGTCCTTGGCAATGGGGGCGCCTGGGCTCGGCCTCCGCCGTACCCGTCCTGGGTCTGCGTGGCGTTCCAGGGGAACGGTGTTCTCCTTGTGCGGAAGGTGGGCTGGCCGTTCGGCCGTGCCCCGGCCGTTACCGATACTGCCAGAGGCGCTCGCACGCTCTGGCCCGTTACTGCTGCGGTACCGCGCCGTAGCCGAAAGAAGAGGTGTTGTGTTTTCTCACAGAAAAGCCTCCTACGGTCAGTGGAAGAAATAACCTCCTTCCGTGGCACTGACTCTTTTCGTCCAGTCCATAGCCGGCTTTCGGCTTTTGTCTTTACAGCATTCAGTTTGCTTTCTGCCAAGCTTTCTACCTGCTGTGAAACATTTGGATGTTTTTTTCCTGTTGCTTTTTTTCCCCCCTACTTGCTCCACAACTCCCACACCAACCACCCAGCGCGGCTCGCCTTTCAGCCCCCAGACCCAGGAGCCTTGCCCTGGGACGGCCCGTACATGTCAGCAGAGTTGTTCCAGCTCTCACCCTGTCCCTACCCAGCTGAGGACGTCTGTGTCCGTGGCAGACACCCAGACACTGCCCCTGCAGCGTGGCAGTCCCCTGCCCCGTCAGTGAAAACTGCGGCAATATCGGCTAAGTTTAAAAGCGTCGGCAGGAGGTGCAGAATACGTAAATAAAGCGGCGGTTGGCTGCCGGGTACGGGTGCGATATAAATACATTTTGTTTACAGGCCTTCGTGCCTATTCAGCGTTGAACGGCACCGCAGCCCACCCACCCCGGGGCTCACGGGGCTCGGAGAAGGGTCTCTCCAAGGGCACAACCTAAGGCAGCGCAGGAAGCCCAGCTGCCACGCTCCCAGTCGCTACGGGACGCTTGCTTACAGCTACACCGACGAGGGTGCGGATGAGGCTGGAACTAGCAGAAATGCTGACTCTTCTGGCCTTTTATTTGCGGAAGGCACAGCGCGCGAGCCTCGGCGGCTCACAGGAGAAGCGTGCGGCGCTGCCGGACTCTCATTCTCAGCTCACGTACTACTGCCAAAGCTCCTGCCCTGTGCTGTGCCAGATGCCGGCTGGCGTGAGCACCTGGGCTCCTGAGGGACCCCCTTGTCCTGAGAGCCAGAGGTACTCGCTTCCCTTTGCATGAGGCCTGTAGGAGATAGACCCTGCAATTTAAAAAATCTGTATCAAACGTGGCAGACTCAAAGGGGGGCATTTTAAAAAAGGCAGGTTTGTTTTCTTTTTTAACTTTACGATCTACAGCCTAGCAAAGAGCTCCCTTT
Source organism: Phalacrocorax carbo (assembly GCF_963921805.1). Classification (NCBI taxonomy): domain Eukaryota; kingdom Metazoa; phylum Chordata; class Aves; order Suliformes; family Phalacrocoracidae; genus Phalacrocorax; species Phalacrocorax carbo. The sequence continues at coordinate 942,222 of NW_026990418.1, read as the reverse complement.
CAGTGTCAGTCGCTTGGCCTTCTCCCCTACTGACGAGGTCCCAGCCTCCCGGTGAGATCTCGCTGGAGATATTCTCAGTTTCCCTCAGGTACGGGGCTGCCCTGGCCCGAGGCCAGCGAAGAAGCTGACTTTGCCCGTGCCTGAATCAGCAACACGTCCAGCAGGCGACTTGCAGAGCCCAGGGAACCCTCGTAAAGAGGTTTGGGGGTGGGCCGCGCCACATCTGCGGCATCGGCCGTGGGAAAGGACCGGCGCAGTAAAGCAGGTGGGTGAAACCGCGGTCCGCGCCAATACGTGCTGCTGCCTGGGGCATCGCTTTGCTGCGGGTCAAGTCAGATGCTCTCTGTAAGAGTCAGTCAGGACAAAGGCCGCAGCAGATGTCTTTTCTGCTCATTTTAACAAAGGCTGGACGGAGCCCATAGAGGAAGGCACTACGCGTCTTGCTGGGTCTGTTTGCCTGCCTTCTCGTAAGCCGTCGCGGAAACTTGCACGAGCAAAGCCTGTGCAAGCTGATGACAGCCACGCACGGTTGAAGAGGGAGCAGACGGTGAGAGCAGAGGTGCGCGCTCAGGCTGTGCGCTGGAAGCTAATGCTAATGCTGCAAAATAAAGAGTGGATTTTCTTTTTTGGGTTTAGGTGAGCGCTAAACATGACATGTGCGTGTGTGCGTGTGTCTCTCGCAGGTTTTTGTCATACACCCCACCCCCCCCGCCCCAAAAAAACCACCCGCACATGCCACGCGTTAAACAGTGGTTTTCCATTGTACTTAGACGTGCTTACATAGGTGTGTTGGTTTTTTTCTTTTTTAATGCAGAAACAGCAATACGATAGATTTAATACAGCTAGCAATTAGATGGGTGTAGCTTTAGAGCGTCGGCTGTTTACAAAGCAACTGCACACCTTCTTTAACTCACAGTTTAAACAGGTAAACTTGCAGTGCATCACACGTGCTTTGTACAGTCACGGTCCACACGGCAGGCCAGATGCTTCCCCCTGCCTTGTCCTTGTTCCCCCGACTCCGACGGGACCGCCGAGGCCACCCTGGGGACAGCGCCGCTTTCTAGCAGCTGGGTTGCTTGCCTGGACGCCCCACAGACAAACAGTCATTTCCCCACTGAACCTCTTCTCAAATATTTTCCTAGCCCTGCAGGCCCCAGGTCCTTTGGTTCATATTTCCTTTTTTCCGGGCTTGATGCACAGGACCGACGATTTCCAGAAACAGAGGCTGATTCAGTCCAGGCTAAACATTCTCTGACCTAAACCAAACTGCCTTCGAAGAGATAGCTGTACTGTAGGCACCACCTCGGGAACAGAAGTTGCCCTGTCATTAAAAAAAAAAAAAAAAAAAAAAGCAGAAAAACAAGGCATTTCAGGCTGAGGAGGCTGAACGGTGTGCTGGGGGCGGTGGGGGGCTGGAAAGAAACAGTTCAGACGATTAGAGCGAGCTTGGCGTTGCAAAGCGTGCCATTATTTTTAATTCGGCAGTCAGAAGAAAATAGATTCTGACACTGATTTCCTGCGTGCTGCGGGAGTTCTCTCCTCAGCATTCCTGTGCACCATTTTACTTTTGTGTCCCGTCCGCTTCGCTTTTGCGCTGTAGCTCTCCGGTTCTAGCTACGCTTCCCACCACCCCCATTACGCTTTGACAAGCCCAGCTCTCACTGTGCTTCCCTTCCCTTCCCTTCCCGTATGCGCGTGCAGGGAAAAGCCCGCGCGTCTGGCACTACAGGACACGCTCTGGGGGGCAGGAGAGATGACGACGCTCCCTGACAGAGGACACAGCTGAGGGGCGGTCCGCCGGGGCCGGGGAGATGGCAGCACCTTCCCTCAGCTGCCCCATCCGAGCACAGGTGCAGGTGCGCACTGAGGAGAGACAAGCAGGCAGGAGCCGCAGAGCGAGAGAGAAAATAAAATTCACGGGTGGGTGCTACTTGCGTCTCATTTTTAGCGCAAGACATTAATTCTCAGCACATTCTTGGAGCTGCCCCTTTGGGACTCACGGAGAAGAGGGAGGTTGGCCACGCGGTGCAGCCCAGCCCTGCTTCCCCTAAATGGTTTTACTGTTCAGGTGTTGCCCTAATCTGGCCGGTACCCCCGCAAAGAGTTTGGGATTTCTGCTGCCTCTCCGGGCCAGCCACAGACCCCGACTTCATCGCAGCGAATGACCCTGCACTCGTCAGAGCGGTTGCCGAGTCACATCCCGCTGCCTTCCCTGCAGAACTGGAGACCCTTTTTCAGCCCTTGCCCCCTCTTCTCTCAGCTCGTCGCCCGTCCCTTTACCAGTGCCGGCACCGATCCTGCCTCCAGCTCGCCCTGTCCCCACCTGCGAGCGCCCAACAGGAGCTAAATGTCTCCTCAAGGATGCACGGAAGAGACGCGCAGGTAACCCAGCACAGACCCCCTGCAAACATCTTCTTTCCATTTGCTTTCCTCTCCTGACACGAAGGGATGACTTAGGAAAAGCGTACTGCTCGCATTTCACCTGCACCGCTTCTACTTTCACTCTCGCTCTCCTTGGCAGTAATTAATAGCGGTGGCTGGGGGGGCTGGGGCATTCCCCCAAAGCGGCTGCGGTTACATCCGGGCGGTTGTGGCACTCCATTAGCTCTGTAGTTTTTAAATCTAAATCTTCTGGAATTGTTAGTTCTGGTCAGGAATCACCCGTACCTGCAAATTTTCTTAATAGCTACGCTTGACCCCAGCCACTGTTTAACAGCTCACCTTTATTTCTCTTCATTTAAGAACCTAAAGCTTCGTTTACTGCTTGGGTTGGAAGCAGGAGCTGTCGCTGCCTCCGAACTTTCTAACAGCCCTGTTACAATATCAGTACTACCCGCTCCCAATTTAGCTTTCCGGGTCGATTTTCATTCTAGATTCTAAAATTTCCTTATTTTGTTTCTGATCAGGAGTCATTAATGCCTGCAGTTGATTTAATAACGGCTGCATTTAGATTGAGCTATTAATGACTCGCAACTCTATTTATGGCATAAAAAAGGGCTGCCTTTATATTTTTTTTAATTACAGATTAGGAATAATGACTGCCTGGTTTGTTCAGTAATAGCTGCGATTAAATTGAGTCACGACTCCTCCCTAAATAATATGTGTTTATTTGCACTCCTACAATTTAACCTCCCCTTCACCGGTCAGGGGCACCGACAAGTGCCCGCGCGTACCTCCGCGCCCCCTGCGCCGGCTCCCCAGGGAGCAGCCTCGTACCCTGACCAGAGTCTGCAGCGGCCCGTTGTCGGCCCAGCTCCTCGCCCTCGAGCGGCGGATCCGCTGCTGCCCAGAGGGGACGGAAATGGCGCGGGGTAAATGATAATGTGAAATGATAAACGAATAAAATGATCTCACAAGGGGGAAGAAAACCAGCAAAGCAAAAACCAAACCCCAAACAGAACACCATACCACTAAACCGCCTCACCGCCCCCTCAGCGCCCAAAACAGCATCCCGGGAGAAAAAAAGCAAAGCAGGCCACAAGGGACCTTTCTAGTACAGCTGCTGCCAAAGAGCGCCAAGCTCTGGAAGCCTTACCTCAGGCAACGCCTCCGCTTCTCTAAGCGCCAGAGCACGCCTGCCCGGGGGGCTGAGACAGCCCCAGAGCTGCGACCGCCCGAGGGAACACGGGAGCACCGGCGGCAGAGGAGCCCGGGGGCAGCGAGAGCTGCCCGAGCCCCGGCTGGGGCTCTTCGACCCCCGGGCCCCGCCCCCGCCCTTCCCACAGCGCCCCGCGAAAGGGGCGGGCCGAGCCCCCCGAGGGGTGAAGGCCCCGGGAGCCGTACGGGAGCCGCCTGGAGCTCCCGGCGCGGGAGGGGGGGGGGAGAGAAAACACCCAAACCGAGCCCCCCCCCCCGAGCGGAGCAAACACAGGCTCGGGCCGTTGCCAGGGGGCGGGGCCTGTCGCTACGGGGAGAGAGCCGGCACCGCCCCCCGGACCGTTGCCAGGGGGCGGGGCCTGTCGCTAAGGGGAGAGCCGGCACCGCCCCCCGGGCCGTTGCCAGGGGGCGGGATCTGATGCTAAGGGGACAGAGCCGGCACCGCCCCCCGGGCCGTTGCCAGAGGGCGGGGCCTGTCGCTAAGGGGAGAGAGCCGGCACCGCCCCCCGGGCCGTTGCCAGGGGGCGGGGCCTGTCGCTAAGGGGAGAGAGCCGGCCCCGCCCCCCGGGCCGTTGCCAGGGGGCGGGGCCTGTCGCTAAGGGGAGAGAGCCGGCCCCGCCCCCCGGGCCGTTGCCAGGGGGCGGGGCCTGTCGCTAAGGGGAGAGAGCCGGCCCCGCCCCCCGGGCCGTTGCCAGGGGGCGGGGCCTGTCGCTAAGGGGAGAGAGCCGGCACCGCCCCCCGGGCCGTTGCCAGGGGGCGGGGCCTGTTGCTACGGGGAGAGAGCCGGCACCGCCCCCCGGGCCGTTGCCAGGGGGCGGGGCCTGTCGCTAAGGGGAGAGAGCCGGCACCGCCCCCCGGGCCGTTGCCAGGAGGTGGGGCCTGTCGCTAAGGGGAGAGAGCCGGCACCGCCCCCCGGGCCGTTGCCAGGGGGCGGGGCCTGTCGCTAAGGGGAGAGAGCCGGCACCGCCCCCCGGGCCGTTGCCAGGGGGCGGGGCCTGTCGCTAAGGGGAGAGAGCCGGCACCGCCCCCCGGGCCGTTGCCAGGGGGCGGGGCCTGTCGCTAAGGGGAGAGAGCCGGCACCGCCCCCCGGGCCGTTGCCAGGGGGCGGGGCCTGTCGCTAAGGGGAGAGAGCCGGCACCGCCCCCCGGGCCGTTGCCAGGGGGCGGGGCCTGTCGCTAAGGGGAGAGAGCCGGCACCGCCCCCCGGGCCGTTGCCAGGGGGCGGGGCCTGTCGCTAAGGGGAGAGAGCCGGCACCGCCCCCCGGGCCGTTGCCAGGGGGCTGGGCCTGTCGCTAAGGGGACAGAGCCGGCACCGCCCCCCGGGCCGTTGCCAGGGGGCGGGGCCTGTCGCAAAGGTGGGTGGGGCCAGGTGGGTCAGCCATCAGACCGCCTGCCCGCCCATCGCCCGGGGCGGGGCCCGTTGCTAAGAGCGTGGCGAGGAGTATCAGCACCACCCTCACCGGGCTATCGCAAGGGGTCAACACCTGTCGCTAAGGGCTGTGGTACACGGCTCCAGCCCCCACGGTGCCGTCACCAGGTAGCGGGGGGGGGGGGTGTCACTAAGTGGCGTGGAGAAGTGAGCGCGGCGAAGTGTCGCTACAGCCCGTGCACGGCTGCTGGCTGCAGTACCGCGGTTTGGCCGCACGGTGGCGGCAGAGAGCAGAAAAGGGCGTCACTGCGCATGCGCGGCTGCCCGCCTGCAGTACCGCGGTTTGGCCGCACGGTGGCGGTAGAGAGCAGAAAAGGGCGCCACTGCGCATGCGCGGCCGCCCGCCTGCAGTACCGCGCCTTGGTCGCACGGTGGCGGTAGAGAGCAGAAAAGGGCGCCACTGCGCATGCGCGGCTGCCCGCCTGCAGTACCGCGGTTTGGCCGCACGGTGGCGGTAGAGAGCAGAAAAGGGCGCCACTGCGCATGCGCGGCCGCCCGCCTGCAGTACCGCGCCTTGGTCGCACGGTGGCGGTAGAGAGCAGAAAAGGGCGCCACTGCGCATGCGCGGCTGCCCGCCTGCAGTACCGCGGTTTGGTCGCACGATGGCGGTAGAGAGCAGAAAAGGGCGCCACTGCGCATGCGCGGCTGCCCGCCTGCAGTACCGCGGTTTGGCCGCACGGTGGCGGTAGAGAGCAGAAAAGGGCGCCACTGCGCATGCGCGGCCGCCCGCCTGCAGTACCAGCATCTGCTTGCACGGCAACAGCAGCGGCCAGAGGAAAACTTCACCCTCGGGAACGGGCGGCTTCCCGTCTGCCGTACCCGGTTTTGATCGACCGGTGACTGCCGCGAACGGATAAGGGGCGGGTGGAAATCTCTACCAGGGTAGCGGAGCTCCCGCCTGCAGTCCCGGGGTTCGGTCGCTCGGTGAAAGCAGCGCGCAGAAAACAGGTGGCCAGTGCGCACGCGCGGCTGCCCGCCTGCAGTACCGCGCCTTGGTCGCACGGTGGCGGCAGAGAGCTAAAATGGCGCCACTGCGCATGCGCGGCCGCCCGCCTGCAGTATCGCAGTTTGGCCGCACGGTGGCGGTAGAGAGCAGAAAAGGGCGCCACTGCGCATGCGCGGCTGCCCGCCTGCAGTACCGCGCCTTGGTCGCACGGTGGCAGCAGAGAGCAGCAAAGGCGCCACTGCGCATGCGCACTGTCCTCCCGCCTGCCCCACTCGCCCCCACCCCACGCCCGAGGGAGGAGAAGCAGCACAAACCACCTGGGGAAAAAGGTCCCCTTTCCCACCCCCACACCCCCCCCGGAGTAAGCCCCATCAGTTGCTGTAGGCCTGCGGCATCAGGGCTGGGACAGGGAGAGCAGCAAGTCAACAGGTCCTGGAGGGTTAAAGAAGAAAATCCATCAGGGGAACACAGCTGCCCTTCTGAAGGCAGGCTGCCCGGGGTGAGGGGGGCAGCTGTGCGTCGGGGCACAGGGCAGCCAGGCAGACCAGATGCCAGCGGCTGCCCTGCAAAGGAGTTGTGCGCTGCTGAGCCTTGGGCTTCGTTGGCTTGGCAGCGCCTCGCCTCGCCACTGCTCATCCTGCGTAAGCACGAGGCTTCAGCGAGCACAGAACAGGAGGCCAGGGGAAGCGGGGGGGAGGAATGTCACCGGGGAAAAAAAGTCATGCAGGGGGGCCATCTCAGGGGACAGCGTCTGGGAGGGCACAGACACACGCAGAGGGAGGGCGGGGGAGGAGGCGGACACTGCCGGACAGGGGCATGTCTGGGCAGACACGCCATGGGGAACATGCATGGGGATGACTGACACCAGGGGGGTCCCCCCAGGATAATCCACAACGGGCAACTCACCTGGGCTTACCTGCAGCAGATGATCCGCTCCAGATAACCGACCCACTCCGGAGAATCCATTCCGGATAAGCCCCAGCAATGCCCCTCAAACTGCTGCTGTTTCACCCCAAATTTTCCCCAATTTGGGGTTTTTGGGGCGGTCGTTTGGTGGTGGTGATTTCTGTTTGGATGGCTTGGCTTTTTTTGTTGTTGGGGGTTTTGGGGGTTTTACCTTATGGAAAAGCAAAAAAAGCCAAAGGAACAAAGTTGGGATTGCTTTTCCAAACGGTTCACTTCTGGGTCTCTTTGGCCCTTTCCACAACAAAGAAATCGGTGATTTTTGCTCCTGGTTTTGTGCATGAGAATGGTTAGTGGGGTTCCAACCCATCCAACCCCCCACCGCTTTTTTTCCCCCCCCCTTCCTTTCCAGCTGCACAAACCCAGCAGGAGTGGGCTTTCCCAGGAGCCCCCAATTGTTTTCTTTCCCCCAAACCTGTTTGGGTGTTTTGCCTGTTTGGGGTTTTTCACCCCCCATTGCAGACCCAGACTTGGGGGCTTTGGGGTGTTTGTCTGCCCTGGCAGCAGCTCCCAGGCTGCCTGCGCAGCCCCAGAGGGGGAAGTCCCCATCTGGGGGAATCGGCCCCAAATCGGGATGGGAGAAGGAGAACGGGAAAGGGGCAGCATTTGAAAGCGCTTTTGTGTCTTCAGTTGATTGGGGGGTGGGGGTGGGGTGTGTGTCCAATTTTTAAATCCTCTCTATAAACATCTCTGTCAACATGGTTTCTTTGCATTTTAAAACCTTATATAGCATAGACATTTGCACTTGTGTGTCTACTTACACATCCTTACAGAGTACATCTATATTTTATATATACTATCTATTTTACATTTACATACAACACCTGTTTAGACTTAGCTATTAAATTTACACTTACACCTACTTAGGCTATTTACACTTACACAGCATATCTATTTACACATACCTGTTCAGACTTCCATATTAACACGTATATAAACCACCTATTTAGGCTAGCTATCTGCTTACTTACCCTTTGACACTTCAATCTTTTTCGACTTCTCTATTTAGACATCTACTTACAGTTATACCTAGGCTTATTTCACTCTATATAACCTCTATTTAGATTACACATCTGCTTAGACTATGTAACACACACTAAGCGTAGATGCTCGCTCTAGTCAGACTTTCTTCTGCTTTGAATTCCTTCATCTATCCTTTTTCTTCATTTTAAACTCCTTTATTTTTTAATTTAGATATTTAGACAGTCGAGTTACTTTTGTGGTTTAAAACCCTGTATCTCAATGTAGAATTTTTGTATCCTGAAATCCGTTATATAATATAGGAGAGAGAAGTTCTTATTTTAAAATCCCTTTATACATCTATCAATTAATATGACATGTCAATATATATAAAATAAGAGGTTTTTGTAATAGCCCCCCTCAATTTTCAGGCATTTTGGGGCTGCAACCCCCCTTTTTGGGGGGGAACCCCTACATGACGCCCCCACTCACCTGTTCCTCTGACGCATTATCAGCTCCCCCAGTGACACCGGGGCGCCCCGCATGACATCATCACACCGCCCCCCCCCCCCCCCCCCCCCCAATTTTATTCACCCCCAAGAAGGGCACTAAACAAGGGAATCTACTCCAACCTGCAGCTCATTACTTTAATAGTGCCATTTACAAAGGTACACACACACACACACACCCCACCCCCCAGAAAAGGGGGAGCTCTGCTAAAATCTAAAAGGTGGGGCAGCCCCCCAAACAGCTGCAGCCCCCCCAGCCCCTGTCCGCAGGCTAGCGGCCGCCCCACGGCGGAGCGGGAGCGTGCCAGAGGACGGTGTCACGTCTCTCTCGGGCTCTGCTCGGACATGTTCCCGCGCTGGGACGGGCTCCCCGGGGCGACAAACAGCCCCGGCCCCTGGGGGCCCCGACTCTCCCCACCAGGCAGCCCTCGCGGCCGCACCTGCGGGGCACCCGCTGGAGACAGAGCCGGGAGCCCCCAGGCAGAGGGATGGCCCCTTACCTTCACCACGCTTAACGACCGGCAGGCAAACCCGGGCCGGGGGGCATCTCTTGAGCATCACGAGACACTGAGAAGACATCTGAAAAACAGAAATCCCAAACTATATTTCAGCACGTGAATAAAATAGCACAGAAGAAAATGGAGGAACTCAGTCAGCACAAGGGATAGGAAGGAAATTGAGCCGCAGCAAGATTCTGGGCAAACGGGTCATGTCAAAACACAACACCTCCTTTAAAAGCTAGAGGGACTGGAACACTTGAAAACGGTATTAAGACTAACCGATACCATTTTGAACAGATTCTTCGCGTAACACTGAACGCTCTGGCTGGTGCTGGAAAACGTCTCATCCCTTCCTTACGGCACAGCTGCGGGGAGATAACCCCGTGAGGCTGCGGGGCAAAGTTGTACCGGAACCGGAACCTCCGCTTACAGATCCACCGCAGCAGCTACAGCCCTCGCCCTGCCGCCGCACGTCTTGCTGCCTGGCTCCATGAAGCCTGAAGCGAAGCGTCAAACTTGAAAGAGTAACGTAAAAAATTAAGAATAAATCTCAGTAATGCACTTTGTGCTGAGAAGGCGGGCGCGTGTTTACGCACATCCAATATGAGCGTCTAGGCTCTGAAAGCTTTCCATTTTCCTTCTGCGTTCATTTAACTCACACAGCCGTTCACACCCGCCATAAGATTATCTATCTCCAAAATACACAGCAGCAACGTGACTGGGGGGTTTTGGCGTGTTATGGAGTCGGGAGGGACGTCCGCCCAGCTGCCCCGCCCGAGAGATGCTGCTGAACTGCCAGGGAAACGCGCATCCAAAGCGAGACTGAAATAAAATACTTAAGAGCGCTCCCTCAAAATACCGGCAGGAAAAAACCGCCCCCACCCCAACATTCAGTCGCCCCTCGTTAAATATTTACAACAAATACCTACCTGCTTAATTACACCTAACAAATCGTACGCTACATCTGCTCGGCAGTTACAGCTGAAACAGCGCAAGTCACGTCGTAAATCAGACGCTGTTAGCTTTTTTTAAACTTTCATTTATGACAGAAGAATCGGTGAGTTAAGAGATCCCCGATACGGTTTTAATTCTTTTGGGGAAAAAAAATACCACAACAAAACCCCACGCAAATCAAATCCCCAGTGTTGCAATACATGGGGCTACCAAGAAGGACCGGCAGATATGCTAATGCGTTTGGCTGTACCGAAGCATGCAGGGGAACCGTATTTTTATGGGATCTCGACTGTTACAACTGAGAACCCAAGCACTACCAATGCCATCAACATTTGGAGTATGTGCTGTGCTTGGATCTCCGCAAGGACCATTGATTTTTTCATCTTAGAAAAAAAAGCAGTACTTCGCAAGTCTTGTGCTGATGAGTTCTACTGACAAAGACATTGTCTCTAAGATGCACTCTGATGGCAAGTTCATAGAATGCAACCTCACTGAATAAGAAATATCTCAATTTTTCAAGATCTCTTCCTAACAAAAGTCACACTGTGGGGCTTTCAGATGGGCCAGATTATGAATCCTTTCACAACAAGAAACACACCAGCTAACCAGGATATTCTCGCAGTGGCCAGGTGCCTCTTCATCACGTGAAAAAAAAAACCAACAAAAAAAAACACCCCAAAAAACACCAGAGCCAGCAATAAGTATCACACGGGTCAACACAGCTCTCTTCCAGAGCACCCCCCTCATCAAAAGGAACATGCCCATCGGCTCACCTGCTCTGCACAGGTTCCAGCATCACACCCCGCTTCCGTCATCGCTTGTGGCACCAAATGTATCAACACACAGTAAACTACCGTTACGCTCGTGAGAAATCACCGCCCCGTGACTTCCTCATTACTACCCAGCTCGCTTCTAATGCTCATACGCCGTTCCAAAGACGGCCCACGTGTTACCTACAAAACTGAAGAGCTCGACGACGGACCACAGCATTCTCTGGTCTCAGATGCTGGCCGCTGCCCCACCTTCTCAGACCTCTCATAGGCACGCGGCAGCACCGCTCCGAGCCTGCCAGCGGCACCTGCAAAAAGCCAAGCGAAAAGGCACCTCCCGAGATGCTGCCCAATGCCACAGCCTGCCCGCACCGATCCCCGTCTCGCACCCCTTTCCCTCGACAGCCTCCCTCCCAGCCTACGCCACTTCCAGGTGCCGTGTCCAGCTCGCCCGCCGTCCGTAACACCCAAACAACACGCATTGCTTATAACTTCCCCAGCAACACAACACCTCAGAAAAGAGCTGCTACTTCAGCCCACCAATCACCACTCGCCTTGCTCGACTTGCCTCCTTTGCTCATTGCTACGCTACTTCAAACCCAAACCAAAAGACAAACGCAAGGAGCAACGGAGTCATAGAGCCATCGGTCACATCTTCCCTCTATATACACCACGCACCACCTCACCCGCTTACATCGGTCCCCTCAGTTCCCCTCCGTCGCCCTGCACGACTCGTCCCTCGGCATCTCCAAAACCAATACCAAACAAGTCGCCTGGTTGCACAGCAGTACCTTAACGGTTCCTGAAGACCGACTATAACCTGCCATCAAAACAAACATATGACTTCAAACATGAAGCCCTACGCACGTACAAGCTTGAACACCCCGCAGAGGTAATCTGCTCAGCTGAACTCTAGCCGCCTCTCCCAGACAGCTACGGTCACGGCCTCCGAGCCCACAAAATGTCACGGTGATTACGGTCCTCGCCCGCTGAGGAGGGCCACTCAATCCGAGATGACGGTACAACCTTTCCCCCAACAGCCTTGGCACAGCAACAGATGAACCCTAACCTCTCATCGCTGTGCCACCTACCCGACTCTACAGGGCCAGCAAGGCGGTCCGAGACAAACTCAAACGCCCACACCAACGCTATGAGAAACGCTACAAACTGCGCGCCTCCGAGACGAGAGAACGCTCTCGGCAAACAGAGAGACAACTGGACGGAAGAGCTCGTCCAGCAACAAGACCTGCGGAACCCTGACAGTGACGCAAGGAGGCCCTAACGCGATCCAAAAAGATTAGAAGAGCGTCAGGGCCCGTGACAAGAAGTTCCTCTCAAAACTGAGAGGGAGGAGGCACAAGAAGCCCAGCTACAAGACCTAAGACTGTAAGGATGCAGGAAAGAAATCACGCTCCCTGAAAATGGACAGCAACAGAGCAGAGCTGTTCATGCGTCTGGGAACGACGCCGCAGACAACTGCCCAGAAACTCCTCAAACACCAGAGTGACCCACACTTTAAACTGTAACGCAAAAAATGAGGCACCCGATGGGCGCCGGCCCCACAATTAGAACCTTGCCAGCCCCTAGGGATAGCGCTGTGCTCCTGAGAGCAAAGAGAACAAAGTCACCAGCCCCATGAGCCTCCTCACTGCGACCCAGCTCACCTGAAATGCTCCTCAAATAGCCTTCAGTCGCATCTTCCCTTTAATCCTGCACACGGACCCGCCGCCTTAGTGTGCTCTACTCAGCTCTGCCCTATCACCCTGCACAGCTCCATCTTCATCCTCTGCAAGAACAGCATGATAGAACAAGTCACCTGGACGCACAGCAACAGCTTAACCATTCCACAGGTCTTGCTTCCACGTAGGAATACCATCTAGAGCCCAACTACTGCATGCCATTAAAGGAAATACCTTCAATCAAATGTTAAGCCCCACGCACGTACAAGCTTGAACAGCTGAGAGATGCCCTCTGCTCAGCTAGCACTCTAGCTGCCTCTCCCAGACGGCTACGGTCATCCCCTCGGCACCCACAAAACGCCCCGGAAATTACCGTCCTCGCCCGCTGCCAACGGCCACTCGCTCCGACGAGGGTTGTACGGGCGTTGCCAAAACAGTCTACGCACATTAACGTTAACCATATACTCTTATTGCTGTTCTTTCCCCCGCTCTACCATTGCTACACCCCCAGGCGGAGGAGCAGCTCTGACACAGGCATCGACGTGCACGGACCGACACTGCTCACAAATACTACAAGCGACGTGATCGCGGCACCTCAGAAAATTCTCACCGAGACCACGGACTTCCGGCCCAGAGATGCCACCGGGCGAGAAGATCTGCAGGGCAGCGAGGAAGCAGCTATAGCATCCGCGGAGATGTCACGTACCATCATCACCTGCGAAAAAACCATATACCCACAACTAGGACGATGCACGAGCGACGAGCCGCTCTTAAAGACCTCAGAACGTTCAGGTGCAGGGAACAGGTCCCAGAAAAGGGCCCTGCGTATTCAGACTGCTCTTCAGCAGCAGTACTGAGGCCGCCTTAATCACCGCCGCAAAAAGATGACCTTCTATAAAGGTCTAATATTTAAGACACAAGACAAATCTATGCAGTAGACTTAAAATGCGAGAAAGGAAGCTCTCGGTTACCATTATGCCGATGAGCCAGGGCTTGCAAAACCCTCAATATTGCTACCTAGGTGCCTGCTCAGCACGGAGAACAGACACATCGAGACCCGAGTACAGGAAGGAACAAAGACAGACTACAAAATCCACACAACAGCACAAGCACAGGCAGGAACTCCCCTGCCTGGCAGATGCTTCTGTTTTGCAGAAAGGACAACACAACCTCTCTCGGCCCAAACGTGTCCGGTCTCTGAACGGTCCCCTCCACTGATTTGACAACCCCTGCCTGCCCCGCCTGCGCTTCCCGCAACCGACCGGCCACCTGCACAAAGACCGCATCGGCCCCTCAGCTTCGCTTCCAAATCCGGGGGCTCAAAAGCCATCCTTTAAAAAGGCCACACAGGCTACGTAGGATGGGGCTGCGGTCACATGGACACTCTTCATCTCCAAACGTGCGGTGCCATCACTCAGCGTCGCACCACTCAACGCCGGCCACTTCCGCAACGACAGCCTCCTCGGAAGCGCCGTGAACTTCCGCTCGCCCACGCTCTAATGAGGCTGGATGTCGTGGCCGCCGCCACCTACGGCGCCTAGAGAACCAGAGAGACAAGGTGACCGCTGCGCCTGGAAGCGGCCGCCCGCTCACAAACAATTCCACACCTCAAAAATAACCGCTGCTACAGTTTCCTGTTCATCGCTCACCTTGCCCGACGAGCTGGGGGCAGACATCCCGCTTTGCATGTAGTTTTGTGAGTCCCTTCGTTAACTAGTCACATAGGTGCTCGCACTGCACGACCCCTCCGTTGTCACGTGCTGACCTACCTTCTCACAATGCTCTGTTCGCCCCCTCCCTCCCGTGTCCGGCTCCCTGCCGTGCATCTCCACCAACAGCCACATTCCAGACTCATCCTTTCCCCTACCATGCCAACACGGCTCCCTCACCTCCCGATCCGTGCCTCCCGGGTCAGTGGCCGCGTCAGGCACCTGCTCACGTACTCGGTCCGTCCCCGATGGCTGGGAACTGTCACCTTCAATGCCGGGCCCACTTCTGGGGAAATACGGAGAGGCACACAGATATTAGACACTGCTTTCCAAAAGCAAGAGCTCACCACGCAAAACAAACTAACAAATCGTTTTGACTGACTTGTTTGGCAACACAGAGACCCCAAAGGCAGAAATCCCAGACGAGTGACCGCACAGCCCGCCCCGTCACAGCACACGACGCCATCTGCTCGCCTTTGCTGCCACGCCTCGCTCGACTGTCCTGCTTAACCCTAGACCTATGACTTAAAGTGCAAGAAAAAGTCAAACCACGCAACACACAAAAATTACACCGATAGGGCAAACACCAAAAGCAGTACGGGAAGCAAACGGGCGTGGCTGGTGTAGTGACACACTCTCCCTTTGTAGGTAACTCACTCCTGAGCGACTCCGTGAACAGCCGCGTGGAGAACCTCTCGGCAGACAGCACGCTCGAGCGGCCGCGCTGACACATACGGGGAAGGAGACTGGGCTACCGGAGGCTGCTTGCACACAGAACGCGACCATTAGCTAACACTTGAACACCCCTTTCCCAACCATCCCCCGGTACCAAGACTTCAAAAACCCCTCCTCTCCTCCTGAACTGTCAGGGAAGGAACCTCACTCCTTCCCGACAGCTCCCGCCCTGTATTTGCACCCCTAAAGCCCCTCTGTCAGCCGCTCCTCGGGAGCTGCCCTTCCCACCTCTGCCCCGCGCTCTGCGAGCACCTCCCACCTTCCGGCTTCCCGCAGACTCCGTGCTCTCTACAGGCCCACAAAATAACGGAAGCCCCGATGCTTATAATCTACGAGGGACCTGCCGCAAGCTGCAAAGGTTCTCGGGACAACGTGGTACTCTGCGGGCGATCGGGAAAGGCGACGAGCAGTTCCGTACCCCGACACACACTATGCGTTACGTCCCTGCTGCTTTCTGAAGGAAGGCTAGAGCTCCACATACAGACGCGTACAACACGCTCACCCTAACCCCTACCGCAGCATCTCAGCATCAGTCCTATTGAGAGATAACGTCAACAACTTGCACAACACACAGGCAAAACTGGTGGGAAAAATATACGCTTCTACCCTCGGCCAAGTCATAAAATTCCTGCAAAACCAACCAAACAAAAAACCTACCACACACAAAAACAAAACACCAAAAAAACCCCAGACAAAACCATAACACCCCCACAAAACCAAACAATCCAAAACACACTATTAGACCATCTTGCTACCCCTGAACATCCAACACAAACTTACTGACCCGAGGAAAAACAAAAGCTCGTACAAGTATACTTCCTAATATATATCTGCTGCTCAACTTTGACTGCTCTCTTACCTCAGCCAGAAACCTCCCCCTCTCTAAATGTCAAAACACACCTACCCAAAGAGCTTAGACAGCTCAAAACCTGCAACCAACTCAAGGAACAGTACCAGAGAAGCCCAGGAGCAGAATGAGCCTCCCGAAGAAAGGCTGGGGCTCATCTACGCCAGCAGAATGGCAAAGCAGAATGAAATCTTTTAAGAGCCCCTTCTCAAAAATTATCTCTGGTTATAAAGTAAATCATTTACTGTAAAACCATCAACCATTCGGAGTCACCTCAACGCTCTCTCTCGCTCAGTCCCTTAACAGAACTGAATCAGTCTCAAAGGACAAAAAACATGAAAAGAAACGTGGAAATATACAAGCGTATCGGGAACGGTACGAAGCAGCTAAATTAACACCTCAGTAGCTGGGACAAAACTAAATTGTAAAGGACAACAAAAAACCACCCCAGGAGACGCATCGATAAAAACAGAGGAAGGCTCTCTCTACTCACAGAAGCTCACGGAGAGACCTGAGCCAACGGTACACAGCTTTGGGGTAGCCGATACCGAAAAGAAACATACTCGAGACAGAAAACAGACTGCTGTGGAGCACAAAGGTGGCTTTGGCAAAGGTTCTGCCAGGACAAGAGTCACAGTTACAGGGAACGGACAGCGGCCGGCAGGGGAAACGCCGTCGGCGTGGCGGGGCCAGCGCGGGAAATGCCGCCCTCAGCTAACGCTGCGCTATCAAGCCTTAAGTGAAAACTGCAGAGTAGTTACAGGAGACGGGCATAAGACGGATGCTGAATATCACTTGATGGTCACAAAATCTCATGGGGATGGGCACCACGTAGCCTCGTGGACACCCCTTAGACCCAAACGCTTAACGAGAGACGCTTCTTGCCAAAATACAAGCTCAACGAGGAAAAGCCAACGGGGATGTGGGGGCAACTACCAAAATCTCAGTATGTGAGCAGGCGTTACTTAAGATGGTGCAGTGGTTCTGCCGGGTCCGTCCAACCTGAGCAACGGGTTCTAACGCCTGTCCAGCAGCGTCCATGATCTCTCTCACGGCCTCCCACATCATAGACACCTCCCCTGCCTGGGACCGCGTTTTCCATGTCCCACCCCTCCCCATCCCCGCAATGAAAATCAAACACAACAAATAAGTACTCCACTTCATCTTCTTGGCCTCCAAAAGAAGCTTCCTTCCACTGCTGAGCATCGACACCGACATCCTCATGCTGTTCCTCAAAAGCAGGCTGGCCCTCGGGTGCCCGTACTGCCAAAGGAAGAGAAAATGATTATGCTCTTATGATGAGCTCCATCATCCTCTCCTTCAGGAAATCAAATCCCGATCGCTACATACCAGAAGTTTGTGCAGGAGATGGCCGAGGCCAGCCCCATATATGAGGCACTCTGTGACCCTGCTCTCTCTTTTGGCCACAGCACCCGCCACCGGGGAGCCCCAAACCCCTTGTGACTCCCAAGGAAAACCAGATAAAACTAGTTCAAAACAACTGGCAGGTGAGAGGTGACCGACAAACACGTATAGCCCACCTCAAACCAGCCAGAGAGCTGACTACCTCCCCCACTAAACTCTCATCTTCGACAAATACACCAAACAGAACAATGTTTACGCTGAACAGAACAAAACCCTTACCCTCTGACACTCTGAAAAGGATTTGTGCACCCACAAAATATATATATATTCATGCTATCGACCGACGGACCACACTTCCTCAGGGTCAGCCCTGCAAAGACAGGAGGACGCCCGATGCTCTCTCCATAAATATAAAATAAAAAACTGAGCCAGAGCCAGGCAGAGAGAGGCGGAGAAAGAACAAGTAGCCACAGGCTACAGGACAGAGAGAGGGAGGACCAAAAAGACGGGGAGGCAGGGAGCCACTCAGAGCGAGATGGAGAAAGAAGGGGCGGGGGGACGCAAAAAAAAAAACCTAAAAATAATTTTGCAGCAGGTAAGGAAAGAGAGGGGGCCAGGGGGGAGAGACAGGGAGGGCCCAGGACGCACAAGAGAGGCAACGGGGCCCCAGTGGCCCAGGACTCACCGCGACTCTCGCTCTCAGCGCTGCTGGCACAATTTAGCCGTTCAGATGCTTCTTTCCCCTCCTCTCCGCCCTGCCTCTTCTGCAGCTCCAGACTCTAGGCCGTTCTCCACCTAAAGAGGATACACGGGTGTCTTACCGCTCTTACGAGATGAGGCTTCCTAGGCACGTAGCCTAGCTCGCTCGTGCACTACACGCCCGTACCCAACTCCCGGTTACGCGTACAGACCCTGCGGTGCACGTTGGTGGCCTGGCCCGCTGCGGGCTACGAAGGGGGATCCTCCCTCCCTCACCTGCAGGGACAGGCTCTCTCTTGCCTGCGGCAGGAAGGCAGCTGGCAGCCAGAGCGCCTTCAGTTTCTTCTGCTTTACCTTTCGTTGGCGTCTCCAGCTTCAGCCGAGGCAGCTCCTGTCCACAGCCGGGAAGGGCTCTGTGTGTCCCTTTTCGCCCCCGCGCTGCGAGGATGGCAACGCCGGGCAGAGAGAAGCCACGCAAGCCTGAGACGGCCGCAGTCAACGGCATCCCCGGGGGAAGGACAGACAACCACGTCCTCAGCACGGTCTCTGGGAGAGGGAAAGAAGAAACAGCGACCGTCATTACCGTCGATCGACCCTGGCCAAAGCCCCTCCTTGCGCAGGGGCTTCTGGACACACCGCCCCTTCCCCGCGCTACTGCTAAGGGCCCCTGCGCCGAGGGGGAATCCAGTGCGCTCGAGGGCCGGCTCGCTGCCTTCACGACAGGGCCTGGGGGCGGCCAAGGGCTACGCAGCACGCTTACGGGGAGGTGCCGGGGCTGGGGGCAGGCGCACGGGGCAAGGGGGGGGCCAGGGGAGGCTGAGCGGGAGCTCCGGTGAGCCGGGGAGGCGGCGGCCATCATCTGCGCCCTGGGCAGGGGGAAAAGGTCCTCCTCCTTTCCCTCTTCCCTTCTGTCAGCTCCCGGGGAACTCACCGCTTCTCGGGGAGCGGCCGCACCTGGAAGCCCCCAGAAATCAACACGATTCCAACCCCCAAAATACACCGCGCCTACCGTACGCGGCACGGCCGCCCGGCACCCGAGCGCCGGAACACCGCGCCTCCCGCCGCGCCCCGGCGAGCCACGTGACAGGGCCGGCAGCCACTGCGCCAGGACTACAGCTCCCGGCACGCTCTGCGCCACAACACGGCCTGCTCTTTAATACTAGATTGGTGTTGAATAGATATTTCCGATTTTACCGTGTTTTTTGGTAACAGTTTTGGCACCCCAGATGGGAACCTGCTTTTGAATCTCGACGGATCCGCAGGACCGTGGGACCTGCAGCCAGCCCCAAGGAATTCTTGGGGAGAGCTTCCGATCCCCAGGCCAGAGAATTCTGAGAAAGATCCCCTGGACTGAAGTAAACAAGGCATTCGTTTACGAAGAAACTTAGGTAGAATAATATGTGGCGTTAGCTTCCCACATAGGATAGGATAGTGGGTTTGAGTCCCACAGGCCTGCCCGTAAGGCGCGGCAAAAGCCACGCAGGGTTGGGGCCAAGAGGTACCTCGGTTGGTAAGTCTCTGCTAGGCGAAAGCCTGTGGAGCGGGACCCGAGGGTAGGGGGGTCTTCAACAGGGGGTTGAAGTCTCCAGGGATATCTAGCAGGGGGCTACAGATCCCAGTGAGACCTCTAACGGGGGTTGGAGTCCCTCTGACTACTATTTGTGATAGTGCACTATCACAACTGCTAGTCGACTGGGAGATGGGAGCATTTCTGAGTAAGAAACCTATCCCACAGAGAACACCTTTGGGATGTACTTTGAAGCACTGGAAAGACATCGGGGGTGATGACCCACTAACTCGGAAACCATTAATTGAATATTGCAATCATTGGTGCCCAACGTATCAATTGGAAGGTGGGCACGAATGGCCAGAACAGGAGACATTGCAATATCATACCATCTTGCAATTAATGTTGTTTTGTAAAAAGGGAAGGCAAATGGGAAGAAGTGGCATATGTTGATTTGTTCTTTACACTGTGGAATCATCCAGAGTGGCAGAAACAGCGTGAGATATGTCCACAGGATTCTACGGCAATGTTTCTGAAAAGAGGAAAATGTGGTGAGAACTTGAAGTGTTGCTCTACTTGTGATACTGGATACTTCACTTGATGGAACTGACAAGAAAATAGTATTGAATACAGCCAGAAGGCAGGTGCAGGGAGCACATGCTAACAGGAATTTACAGAGAACAACGAATAAGAATTTTCCATCTACAAATCCCGAGTGGGACCCTAATCAGCCAGGACCCAGGGGAATGTTGACTAGATGTCAGAGACAGATTTTATTTGGAGTAAGACATGCAATGCCAAAAGCCATAAATTTTGACCCATTTATTAAGTGAGACAAGAATTAAAGGAGTCCCCCCCTTCAGCCTTTATGGAAAGGCTGAAGGTGACCACCAGAAAATATACTCATTTGAACCCAGAAAAAAACAGAAAAAGCAATTCAGTTGGTCTCTATATTCATAAGACAATCAGCCCCAGATTGGGGGGGGTGGGGGGGGGGGAGTAAAAAAACCTTCAGAAACTAGAAGAACCTGAATCCAGAGATCTGGGTAAAATGCTTGAAGTAGCTTGGCATGAAGGAGACCAGAGGAATCAACCCTAGCTGAACACCTGGTTACACTGAAGCTAGGGAATGAAGAAATAGAATTTTTGGTAGATACGGGAGCCACTTCTTTGGTATTGAATACACGTAAAGAGAAAGTTGATCATAAACCGGTAGGTGTTGTTAGTGCGACAGGGCAAAGAAAAATTAGCCTTTCTTAGAGCCATTAAAGTTTAAATTGGAGAAGCAATGGGCAACTCACCAGTTTCTGTATATGCCTGAATGTCCACTGCCTCTGTTATGATGAGATCTATTAAGTAAATTAGATGCTCAAGTAACTTTTAAAGATGGAGAGATTAAATTACTAATACCAGAACAGAATCAAAAGCCACAGAGGCGAGAGCGTTTATGTTACAGGATTCCTCCAGGGAGGAACAGGTTCCCGAAGAAGTGGAAAACGTAGTAATTCCTTTGGTTTGAGCGAGCGGAGCTCCGGAGCGACCTAAGCGGGCAGAGCCGGTAAAAGTAACCTTAAAGCCTGGAGCCAAGCCGGTAAGGCAAAAACAATACCGTATTAAGCGAGAGGCTCGAAAAGGATTAGAGAAGTTAATTATAAATTTGTTTCAGAATATGAGCTCTTAATAGAATGTGAATCAGAATATAGTACTCCTGTGCCGCCAGTAAAGAAATCTAGAGGCAAAGAGTATTAGCTGGTTCACGATTTAAGGGCTATATCTCAGGTGGTCCAAGATCTACATCCGGTAGTAGCTAATCCATACACTTTACTGACCTCTTTTAAAGGAGGAGCATAAATGGTTTACTGTACTAGATTTGAAGGATGCCTTCTTTTGCATACCTCCAGGCATAAAAAGTCAAAGCCTATTTGCTTTGGAATGGGAAAGCCCCACCACAGAATGAAAGACACAGCTAACATGGACCGTACTTCCACAAGGATTTAAAATTAGTCCTACGATATTTGGGACTCAGCTGGCAAGAAAAAAAATTAGAAATATAGAAATGTCTAGAAAAAACAGAACCCAGGGAGAGGCATACTGTTACAGAATGCAGACGACATTCTGATAGTGGCAGAAAGTAAAGAATAATGTTTTGAAATTTTTAAATTTTCTGGGCCAAGGAAGATGCAGAGTTTCCAGAAACAAAACCCAAATAGGAGAAGCAACAGCCATTTATTTAGGATTCGAAATATCTCAGAGACAAAGACAATTAGAAAGTGAAACGAAAGAAACTATTTGTCAAATTCCCGAACCTTGCGGCCCGAAGGAACTGAGAGCTTTTCTGAAAATAGTGAAATAGCGTCAGCTCTGGATTCTGAACTACAGACTGTATGTAAAACCATTATACGAGGCACTGAAAGAATCAAAGGATAAATATTTAACCTGGACGCCCGGATGCCAAACGGCATTCAAAGAACTGAAAAGAGCCTCAGTGATGGCCCCTGCATTAGGCCTACCCGATTTCGCTAAACCTTTTGAGTTGTTTGTCCACGAAAGACAACATTTAGCCCTTGGAGTGCTGACACAGCGACTGGGAACCTGGAAGAGACCCGTGGGCTACTTCTCCAAACAACTCGACCACGTGAGTAAAAGATGGCCTGGATGTTTACGGGCAGTGGCAACAGCAGCGCTGCCGATCCAGGAAGCCCCAAAGTTAACAATGGGACAAAAGATGACAGTATGTGTCCCGCACATAGCGGTGACTGTTTTAGAACAAAAGGGGGGTCGTTGGCTATCCCTTAGCAGAATGTTGAAATATCAAGTTGTTCTGTTAGAACAAGACCATGTGGAATCGAAGACTACTGCTATACTGAATCCTGCTATGTTTTTAACAACAGAAAACCTTACGGACAGTTTCGAACACGATCGCTTGCTAACTATTGAACAAGTCTATTCCAGCAGACCAGGCCTGAGACACAAACCTCTGGGAAAATCCTGATCTGGAGTTGTTTACAGATGGAAGCAGCTCTGGGCGAGAAGAGAATGGCCGGATATGCTGTCGTTATCACCGCCGAGGGAATGGAGTCAGGGGCGCTGCCTGCGAACACCTCAGCACAGAAAGCAGTATTGGTAGCGTTGAAGCGAGCTCTGCGAATGGCAGAAGGACGAAGGATAAATATCTAGACTGATTCCAAACATGCATTTGGTGTGATCCACGATCATGGAGCTACTGGGAAGGAAAAAGGACTGCCATCAGCCCAAGAATCATTGATACAGCATAAAGAAGACATTCTCCAACTTCCGGAAGACGTGCAGAAACCAAAAGAAGTGGCGGTAAAGCGTTGCAAAGCTCATCGATTCGGCCAGACGGCTGTAAACATAAGCAAACGATTGACAGATAAAGCTGCAAAGAGGACTGCAGAGCAAGGTATCCTTGCACTAGTACCAGTAAAACAGATCGGAATTCCAAAGTTGAAACCGAGATTATTATAATAAATTGGATGAGCAATTAGCAGAACAATTGGAAGCATCACAAAACACAGAGATGGTAGGTAACACCAGAAAAACAAGTAATAATAATAACAACCCCACAAGTTATGACAGAACTTGCAAAAGAAAAGCATGAGCAAACACATTAGGGTGTAGATGCTACGGTTTTGAGTTTAAAAGCATCTGTAGCGTGTGTAGGCATGACAAGAACAGTTAAACCCATGGTAGCTAAGTGTCCAATCTGTCCTAGAAATAATCCCCTGAACCAAAGGAAACCACCTTTAGGAGTAACAAAACAAAAAATTCTCCCGGAAATTATTAGCAAATTAAGTTTTCTGAGTTACCCAGACAAAATAGATATAGCAGTATTTGTTAGTGCTGATGGACAAGTTTTCTAGTTGGCCAGAAGCTTTCTCGTGCTGCACCAACAAAGCTAGAGTAGTAGTTAAGATGTTGCTGAAAGAAATAATACCAAGATTTAGAGTGCCAACAGGAATGTCCTCTGAGAGAGGACCACATTTTTTTGCAGAGGTAGTTCAACAAATTAATAAAATTTTGGGTATAAAATGGAACCTGCATATGCCCTAGAGACCACAATCAAGTGAAAATTTTGAGAAGATGAACCAAACACTGAACTGACATAGTGGAATATTATTGATCTAAGATGGAAGTATTGAGAAAATGATTATTTCAAAACTTCCAAAGGGGGGAAATGTAACCAAAGCGATGAAATCAACCAACCAGAGACGGTGTTCCATTACGGCAACACGGAGCGTACGAATCAGCGCATCTGTCGATCTGCATTTTAGTCCCTAGGCGATCGTTAATGTCAGCAGAACAACAGACAACGTGCTTCTGTCAGAAACGGATGACAAAACGCGGTTTCGTGTAGCGGACTGAGAAAACTAGCCAAGACTGCCAAGATTAAGAGCCAAGAAGGTAAAAGGCAATTCTGGCAGGGGGAGATCGCGACCACCGACTCACGGACCACCACCGAGCCTGCGCAGCGATTTACATACGGAACGAGCAAGTTTGTACCGATCAGTAGACAGGACGATAATGAATATGTATGAATACGTAAAATTTTGATCTACAAATTCTACGGGAAAGGTGTGTGAGGTACGCACGCCAGGAGGAGCGATCCCCCGTGCATCTGGCGCCGTGAATAAAGAACGCCTGCTCTTTAATACTAGATTGGTGTTGAATAGATATTTCCGATTTTACCGTGTTTTTTGGTAACAGTTTTGGCACCCCAGATGGGAACCTGCTTTTGAATCTCGACGGATCCGCAGGACCGTGGGACCTGCAGCCAGCCCCAAGGAATTCTTGGGGAGAGCTTCCGATCCCCAGGCCAGAGAATTCTGAGAAAGATCCCCTGGACTGAAGTAAACAAGGCATTCGTTTACGAAGAAACTTAGGTAGAATAATATGTGGCGTTAGCTTCCCACATAGGATAGGATAGTGGGTTTGAGTCCCACAGGCCTGCCCGTAAGGCGCGGCAAAAGCCACGCAGGGTTGGGGCCAAGAGGTACCTCGGTTGGTAAGTCTCTGCTAGGCGAAAGCCTGTGGAGCGGGACCCGAGGGTAGGGGGGTCTTCAACAGGGGGTTGAAGTCTCCAGGGATATCTAGCAGGGGGCTACAGATCCCAGTGAGACCTCTAACGGGGGTTGGAGTCCCTCTGACTACTATTTGTGATAGTGCACTATCACAACTGCTAGTCGACTGGGAGATGGGAGCATTTCTGAGTAAGAAACCTATCCCACAGAGAACACCTTTGGGATGTACTTTGAAGCACTGGAAAGACATCGGGGGTGATGACCCACTAACTCGGAAACCATTAATTGAATATTGCAATCATTGGTGCCCAACGTATCAATTGGAAGGTGGGCACGAATGGCCAGAACAGGAGACATTGCAATATCATACCATCTTGCAATTAATGTTGTTTTGTAAAAAGGGAAGGCAAATGGGAAGAAGTGGCATATGTTGATTTGTTCTTTACACTGTGGAATCATCCAGAGTGGCAGAAACAGCGTGAGATATGTCCACAGGATTCTACGGCAATGTTTCTGAAAAGAGGAAAATGTGGTGAGAACTTGAAGTGTTGCTCTACTTGTGATACTGGATACTTCACTTGATGGAACTGACAAGAAAATAGTATTGAATACAGCCAGAAGGCAGGTGCAGGGAGCACATGCTAACAGGAATTTACAGAGAACAACGAATAAGAATTTTCCATCTACAAATCCCGAGTGGGACCCTAATCAGCCAGGACCCAGGGGAATGTTGACTAGATGTCAGAGACAGATTTTATTTGGAGTAAGACATGCAATGCCAAAAGCCATAAATTTTGACCCATTTATTAAGTGAGACAAGAATTAAAGGAGTCCCCCCCTTCAGCCTTTATGGAAAGGCTGAAGGTGACCACCAGAAAATATACTCATTTGAACCCAGAAAAAAACAGAAAAAGCAATTCAGTTGGTCTCTATATTCATAAGACAATCAGCCCCAGATTGGGGGGGGTGGGGTGGGGGGAGTAAAAAAACCTTCAGAAACTAGAAGAACCTGAATCCAGAGATCTGGGTAAAATGCTTGAAGTAGCTTGGCATGAAGGAGACCAGAGGAATCAACCCTAGCTGAACACCTGGTTACACTGAAGCTAGGGAATGAAGAAATAGAATTTTTGGTAGATACGGGAGCCACTTCTTTGGTATTGAATACACGTAAAGAGAAAGTTGATCATAAACCAGTAGGTGTTGTTAGTGCGACAGGGCAAAGAAAAATTAGCCTTTCTTAGAGCCATTAAAGTTTAAATTGGAGAAGCAATGGGCAACTCACCAGTTTCTGTATATGCCTGAATGTCCACTGCCTCTGTTATGATGAGATCTATTAAGTAAATTAGATGCTCAAGTAACTTTTAAAGATGGAGAGATTAAATTACTAATACCAGAACAGAATCAAAAGCCACAGAGGCGAGAGCGTTTATGTTACAGGATTCCTCCAGGGAGGAACAGGTTCCCGAAGAAGTGGAAAACGTAGTAATTCCTTTGGTTTGAGCGAGCGGAGCTCCGGAGCGACCTAAGCGGGCAGAGCCGGTAAAAGTAACCTTAAAGCCTGGAGCCAAGCCGGTAAGACAAAAACAATACCGTATTAAGCGAGAGGCTCGAAAAGGATTAGAGAAGTTAATTATAAATTTTTTTCAGAATATGAGCTCTTAATAGAATGTGAATCAGAATATAGTACTCCTGTGCCGCCAGTAAAGAAATCTAGAGGCAAAGAGTATTAGCTGGTTCACGATTTAAGGGCTATATCTCAGGTGGTCCAAGATCTACATCCGGTAGTAGCTAATCCATACACTTTACTGACCTCTTTTAAAGGAGGAGCATAAATGGTTTACTGTACTAGATTTGAAGGATGCCTTCTTTTGCATACCTCCAGGCATAAAAAGTCAAAGCCTATTTGCTTTGGAATGGGAAAGCCCCACCACAGAATGAAAGACACAGCTAACATGGACCGTACTTCCACAAGGATTTAAAATTAGTCCTACGATATTTGGGACTCAGCTGGCAAGAAAAAAAATTAGAAATATAGAAATGTCTAGAAAAAACAGAACCCAGGGAGAGGCATATTGTTACAGAATGCAGACGACATTCTGATAGTGGCAGAAAGTAAAGAATAATGTTTTGAAATTTTTAAATTTTCTGGGCCAAGGAAGATGCGGAGTTTCCAGAAACAAAACCCAAATAGGAGAAGCAACAGCCATTTATTTAGGATTCGAAATATCTCAAAGACAAAGACAATTAGAAAGTGAAAAGAAAGAAACTATTTGTCAAATTCCCGAACCTTGCGGCCCGAAGGAACTGAGAGCTTTTCTGAAAATAGTGAAATAGCGTCAGCTCTGGATTCTGAACTACAGACTGTATGTAAAACCATTATACGAGGCACTGAAAGAATCAAAGGATAAATATTTAACCTGGACGCCCGGATGCCAAACGGCATTCAAAGAACTGAAAAGAGCCTCAGTGATGGCCCCTGCATTAGGCCTACCCGATTTCGCTAAACCTTTTGAGCTGTTTGTCCACGAAAGACAACATTTAGCCCTTGGAGTGCTGACACAGCGACTGGGAACCTGGAAGAGACCCGTGGGCTACTTCTCCAAACAACTCGACCACGTGAGTAAAAGATGGCCTGGATGTTTACGGGCAGTGGCAACAGCAGCGCTGCCGATCCAGGAAGCCCCAAAGTTAACAATGGGACAAAAGATGACAGTATGTGTCCCGCACATAGCGGTGACTGTTTTAGAACAAAAGGGGGGTCGTTGGCTATCCCTTAGCAGAATGTTGAAATATCAAGTTGTTCTGTTAGAACAAGACCATGTGGAATCGAAGACTACTGCTATACTGAATCCTGCTATGTTTTTAACAACAGAAAACCTTACGGACAGTTTCGAACACGATCGCTTGCTAACTATTGAACAAGTCTATTCCAGCAGACCAGGCCTGAGACACAAACCTCTGGGAAAATCCTGATCTGGAGTTGTTTACAGATGGAAGCAGCTCTGGGCGAGAAGAGAATGGCCGGATATGCTGTCGTTATCACCGCCGAGGGAATGGAGTCAGGGGCGCTGCCTGCGAACACCTCAGCACAGAAAGCAGTATTGGTAGCGTTGAAGCGAGCTCTGCGAATGGCAGAAGGACGAAGGATAAATATCTAGACTGATTCCAAACATGCATTTGGTGTGATCCACGATCATGGAGCTACTGGGAAGGAAAAAGGACTGCCATCAGCCCAAGAATCATTGATACAGCATAAAGAAGACATTCTCCAACTTCCGGAAGACGTGCAGAAACCAAAAGAAGTGGCGGTAAAGCGTTGCAAAGCTCATCGATTCGGCCAGACGGCTGTAAACATAAGCAAACGATTGACAGATAAAGCTGCAAAGAGGACTGCAGAGCAAGGTATCCTTGCACTAGTACCAGTAAAACAGATCGGAATTCCAAAGTTGAAACCGAGATTATTATAATAAATTGGATGAGCAATTAGCAGAACAATTGGAAGCATCACAAAACACAGAGATGGTAGGTAACACCAGAAAAACAAGTAATAATAATAACAACCCCACAAGTTATGACAGAACTTGCAAAAGAAAAGCATGAGCAAACACATTAGGGTGTAGATGCTACGGTTTTGAGTTTAAAAGCATCTGTAGCGTGTGTAGGCATGACAAGAACAGTTAAACCCATGGTAGCTAAGTGTCCAATCTGTCCTAGAAATAATCCCCTGAACCAAAGGAAACCACCTTTAGGAGTAACAAAACAAAAAATTCTCCCGGAAATTATTAGCAAATTAAGTTTTCTGAGTTACCCAGACAAAATAGATATAGCAGTATTTGTTAGTGCTGATGGACAAGTTTTCTAGTTGGCCAGAAGCTTTCTCGTGCTGCACCAACAAAGCTAGAGTAGTAGTTAAGATGTTGCTGAAAGAAATAATACCAAGATTTAGAGTGCCAACAGGAATGTCCTCTGAGAGAGGACCACATTTTTTTGCAGAGGTAGTTCAACAAATTAATAAAATTTTGGGTATAAAATGGAACCTGCATATGCCCTAGAGACCACAATCAAGTGAAAATTTTGAGAAGATGAACCAAACACTGAACTGACATAGTGGAATATTATTGATCTAAGATGGAAGTATTGAGAAAATGATTATTTCAAAACTTCCAAAGGGGGGAAATGTAACCAAAGCGATGAAATCAACCAACCAGAGACGGTGTTCCATTACGGGAACACGGAGCGTACGAATCAGCGCATCTGTCGATCTGCATTTTAGTCCCTAGGCGATCGTTAATGTCAGCAGAACAACAGACAACGTGCTTCTGTCAGAAAAGGATGACAAAACGCGGTTTCGTGTAGCGCACTGAGAAAACTAGCCAAGACTGCCAAGATTAAGAGCCAAGAAGGTAAAAGGCAATTCTGGCAGGGGGAGATCGCGACCACCGACTCACGGACCACCACCGAGCCTGCGCAGCGATTTACATACGGAACGAGCAAGTTTGTACCGATCAGTAGACAGGACGATAATGAATATGTATGAATACGTAAAATTTTGATCTACAAATTCTACGGGAAAGGTGTGTGAGGTACGCACGCCAGGAGAAGCGATCCCCCGTGCATCTGGCGCCGTGAATAAAGAACGCCTGCTCTTTAATACTAAATCGGCGTTGAGGAGTTGTTTCCGATTTTACCGCGTTTTTCGGTAACACACGGAGTCAGACCAAGAGGGCCAGAGAAAGACAAAATACCGACAGGCTACAGAACAGAGCAGGAGGAATAAAAAAATAAAAACGGAGCCAGAGCCAGGCAGAGAGAGGCGGAGAAAGAAAAAGTAGCCACAGGCTACAGGACAGAGAGAGGGAGGCCTGAAAAGACGGGGAGGCAGGGAGCCACTCAGAGCGAGATGGAGAAAGAAGGGGCGGGGGGGGGCGCCAAAAAAAAAAAAAAAAAAATTTTGCAGCAGGTAAGGAAAGAGAGGGGGCCAGGGGGGAGAGACAGGGAGGGCCCAGGATGCACAAGAGAGGCAACGGGGCCCCAGTGGCCCAGGACTCACCGCGACTCTCGCTCTCAGCGCTGCTGGCACAATTTAGCCGTTCAGATGCTTCTTTCCCCTCCTCTCCGCCCTGCCTCTTCTGCAGCTCCAGACTCTAGGCCGTCCTCCACCTAAAGAGGATACACGGGTGTCTTACCGCTCTTACGAGATGAGGCTTCCTAGGCACGTAGCATAGCCTAGCTCGCTCGTGCCGGAGCTGGGGGCAGGAGCACGGGGCAAGGGGGGCCAGGGGAGGCTGAGGGGGAGCTCTGGTGAGCTGGGGAGTCGGCTATCTTCTGCACCCTGGGCAGGGGGAAAAGGTCATCCTCCTCCTCCTCCTTTCCCTCTTCCCTTCTATCAGCTCCTGGGTAACTCCTGGGGCTGCCCTCACCCGCTCGCCTTTAGCATACCAGAAGCCTGCCTCGGCAGGTCGTTTGAAGCTTCCCATCCCACCAGCCCCAGTAGTGCAGGCACACAAGGAGACACCCCGGCACCCACCAAAGGGGCTCGCTCACCTCGCCGGCAGCCCTAGGCCTCACCCGACACAGGGAATCGTGTCCGACACACCACCACGCTGCAGCAGGAGCGGAGGAGGCCTTTCCTTACCAGGAAGCAGCAACGAGCACGGCGGCATCACCTCGCAGGCACCGCAGCATCGCAGGGCTGTCACCTGCGGAGAGAGCAATGGGGATCACAGGGACGCCACCGCGCGTGCGCGGCTCCCGGGCTCAGTACCCAACTCTGGTCGCTGGGCAGCAGCATTATCTGAATTACTCTTCTCGATTAATACCATCCAGAAACCGTAACTTGGCTGCATCCACAGAGCTTCTATTCCTCTGCACCTTTCCCCCTCGCAGCCCCAGCAGCACTGTTCATTGCCTCTGCACCAAACAGCAAAGCGTCTCGAGCATTTCAGTCCTTTCCTCTCGACTGCTTACAAAAATCTGGTGCTTGCTACTGTCCATGCCACTGCCCCCCCCCCGCCCATGCCCGAGGGAGGAGAAGCAGCACAGCAAACCTGGGGAACAAGGTTGGGTCCCCCACCCCCGCAGAATAAGCCCCAGGAACTGCTTGTAGGCATGTGGCATCAGGGTTGTGATAGGGTTTTGTTTTGGTTTTCTTTTTTTTCCCCTGCCTTCTTTACATAATGTATTAATTGGGGTTGCTTTTCCAAACTACTGAGTTCTGTGGGGACTTTTTGTGCTTTTACCCTACAAAAAATGGTCATTTTCACTTTCGGTTTTGTGCATGAGAATGGTTGGTGGGTGCTTTTAGGTGGTTGTTCCTTCCCCACCACCACCCTTTCTTTCCCTTTCCAGCTGCACAAATCCAGCTGGAGTTGGCTTTCCCAGAAGCCCCAAGTTGTTTTCTTTCCACCAGAATTCTTTCTGTTTTTTTCACCCCCCATTGCAGACCCAGAGTCAGGGGGTTTGAGGTATTTTTGTGCCCAGGCAGCAGCTCCCAGGCTGCATAAGCAGCCCCACAGGGGGAAGTCCCCGTTTGAGGGAATCGGCCCCAAATTGGGATGGGAAAGTGAAGACAAGGGAAAAAAAAACCTGAATAACCTGAAAAAGAACACCTACTCCAGCCCACCAAGCACCGGTCACCTTGCCTGACTCACCTCCAGGGCCCAGATCACGCTCGGCTCATCGCTTAGCGCCCTCGGATCACAAAAAAAAAAGAGTAAAACCCATAATGGAGCCCTATAGCCATCAGTCACATCTTCCCTCCAGTACTACACAGACTCACCTTCTTCCAGCGCTCCCCTGGGCTCTCCTCCGTTGCCCTGCACGACTCATCCACCTGCACCTGGAAAAACAGTGTTACTGAACAAGTCACCTGGAGGCACAGCAACAGCTTAACCATTCCACAGCTCTTGCGCCCCCGTAGGAATACCATCTAGAGCCCAACTACAGCCTGCCGTTAAAGGAAATGCGTTAAATCAAACGTTAAGCCCTCGCACGTACAAGCCGGAACAGCAAACACACAGCACGCTCGCGCACCCAGGGCGCAGCCCGACGGAGGTCCACGGGCACCTCGCCGGTCTGATGCGGAGCCGCCCAGCATCCCTGAGAGCACAGCTGCAGGCGCAACAGCAGTTTCACCTACACCCATCTCAGCGCGCAGCGCTTCTGAAGCTTTAAGCTGAAAGCCCTACCTTGACCCTTGGCCACACTAGAAGCGAGCCGTGGCTAGGACTCCACAGAAACACAGCAACACAAATTGCACACCCACAGCGGCGACAGCCTTGCAACTATTTAGACCAGGAACAACAGA
Organism: Phalacrocorax carbo; assembly: GCF_963921805.1. Taxonomy (NCBI): domain Eukaryota; kingdom Metazoa; phylum Chordata; class Aves; order Suliformes; family Phalacrocoracidae; genus Phalacrocorax; species Phalacrocorax carbo. The sequence goes on along the minus strand of NW_026990418.1, from coordinate 910,709 downwards.
GAAAAGTAAAACAGCTTCATCACCCGCACAGGAAAAGCAGCAGACGGAGACAAAGGGTCAGCATTCACAGCCCTTACAGAACACAGGCGTTCTCTCTCCTTCCACTCCTAAACCCATCCCCACTTAGGTCTAAATATCGCAGCCCTGCTGGGGCAATATCGAGAGCGGGGAACAAGAGCCCTGCCGCCCGCCGTTTGTGCGGCAGGACACAAAAACAGAGGGACATGTTTTGCCACACACAACCCTGAATCTCCTGAAAATTTATGTTTACCAAAAATAGCCATTTGGAACATATTCCCAAAAACATTCGGCAATGAAACGCTTACGTGTTTGACACCCGCACATTTTTGGGGAACTTGCTATTTGCTTCCTGGTTTTGCTGGTCTTCCCTCAGAAGTTCTACCTGCAGCCAAGTTATTCCCACCCGCCCGACCGGTTCAAGCGTTCACCTTCCTGGTATTATCAGCACATTGACACAGGCGAGGAACTTAACTGCTCTTCTAAAACTATCCAAATGACAATCACAGCCCTGAAAGAGGAGTGGAAGAGAAGAAAAGGAGAGATCAGGCAGCAAAAATGCCCTGCAGGCTGCTGCCAGCCAACACTGCACTCTTTTGTTAAAGCCACCCCACCCCCCCAAACGCAAAAATAAACCCCATGACTTTGTGGAGTGCGGTTTTTTCTTCTTTTCAGCAGTCCTTCTGGAGCTCATCCCTGTCTCAGCATCTTGTCTTGTCAGAGCATGAAGATGCAGATGATCTGTATCCCGATGACATCTGCATGGGATGAATACATTTTCAGAAAACGCCCGACTGAGCCATTTGCCACAGTCACGAGACTCACGACATGACACACGAGGTGGGCCCAGAGTTTTAAGGCAAAAATACCTCCCCCGCCCCCCACCCGAGATCTTTCAGGCTCCAGACCTGCCATCTCCCCGCACCAAACCTCCCCGGCCAAAGGGTTTCAGGTGGCCCAAAACACAGTACACAGAAAATAAACGGGGAAAGCCCTACATTGTGCAAAAGCGAACGATGCCCGACCAGGGCTTCTCTGCGGGGCCCGGGCCCGGCACGGAGCCCCCCCCTCCCCCGCCCGGCCCCGGGCCCGGCACGGAGGAGCCAGCCCCCCCCTCCCCCGCCCGGCCCCGGGCCCGGCACGGAGGAGCCAGCCCCCCCCTCCCCCGCCCGGCCCCGGGCCCGGCACGGAGGAGCCAGCCCCCCCCTCCCCCGCCCGGCCCCGGGCCCGGCACGGAGGAGCCAGCCCCCCCCTCCCCCGCCCGGCCCCGGGCCCGGCACGGAGGAGCCAGCCCCCCCCTCCCCCGCCCGGCCCCGGGCCCGGCACGGAGGAGCCAGCCCCCCCCTCCCCCGCCCGGCCCCGGGCCCGGCACGGAGGAGCCAGCCCCCCCCTCCCCCGCCCGGCCCCGGGCCCGGCACGGAGGAGCCAGCCCCCCCCTCCCCCGCCCGGCCCCGGGCCCGGCACGGAGGTGCCAGCCCCCCCCTCCCCCGCCCGGCCCCGGGGCCGGCACGGAGGAGCCAGCCCCCCCCTCCCCCGCCCGGCCCCGGGCCCGGCACGGAGGAGCCAACCCCCCCCTCCCCCGCCCGGCCCCGGGCCCGGCACGGAGGAGCCAGCCCCCCCCTCCCCCGCCCGGCCCCGGGCCCGGCACGGAGGAGCCAGCTCCCCCTCCCCCGCCCGGCCCCGGGCCCGGCACGGAGGAGCCAGCCCCCCCCTCACCCGCCCGGCCCCGGGCCCGGCACGGAGGAGCCAGCCCCCCCCCTCACCCGCCCGGCCCCGGGCCCGGCGCGACGGAGGCGTCCCCCGCCCCGCCCGGCCCCGGGCCCGGCGCGACGGAGGCGTCCCCCGCCCGGCACCGAGCCCGGCCCAGGCCCGGCGCGACGGAGCTCCTCCCGCCCGGCCCAGGGTCGGGCCCGCACGGAGCCCCCCCCACCCCCGGCCCACACGGAGCCCCCACCGCTGCCCGAACTCACCCACCAGCGCTCTCCGGCCCCCGGCTACGGCCGCGCTGCTCTCTCAGGCGGCTGCCGCAGACGAGGATCGGGAGCCGCCAGGCCTCCAGGAGTCCCGAGGGGATGCCGGCCACCGCAGGGGATGGCTGCCTGCGGCCGGACTGCCGCGGCGCTCCCCGCCCAGCTCCGAGCAGTCTCCGCCGGCCACGGGCTTCCCACGCCGGGCCGCAGAGGGGCCCCGGCACCGCAAAGAGACCCCTCGCGACCCGGCCGCCCCACGCACCTCTCCCACCTCCGCTCCGCCGCGCACGCGCCACCGGAAGCCCGGGCCCCGCGGGGCGGCCCTTAGAGGGCGGCCGGAAGGACCGGCCCCCACCGGCCCCGCCCCCGCGCCGGACCGCCCCCGCGCCCAGCCGGTGAGCGCCAGCGCCCCCTGCTGGCCGGGCCGCGCTCAGCTCGCGAGGGCGCCGAGGGCCGGGCGGGGCGGGACGCGCCGGCTCGGGGCCGGCTCCTTTCGGGGCGAGCGGGCGAGCGAGAGACCCCTGCGGGCCCCGGTCACGGCCGGGCAGAGCCGCGCGCCCTCCGGGAGCGGCTGAACGGGGCTGCCGCTCGTGACACGTACCGAGCCGTCCGCGACGGGAGCGAGCAGAGGAGGAAGGGGCCGGCGGCCGCGGGGCCCTGCCCGCAGGCACGGGGGGGGGTGCGGGCTGGGGCCCGTGGGGCCGCCCTGCTGGGCCGCTGCCCTGCGCCGCACCGCGCTGGGGGCTGGGGCCCGACCGGCGCCGGGGGACCGGGGGCAGCCACGAGCAGGGGGCCTGAGCTTAGCCACGGCCTGCAAAACACCCCGCAGCGTGAGACGCTGCGAGGCCAAGGTGGTCCTTGGCAATGGGGGCGCCTGGGCTCGGCCTCCGCCGTACCCGTCCTGGGTCTGCGTGGCGTTCCAGGGGAACGGTGTTCTCCTTGTGCGGAAGGTGGGCTGGCCGTTCGGCCGTGCCCCGGCCGTTACCGATACTGCCAGAGGCGCTCGCACGCTCTGGCCCGTTACTGCTGCGGTACCGCGCCGTAGCCGAAAGAAGAGGTGTTGTGTTTTCTCACAAAAAAGCCTCCTACGGTCAGTGGAAGAAATAACCTCCTTCCGTGGCACTGACTCTTTTCGTCCAGTCCATAGCCGGCTTTCGGCTTTTGTCTTTACAGCATTCAGTTTGCTTTCTGCCAAGCTTTCTACCTGCTGTGAAACATTTGGATGTTTTTTTCCTGTTGCTTTTTTTCCCCCCTACTTGCTCCACAACTCCCACACCAACCACCCAGCGCGGCTCGCCTTTCAGCCCCCAGACCCAGGAGCCTTGCCCTGGGACGGCCCGTACATGTCAGCAGAGTTGTTCCAGCTCTCACCCTGTCCCTACCCAGCTGAGGACGTCTGTGTCCGTGGCAGACACCCAGACACTGCCCCTGCAGCGTGGCAGTCCCCTGCCCCGTCAGTGAAAACTGCGGCAATATCGGCTAAGTTTAAAAGCGTCGGCAGGAGGTGCAGGATACGTAAATAAAGCGGCGGTTGGCTGCCGGGTACGGGTGCGATATAAATACATTTTGTTTACAGGCCTTCGTGCCTATTCAGCGTTGAACGGCACCGCAGCCCACCCACCCCGGGGCTCACGGGGCTCGGAGAAGGGTCTCTCCAAGGGCACAACCTAAGGCAGCGCAGGAAGCCCAGCTGCCACGCTCCCAGTCGCTACGGGACGCTTGCTTACAGCTACACCGACGAGGGTGCGGATGAGGCTGGAACTAGCAGAAATGCTGACTCTTCTGGCCTTTTATTTGCGGAAGGCACAGCGCGCGAGCCTCGGCGGCTCACAGGAGAAGCGTGCGGCGCTGCCGGACTCTCATTCTCAGCTCACGTACTACTGCCAAAGCTCCTGCCCTGTGCTGTGCCAGATGCCGGCTGGCGTGAGCACCTGGGCTCCTGAGGGACCCCCTTGTCCTGAGAGCCAGAGGTACTCGCTTCCCTTTGCATGAGGCCTGTAGGAGATAGACCCTGCAATTTAAAAAATCTGTATCAAACGTGGCAGACTCAAAGGGGGGCATTTTAAAAAAGGCAGGTTTGTTTTCTTTTTTAACTTTACGATCTACAGCCTAGCAAAGAGCTCCCTTTCAGTGTCAGTCGCTTGGCCTTCTCCCCTACTGACGAGGTCCCAGCCTCCCGGTGAGATCTCGCTGGAGATATTCTCAGTTTCCCTCAGGTACGGGGCTGCCCTGGCCCGAGGCCAGCGAAGAAGCTGACTTTGCCCGTGCCTGAATCAGCAACACGTCCAGCAGGCGACTTGCAGAGCCCAGGGAACCCTCGTAAAGAGGTTTGGGGGTGGGCCGCGCCACATCTGCGGCATCGGCCGTGGGAAAGGACCGGCGCAGTAAAGCAGGTGGGTGAAACCGCGGTCCGCGCCAATACGTGCTGCTGCCTGGGGCATCGCTTTGCTGCGGGTCAAGTCAGATGCTCTCTGTAAGAGTCAGTCAGGGCAAAGGCAGCAGCAGATGTCTTTTCTGCTCATTTTAACAAAGGCTGGACGGAGCCCATAGAGGAAGGCACTACGCGTCTTGCTGGGTCTGTTTGCCTGCCTTCTCGTAAGCCGTCGCGGAAACTTGCACGAGCAAAGCCTGTGCAAGCTGATGACAGCCACGCACGGTTGAAGAGGGAGCAGACGGTGAGAGCAGAGGTGCGCGCTCAGGCTGTGCACTGGAAGCTAATGCTAATGCTGCAAAATAAAGAGTGGATTTTCTTTTTTGGGTTTAGGTGAGCGCTAAACATGACATGTGCGTGTGTGCGTGTGTCTCTCGCAGGTTTTTGTCATACACCCCACCCCCCCGCCCCAAAAAAACCACCCGCACATGCCACGCGTTAAACAGTGGTTTTCCATTGTACTTAGACGTGCTTACATAGGTGTGTTGGTTTTTTCTTTTTTAATGCAGAAACAGCAATACGATAGATTTAATACAGCTAGCAATTAGATGGGTGTAGCTTTAGAGCGTCGGCTGTTTACAAAGCAACTGCACACCTTCTTTAACTCACAGTTTAAACAGGTAAACTTGCAGTGCATCACACGTGCTTTGTACAGTCACGGTCCACACGGCAGGCCAGATGCTTCCCCCTGCCTTGTCCTTGTTCCCCCGACTCCGACGGGACCGCCAAGGCCATCCTGGGGACAGCGCCGCTTTCTAGCAGCTGGGTTGCTTGCCTGGACGCCCCACAGACAAACAGTCATTTCCCCGCTGAACCTCTTCTCAAATATTTTCCTAGCCCTGCAGGCCCCAGGTCCTTTGGTTCATATTTCCTTTTTTCCGGGCTTGATGCACAGGACCGACGATTTCCAGAAATAGAAACAGAGGCTGATTCAGTCCAGGCTAAACATTCTCTGACCTAAACCAAACTGCCTTCGAAGAGATAGCTGTACTGTAGGCACCACCTCGGGAACAGAAGTTGCCCTGTCATTAAAAAAAAAAAAAAGAAGAAAAACAAGGCATTTCAGGCTGAGGAGGCTGAACGGTGTGCTGGGGGCAGTGGGGGGTTGGAAAGAAACAGTTCAGACGATTAGAGTGAGCTTAGCGTTGCAAAGCGTGCCATTATTTTTAATTTGGCAGTCAGAAGAAAATAGATTCTGACACTGATTTCCTGCGTGCTGCGGGAGTTCTCTCCTCAGCATTCCTGTGCACCATTTTACTTTTGTGTCCCGTCCGCTTCGCTTTTGTGCTGTAGCTCTCCGGTTCTAGCTACGCTTCCCACCACCCCCATTACGCTTTGACAAGCCCAGCTCTCACTGTGCTTCCCTTCCCTTCCCTTCCCTTCCCGTATGCGCGTGCAGGGAAAAGCCCGCGCGTCTGCCACTACAGGACACGCTCTGGGGGGCAGGAGAGATGACGACGCTCCCTGACAGAGGACACAGCTGAGGGGCGGTCCGCCGGGGCTGGGGAGATGGCAGCACCTTCCCTCAGCTGCCCCATCCGAGCACAGGTGCAGGTGAGCACTGAGGAGAGACAAGCAGGCAGGAGCCGCAGAGCGAGAGAGAAAATAAAATTCACGGGTGGGTGCTACTTGCGTCTCATTTTTAGCGCAAGACATTAATTCTCAGCACATTCTTGGAGCTGCCCCTTTGGGACTCACGGAGAAGAGGGAGGTTGGCCACGTGGTGCAGCCCAGCTCTGCTTCCCCTAAATGGTTTTACTGTTCAGGTGTTGCCCTAATCTGGCCGGTACCCCCGCAAAGAGTTTGGGATTTCTGCTGCCTCTCCGGGCCAGCCACAGACCCCGACTTCATCGCAGCGAATGACCCTGCACTCGTCAGAGCGGTTGCCGAGTCACATCCCGCTGCCTTCCCTGCAGAACTGGAGACCCTTTTTCAGCCCTTGCCCCCTCTTCTCTCAGCTCGTCGCCCGTCCCTTTACCAGTGCCGGCACCGATCCTGCCTCCAGCTCGCCCTGTCCCCACCTGCGAGCGCCCAACAGGAGCTAAATGTCTCCTCAAGGATGCACGGAAGAGACGCGCAGGTAACCCAGCACAGACCCCCTGCAAACATCTTCTTTCCATTTGCTTTCCTCTCCTGACACGAAGGGATGACTTAGGAAAAGCGTACTGCTCGCATTTCACCTGCACCGCTTCTACTTTCACTCTCGCTCTCCTTGGCAGTAATTAATAGCGGTGGCTGGGGGGGCTGGGGCATTCCCCCAAAGCGGCTGCGGTTACATCCGGGCGGTTGTGGCACTCCATTAGCTTTGTAATTTTTAAATCTAAATCTTCTGGAATTGTTAGTTCTGGTCAGGAATCACCCGTACCTGCAAATTTTCTTAATAGCTACGCTTGACCCCAGCCACTGTTTAACAGCTCACCTTTATTTCTCTTCATTTAAGAACCCAAAGCTTCGTTTACTGCTTGGGTTGGAAGCAGGAGCTGTCGCTGCCTCCGAACTTTCTAACAGCCCTGTTACAATTTCAGTACTACCCGCTCCCAATTTAGCTTTCCGGGTCGATTTTCATTCTAGATTCTAAAATTTCCTTATTTTGTTTCTGATCAGGAGTCATTAATGCCTGCAGTTGATTTAATAACGGCTGCATTTAGATTGAGCTATTAATGACTCGCAACTCTATTTATGGCATAAAAAAGGACTGCCTTTATATTTTTTAATTACAGATTAGGAATAATGACTGCCTGGTTTGTTCAGTAATAGCTGCGATTAAATTGAGTCACGACTCCTCCCTAAATAATATGTGTTTATTTGCACTCTAACAATTTAACCTCCCCTTCACCGGTCAGGGGCACCGACAAGTGCCCGCGCGTACCTCCGCGCCCCCTGCGCCGGCTCCCCAGGGAGCAGCCTCGTACCCTGACCAGAGTCTGCAGCGGCCCGTTGTCGGCCCAGCTCCTCGCCCTCGAGCGGCGGATCCGCTGCTGCCCAGAGGGGACGGAAATGGCGCGGGGTAAATGATAATGTGAAATGATAAACGAATAAAATGATCTCACAAGGGGGAAGAAAACCAGCAAAGCAAAAACCAAACCCCAAACAGAACACCATACCACTAAACCGCCTCACCGCCCCCTCAGCGCCCAAAACAGCATCCCGGGAGAAAAAAAGCAAAGCAGGCCACAAGGGACCTTTCTAGTACAGCTGCTGCCAAAGAGCGCCAAGCTCTGGAAGCCTTACCTCAGGCAACGCCTCCGCTTCTCTAAGCGCCAGAGCACGCCTGCCCGGGGGGCTGAGACAGCCCCAGAGCTGCGACCGCCCGAGGGAACACGGGAGCCCCGGCGCCAGAGGAGCCCGGGGGCAGCGAGAGCTGCCCGAGCCCCGGCTGGGGCTCTTCGACCCCCGGGCCCCGCCCCCGCCCTTCCCACAGCGCCCCGCGAAAGGGGCGGGCCGAGCCCCCCGAGGGGTGAAGGCCCCGGGAGCCGTACGGGAGCCGCCTGGAGCTCCCGGCGCGGGAGGGGGGGGGGAGAGAAAACACCCAAACCGAGCCCCCCCCCGAGCGGAGCAAACACAGGCTCGGGCCGTTGCCGGGGGGCGGGGCCTGTCGCTAAGGGGAGAGAGCCGGCACCGCCCCCCGGGCCGTTGCCAGGGGGCGGGGCCTGTCGCTAAGGGGAGAGAGCCGGCACCGCCCCCCGGGCCGTTGCCAGGGGGCGGGGCCTGTCGCTAAGGGGAGAGAGCCGGCACCGCCCCCCGGGCCGTTGCCAGGGGGCGGGGCCTGTCGCTAAGGGGAGAGAGCCGGCACCGCCCCCTGGGCCGTTGCTAGGGGGCTGGGCCTGTCGCTAAGGGGAGAGAGCCGGCACCGCCCCCCGGGCCGTTGCCAGGGGGCGGGGCCTGTCGCTAAGGGGAGAGAGCCGGGACCGCCCCCCGGGCCGTTGCTAGGGGGCTGGGCCTGTCGCTAAGGGGAGAGAGCCGGCACCACCCCCCGGGCCGTTGCCAGGGGGCGGGGCCTGTCGCTAAGGGGGTGTGTCCAAAGGGACGCTGGCAATGCCCCTGGAACCATCACCACGGGCAGGGCCTCTTGCTATGGAGGGTGGGGCCAGGCAGCACCAGCAACACCCCCAGGCTGTCACCAGGGGGTGGGGCCTGTTGCTACCTGGGGGTGCTGGGGAGCACAGGAGCACGGCCCCGCCCCACCAGGCCCTTGCCAGGGGGCCTGTCGCAAAGGTGGGTGGGGCCAGGTGGGTCAGCCATCAGACCGCCTGCCCGCCCATCGCCCGGGGCGGGGCCCGTTGCTAAGAGCGTGGCGAGGAGTATCAGCACCACCCTCACCGGGCTATCGCAAGGGGTCAACACCTGTCGCTAAGGGCTGTGGTACACGGCTCCAGCCCCCAGGGTGCCGTCACCAGGTAGCGGGGGGGGGTGTCACTAAGTGGCGTGGAGAAGTGAGCGCGGCGAAGTGTCGCTCCAGCCCGTGCACGGCTGCTGGCTGCAGTACCGCGGTTTGGCCGCACGGTGGCGGCAGAGAGCAGAAAAGGGCGTCACTGCGCATGCGCGGCTGCCGGATTGCAGTACCGCGGTTTGGCCGCACGGTGGCGGCAGAGAGCTAAAATGGCGCCACTGCGCATGCGCGGCCGGCCGCCTGCAGTACCGCGGTTTGGTCGCACGGTGGCGGCAGAGAGCAGGAAAGGGCGCCACTGCGCATGCGCCGCTGCCCGCCTGCAGTACCGCGGTTTGGCCGCACGGTGGCGGTAGAGAGCTAAAATGGCGCCACTGCGCATGCGCGGCTGCCCGCCTGCAGTACCGCTCTTTGGTCGCACGGTGGCGATAGAGAGCTAAAATGGCGCCACTGCGCATGCGCGGCCGCCCGCCTGCAGTACCGCGGTTTGGCCGCACGGTGGCGGCAGAGAGCAGAAAAAGGCGCCACTGCGCATGCGCGGCCGCCCGCCTGCAGTACCAGCATCTGCTTGCACGGCAACAGCAGCGGCCAGAGGAAAACTTCCCCCTCGGGAACGGGCGGCTTCCCGTCTGCCGTACCCGGTTTTGATCGACCGGTGACTGCCGCGATCGGATAAGGGGCGGGTGGAAATCTCTACCAGGGTAGCGGAGCTCCCGCCTGCAGTCCCGGGGTTCGGTCGCTCGGTGAAAGCAGCGAGCAGAAAACAGGTGGCCAGTGCGCATGCGCGGCTGCCCGCCTGCAGTACCGCGGTTTGGCCGCACGGTGGCGGCAGAGAGCAGCAAAGGCGCCACTGCGCATGCGCACTGTCCGCCCGCCTGCCCCACTCGCCCCCACCCCACGCCCGAGGGAGGAGAAGCAGCACAAACCACCTGGGGAAAAAGGTCCCCTTTCCCACCCCCACACCCCCCCCGGAGTAAGCCCCATCAGTTGCTGTAGGCCTGCGGCATCAGGGCTGTGACAGGGAGAGCAGCAAGTCAACAGGTCCTGGAGGGTTAAAGAAGAAAATCCATCAGGGGAACACAGCTGCCCTTCTGAAGGCAGGCTGCCCGGGGTGAGGGGGGCAGCTGTGCGTCGGGGCACAGGGCAGCCAGGCAGACCAGATGCCAGCGGCTGCCCTGCAAAGGAGTTGTGCGCTGCTGAGCCTTGGGCTTCGTTGGCTTGGCAGCGCCTCGCCTCGCCACTGCTCATCCTGCGTAAGCACGAGGCTTCAGCGAGCACAGAACAGGAGGCCAGGGGAAGCGGGGGGGAGGAATGTCACCGGGGAAAAAAAGTCATGCAGGGGGGCCATCTCAGGGGACAGCGTCTGGGAGGGCACAGACACACGCAGAGGGAGGGCGGGGGAGGAGGCGGACACTGCCGGACAGGGGCATGTCTGGGCAGACACGCCATGGGGAACATGCATGGGGATGACTGACACCAGGGGGGTCCCCCCAGGATAATCCACAACGGGCAACTCACCTGGGCTCACCTGCAGCAGATGATCCGCTCCAGATAACCGACCCACTCCGGAGAATCCATTCCGGATAAGCCCCAGCAATGCCCCTCAAACTGCTGCTGTTTCACCCCAAATTTTCCCCAATTTGGGGTTTTTGGGGCGGTCGTTTGGTGGTGCTGATTTCTGTTTGGATGGCTTGGCTTTTTTTGTTGTTGGGGTTTTTGGGGGTTTTACCTTATGGAAAAGCAAAAAAAGCCAAAGGAACAAAGTTGGGATTGCTTTTCCAAACGGTTCACTTCTGGGTCTCTTTGGCCCTTTCCACAACAAAGAAATCGGTGATTTTTGCTCCTGGTTTTGTGCATGAGAATGGTTAGTGGGGTTCCACACCCCACACCCCCCCCCCCCCTTTTCCAGCTGCACAAACCCAGCAGGAGTGGGCTTTCCCAGGAGCCCCCAATTGTTTTCTTTCCCCCAAACCTGTTTGGGTGTTTTGGCTGTTTGGGGTTTTTCACCCCCCACTGCAGACCCAGACTCGAGGGCTTTGGGGTGTTTGTCTGCCCTGGCAGCAGCTCCCAGGCTGCCTGCGCAGCCCCAGAGGGGGAAGTCCCCATCTGGGGGAATCGGCCCCAAATCGGGATGGGAGAAGGAGAACGGGAAAGGGGCAGCATTTGAAAGCGCTTTTGTGTCTTCAGTTGATTGGGGGGTGGGGGTGGGGTGTGTGTCCAATTTTTAAATCCTCTCTATAAACATCTCTATCAACATGGTTTCTTTGCATTTTAAAACCTTATATAGCATAGACATTTGCACTTGTGTGTCTGCTTACACATCCTTACAGAGTACATCTATAGTTTATATATACTATCTATTTTACATTTACATACAACACCTGTTTAGACTTAGCTATTAAATTTACACTTACACCTACTTAGGCTATTTACACTTACACAGAATATCTATTTACACATACCTGTTCAGACTTCCATATTAACACGTATATAAACCACCTATTTAGGCTAGCTATCTGCTTACTTACCCTTTGACACTTCAATCTTTTTCGACTTCTCTATTTAGACATCTACTTACAGTTATACCTAGGCTTATTTCACTCTATATAACCTCTATTTAGATTACACATCTGCTTAGACTATGTAACACACACTAAGCGTAGATGCTCGCTCTAGCCAGACTTTCTTCTGCTTTGAATTCCTTCATCTGTCCTTTTTCTTCATTTTAAACTCCTTTATTGTTTAATTTAGATATTTAGACAGTCGAGTTACTTTTGTGTTTTAAAACCCTGTATCTCGATGTAGAATTTCTGTATCCTGAAATACGTTATATAATATAGGAGAGAGAAGTTCTTATTTTATATATATTGACATGTAATATTAATTGATAGATGTATAAAGGGATTTTAAAATAAGAGGGTTTTGTAATAGCCCCCCTGAATTTTCAGGCATTTGGGGGCTGCAACCCCCCTTTTTGGGGGGGAACCCCTACATGACGCCCCCACTCACCTGTTCCTCTGACGCATTATCAGCTCCCCCAGTGACACCGGGGCGCCCCGCATGACATCATCACACCACCCCCCCCACCCCCCCCCCCCCAATTTTATTCACCCCCAAGAAGGGCACTAAACAAGGGAATCTACTCCAACCTGCAGCTCATTACTTTAATAGTGCCATTTACAAAGGTACACACACACACACACACCCCACCCCCCAGAAAAGGGGGAGCTCTGCTAAAATCTAAAAGGTGGGGCAGCCCCCCAAACAGCTGCAGCCCCCCCAGCCCCTGTCCGCAGGCTAGCGGCCGCCCCACGGCGGAGCGGGAGCGTGCCAGAGGACGGTGTCACGTCTCTCTCGGGCTCTGCTCGGACATGTTCCCGCGCTGGGACGGGCTCCCCGGGGCGACAAACAGCCCCGGCCCCTGGGGGCCCCGACTCTCCCCACCAGGCAGCCCTCGCGGCCGCACCTGCGGGGCACCCGCTGGAGACAGAGCCGGGAGCCCCCAGGCAGAGGGACGGCCCCTTACCTTCACCACGCTTAACGACCGGCAGGCAAACCCGGGCCAGGGGGCATCTCTTGAGCATCACGAGACACTGAGAAGACATCTGAAAAACAGAAATCCCAAACTATATTTCAGCACGTGAATAAAATAGCACAGAAGAAAATGGAGGAGCTCAGTCAACATAAGGGATAGGAAGGAAATTGAGCCGCAGCAAGATTCTGGGCAAACGGGTCACGTCAAAACACAACACCTCCTTTAAAAGCTAGAGGGACTGGAACACTTGAAAACGGTATTAAGACTAACCGATACCATTTTGAACAGATTCTTCGCGTAACACTGAACGCTCTGGCTGGTGCTGGAAAACGTCTCATCCCTTCCTTACGGCACCGCTGCGGGGAGATAACCCCGTGAGGCTGCGGGGCAAAGTTGTACCGGAACCGGAACCTCCGCTTACAGATCCGCCGCAGCAGCTACAGCCCTCGCCCTGCCGCCGCACGTCTTGCTGCCTGGCTCCATGAAGCCTGAAGCGAAGCGTCAAACTTGAAAGAGTAACGTAAAAAATTAAGAATAAATCTCAGTAATGCACTTTGTGCTGAGAAGGCGGGCGCGTGTTTACGCACATCCAATATGAGCGTCTAGGCTCTGAAAGCTTTCCATTTTCCTTCTGCGTTCATTTAACTCACACAGCCGTTCACACCCGCCATAAGATTATCTATCTCCAAAATACACAGCAGCAACGTGACTGGGGGGTTTTGGCGTGTTATGGAGTCGGGAGGGACGTCCGCCCAGCTGCCCCGCCCAAGAGATGCTGCTGAACTGCCAGGGAAACGCGCATCGAAAGCGAGACTGAAATAAAATACTTAAGAGCGCTCCCTCAAAATACTGGTGGGAAAAAACCGCCCCCACCCCAACATTCAGTCGCCCCTCGTTAAAGGGGAGAAATAAAACATAGCAGCAAGGAGCTGGACAGAGAGAGATGAGGACAAACAAACAGCACGGGTCTACGTGACAGAGAACGTGGAATTAGAACACAGAGAGGGGGAGCTGGACAGAGAGGGGCCGAGAGAAAAATCTAGACGGGCTACGGCGGGCAGAGGCAGGAATTAAAACCTAGGGACAGGGAGCTGGACAGAGAGAGACGGAGATCACAGGGAACAGCGGCGGGTGCAGGAAGAACAGGAATTCATGAATAGGAAAAGGGAGCTGGACAGAGAAGAACTCAGAAAGGCAAGAACAGTAGCAGGGTACAGAGCAGAGCAGACGAACTAAAAAGCGCGGCGGGAGCGTTGAGGCAGACAGAGAGAGATTAAGAAAAAAGTCACAGGCTACGTGGCAAAGCAGGAGGAACTCAGAAACGGGGATGGCAACCAAGGGAGAGTGAGCTGGTGAAGGATAACGGGTATTCAAAGTGAGGGACGGGGAGCTGGGAAAAGCGAGGCAGAGAAAAACAGAATCACAGAGAGAATCACACAAAGCCAAAAAAGAAGAAACTGAACAACAGGAACAGGTGTCACCAAAGCGATGAAATCAACCAACCAGAGACGGTGTTCCATTACGGGAACACGGAGCGTACGAATCAGCGCATCTGTCGATCTGCATTTTAGTCCCTAGGCGATCGTTAATGTCAGCAGAACAACAGACAACGTGCTTCTGTCAGAAAAGGATGACAAAACGCGGTTTCGTGTAGCGCACTGAGAAAACTAGCCAAGACTGCCAAGATTAAGAGCCAAGAAGGTAAAAGGCAATTCTGGCAGGGGGAGATCGCGACCACCGACTCACGGACCACCACCGAGCCTGCGCAGCGATTTACATACGGAACGAGCCAGTTTGTACCGATCAGTAGACAGGACGATAATGAATATGTATGAATACGTAAAATTTTGATCTACAAATTCTACGGGAAAGGTGTGTGAGGTACGCACGCCAGGAGGAGCGATCCCCCGTGCATCTGGCGCCGTGAATAAAGAACGCCTGCTCTTTAATACTAGATTGGTGTTGAATAGATATTTCCGATTTTACCGTGTTTTTTGGTAACAGTTTTGGCACCCCAGATGGGAACCTGCTTTTGAATCTCGACGGATCCGCAGGACCGTGGGACCTGCAGCCAGCCCCAAGGAATTCTTGGGGAGAGCTTCCGATCCCCAGGCCAGAGAATTCTGAGAAAGATCCCCTGGACTGAAGTAAACAAGGCATTTGTTTACGAAGAAACTTAGGTAGAATAATATGTGGCGTTAGCTTCCCACATAGGACAGGATAGTGGGTTTGAGTCCCACAGGCCTGCCCGTAAGGCGCGGCAAAAGCCACGCAGGGTTGGGGCCAAGAGGTACCTCGGTTGGTAAGTCTCTGCTAGGCGAAAGCCTGTGGAGCGGGACCCGAGGGTAGGGGGGTCTTCAACAGGGGGTTGAAGTCTCCAGGGATATCTAGCAGGGGGCTACAGATCCCAGTGAGACCTCTAACGGGGGTTGGAGTCCCTCTGACTACTATTTGTGATAGTGCACTATCACAACTGCTAGTCGACTGGGAGATGGGAGCATTTCTGAGTAAGAAACCTATCCCACAGAGAACACCTTTGGGATGTACTTTGAAGCACTGGAAAGACATCGGGGGTGATGACCCACTAACTCGGAAACCATTAATTGAATATTGCAATCATTGGTGCCCAACGTATCAATTGGAAGGTGGGCACGAATGGCCAGAACAGGAGACATTGCAATATCATACCATCTTGCAATTAATGTTGTTTTGTAAAAAGGGAAGGCAAATGGGAAGAAGTGGCATATGTTGATTTGTTCTTTACACTGTGGAATCATCCAGAGTGGCAGAAACAGCGTGAGATATGTCCACAGGATTCTACGGCAATGTTTCTGAAAAGAGGAAAATGTGGTGAGAACTTGAAGTGTTGCTCTACTTGTGATACTGGATACTTCACTTGATGGAACTGACAAGAAAATAGTATTGAATACAGCCAGAAGGCAGGTGCAGGGAGCACATGCTAACAGGAATTTACAGAGAACAACGAATAAGAATTTTCCATCTACAAATCCCGAGTGGGACCCTAATCAGCCAGGACCCAGGGGAATGTTGACTAGATGTCAGAGACAGATTTTATTTGGAGTAAGACATGCAATGCCAAAAGCCATAAATTTTGACCCATTTATTAAGTGAGACAAGAATTAAAGGAGTCCCCCCCTTCAGCCTTTATGGAAAGGCTGAAGGTGACCACCAGAAAATATACTCATTTGAACCCAGAAAAAAACAGAAAAAGCAATTCAGTTGGTCTCTATATTCATAAGACAATCAGCCCCAGATTGGGGGGGGTGGGGTGGGGGGAGTAAAAAAACCTTCAGAAACTAGAAGAACCTGAATCCAGAGATCTGGGTAAAATGCTTGAAGTAGCTTGGCATGAAGGAGACCAGAGGAATCAACCCTAGCTGAACACCTGGTTACACTGAAGCTAGGGAATGAAGAAATAGAATTTTTGGTAGATACGGGAGCCACTTCTTTGGTATTGAATACACGTAAAGAGAAAGTTGATCATAAACCAGTAGGTGTTGTTAGTGCGACAGGGCAAAGAAAAATTAGCCTTTCTTAGAGCCATTAAAGTTTAAATTGGAGAAGCAATGGGCAACTCACCAGTTTCTGTATATGCCTGAATGTCCACTGCCTCTGTTATGATGAGATCTATTAAGTAAATTAGATGCTCAAGTAACTTTTAAAGATGGAGAGATTAAATTACTAATACCAGAACAGAATCAAAAGCCACAGAGGCGAGAGCGTTTATGTTACAGGATTCCTCCAGGGAGGAACAGGTTCCCGAAGAAGTGGAAAACGTAGTAATTCCTTTGGTTTGAGCGAGCGGAGCTCCGGAGCGACCTAAGCGGGCAGAGCCGGTAAAAGTAACCTTAAAGCCTGGAGCCAAGCCGGTAAGACAAAAACAATACCGTATTAAGCGAGAGGCTCGAAAAGGATTAGAGAAGTTAATTATAAATTTTTTTCAGAATATGAGCTCTTAATAGAATGTGAATCAGAATATAGTACTCCTGTGCCGCCAGTAAAGAAATCTAGAGGCAAAGAGTATTAGCTGGTTCACGATTTAAGGGCTATATCTCAGGTGGTCCAAGATCTACATCCGGTAGTAGCTAATCCATACACTTTACTGACCTCTTTTAAAGGAGGAGCATAAATGGTTTACTGTACTAGATTTGAAGGATGCCTTCTTTTGCATACCTCCAGGCATAAAAAGTCAAAGCCTATTTGCTTTGGAATGGGAAAGCCCCACCACAGAATGAAAGACACAGCTAACATGGACCGTACTTCCACAAGGATTTAAAATTAGTCCTACGATATTTGGGACTCAGCTGGCAAGAAAAAAAATTAGAAATATAGAAATGTCTAGAAAAAACAGAACCCAGGGAGAGGCATATTGTTACAGAATGCAGACGACATTCTGATAGTGGCAGAAAGTAAAGAATAATGTTTTGAAATTTTTAAATTTTCTGGGCCAAGGAAGATGCGGAGTTTCCAGAAACAAAACCCAAATAGGAGAAGCAACAGCCATTTATTTAGGATTCGAAATATCTCAAAGACAAAGACAATTAGAAAGTGAAAAGAAAGAAACTATTTGTCAAATTCCCGAACCTTGCGGCCCGAAGGAACTGAGAGCTTTTCTGAAAATAGTGAAATAGCGTCAGCTCTGGATTCTGAACTACAGACTGTATGTAAAACCATTATACGAGGCACTGAAAGAATCAAAGGATAAATATTTAACCTGGACGCCCGGATGCCAAACGGCATTCAAAGAACTGAAAAGAGCCTCAGTGATGGCCCCTGCATTAGGCCTACCCGATTTCGCTAAACCTTTTGAGCTGTTTGTCCACGAAAGACAACATTTAGCCCTTGGAGTGCTGACACAGCGACTGGGAACCTGGAAGAGACCCGTGGGCTACTTCTCCAAACAACTCGACCACGTGAGTAAAAGATGGCCTGGATGTTTACGGGCAGTGGCAACAGCAGCGCTGCCGATCCAGGAAGCCCCAAAGTTAACAATGGGACAAAAGATGACAGTATGTGTCCCGCACATAGCGGTGACTGTTTTAGAACAAAAGGGGGGTCGTTGGCTATCCCTTAGCAGAATGTTGAAATATCAAGTTGTTCTGTTAGAACAAGACCATGTGGAATCGAAGACTACTGCTATACTGAATCCTGCTATGTTTTTAACAACAGAAAACCTTACGGACAATTTCGAACACGATCGCTTGCTAACTATTGAACAAGTCTATTCCAGCAGACCAGGCCTGAGACACAAACCTCTGGGAAAATCCTGATCTGGAGTTGTTTACAGATGGAAGCAGCTCTGGGCGAGAAGAGAATGGCCGGATATGCTGTCGTTATCACCGCCGAGGGAATGGAGTCAGGGGCGCTGCCTGCGAACACCTCAGCACAGAAAGCAGTATTGGTAGCGTTGAAGCGAGCTCTGCGAATGGCAGAAGGACGAAGGATAAATATCTAGACTGATTCCAAACATGCATTTGGTGTGATCCACGATCATGGAGCTACTGGGAAGGAAAAAGGACTGCCATCAGCCCAAGAATCATTGATACAGCATAAAGAAGACATTCTCCAACTTCCGGAAGACGTGCAGAAACCAAAAGAAGTGGCGGTAAAGCGTTGCAAAGCTCATCGATTCGGCCAGACGGCTGTAAACATAAGCAAACGATTGACAGATAAAGCTGCAAAGAGGACTGCAGAGCAAGGTATCCTTGCACTAGTACCAGTAAAACAGATCGGAATTCCAAAGTTGAAACCGAGATTATTATAATAAATTGGATGAGCAATTAGCAGAACAATTGGAAGCATCACAAAACACAGAGAGATGGTAGGTAACACCAGAAAAACAAGTAATAATAATAACAACCCCACAAGTTATGACAGAACTTGCAAAAGAAAAGCATGAGCAAACACATTAGGGTGTAGATGCTACGGTTTTGAGTTTAAAAGCATCTGTAGCGTGTGTAGGCATGACAAGAACAGTTAAACCCATGGTAGCTAAGTGTCCAATCTGTCCTAGAAATAATCCCCTGAACCAAAGGAAACCACCTTTAGGAGTAACAAAACAAAAAATTCTCCCGGAAATTATTAGCAAATTAAGTTTTCTGAGTTACCCAGACAAAATAGATATAGCAGTATTTGTTAGTGCTGATGGACAAGTTTTCTAGTTGGCCAGAAGCTTTCTCGTGCTGCACCAACAAAGCTAGAGTAGTAGTTAAGATGTTGCTGAAAGAAATAATACCAAGATTTAGAGTGCCAACAGGAATGTCCTCTGAGAGAGGACCACATTTTTTTGCAGAGGTAGTTCAACAAATTAATAAAATTTTGGGTATAAAATGGAACCTGCATATGCCCTAGAGACCACAATCAAGTGAAAATTTTGAGAAGATGAACCAAACACTGAACTGACATAGTGGAATATTATTGATCTAAGATGGAAGTATTGAGAAAATGATTATTTCAAAACTTCCAAAGGGGGGAAATGTAACCAAAGCGATGAAATCAACCAACCAGAGACGGTGTTCCATTACGGGAACACGGAGCGTACGAATCAGCGCATCTGTCGATCTGCATTTTAGTCCCTAGGCGATCGTTAATGTCAGCAGAACAACAGACAACGTGCTTCTGTCAGAAAAGGATGACAAAACGCGGTTTCGTGTAGCGCACTGAGAAAACTAGCCAAGACTGCCAAGATTAAGAGCCAAGAAGGTAAAAGGCAATTCTGGCAGGGGGAGATCGCGACCACCGACTCACGGACCACCACCGAGCCTGCGCAGCGATTTACATACGGAACGAGCAAGTTTGTACCGATCAGTAGACAGGACGATAATGAATATGTATGAATACGTAAAATTTTGATCTACAAATTCTACGGGAAAGGTGTGTGAGGTACGCACGCCAGGAGAAGCGATCCCCCGTGCATCTGGCGCCGTGAATAAAGAACGCCTGCTCTTTAATACTAAATCGGCGTTGAGGAGTTGTTTCCGATTTTACCGCGTTTTTCGGTAACACACGGAGTCAGACCAAGAGGGCCAGAGAAAGACAAAATACCGACAGGCTACAGAACAGAGCAGGAGGAATAAAAAAATAAAAACGGAGCCAGAGCCAGGCAGAGAGAGGCGGAGAAAGAAAAAGTAGCCACAGGCTACAGGACAGAGAGAGGGAGGCCTGAAAAGACGGGGAGGCAGGGAGCCACTCAGAGCGAGATGGAGAAAGAAGGGGCGGGGGGGGGCGCCAAAAAAAAAAAAAAAAAAAATTTTGCAGCAGGTAAGGAAAGAGAGGGGGCCAGGGGGGAGAGACAGGGAGGGCCCAGGATGCACAAGAGAGGCAACGGGGCCCCAGTGGCCCAGGACTCACCGCGACTCTCGCTCTCAGCGCTGCTGGCACAATTTAGCCGTTCAGATGCTTCTTTCCCCTCCTCTCCGCCCTGCCTCTTCTGCAGCTCCAGACTCTAGGCCGTCCTCCACCTAAAGAGGATACACGGGTGTCTTACCGCTCTTACGAGATGAGGCTTCCTAGGCACGTAGCATAGCCTAGCTCGCTCGTGCCGGAGCTGGGGGCAGGAGCACGGGGCAAGGGGGGCCAGGGGAGGCTGAGGGGGAGCTCTGGTGAGCTGGGGAGTCGGCTATCTTCTGCACCCTGGGCAGGGGGAAAAGGTCATCCTCCTCCTCCTCCTTTCCCTCTTCCCTTCTATCAGCTCCTGGGTAACTCCTGGGGCTGCCCTCACCCGCTCGCCTTTAGCATACCAGAAGCCTGCCTCGGCAGGTCGTTTGAAGCTTCCCATCCCACCAGCCCCAGTAGTGCAGGCACACAAGGAGACACCCCGGCACCCACCAAAGGGGCTCGCTCACCTCGCCGGCAGCCCTAGGCCTCACCCGACACAGGGAATCGTGTCCGACACACCACCACGCTGCAGCAGGAGCGGAGGAGGCCTTTCCTTACCAGGAAGCAGCAACGAGCACGGCGGCATCACCTCGCAGGCACCGCAGCATCGCAGGGCTGTCACCTGCGGAGAGAGCAATGGGGATCACAGGGACGCCACCGCGCGTGCGCGGCTCCCGGGCTCAGTACCCAACTCTGGTCGCTGGGCAGCAGCATTATCTGAATTACTCTTCTCGATTAATACCATCCAGAAACCGTAACTTGGCTGCATCCACAGAGCTTCTATTCCTCTGCACCTTTCCCCCTCGCAGCCCCAGCAGCACTGTTCATTGCCTCTGCACCAAACAGCAAAGCGTCTCGAGCATTTCAGTCCTTTCCTCTCGACTGCTTACAAAAATCTGGTGCTTGCTACTGTCCATGCCACTGCCCCCCCCGATCATGCCTGAGGGAGGAGAAGCAGCACAGCAAACCTGGGGAACAAGGTTGGGTCCCCCACCCCCGCAGAATAAGCCCCAGGAACTGCTTGTAGGCATGTGGCATCAGGGTTGTGATAGGGTTTTGTTTTGGTTTTCTTTTTTTTCCCCTGCCTTCTTTACATAATGTATTAATTGGGGTTGCTTTTCCAAACTACTGAGTTCTGTGGGGACTTTTTGTGCTTTTACCCTACAAAAAATGGTCATTTTCACTTTCGGTTTTGTGCATGAGAATGGTTGGTGGGTGCTTTTAGGTGGTTGTTCCTTCCCCACCACCACCCTTTCTTTCCCTTTCCAGCTGCACAAATCCAGCTGGAGTTGGCTTTCCCAGAAGCCCCAAGTTGTTTTCTTTCCACCAGAATTCTTTCTGTTTTTTTCACCCCCCATTGCAGACCCAGAGTCAGGGGGTTTGAGGTATTTTTGTGCCCAGGCAGCAGCTCCCAGGCTGCATAAGCAGCCCCACAGGGGGAAGTCCCCGTTTGAGGGAATCGGCCCCAAATTGGGATGGGAAAGTGAAGACAAGGGAAAAAAAAACCTGAATAACCTGAAAAAGAACACCTACTCCAGCCCACCAAGCACCGGTCACCTTGCCTGACTCACCTCCAGGGCCCAGATCACGCTCGGCTCATCGCTTAGCGCCCTCGGATCACAAAAAAAAAAGAGTAAAACCCATAATGGAGCCCTATAGCCATCAGTCACATCTTCCCTCCAGTACTACACAGACTCACCTTCTTCCAGCGCTCCCCTGGGCTCTCCTCCGTTGCCCTGCACGACTCATCCACCTGCACCTGGAAAAACAGTGTTACTGAACAAGTCACCTGGAGGCACAGCAACAGCTTAACCATTCCACAGCTCTTGCGCCCCCGTAGGAATACCATCTAGAGCCCAACTACAGCCTGCCGTTAAAGGAAATGCGTTAAATCAAACGTTAAGCCCTCGCACGTACAAGCCGGAACAGCAAACACACAGCACGCTCGCGCACCCAGGGCGCAGCCCGACGGAGGTCCACGGGCACCTCGCCGGTCTGATGCGGAGCCGCCCAGCATCCCTGAGAGCACAGCTGCAGGCGCAACAGCAGTTTCACCTACACCCATCTCAGCGCGCAGCGCTTCTGAAGCTTTAAGCTGAAAGCCCTACCTTGACCCTTGGCCACACTAGAAGCGAGCCGTGGCTAGGACTCCACAGAAACACAGCAACACAAATTGCACACCCACAGCGGCGACAGCCTTGCAACTATTTAGACCAGGAACAACAGAGAAAAGTAAAACAGCTTCATCACCCGCACAGGAAAAGCAGCAGACGGAGACAAAGGGTCAGCATTCACAGCCCTTACAGAACACAGGCGTTCTCTCTCCTTCCACTCCTAAACCCATCCCCACTTAGGTCTAAATATCGCAGCCCTGCTGGGGCAATATCGAGAGCGGGGAACAAGAGCCCTGCCGCCCGCCGTTTGTGCGGCAGGACACAAAAACAGAGGGACATGTTTTGCCACACACAACCCTGAATCTCCTGAAAATTTATGTTTACCAAAAATAGCCATTTGGAACATATTCCCAAAAACATTCGGCAATGAAACGCTTACGTGTTTGACACCCGCACATTTTTGGGGAACTTGCTATTTGCTTCCTGGTTTTGCTGGTCTTCCCTCAGAAGTTCTACCTGCAGCCAAGTTATTCCCACCCGCCCGACCGGTTCAAGCGTTCACCTTCCTGGTATTATCAGCACATTGACACAGGCGAGGAACTTAACTGCTCTTCTAAAACTATCCAAATGACAATCACAGCCCTGAAAGAGGAGTGGAAGAGAAGAAAAGGAGAGATCAGGCAGCAAAAATGCCCTGCAGGCTGCTGCCAGCCAACACTGCACTCTTTTGTTAAAGCCACCCCACCCCCCCAAACGCAAAAATAAACCCCATGACTTTGTGGAGTGCGGTTTTTTCTTCTTTTCAGCAGTCCTTCTGGAGCTCATCCCTGTCTCAGCATCTTGTCTTGTCAGAGCATGAAGATGCAGATGATCTGTATCCCGATGACATCTGCATGGGATGAATACATTTTCAGAAAACGCCCGACTGAGCCATTTGCCACAGTCACGAGACTCACGACATGACACACGAGGTGGGCCCAGAGTTTTAAGGCAAAAATACCTCCCCCGCCCCCCACCCGAGATCTTTCAGGCTCCAGACCTGCCATCTCCCCGCACCAAACCTCCCCGGCCAAAGGGTTTCAGGTGGCCCAAAACACAGTACACAGAAAATAAACGGGGAAAGCCCTACATTGTGCAAAAGCGAACGATGCCCGACCAGGGCTTCTCTGCGGGGCCCGGGCTCGGCACGGAGCCCCCCCCCGGCACGAGCACGGGCCCGGGCCGGTCACGGAGCCCCCCCCCGCCCGGCCCCGGGCCCGGCACGGAGGAGCCAGCCCCCCCCTCCCCCGCCCGGCCCCGGGCCCGGCACGGAGGAGCCAGCCCCCCCCTCCCCCGCCCGGCCCCGGGCCCGGCACGGAGGAGCCAGCCCCCCCCTCCCCCGCCCGGCCCCGGGCCCGGCACGGAGGAGCCAGCCCCCCCCTCCCCCGCCCGGCCCCGGGCCCGGCACGGAGGAGCCAGCCCCCCCCTCCCCCGCCCGGCCCCGGGCCCGGCACGGAGGAGCCAGCCCCCCCCTCCCCCGCCCGGCCCCGGGCCCGGCACGGAGGAGCCAGCCCCCCCCTCCCCCGCCCGGCCCCGGGCCCGGCACGGAGGAGCCAGCCCCCCCCTCCCCCGCCCGGCCCCGGGCCCGGCACGGAGGAGCCAGCCCCCCCCTCCCCCGCCCGGCCCCGGGCCCGGCACGGAGGAGCCAGCCCCCCCCTCCCCCGCCCGGCCCCGGGCCCGGCACGGAGGAGCCAGCCCCCCCCTCCCCCGCCCGGCCCCGGGCCCGGCGCGACGGAGGCGTCCCCCGCCCCGCCCGGCCCCGGGCCCGGCGCGACGGAGCTCCTCCCGCCCGGCACCGAGCCCGGCCCAGGCCCGGCGCGACGGAGCCCCCCCCGCCCGGCCCAGGGTCGGGCCCGCACGGAGCCCCCCCCACCCCCGGCCCACAAGGAGCCCCCACCGCTGTCCGAACTCACCCACCAGCGCTCTCCGGCCCCCGGCTACGGCCGCGCTGCTCTCTCAGGCGGCTGCCGCAGACGAGGATCGGGAGCCGCCAGGCCTCCACGAGTCCCGAGGGGATGCCGGCCACCGCAGGGGATGGCTGCCTGCGGCCGGACTGCCGCGGCGCTCCCCGCCCAGCTCCGAGCAGTCTCCGCCGGCCACGGGCTTCCCACGCCGGGCCGCAGAGGGGCCCCGGCACCGCAAAGAGACCCCTCGCGACCCGGCCGCCCCACGCACCTCTCCCACCTCCGCTCCGCCGCGCACGCGCCACCGGAAGCCCGGGCCCCGCGGGGCGGCCCTTAGAGGGCGGCCGGAAGGACCGGCCCCCACCGGCCCCGCCCCCGCGCCGGACCGCCCCCGCGCCCAGCCGGTGAGCGCCAGCGCCCCCTGCTGGCCGGGCCGCGCTCAGCTCGCGAGGGCGCCGAGGGCCGGGCGGGGCGGGACGCGCCGGCTCGGGGCCGGCTCCTTTCGGGGCGAGCGGGCGAGCGAGAGACCCCTGCGGGCCCCGGTCACGGCCGGGCAGAGCCGCGCGCCCTCCGGGAGCGGCTGAACGGGGCTGCCGCTCGTGACACGTACCGAGCCGTCCGCGACGGGAGCGAGCAGAGGAGGAAGGGGCCGGCGGCCGCGGGGCCCTGCCCGCAGGCACGGGGGGGGGGTGCGGGCTGGGGCCCGTGGGGCCGCCCTGCTGGGCCGCTGCCCTGCGCCGCACCGCGCTGGGGGCTGGGGCCCGACCGGCGCCGGGGGACCGGGGGCAGCCACGAGCAGGGGGCCTGAGCTTAGCCACGGCCTGCAAAACACCCCGCAGCGTGAGACGCTGCGAGGCCAAGGTGGTCCTTGGCAATGGGGGCGCCTGGGCTCGGCCTCCGCCGTACCCGTCCTGGGTCTGCGTGGCGTTCCAGGGGAACGGTGTTCTCCTTGTGCGGAAGGTGGGCTGGCCGTTCGGCCGTGCCCCGGCCGTTACCGATACTGCCAGAGGCGCTCGCACGCTCTGGCCCGTTACTGCTGCGGTACCGCGCCGTAGCCGAAAGAAGAGGTGTTGTGTTTTCTCACAAAAAAGCCTCCTACGGTCAGTGGAAGAAATAACCTCCTTCCGTGGCACTGACTCTTTTCGTCCAGTCCATAGCCGGCTTTCGGCTTTTGTCTTTACAGCATTCAGTTTGCTTTCTGCCAAGCTTTCTACCTGCTGTGAAACATTTGGATGTTTTTTTCCTGTTGCTTTTTTTCCCCCCTACTTGCTCCACAACTCCCACACCAACCACCCAGCGCGGCTCGCCTTTCAGCCCCCAGACCCAGGAGCCTTGCCCTGGGACGGCCCGTACATGTCAGCAGAGTTGTTCCAGCTCTCACCCTGTCCCTACCCAGCTGAGGACGTCTGTGTCCGTGGCAGACACCCAGACACTGCCCCTGCAGCGTGGCAGTCCCCTGCCCCGTCAGTGAAAACTGCGGCAATATCGGCTAAGTTTAAAAGCGTCGGCAGGAGGTGCAGGATACGTAAATAAAGCGGCGGTTGGCTGCCGGGTACGGGTGCGATATAAATACATTTTGTTTACAGGCCTTCGTGCCTATTCAGCGTTGAACGGCACCGCAGCCCACCCACCCCGGGGCTCACGGGGCTCGGAGAAGGGTCTCTCCAAGGGCACAACCTAAGGCAGCGCAGGAAGCCCAGCTGCCACGCTCCCAGTCGCTACGGGACGCTTGCTTACAGCTACACCGACGAGGGTGCGGATGAGGCTGGAACTAGCAGAAATGCTGACTCTTCTGGCCTTTTATTTGCGGAAGGCACAGCGCGCGAGCCTCGGCGGCTCACAGGAGAAGCGTGCGGCGCTGCCGGACTCTCATTCTCAGCTCACGTACTACTGCCAAAGCTCCTGCCCTGTGCTGTGCCAGATGCCGGCTGGCGTGAGCACCTGGGCTCCTGAGGGACCCCCTTGTCCTGAGAGCCAGAGGTACTCGCTTCCCTTTGCATGAGGCCTGTAGGAGATAGACCCTGCAATTTAAAAAATCTGTATCAAACGTGGCAGACTCAAAGGGGGGCATTTTAAAAAAGGCAGGTTTGTTTTCTTTTTTAACTTTACGATCTACAGCCTAGCAAAGAGCTCCCTTTCAGTGTCAGTCGCTTGGCCTTCTCCCCTACTGACGAGGTCCCAGCCTCCCGGTGAGATCTCGCTGGAGATATTCTCAGTTTCCCTCAGGTACGGGGCTGCCCTGGCCCGAGGCCAGCGAAGAAGCTGACTTTGCCCGTGCCTGAATCAGCAACACGTCCAGCAGGCGACTTGCAGAGCCCAGGGAACCCTCGTAAAGAGGTTTGGGGGTGGGCCGCGCCACATCTGCGGCATCGGCCGTGGGAAAGGACCGGCGCAGTAAAGCAGGTGGGTGAAACCGCGGTCCGCGCCAATACGTGCTGCTGCCTGGGGCATCGCTTTGCTGCGGGTCAAGTCAGATGCTCTCTGTAAGAGTCAGTCAGGACAAAGGCCGCAGCAGATGTCTTTTCTGCTCATTTTAACAAAGGCTGGACGGAGCCCATAGAGGAAGGCACTACGCGTCTTGCTGGGTCTGTTTGCCTGCCTTCTCGTAAGCCGTCGCGGAAACTTGCACGAGCAAAGCCTGTGCAAGCTGATGACAGCCACGCACGGTTGAAGAGGGAGCAGACGGTGAGAGCAGAGGTGCGCGCTCAGGCTGTGCGCTGGAAGCTAATGCTAATGCTGCAAAATAAAGAGTGGATTTTCTTTTTTGGGTTTAGGTGAGCGCTAAACATGACATGTGCGTGTGTGCGTGTGTCTCTCGCAGGTTTTTGTCATACACCCCACCCCCCCCGCCCCAAAAAAACCACCCGCACATGCCACGCGTTAAACAGTGGTTTTCCATTGTACTTAGACGTGCTTACATAGGTGTGTTGGTTTTTTTCTTTTTTAATGCAGAAACAGCAATACGATAGATTTAATACAGCTAGCAATTAGATGGGTGTAGCTTTAGAGCGTCGGCTGTTTACAAAGCAACTGCACACCTTCTTTAACTCACAGTTTAAACAGGTAAACTTGCAGTGCATCACACGTGCTTTGTACAGTCACGGTCCACACGGCAGGCCAGATGCTTCCCCCTGCCTTGTCCTTGTTCCCCCGACTCCGACGGGACCGCCGAGGCCACCCTGGGGACAGCGCCGCTTTCTAGCAGCTGGGTTGCTTGCCTGGACGCCCCACAGACAAACAGTCATTTCCCCACTGAACCTCTTCTCAAATATTTTCCTAGCCCTGCAGGCCCCAGGTCCTTTGGTTCATATTTCCTTTTTTCCGGGCTTGATGCACAGGACCGACGATTTCCAGAAACAGAGGCTGATTCAGTCCAGGCTAAACATTCTCTGACCTAAACCAAACTGCCTTCGAAGAGATAGCTGTACTGTAGGCACCACCTCGGGAACAGAAGTTGCCCTGTCATTAAAAAAAAAAAAAAAAAAAAAAGCAGAAAAACAAGGCATTTCAGGCTGAGGAGGCTGAACGGTGTGCTGGGGGCGGTGGGGGGCTGGAAAGAAACAGTTCAGACGATTAGAGCGAGCTTGGCGTTGCAAAGCGTGCCATTATTTTTAATTCGGCAGTCAGAAGAAAATAGATTCTGACACTGATTTCCTGCGTGCTGCGGGAGTTCTCTCCTCAGCATTCCTGTGCACCATTTTACTTTTGTGTCCCGTCCGCTTCGCTTTTGCGCTGTAGCTCTCCGGTTCTAGCTACGCTTCCCACCACCCCCATTACGCTTTGACAAGCCCAGCTCTCACTGTGCTTCCCTTCCCTTCCCTTCCCGTATGCGCGTGCAGGGAAAAGCCCGCGCGTCTGGCACTACAGGACACGCTCTGGGGGGCAGGAGAGATGACGACGCTCCCTGACAGAGGACACAGCTGAGGGGCGGTCCGCCGGGGCCGGGGAGATGGCAGCACCTTCCCTCAGCTGCCCCATCCGAGCACAGGTGCAGGTGCGCACTGAGGAGAGACAAGCAGGCAGGAGCCGCAGAGCGAGAGAGAAAATAAAATTCACGGGTGGGTGCTACTTGCGTCTCATTTTTAGCGCAAGACATTAATTCTCAGCACATTCTTGGAGCTGCCCCTTTGGGACTCACGGAGAAGAGGGAGGTTGGCCACGCGGTGCAGCCCAGCCCTGCTTCCCCTAAATGGTTTTACTGTTCAGGTGTTGCCCTAATCTGGCCGGTACCCCCGCAAAGAGTTTGGGATTTCTGCTGCCTCTCCGGGCCAGCCACAGACCCCGACTTCATCGCAGCGAATGACCCTGCACTCGTCAGAGCGGTTGCCGAGTCACATCCCGCTGCCTTCCCTGCAGAACTGGAGACCCTTTTTCAGCCCTTGCCCCCTCTTCTCTCAGCTCGTCGCCCGTCCCTTTACCAGTGCCGGCACCGATCCTGCCTCCAGCTCGCCCTGTCCCCACCTGCGAGCGCCCAACAGGAGCTAAATGTCTCCTCAAGGATGCACGGAAGAGACGCGCAGGTAACCCAGCACAGACCCCCTGCAAACATCTTCTTTCCATTTGCTTTCCTCTCCTGACACGAAGGGATGACTTAGGAAAAGCGTACTGCTCGCATTTCACCTGCACCGCTTCTACTTTCACTCTCGCTCTCCTTGGCAGTAATTAATAGCGGTGGCTGGGGGGGCTGGGGCATTCCCCCAAAGCGGCTGCGGTTACATCCGGGCGGTTGTGGCACTCCATTAGCTCTGTAGTTTTTAAATCTAAATCTTCTGGAATTGTTAGTTCTGGTCAGGAATCACCCGTACCTGCAAATTTTCTTAATAGCTACGCTTGACCCCAGCCACTGTTTAACAGCTCACCTTTATTTCTCTTCATTTAAGAACCTAAAGCTTCGTTTACTGCTTGGGTTGGAAGCAGGAGCTGTCGCTGCCTCCGAACTTTCTAACAGCCCTGTTACAATATCAGTACTACCCGCTCCCAATTTAGCTTTCCGGGTCGATTTTCATTCTAGATTCTAAAATTTCCTTATTTTGTTTCTGATCAGGAGTCATTAATGCCTGCAGTTGATTTAATAACGGCTGCATTTAGATTGAGCTATTAATGACTCGCAACTCTATTTATGGCATAAAAAAGGGCTGCCTTTATATTTTTTTTAATTACAGATTAGGAATAATGACTGCCTGGTTTGTTCAGTAATAGCTGCGATTAAATTGAGTCACGACTCCTCCCTAAATAATATGTGTTTATTTGCACTCCTACAATTTAACCTCCCCTTCACCGGTCAGGGGCACCGACAAGTGCCCGCGCGTACCTCCGCGCCCCCTGCGCCGGCTCCCCAGGGAGCAGCCTCGTACCCTGACCAGAGTCTGCAGCGGCCCGTTGTCGGCCCAGCTCCTCGCCCTCGAGCGGCGGATCCGCTGCTGCCCAGAGGGGACGGAAATGGCGCGGGGTAAATGATAATGTGAAATGATAAGCGAATAAAATGATCTCACAAGGGGGAAGAAAACCAGCAAAGCAAAAACCAAACCCCAAACAGAACACCATACCACTAAACCGCCTCACCGCCCCCTCAGCGCCCAAAACAGCATCCCGGGAGAAAAAAAGCAAAGCAGGCCACAAGGGACCTTTCTAGTACAGCTGCTGCCAAAGAGCGCCAAGCTCTGGAAGCCTTACCTCAGGCAACGCCTCCGCTTCTCTAAGCGCCAGAGCACGCCTGCCCGGGGGGCTGAGACAGCCCCAGAGCTGCGACCGCCCGAGGGAACACGGGAGCACCGGCGGCAGAGGAGCCCGGGGGCAGCGAGAGCTGCCCGAGCCCCGGCTGGGGCTCTTCGACCCCCGGGCCCCGCCCCCGCCCTTCCCACAGCGCCCCGCGAAAGGGGCGGGCCGAGCCCCCCGAGGGGTGAAGGCCCCGGGAGCCGTACGGGAGCCGCCTGGAGCTCCCGGCGCGGGAGGGGGGGGGGAGAGAAAACACCCAAACCGAGCCCCCCCCCCGAGCGGAGCAAACACAGGCTCGGGCCGTTGCCAGGGGGCGGGGCCTGTCGCTACGGGGAGAGAGCCGGCACCGCCCCCCGGACCGTTGCCAGGGGGCGGGGCCTGTCGCTAAGGGGAGAGCCGGCACCGCCCCCCGGGCCGTTGCCAGGGGGCGGGATCTGATGCTAAGGGGACAGAGCCGGCACCGCCCCCCGGGCCGTTGCCAGAGGGCGGGGCCTGTCGCTAAGGGGAGAGAGCCGGCACCGCCCCCCGGGCCGTTGCCAGGGGGCGGGGCCTGTCGCTAAGGGGAGAGAGCCGGCCCCGCCCCCCGGGCCGTTGCCAGGGGGCGGGGCCTGTCGCTAAGGGGAGAGAGCCGGCCCCGCCCCCCGGGCCGTTGCCAGGGGGCGGGGCCTGTCGCTAAGGGGAGAGAGCCGGCACCGCCCCCCGGGCCGTTGCCAGGGGGCGGGGCCTGTCGCTAAGGGGAGAGAGCCGGCACCGCCCCCCGGGCCGTTGCCAGGGGGCGGGGCCTGTTGCTACGGGGAGAGAGCCGGCACCGCCCCCCGGGCCGTTGCCAGGGGGCGGGGCCTGTCGCTAAGGGGAGAGAGCCGGCACCGCCCCCCGGGCCGTTGCCAGGGGGCGGGGCCTGTCGCTAAGGGGAGAGAGCCGGCACCGCCCCCCGGGCCGTTGCCAGGGGGCGGGGCCTGTCGCTAAGGGGAGAGAGCCGGCACCGCCCCCCGGGCCGTTGCCAGGGGGCTGGGCCTGTCGCTAAGGGGACAGAGCCGGCACCGCCCCCCGGGCCGTTGCCAGGGGGCGGGGCCTGTCGCAAAGGTGGGTGGGGCCAGGTGGGTCAGCCATCAGACCGCCTGCCCGCCCATCGCCCGGGGCGGGGCCCGTTGCTAAGAGCGTGGCGAGGAGTATCAGCACCACCCTCACCGGGCTATCGCAAGGGGTCAACACCTGTCGCTAAGGGCTGTGGTACACGGCTCCAGCCCCCACGGTGCCGTCACCAGGTAGCGGGGGGGGGGGGTGTCACTAAGTGGCGTGGAGAAGTGAGCGCGGCGAAGTGTCGCTACAGCCCGTGCACGGCTGCTGGCTGCAGTACCGCGGTTTGGCCGCACGGTGGCGGCAGAGAGCAGAAAAGGGCGTCACTGCGCATGCGCGGCTGCCCGCCTGCAGTACCGCGGTTTGGCCGCACGGTGGCGGTAGAGAGCAGAAAAGGGCGCCACTGCGCATGCGCGGCCGCCCGCCTGCAGTACCGCGCCTTGGTCGCACGGTGGCGGTAGAGAGCAGAAAAGGGCGCCACTGCGCATGCGCGGCTGCCCGCCTGCAGTACCGCGCCTTGGTCGCACGGTGGCGGTAGAGAGCAGAAAAGGGCGTCACTGCGCATGCGCGGCTGCCCGCCTGCAGTACCGCGGTTTGGCCGCACGGTGGCGGTAGAGAGCAGAAAAGGGCGCCACTGCGCATGCGCGGCCGCCCGCCTGCAGTACCAGCATCTGCTTGCACGGCAACAGCAGCGGCCAGAGGAAAACTTCACCCTCGGGAACGGGCGGCTTCCCGTCTGCCGTACCCGGTTTTGATCGACCGGTGACTGCCGCGAACGGATAAGGGGCGGGTGGAAATCTCTACCAGGGTAGCGGAGCTCCCGCCTGCAGTCCCGGGGTTCGGTCGCTCGGTGAAAGCAGCGCGCAGAAAACAGGTGGCCAGTGCGCACGCGCGGCTGCCCGCCTGCAGTACCGCGCCTTGGTCGCACGGTGGCGGCAGAGAGCTAAAATGGCGCCACTGCGCATGCGCGGCCGCCCGCCTGCAGTATCGCAGTTTGGCCGCACGGTGGCGGTAGAGAGCAGAAAAGGGCGCCACTGCGCATGCGCGGCTGCCCGCCTGCAGTACCGCGCCTTGGTCGCACGGTGGCAGCAGAGAGCAGCAAAGGCGCCACTGCGCATGCGCACTGTCCTCCCGCCTGCCCCACTCGCCCCCACCCCACGCCCGAGGGAGGAGAAGCAGCACAAACCACCTGGGGAAAAAGGTCCCCTTTCCCACCCCCACACCCCCCCCGGAGTAAGCCCCATCAGTTGCTGTAGGCCTGCGGCATCAGGGCTGGGACAGGGAGAGCAGCAAGTCAACAGGTCCTGGAGGGTTAAAGAAGAAAATCCATCAGGGGAACACAGCTGCCCTTCTGAAGGCAGGCTGCCCGGGGTGAGGGGGGCAGCTGTGCGTCGGGGCACAGGGCAGCCAGGCAGACCAGATGCCAGCGGCTGCCCTGCAAAGGAGTTGTGCGCTGCTGAGCCTTGGGCTTCGTTGGCTTGGCAGCGCCTCGCCTCGCCACTGCTCATCCTGCGTAAGCACGAGGCTTCAGCGAGCACAGAACAGGAGGCCAGGGGAAGCGGGGGGGAGGAATGTCACCGGGGAAAAAAAGTCATGCAGGGGGGCCATCTCAGGGGACAGCGTCTGGGAGGGCACAGACACACGCAGAGGGAGGGCGGGGGAGGAGGCGGACACTGCCGGACAGGGGCATGTCTGGGCAGACACGCCATGGGGAACATGCATGGGGATGACTGACACCAGGGGGGTCCCCCCAGGATAATCCACAACGGGCAACTCACCTGGGCTCACCTGCAGCAGATGATCCGCTCCAGATAACCGACCCACTCCGGAGAATCCATTCCGGATAAGCCCCAGCAATGCCCCTCAAACTGCTGCTGTTTCACCCCAAATTTTCCCCAATTTGGGGTTTTTGGGGCGGTCGTTTGGTGGTGCTGATTTCTGTTTGGATGGCTTGGCTTTTTTTGTTGTTGGGGGTTTTGGGGGTTTTACCTTATGGAAAAGCAAAAAAAGCCAAAGGAACAAAGTTGGGATTGCTTTTCCAAACGGTTCACTTCTGGGTCTCTTTGGCCCTTTCCACAACAAAGAAATCGGTGATTTTTGCTCCTGGTTTTGTGCATGAGAATGGTTAGTGGGGTTCCAACCCATCCAACCCCCCACCGCTTTTTTTCCCCCCCCCTTCCTTTCCAGCTGCACAAACCCAGCAGGAGTGGGCTTTCCCAGGAGCCCCCAATTGTTTTCTTTCCCCCAAACCTGTTTGGGTGTTTTGCCTGTTTGGGGTTTTTCACCCCCCATTGCAGACCCAGACTTGGGGGCTTTGGGGTGTTTGTCTGCCCTGGCAGCAGCTCCCAGGCTGCCTGCGCAGCCCCAGAGGGGGAAGTCCCCATCTGGGGGAATCGGCCCCAAATCGGGATGGGAGAAGGAGAACGGGAAAGGGGCAGCATTTGAAAGCGCTTTTGTGTCTTCAGTTGATTGGGGGGTGGGGGTGGGGTGTGTGTCCAATTTTTAAATCCTCTCTATAAACATCTCTGTCAACATGGTTTCTTTGCATTTTAAAACCTTATATAGCATAGACATTTGCACTTGTGTGTCTACTTACACATCCTTACAGAGTACATCTATATTTTATATATACTATCTATTTTACATTTACATACAACACCTGTTTAGACTTAGCTATTAAATTTACACTTACACCTACTTAGGCTATTTACACTTACACAGCATATCTATTTACACATACCTGTTCAGACTTCCATATTAACACGTATATAAACCACCTATTTAGGCTAGCTATCTGCTTACTTACCCTTTGACACTTCAATCTTTTTCGACTTCTCTATTTAGACATCTACTTACAGTTATACCTAGGCTTATTTCACTCTATATAACCTCTATTTAGATTACACATCTGCTTAGACTATGTAACACACACTAAGCGTAGATGCTCGCTCTAGTCAGACTTTCTTCTGCTTTGAATTCCTTCATCTATCCTTTTTCTTCATTTTAAACTCCTTTATTTTTTAATTTAGATATTTAGACAGTCGAGTTACTTTTGTGGTTTAAAACCCTGTATCTCAATGTAGAATTTTTGTATCCTGAAATCCGTTATATAATATAGGAGAGAGAAGTTCTTATTTTAAAATCCCTTTATACATCTATCAATTAATATGACATGTCAATATATATAAAATAAGAGGTTTTTGTAATAGCCCCCCTCAATTTTCAGGCATTTTGGGGCTGCAACCCCCCTTTTTGGGGGGGAACCCCTACATGACGCCCCCACTCACCTGTTCCTCTGACGCATTATCAGCTCCCCCAGTGACACCGGGGCGCCCCGCATGACATCATCACACCGCCCCCCCCCCCCCCCCCCCCCCAATTTTATTCACCCCCAAGAAGGGCACTAAACAAGGGAATCTACTCCAACCTGCAGCTCATTACTTTAATAGTGCCATTTACAAAGGTACACACACACACACACACCCCACCCCCCAGAAAAGGGGGAGCTCTGCTAAAATCTAAAAGGTGGGGCAGCCCCCCAAACAGCTGCAGCCCCCCCAGCCCCTGTCCGCAGGCTAGCGGCCGCCCCACGGCGGAGCGGGAGCGTGCCAGAGGACGGTGTCACGTCTCTCTCGGGCTCTGCTCGGACATGTTCCCGCGCTGGGACGGGCTCCCCGGGGCGACAAACAGCCCCGGCCCCTGGGGGCCCCGACTCTCCCCACCAGGCAGCCCTCGCGGCCGCACCTGCGGGGCACCCGCTGGAGACAGAGCCGGGAGCCCCCAGGCAGAGGGATGGCCCCTTACCTTCACCACGCTTAACGACCGGCAGGCAAACCCGGGCCGGGGGGCATCTCTTGAGCATCACGAGACACTGAGAAGACATCTGAAAAACAGAAATCCCAAACTATATTTCAGCACGTGAATAAAATAGCACAGAAGAAAATGGAGGAACTCAGTCAGCACAAGGGATAGGAAGGAAATTGAGCCGCAGCAAGATTCTGGGCAAACGGGTCATGTCAAAACACAACACCTCCTTTAAAAGCTAGAGGGACTGGAACACTTGAAAACGGTATTAAGACTAACCGATACCATTTTGAACAGATTCTTCGCGTAACACTGAACGCTCTGGCTGGTGCTGGAAAACGTCTCATCCCTTCCTTACGGCACAGCTGCGGGGAGATAACCCCGTGAGGCTGCGGGGCAAAGTTGTACCGGAACCGGAACCTCCGCTTACAGATCCACCGCAGCAGCTACAGCCCTCGCCCTGCCGCCGCACGTCTTGCTGCCTGGCTCCATGAAGCCTGAAGCGAAGCGTCAAACTTGAAAGAGTAACGTAAAAAATTAAGAATAAATCTCAGTAATGCACTTTGTGCTGAGAAGGCGGGCGCGTGTTTACGCACATCCAATATGAGCGTCTAGGCTCTGAAAGCTTTCCATTTTCCTTCTGCGTTCATTTAACTCACACAGCCGTTCACACCCGCCATAAGATTATCTATCTCCAAAATACACAGCAGCAACGTGACTGGGGGGTTTTGGCGTGTTATGGAGTCGGGAGGGACGTCCGCCCAGCTGCCCCGCCCGAGAGATGCTGCTGAACTGCCAGGGAAACGCGCATCCAAAGCGAGACTGAAATAAAATACTTAAGAGCGCTCCCTCAAAATACCGGCAGGAAAAAACCGCCCCCACCCCAACATTCAGTCGCCCCTCGTTAAATATTTACAACAAATACCTACCTGCTTAATTACACCTAACAAATCGTACGCTACATCTGCTCGGCAGTTACAGCTGAAACAGCGCAAGTCACGTCGTAAATCAGACGCTGTTAGCTTTTTTTAAACTTTCATTTATGACAGAAGAATCGGTGAGTTAAGAGATCCCCGATACGGTTTTAATTCTTTTGGGGAAAAAAAATACCACAACAAAACCCCACGCAAATCAAATCCCCAGTGTTGCAATACATGGGGCTACCAAGAAGGACCGGCAGATATGCTAATGCGTTTGGCTGTACCGAAGCATGCAGGGGAACCGTATTTTTATGGGATCTCGACTGTTACAACTGAGAACCCAAGCACTACCAATGCCATCAACATTTGGAGTATGTGCTGTGCTTGGATCTCCGCAAGGACCATTGATTTTTTCATCTTAGAAAAAAAAGCAGTACTTCGCAAGTCTTGTGCTGATGAGTTCTACTGACAAAGACATTGTCTCTAAGATGCACTCTGATGGCAAGTTCATAGAATGCAACCTCACTGAATAAGAAATATCTCAATTTTTCAAGATCTCTTCCTAACAAAAGTCACACTGTGGGGCTTTCAGATGGGCCAGATTATGAATCCTTTCACAACAAGAAACACACCAGCTAACCAGGATATTCTCGCAGTGGCCAGGTGCCTCTTCATCACGTGAAAAAAAAAACCAACAAAAAAAAACACCCCAAAAAACACCAGAGCCAGCAATAAGTATCACACGGGTCAACACAGCTCTCTTCCAGAGCACCCCCCTCATCAAAAGGAACATGCCCATCGGCTCACCTGCTCTGCACAGGTTCCAGCATCACACCCCGCTTCCGTCATCGCTTGTGGCACCAAATGTATCAACACACAGTAAACTACCGTTACGCTCGTGAGAAATCACCGCCCCGTGACTTCCTCATTACTACCCAGCTCGCTTCTAATGCTCATACGCCGTTCCAAAGACGGCCCACGTGTTACCTACAAAACTGAAGAGCTCGACGACGGACCACAGCATTCTCTGGTCTCAGATGCTGGCCGCTGCCCCACCTTCTCAGACCTCTCATAGGCACGCGGCAGCACCGCTCCGAGCCTGCCAGCGGCACCTGCAAAAAGCCAAGCGAAAAGGCACCTCCCGAGATGCTGCCCAATGCCACAGCCTGCCCGCACCGATCCCCGTCTCGCACCCCTTTCCCTCGACAGCCTCCCTCCCAGCCTACGCCACTTCCAGGTGCCGTGTCCAGCTCGCCCGCCGTCCGTAACACCCAAACAACACGCATTGCTTATAACTTCCCCAGCAACACAACACCTCAGAAAAGAGCTGCTACTTCAGCCCACCAATCACCACTCGCCTTGCTCGACTTGCCTCCTTTGCTCATTGCTACGCTACTTCAAACCCAAACCAAAAGACAAACGCAAGGAGCAACGGAGTCATAGAGCCATCGGTCACATCTTCCCTCTATATACACCACGCACCACCTCACCCGCTTACATCGGTCCCCTCAGTTCCCCTCCGTCGCCCTGCACGACTCGTCCCTCGGCATCTCCAAAACCAATACCAAACAAGTCGCCTGGTTGCACAGCAGTACCTTAACGGTTCCTGAAGACCGACTATAACCTGCCATCAAAACAAACATATGACTTCAAACATGAAGCCCTACGCACGTACAAGCTTGAACACCCCGCAGAGGTAATCTGCTCAGCTGAACTCTAGCCGCCTCTCCCAGACAGCTACGGTCACGGCCTCCGAGCCCACAAAATGTCACGGTGATTACGGTCCTCGCCCGCTGAGGAGGGCCACTCAATCCGAGATGACGGTACAACCTTTCCCCCAACAGCCTTGGCACAGCAACAGATGAACCCTAACCTCTCATCGCTGTGCCACCTACCCGACTCTACAGGGCCAGCAAGGCGGTCCGAGACAAACTCAAACGCCCACACCAACGCTATGAGAAACGCTACAAACTGCGCGCCTCCGAGACGAGAGAACGCTCTCGGCAAACAGAGAGACAACTGGACGGAAGAGCTCGTCCAGCAACAAGACCTGCGGAACCCTGACAGTGACGCAAGGAGGCCCTAACGCGATCCAAAAAGATTAGAAGAGCGTCAGGGCCCGTGACAAGAAGTTCCTCTCAAAACTGAGAGGGAGGAGGCACAAGAAGCCCAGCTACAAGACCTAAGACTGTAAGGATGCAGGAAAGAAATCACGCTCCCTGAAAATGGACAGCAACAGAGCAGAGCTGTTCATGCGTCTGGGAACGACGCCGCAGACAACTGCCCAGAAACTCCTCAAACACCAGAGTGACCCACACTTTAAACTGTAACGCAAAAAATGAGGCACCCGATGGGCGCCGGCCCCACAATTAGAACCTTGCCAGCCCCTAGGGATAGCGCTGTGCTCCTGAGAGCAAAGAGAACAAAGTCACCAGCCCCATGAGCCTCCTCACTGCGACCCAGCTCACCTGAAATGCTCCTCAAATAGCCTTCAGTCGCATCTTCCCTTTAATCCTGCACACGGACCCGCCGCCTTAGTGTGCTCTACTCAGCTCTGCCCTATCACCCTGCACAGCTCCATCTTCATCCTCTGCAAGAACAGCATGATAGAACAAGTCACCTGGACGCACAGCAACAGCTTAACCATTCCACAGGTCTTGCTTCCACGTAGGAATACCATCTAGAGCCCAACTACTGCATGCCATTAAAGGAAATACCTTCAATCAAATGTTAAGCCCCACGCACGTACAAGCTTGAACAGCTGAGAGATGCCCTCTGCTCAGCTAGCACTCTAGCTGCCTCTCCCAGACGGCTACGGTCATCCCCTCGGCACCCACAAAACGCCCCGGAAATTACCGTCCTCGCCCGCTGCCAACGGCCACTCGCTCCGACGAGGGTTGTACGGGCGTTGCCAAAACAGTCTACGCACATTAACGTTAACCATATACTCTTATTGCTGTTCTTTCCCCCGCTCTACCATTGCTACACCCCCAGGCGGAGGAGCAGCTCTGACACAGGCATCGACGTGCACGGACCGACACTGCTCACAAATACTACAAGCGACGTGATCGCGGCACCTCAGAAAATTCTCACCGAGACCACGGACTTCCGGCCCAGAGATGCCACCGGGCGAGAAGATCTGCAGGGCAGCGAGGAAGCAGCTATAGCATCCGCGGAGATGTCACGTACCATCATCACCTGCGAAAAAACCATATACCCACAACTAGGACGATGCACGAGCGACGAGCCGCTCTTAAAGACCTCAGAACGTTCAGGTGCAGGGAACAGGTCCCAGAAAAGGGCCCTGCGTATTCAGACTGCTCTTCAGCAGCAGTACTGAGGCCGCCTTAATCACCGCCGCAAAAAGATGACCTTCTATAAAGGTCTAATATTTAAGACACAAGACAAATCTATGCAGTAGACTTAAAATGCGAGAAAGGAAGCTCTCGGTTACCATTATGCCGATGAGCCAGGGCTTGCAAAACCCTCAATATTGCTACCTAGGTGCCTGCTCAGCACGGAGAACAGACACATCGAGACCCGAGTACAGGAAGGAACAAAGACAGACTACAAAATCCACACAACAGCACAAGCACAGGCAGGAACTCCCCTGCCTGGCAGATGCTTCTGTTTTGCAGAAAGGACAACACAACCTCTCTCGGCCCAAACGTGTCCGGTCTCTGAACGGTCCCCTCCACTGATTTGACAACCCCTGCCTGCCCCGCCTGCGCTTCCCGCAACCGACCGGCCACCTGCACAAAGACCGCATCGGCCCCTCAGCTTCGCTTCCAAATCCGGGGGCTCAAAAGCCATCCTTTAAAAAGGCCACACAGGCTACGTAGGATGGGGCTGCGGTCACATGGACACTCTTCATCTCCAAACGTGCGGTGCCATCACTCAGCGTCGCACCACTCAACGCCGGCCACTTCCGCAACGACAGCCTCCTCGGAAGCGCCGTGAACTTCCGCTCGCCCACGCTCTAATGAGGCTGGATGTCGTGGCCGCCGCCACCTACGGCGCCTAGAGAACCAGAGAGACAAGGTGACCGCTGCGCCTGGAAGCGGCCGCCCGCTCACAAACAATTCCACACCTCAAAAATAACCGCTGCTACAGTTTCCTGTTCATCGCTCACCTTGCCCGACGAGCTGGGGGCAGACATCCCGCTTTGCATGTAGTTTTGTGAGTCCCTTCGTTAACTAGTCACATAGGTGCTCGCACTGCACGACCCCTCCGTTGTCACGTGCTGACCTACCTTCTCACAATGCTCTGTTCGCCCCCTCCCTCCCGTGTCCGGCTCCCTGCCGTGCATCTCCACCAACAGCCACATTCCAGACTCATCCTTTCCCCTACCATGCCAACACGGCTCCCTCACCTCCCGATCCGTGCCTCCCGGGTCAGTGGCCGCGTCAGGCACCTGCTCACGTACTCGGTCCGTCCCCGATGGCTGGGAACTGTCACCTTCAATGCCGGGCCCACTTCTGGGGAAATACGGAGAGGCACACAGATATTAGACACTGCTTTCCAAAAGCAAGAGCTCACCACGCAAAACAAACTAACAAATCGTTTTGACTGACTTGTTTGGCAACACAGAGACCCCAAAGGCAGAAATCCCAGACGAGTGACCGCACAGCCCGCCCCGTCACAGCACACGACGCCATCTGCTCGCCTTTGCTGCCACGCCTCGCTCGACTGTCCTGCTTAACCCTAGACCTATGACTTAAAGTGCAAGAAAAAGTCAAACCACGCAACACACAAAAATTACACCGATAGGGCAAACACCAAAAGCAGTACGGGAAGCAAACGGGCGTGGCTGGTGTAGTGACACACTCTCCCTTTGTAGGTAACTCACTCCTGAGCGACTCCGTGAACAGCCGCGTGGAGAACCTCTCGGCAGAC
Source organism: Phalacrocorax carbo (assembly GCF_963921805.1). Lineage (NCBI taxonomy): Eukaryota > Metazoa > Chordata > Aves > Suliformes > Phalacrocoracidae > Phalacrocorax > Phalacrocorax carbo. The sequence continues at coordinate 870,501 of NW_026990418.1, read as the reverse complement.
AGCACGCTCGAGCGGCCGCGCTGACACATACGGGGAAGGAGACTGGGCTACCGGAGGCTGCTTGCACACAGAACGCGACCATTAGCTAACACTTGAACACCCCTTTCCCAACCATCCCCCGGTACCAAGACTTCAAAAACCCCTCCTCTCCTCCTGAACTGTCAGGGAAGGAACCTCACTCCTTCCCGACAGCTCCCGCCCTGTATTTGCACCCCTAAAGCCCCTCTGTCAGCCGCTCCTCGGGAGCTGCCCTTCCCACCTCTGCCCCGCGCTCTGCGAGCACCTCCCACCTTCCGGCTTCCCGCAGACTCCGTGCTCTCTACAGGCCCACAAAATAACGGAAGCCCCGATGCTTATAATCTACGAGGGACCTGCCGCAAGCTGCAAAGGTTCTCGGGACAACGTGGTACTCTGCGGGCGATCGGGAAAGGCGACGAGCAGTTCCGTACCCCGACACACACTATGCGTTACGTCCCTGCTGCTTTCTGAAGGAAGGCTAGAGCTCCACATACAGACGCGTACAACACGCTCACCCTAACCCCTACCGCAGCATCTCAGCATCAGTCCTATTGAGAGATAACGTCAACAACTTGCACAACACACAGGCAAAACTGGTGGGAAAAATATACGCTTCTACCCTCGGCCAAGTCATAAAATTCCTGCAAAACCAACCAAACAAAAAACCTACCACACACAAAAACAAAACACCAAAAAAACCCCAGACAAAACCATAACACCCCCACAAAACCAAACAATCCAAAACACACTATTAGACCATCTTGCTACCCCTGAACATCCAACACAAACTTACTGACCCGAGGAAAAACAAAAGCTCGTACAAGTATACTTCCTAATATATATCTGCTGCTCAACTTTGACTGCTCTCTTACCTCAGCCAGAAACCTCCCCCTCTCTAAATGTCAAAACACACCTACCCAAAGAGCTTAGACAGCTCAAAACCTGCAACCAACTCAAGGAACAGTACCAGAGAAGCCCAGGAGCAGAATGAGCCTCCCGAAGAAAGGCTGGGGCTCATCTACGCCAGCAGAATGGCAAAGCAGAATGAAATCTTTTAAGAGCCCCTTCTCAAAAATTATCTCTGGTTATAAAGTAAATCATTTACTGTAAAACCATCAACCATTCGGAGTCACCTCAACGCTCTCTCTCGCTCAGTCCCTTAACAGAACTGAATCAGTCTCAAAGGACAAAAAACATGAAAAGAAACGTGGAAATATACAAGCGTATCGGGAACGGTACGAAGCAGCTAAATTAACACCTCAGTAGCTGGGACAAAACTAAATTGTAAAGGACAACAAAAAACCACCCCAGGAGACGCATCGATAAAAACAGAGGAAGGCTCTCTCTACTCACAGAAGCTCACGGAGAGACCTGAGCCAACGGTACACAGCTTTGGGGTAGCCGATACCGAAAAGAAACATACTCGAGACAGAAAACAGACTGCTGTGGAGCACAAAGGTGGCTTTGGCAAAGGTTCTGCCAGGACAAGAGTCACAGTTACAGGGAACGGACAGCGGCCGGCAGGGGAAACGCCGTCGGCGTGGCGGGGCCAGCGCGGGAAATGCCGCCCTCAGCTAACGCTGCGCTATCAAGCCTTAAGTGAAAACTGCAGAGTAGTTACAGGAGACGGGCATAAGACGGATGCTGAATATCACTTGATGGTCACAAAATCTCATGGGGATGGGCACCACGTAGCCTCGTGGACACCCCTTAGACCCAAACGCTTAACGAGAGACGCTTCTTGCCAAAATACAAGCTCAACGAGGAAAAGCCAACGGGGATGTGGGGGCAACTACCAAAATCTCAGTATGTGAGCAGGCGTTACTTAAGATGGTGCAGTGGTTCTGCCGGGTCCGTCCAACCTGAGCAACGGGTTCTAACGCCTGTCCAGCAGCGTCCATGATCTCTCTCACGGCCTCCCACATCATAGACACCTCCCCTGCCTGGGACCGCGTTTTCCATGTCCCACCCCTCCCCATCCCCGCAATGAAAATCAAACACAACAAATAAGTACTCCACTTCATCTTCTTGGCCTCCAAAAGAAGCTTCCTTCCACTGCTGAGCATCGACACCGACATCCTCATGCTGTTCCTCAAAAGCAGGCTGGCCCTCGGGTGCCCGTACTGCCAAAGGAAGAGAAAATGATTATGCTCTTATGATGAGCTCCATCATCCTCTCCTTCAGGAAATCAAATCCCGATCGCTACATACCAGAAGTTTGTGCAGGAGATGGCCGAGGCCAGCCCCATATATGAGGCACTCTGTGACCCTGCTCTCTCTTTTGGCCACAGCACCCGCCACCGGGGAGCCCCAAACCCCTTGTGACTCCCAAGGAAAACCAGATAAAACTAGTTCAAAACAACTGGCAGGTGAGAGGTGACCGACAAACACGTATAGCCCACCTCAAACCAGCCAGAGAGCTGACTACCTCCCCCACTAAACTCTCATCTTCGACAAATACACCAAACAGAACAATGTTTACGCTGAACAGAACAAAACCCTTACCCTCTGACACTCTGAAAAGGATTTGTGCACCCACAAAATATATATATATTCATGCTATCGACCGACGGACCACACTTCCTCAGGGTCAGCCCTGCAAAGACAGGAGGACGCCCGATGCTCTCTCCATAAATATAAAATAAAAAACTGAGCCAGAGCCAGGCAGAGAGAGGCGGAGAAAGAACAAGTAGCCACAGGCTACAGGACAGAGAGAGGGAGGACCAAAAAGACGGGGAGGCAGGGAGCCACTCAGAGCGAGATGGAGAAAGAAGGGGCGGGGGGACGCAAAAAAAAAAACCTAAAAATAATTTTGCAGCAGGTAAGGAAAGAGAGGGGGCCAGGGGGGAGAGACAGGGAGGGCCCAGGACGCACAAGAGAGGCAACGGGGCCCCAGTGGCCCAGGACTCACCGCGACTCTCGCTCTCAGCGCTGCTGGCACAATTTAGCCGTTCAGATGCTTCTTTCCCCTCCTCTCCGCCCTGCCTCTTCTGCAGCTCCAGACTCTAGGCCGTTCTCCACCTAAAGAGGATACACGGGTGTCTTACCGCTCTTACGAGATGAGGCTTCCTAGGCACGTAGCCTAGCTCGCTCGTGCACTACACGCCCGTACCCAACTCCCGGTTACGCGTACAGACCCTGCGGTGCACGTTGGTGGCCTGGCCCGCTGCGGGCTACGAAGGGGGATCCTCCCTCCCTCACCTGCAGGGACAGGCTCTCTCTTGCCTGCGGCAGGAAGGCAGCTGGCAGCCAGAGCGCCTTCAGTTTCTTCTGCTTTACCTTTCGTTGGCGTCTCCAGCTTCAGCCGAGGCAGCTCCTGTCCACAGCCGGGAAGGGCTCTGTGTGTCCCTTTTCGCCCCCGCGCTGCGAGGATGGCAACGCCGGGCAGAGAGAAGCCACGCAAGCCTGAGACGGCCGCAGTCAACGGCATCCCCGGGGGAAGGACAGACAACCACGTCCTCAGCACGGTCTCTGGGAGAGGGAAAGAAGAAACAGCGACCGTCATTACCGTCGATCGACCCTGGCCAAAGCCCCTCCTTGCGCAGGGGCTTCTGGACACACCGCCCCTTCCCCGCGCTACTGCTAAGGGCCCCTGCGCCGAGGGGGAATCCAGTGCGCTCGAGGGCCGGCTCGCTGCCTTCACGACAGGGCCTGGGGGCGGCCAAGGGCTACGCAGCACGCTTACGGGGAGGTGCCGGGGCTGGGGGCAGGCGCACGGGGCAAGGGGGGGGCCAGGGGAGGCTGAGCGGGAGCTCCGGTGAGCCGGGGAGGCGGCGGCCATCATCTGCGCCCTGGGCAGGGGGAAAAGGTCCTCCTCCTTTCCCTCTTCCCTTCTGTCAGCTCCCGGGGAACTCACCGCTTCTCGGGGAGCGGCCGCACCTGGAAGCCCCCAGAAATCAACACGATTCCAACCCCCAAAATACACCGCGCCTACCGTACGCAGCACGGCCGCCCGGCACCCGAGCGCCGGAACACCGCACCTCCCGCCGCGCCCCGGCGAGCCACGTGACAGGGCCGGCAGCCACTGCGCCAGGACTACAGCTCCCGGCATGCTCTGCGCCACAACACGGCCTGCTCTTTAATACTAGATTGGTGTTGAATAGATATTTCCGATTTTACCGTGTTTTTTGGTAACAGTTTTGGCACCCCAGATGGGAACCTGCTTTTGAATCTCGACGGATCCGCAGGACCGTGGGACCTGCAGCCAGCCCCAAGGAATTCTTGGGGAGAGCTTCCGATCCCCAGGCCAGAGAATTCTGAGAAAGATCCCCTGGACTGAAGTAAACAAGGCATTCGTTTACGAAGAAACTTAGGTAGAATAATATGTGGCGTTAGCTTCCCACATAGGATAGGATAGTGGGTTTGAGTCCCACAGGCCTGCCCGTAAGGCGCGGCAAAAGCCACGCAGGGTTGGGGCCAAGAGGTACCTCGGTTGGTAAGTCTCTGCTAGGCGAAAGCCTGTGGAGCGGGACCCGAGGGTAGGGGGGTCTTCAACAGGGGGTTGAAGTCTCCAGGGATATCTAGCAGGGGGCTACAGATCCCAGTGAGACCTCTAACGGGGGTTGGAGTCCCTCTGACTACTATTTGTGATAGTGCACTATCACAACTGCTAGTCGACTGGGAGATGGGAGCATTTCTGAGTAAGAAACCTATCCCACAGAGAACACCTTTGGGATGTACTTTGAAGCACTGGAAAGACATCGGGGGTGATGACCCACTAACTCGGAAACCATTAATTGAATATTGCAATCATTGGTGCCCAACGTATCAATTGGAAGGTGGGCACGAATGGCCAGAACAGGAGACATTGCAATATCATACCATCTTGCAATTAATGTTGTTTTGTAAAAAGGGAAGGCAAATGGGAAGAAGTGGCATATGTTGATTTGTTCTTTACACTGTGGAATCATCCAGAGTGGCAGAAACAGCGTGAGATATGTCCACAGGATTCTACGGCAATGTTTCTGAAAAGAGGAAAATGTGGTGAGAACTTGAAGTGTTGCTCTACTTGTGATACTGGATACTTCACTTGATGGAACTGACAAGAAAATAGTATTGAATACAGCCAGAAGGCAGGTGCAGGGAGCACATGCTAACAGGAATTTACAGAGAACAACGAATAAGAATTTTCCATCTACAAATCCCGAGTGGGACCCTAATCAGCCAGGACCCAGGGGAATGTTGACTAGATGTCAGAGACAGATTTTATTTGGAGTAAGACATGCAATGCCAAAAGCCATAAATTTTGACCCATTTATTAAGTGAGACAAGAATTAAAGGAGTCCCCCCCTTCAGCCTTTATGGAAAGGCTGAAGGTGACCACCAGAAAATATACTCATTTGAACCCAGAAAAAAACAGAAAAAGCAATTCAGTTGGTCTCTATATTCATAAGACAATCAGCCCCAGATTGGGGGGGGTGGGGGGGGGGGAGTAAAAAAACCTTCAGAAACTAGAAGAACCTGAATCCAGAGATCTGGGTAAAATGCTTGAAGTAGCTTGGCATGAAGGAGACCAGAGGAATCAACCCTAGCTGAACACCTGGTTACACTGAAGCTAGGGAATGAAGAAATAGAATTTTTGGTAGATACGGGAGCCACTTCTTTGGTATTGAATACACGTAAAGAGAAAGTTGATCATAAACCGGTAGGTGTTGTTAGTGCGACAGGGCAAAGAAAAATTAGCCTTTCTTAGAGCCATTAAAGTTTAAATTGGAGAAGCAATGGGCAACTCACCAGTTTCTGTATATGCCTGAATGTCCACTGCCTCTGTTATGATGAGATCTATTAAGTAAATTAGATGCTCAAGTAACTTTTAAAGATGGAGAGATTAAATTACTAATACCAGAACAGAATCAAAAGCCACAGAGGCGAGAGCGTTTATGTTACAGGATTCCTCCAGGGAGGAACAGGTTCCCGAAGAAGTGGAAAACGTAGTAATTCCTTTGGTTTGAGCGAGCGGAGCTCCGGAGCGACCTAAGCGGGCAGAGCCGGTAAAAGTAACCTTAAAGCCTGGAGCCAAGCCGGTAAGACAAAAACAATACCGTATTAAGCGAGAGGCTCGAAAAGGATTAGAGAAGTTAATTATAAATTTGTTTCAGAATATGAGCTCTTAATAGAATGTGAATCAGAATATAGTACTCCTGTGCCGCCAGTAAAGAAATCTAGAGGCAAAGAGTATTAGCTGGTTCACGATTTAAGGGCTATATCTCAGGTGGTCCAAGATCTACATCCGGTAGTAGCTAATCCATACACTTTACTGACCTCTTTTAAAGGAGGAGCATAAATGGTTTACTGTACTAGATTTGAAGGATGCCTTCTTTTGCATACCTCCAGGCATAAAAAGTCAAAGCCTATTTGCTTTGGAATGGGAAAGCCCCACCACAGAATGAAAGACACAGCTAACATGGACCGTACTTCCACAAGGATTTAAAATTAGTCCTACGATATTTGGGACTCAGCTGGCAAGAAAAAAAATTAGAAATATAGAAATGTCTAGAAAAAACAGAACCCAGGGAGAGGCATACTGTTACAGAATGCAGACGACATTCTGATAGTGGCAGAAAGTAAAGAATAATGTTTTGAAATTTTTAAATTTTCTGGGCCAAGGAAGATGCAGAGTTTCCAGAAACAAAACCCAAATAGGAGAAGCAACAGCCATTTATTTAGGATTCGAAATATCTCAGAGACAAAGACAATTAGAAAGTGAAACGAAAGAAACTATTTGTCAAATTCCCGAACCTTGCGGCCCGAAGGAACTGAGAGCTTTTCTGAAAATAGTGAAATAGCGTCAGCTCTGGATTCTGAACTACAGACTGTATGTAAAACCATTATACGAGGCACTGAAAGAATCAAAGGATAAATATTTAACCTGGACGCCCGGATGCCAAACGGCATTCAAAGAACTGAAAAGAGCCTCAGTGATGGCCCCTGCATTAGGCCTACCCGATTTCGCTAAACCTTTTGAGTTGTTTGTCCACGAAAGACAACATTTAGCCCTTGGAGTGCTGACACAGCGACTGGGAACCTGGAAGAGACCCGTGGGCTACTTCTCCAAACAACTCGACCACGTGAGTAAAAGATGGCCTGGATGTTTACGGGCAGTGGCAACAGCAGCGCTGCCGATCCAGGAAGCCCCAAAGTTAACAATGGGACAAAAGATGACAGTATGTGTCCCGCACATAGCGGTGACTGTTTTAGAACAAAAGGGGGGTCGTTGGCTATCCCTTAGCAGAATGTTGAAATATCAAGTTGTTCTGTTAGAACAAGACCATGTGGAATCGAAGGCTACTGCTATACTGAATCCTGTATGTTTTTAACAACAGAAAACCTTACGGACAATTTCGAACACGATCGCTTGCTAACTATTGAACAAGTCTATTCCAGCAGACCAGGCCTGAGACACAAACCTCTGGGAAAATCCTGATCTGGAGTTGTTTACAGATGGAAGCAGCTCTGGGCGAGAAGAGAATGGCCGGATATGCTGTCGTTATCACCGCCGAGGGAATGGAGTCAGGGGCGCTGCCTGCGAACACCTCAGCACAGAAAGCAGTATTGGTAGCGTTGAAGCGAGCTCTGCGAATGGCAGAAGGACGAAGGATAAATATCTAGACTGATTCCAAACATGCATTTGGTGTGATCCACGATCATGGAGCTACTGGGAAGGAAAAAGGACTGCCATCAGCCCAAGAATCATTGATACAGCATAAAGAAGACATTCTCCAACTTCCGGAAGACGTGCAGAAACCAAAAGAAGTGGCGGTAAAGCGTTGCAAAGCTCATCGATTCGGCCAGACGGCTGTAAACATAAGCAAACGATTGACAGATAAAGCTGCAAAGAGGACTGCAGAGCAAGGTATCCTTGCACTAGTACCAGTAAAACAGATCGGAATTCCAAAGTTGAAACCGAGATTATTATAATAAATTGGATGAGCAATTAGCAGAACAATTGGAAGCATCACAAAACACAGAGATGGTAGGTAACACCAGAAAAACAAGTAATAATAATAACAACCCCACAAGTTATGACAGAACTTGCAAAAGAAAAGCATGAGCAAACACATTAGGGTGTAGATGCTACGGTTTTGAGTTTAAAAGCATCTGTAGCGTGTGTAGGCATGACAAGAACAGTTAAACCCATGGTAGCTAAGTGTCCAATCTGTCCTAGAAATAATCCCCTGAACCAAAGGAAACCACCTTTAGGAGTAACAAAACAAAAAATTCTCCCGGAAATTATTAGCAAATTAAGTTTTCTGAGTTACCCAGACAAAATAGATATAGCAGTATTTGTTAGTGCTGATGGACAAGTTTTCTAGTTGGCCAGAAGCTTTCTCGTGCTGCACCAACAAAGCTAGAGTAGTAGTTAAGATGTTGCTGAAAGAAATAATACCAAGATTTAGAGTGCCAACAGGAATGTCCTCTGAGAGAGGACCACATTTTTTTGCAGAGGTAGTTCAACAAATTAATAAAATTTTGGGTATAAAATGGAACCTGCATATGCCCTAGAGACCACAATCAAGTGAAAATTTTGAGAAGATGAACCAAACACTGAACTGACATAGTGGAATATTATTGATCTAAGATGGAAGTATTGAGAAAATGATTATTTCAAAACTTCCAAAGGGGGGAAATGTAACCAAAGCGATGAAATCAACCAACCAGAGACGGTGTTCCATTACGGCAACACGGAGCGTACGAATCAGCGCATCTGTCGATCTGCATTTTAGTCCCTAGGCGATCGTTAATGTCAGCAGAACAACAGACAACGTGCTTCTGTCAGAAACGGATGACAAAACGCGGTTTCGTGTAGCGGACTGAGAAAACTAGCCAAGACTGCCAAGATTAAGAGCCAAGAAGGTAAAAGGCAATTCTGGCAGGGGGAGATCGCGACCACCGACTCACGGACCACCACCGAGCCTGCGCAGCGATTTACATACGGAACGAGCAAGTTTGTACCGATCAGTAGACAGGACGATAATGAATATGTATGAATACGTAAAATTTTGATCTACAAATTCTACGGGAAAGGTGTGTGAGGTACGCACGCCAGGAGGAGCGATCCCCCGTGCATCTGGCGCCGTGAATAAAGAACGCCTGCTCTTTAATACTAGATTGGTGTTGAATAGATATTTCCGATTTTACCGTGTTTTTTGGTAACAGTTTTGGCACCCCAGATGGGAACCTGCTTTTGAATCTCGACGGATCCGCAGGACCGTGGGACCTGCAGCCAGCCCCAAGGAATTCTTGGGGAGAGCTTCCGATCCCCAGGCCAGAGAATTCTGAGAAAGATCCCCTGGACTGAAGTAAACAAGGCATTCGTTTACGAAGAAACTTAGGTAGAATAATATGTGGCGTTAGCTTCCCACATAGGATAGGATAGTGGGTTTGAGTCCCACAGGCCTGCCCGTAAGGCGCGGCAAAAGCCACGCAGGGTTGGGGCCAAGAGGTACCTCGGTTGGTAAGTCTCTGCTAGGCGAAAGCCTGTGGAGCGGGACCCGAGGGTAGGGGGGTCTTCAACAGGGGGTTGAAGTCTCCAGGGATATCTAGCAGGGGGCTACAGATCCCAGTGAGACCTCTAACGGGGGTTGGAGTCCCTCTGACTACTATTTGTGATAGTGCACTATCACAACTGCTAGTCGACTGGGAGATGGGAGCATTTCTGAGTAAGAAACCTATCCCACAGAGAACACCTTTGGGATGTACTTTGAAGCACTGGAAAGACATCGGGGGTGATGACCCACTAACTCGGAAACCATTAATTGAATATTGCAATCATTGGTGCCCAACGTATCAATTGGAAGGTGGGCACGAATGGCCAGAACAGGAGACATTGCAATATCATACCATCTTGCAATTAATGTTGTTTTGTAAAAAGGGAAGGCAAATGGGAAGAAGTGGCATATGTTGATTTGTTCTTTACACTGTGGAATCATCCAGAGTGGCAGAAACAGCGTGAGATATGTCCACAGGATTCTACGGCAATGTTTCTGAAAAGAGGAAAATGTGGTGAGAACTTGAAGTGTTGCTCTACTTGTGATACTGGATACTTCACTTGATGGAACTGACAAGAAAATAGTATTGAATACAGCCAGAAGGCAGGTGCAGGGAGCACATGCTAACAGGAATTTACAGAGAACAACGAATAAGAATTTTCCATCTACAAATCCCGAGTGGGACCCTAATCAGCCAGGACCCAGGGGAATGTTGACTAGATGTCAGAGACAGATTTTATTTGGAGTAAGACATGCAATGCCAAAAGCCATAAATTTTGACCCATTTATTAAGTGAGACAAGAATTAAAGGAGTCCCCCCCTTCAGCCTTTATGGAAAGGCTGAAGGTGACCACCAGAAAATATACTCATTTGAACCCAGAAAAAAACAGAAAAAGCAATTCAGTTGGTCTCTATATTCATAAGACAATCAGCCCCAGATTGGGGGGGGTGGGGGGGGGGAGTAAAAAAACCTTCAGAAACTAGAAGAACCTGAATCCAGAGATCTGGGTAAAATGCTTGAAGTAGCTTGGCATGAAGGAGACCAGAGGAATCAACCCTAGCTGAACACCTGGTTACACTGAAGCTAGGGAATGAAGAAATAGAATTTTTGGTAGATACGGGAGCCACTTCTTTGGTATTGAATACACGTAAAGAGAAAGTTGATCATAAACCAGTAGGTGTTGTTAGTGCGACAGGGCAAAGAAAAATTAGCCTTTCTTAGAGCCATTAAAGTTTAAATTGGAGAAGCAATGGGCAACTCACCAGTTTCTGTATATGCCTGAATGTCCACTGCCTCTGTTATGATGAGATCTATTAAGTAAATTAGATGCTCAAGTAACTTTTAAAGATGGAGAGATTAAATTACTAATACCAGAACAGAATCAAAAGCCACAGAGGCGAGAGCGTTTATGTTACAGGATTCCTCCAGGGAGGAACAGGTTCCCGAAGAAGTGGAAAACGTAGTAATTCCTTTGGTTTGAGCGAGCGGAGCTCCGGAGCGACCTAAGCGGGCAGAGCCGGTAAAAGTAACCTTAAAGCCTGGAGCCAAGCCGGTAAGACAAAAACAATACCGTATTAAGCGAGAGGCTCGAAAAGGATTAGAGAAGTTAATTATAAATTTGTTTCAGAATATGAGCTCTTAATAGAATGTGAATCAGAATATAGTACTCCTGTGCCGCCAGTAAAGAAATCTAGAGGCAAAGAGTATTAGCTGGTTCACGATTTAAGGGCTATATCTCAGGTGGTCCAAGATCTACATCCGGTAGTAGCTAATCCATACACTTTACTGACCTCTTTTAAAGGAGGAGCATAAATGGTTTACTGTACTAGATTTGAAGGATGCCTTCTTTTGCATACCTCCAGGCATAAAAAGTCAAAGCCTATTTGCTTTGGAATGGGAAAGCCCCACCACAGAATGAAAGACACAGCTAACATGGACCGTACTTCCACAAGGATTTAAAATTAGTCCTACGATATTTGGGACTCAGCTGGCAAGAAAAAAAATTAGAAATATAGAAATGTCTAGAAAAAACAGAACCCAGGGAGAGGCATATTGTTACAGAATGCAGACGACATTCTGATAGTGGCAGAAAGTAAAGAATAATGTTTTGAAATTTTTAAATTTTCTGGGCCAAGGAAGATGCGGAGTTTCCAGAAACAAAACCCAAATAGGAGAAGCAACAGCCATTTATTTAGGATTCGAAATATCTCAAAGACAAAGACAATTAGAAAGTGAAAAGAAAGAAACTATTTGTCAAATTCCCGAACCTTGCGGCCCGAAGGAACTGAGAGCTTTTCTGAAAATAGTGAAATAGCGTCAGCTCTGGATTCTGAACTACAGACTGTATGTAAAACCATTATACGAGGCACTGAAAGAATCAAAGGATAAATATTTAACCTGGACGCCCGGATGCCAAACGGCATTCAAAGAACTGAAAAGAGCCTCAGTGATGGCCCCTGCATTAGGCCTACCCGATTTCGCTAAACCTTTTGAGTTGTTTGTCCACGAAAGACAACATTTAGCCCTTGGAGTGCTGACACAGCGACTGGGAACCTGGAAGAGACCCGTGGGCTACTTCTCCAAACAACTCGACCACGTGAGTAAAAGATGGCCTGGATGTTTACGGGCAGTGGCAACAGCAGCGCTGCCGATCCAGGAAGCCCCAAAGTTAACAATGGGACAAAAGATGACAGTATGTGTCCCGCACATAGCGGTGACTGTTTTAGAACAAAAGGGGGGTCGTTGGCTATCCCTTAGCAGAATGTTGAAATATCAAGTTGTTCTGTTAGAACAAGACCATGTGGAATCGAAGACTACTGCTATACTGAATCCTGCTATGTTTTTAACAACAGAAAACCTTACGGACAATTTCGAACACGATCGCTTGCTAACTATTGAACAAGTCTATTCCAGCAGACCAGGCCTGAGACACAAACCTCTGGGAAAATCCTGATCTGGAGTTGTTTACAGATGGAAGCAGCTCTGGGCGAGAAGAGAATGGCCGGATATGCTGTCGTTATCACCGCCGAGGGAATGGAGTCAGGGGCGCTGCCTGCGAACACCTCAGCACAGAAAGCAGTATTGGTAGCGTTGAAGCGAGCTCTGCGAATGGCAGAAGGACGAAGGATAAATATCTAGACTGATTCCAAACATGCATTTGGTGTGATCCACGATCATGGAGCTACTGGGAAGGAAAAAGGACTGCCATCAGCCCAAGAATCATTGATACAGCATAAAGAAGACATTCTCCAACTTCCGGAAGACGTGCAGAAACCAAAAGAAGTGGCGGTAAAGCGTTGCAAAGCTCATCGATTCGGCCAGACGGCTGTAAACATAAGCAAACGATTGACAGATAAAGCTGCAAAGAGGACTGCAGAGCAAGGTATCCTTGCACTAGTACCAGTAAAACAGATCGGAATTCCAAAGTTGAAACCGAGATTATTATAATAAATTGGATGAGCAATTAGCAGAACAATTGGAAGCATCACAAAACACAGAGATGGTAGGTAACACCAGAAAAACAAGTAATAATAATAACAACCCCACAAGTTATGACAGAACTTGCAAAAGAAAAGCATGAGCAAACACATTAGGGTGTAGATGCTACGGTTTTGAGTTTAAAAGCATCTGTAGCGTGTGTAGGCATGACAAGAACAGTTAAACCCATGGTAGCTAAGTGTCCAATCTGTCCTAGAAATAATCCCCTGAACCAAAGGAAACCACCTTTAGGAGTAACAAAACAAAAAATTCTCCCGGAAATTATTAGCAAATTAAGTTTTCTGAGTTACCCAGACAAAATAGATATAGCAGTATTTGTTAGTGCTGATGGACAAGTTTTCTAGTTGGCCAGAAGCTTTCTCGTGCTGCACCAACAAAGCTAGAGTAGTAGTTAAGATGTTGCTGAAAGAAATAATACCAAGATTTAGAGTGCCAACAGGAATGTCCTCTGAGAGAGGACCACATTTTTTTGCAGAGGTAGTTCAACAAATTAATAAAATTTTGGGTATAAAATGGAACCTGCATATGCCCTAGAGACCACAATCAAGTGAAAATTTTGAGAAGATGAACCAAACACTGAACTGACATAGTGGAATATTATTGATCTAAGATGGAAGTATTGAGAAAATGATTATTTCAAAACTTCCAAAGGGGGGAAATGTAACCAAAGCGATGAAATCAACCAACCAGAGACGGTGTTCCATTACGGGAACACGGAGCGTACGAATCAGCGCATCTGTCGATCTGCATTTTAGTCCCTAGGCGATCGTTAATGTCAGCAGAACAACAGACAACGTGCTTCTGTCAGAAACGGATGACAAAACGCGGTTTCGTGTAGCGCACTGAGAAAACTAGCCAAGACTGCCAAGATTAAGAGCCAAGAAGGTAAAAGGCAATTCTGGCAGGGGGAGATCGCGACCACCGACTCACGGACCACCACCGAGCCTGCGCAGCGATTTACATACGGAACGAGCAAGTTTGTACCGATCAGTAGACAGGACGATAATGAATATGTATGAATACGTAAAATTTTGATCTACAAATTCTACGGGAAAGGTGTGTGAGGTACGCACGCCAGGAGAAGCGATCCCCCGTGCATCTGGCGCCGTGAATAAAGAACGCCTGCTCTTTAATACTAAATCGGCGTTGAGGAGTTGTTTCCGATTTTACCGCGTTTTTCGGTAACACACGGAGTCAGACCAAGAGGGCCAGAGAAAGACAAAATACCGACAGGCTACAGAACAGAGCAGGAGGAATAAAAAAATAAAAACGGAGCCAGAGCCAGGCAGAGAGAGGCGGAGAAAGAAAAAGTAGCCACAGGCTACAGGACAGAGAGAGGGAGGCCTGAAAAGACGGGGAGGCAGGGAGCCACTCAGAGCGAGATGGAGAAAGAAGGGGCGGGGGGGGGCGCCAAAAAAAAAAAAAAAAAAATTTTGCAGCAGGTAAGGAAAGAGAGGGGGCCAGGGGGGAGAGACAGGGAGGGCCCAGGATGCACAAGAGAGGCAACGGGGCCCCAGTGGCCCAGGACTCACCGCGACTCTCGCTCTCAGCGCTGCTGGCACAATTTAGCCGTTCAGATGCTTCTTTCCCCTCCTCTCCGCCCTGCCTCTTCTGCAGCTCCAGACTCTAGGCCGTCCTCCACCTAAAGAGGATACACGGGTGTCTTACCGCTCTTACGAGATGAGGCTTCCTAGGCACGTAGCATAGCCTAGCTCGCTCGTGCCGGAGCTGGGGGCAGGAGCACGGGGCAAGGGGGGCCAGGGGAGGCTGAGGGGGAGCTCTGGTGAGCTGGGGAGTCGGCTATCTTCTGCACCCTGGGCAGGGGGAAAAGGTCATCCTCCTCCTCCTCCTTTCCCTCTTCCCTTCTATCAGCTCCTGGGTAACTCCTGGGGCTGCCCTCACCCGCTCGCCTTTAGCATACCAGAAGCCTGCCTCGGCAGGTCGTTTGAAGCTTCCCATCCCACCAGCCCCAGTAGTGCAGGCACACAAGGAGACACCCCGGCACCCACCAAAGGGGCTCGCTCACCTCGCCGGCAGCCCTAGGCCTCACCCGACACAGGGAATCGTGTCCGACACACCACCACGCTGCAGCAGGAGCGGAGGAGGCCTTTCCTTACCAGGAAGCAGCAACGAGCACGGCGGCATCACCTCGCAGGCACCGCAGCATCGCAGGGCTGTCACCTGCGGAGAGAGCAATGGGGATCACAGGGACGCCACCGCGCGTGCGCGGCTCCCGGGCTCAGTACCCAACTCTGGTCGCTGGGCAGCAGCATTATCTGAATTACTCTTCTCGATTAATACCATCCAGAAACCGTAACTTGGCTGCATCCACAGAGCTTCTATTCCTCTGCACCTTTCCCCCTCGCAGCCCCAGCAGCACTGTTCATTGCCTCTGCACCAAACAGCAAAGCGTCTCGAGCATTTCAGTCCTTTCCTCTCGACTGCTTACAAAAATCTGGTGCTTGCTACTGTCCATGCCACTGCCCCCCCCGATCATGCCTGAGGGAGGAGAAGCAGCACAGCAAACCTGGGGAACAAGGTTGGGTCCCCCACCCCCGCAGAATAAGCCCCAGGAACTGCTTGTAGGCATGTGGCATCAGGGTTGTGATAGGGTTTTGTTTTGGTTTTCTTTTTTTTCCCCTGCCTTCTTTACATAATGTATTAATTGGGGTTGCTTTTCCAAACTACTGAGTTCTGTGGGGACTTTTTGTGCTTTTACCCTACAAAAAATGGTCATTTTCACTTTCGGTTTTGTGCATGAGAATGGTTGGTGGGTGCTTTTAGGTGGTTGTTCCTTCCCCACCACCACCCTTTCTTTCCCTTTCCAGCTGCACAAATCCAGCTGGAGTTGGCTTTCCCAGAAGCCCCAAGTTGTTTTCTTTCCACCAGAATTCTTTCTGTTTTTTTCACCCCCCATTGCAGACCCAGAGTCAGGGGGTTTGAGGTATTTTTGTGCCCAGGCAGCAGCTCCCAGGCTGCATAAGCAGCCCCACAGGGGGAAGTCCCCGTTTGAGGGAATCGGCCCCAAATTGGGATGGGAAAGTGAAGACAAGGGAAAAAAAAACCTGAATAACCTGAAAAAGAACACCTACTCCAGCCCACCAAGCACCGGTCACCTTGCCTGACTCACCTCCAGGGCCCAGATCACGCTCGGCTCATCGCTTAGCGCCCTCGGATCACAAAAAAAAAAGAGTAAAACCCATAATGGAGCCCTATAGCCATCAGTCACATCTTCCCTCCAGTACTACACAGACTCACCTTCTTCCAGCGCTCCCCTGGGCTCTCCTCCGTTGCCCTGCACGACTCATCCACCTGCACCTGGAAAAACAGTGTTACTGAACAAGTCACCTGGAGGCACAGCAACAGCTTAACCATTCCACAGCTCTTGCGCCCCCGTAGGAATACCATCTAGAGCCCAACTACAGCCTGCCGTTAAAGGAAATGCGTTAAATCAAACGTTAAGCCCTCGCACGTACAAGCCGGAACAGCAAACACACAGCACGCTCGCGCACCCAGGGCGCAGCCCGACGGAGGTCCACGGGCACCTCGCCGGTCTGATGCGGAGCCGCCCAGCATCCCTGAGAGCACAGCTGCAGGCGCAACAGCAGTTTCACCTACACCCATCTCAGCGCGCAGCGCTTCTGAAGCTTTAAGCTGAAAGCCCTACCTTGACCCTTGGCCACACTAGAAGCGAGCCGTGGCTAGGACTCCACAGAAACACAGCAACACAAATTGCACACCCACAGCGGCGACAGCCTTGCAACTATTTAGACCAGGAACAACAGAGAAAAGTAAAACAGCTTCATCACCCGCACAGGAAAAGCAGCAGACGGAGACAAAGGGTCAGCATTCACAGCCCTTACAGAACACAGGCGTTCTCTCTCCTTCCACTCCTAAACCCATCCCCACTTAGGTCTAAATATCGCAGCCCTGCTGGGGCAATATCGAGAGCGGGGAACAAGAGCCCTGCCGCCCGCCGTTTGTGCGGCAGGACACAAAAACAGAGGGACATGTTTTGCCACACACAACCCTGAATCTCCTGAAAATTTATGTTTACCAAAAATAGCCATTTGGAACATATTCCCAAAAACATTCGGCAATGAAACGCTTACGTGTTTGACACCCGCACATTTTTGGGGAACTTGCTATTTGCTTCCTGGTTTTGCTGGTCTTCCCTCAGAAGTTCTACCTGCAGCCAAGTTATTCCCACCCGCCCGACCGGTTCAAGCGTTCACCTTCCTGGTATTATCAGCACATTGACACAGGCGAGGAACTTAACTGCTCTTCTAAAACTATCCAAATGACAATCACAGCCCTGAAAGAGGAGTGGAAGAGAAGAAAAGGAGAGATCAGGCAGCAAAAATGCCCTGCAGGCTGCTGCCAGCCAACACTGCACTCTTTTGTTAAAGCCACCCCACCCCCCCAAACGCAAAAATAAACCCCATGACTTTGTGGAGTGCGGTTTTTTCTTCTTTTCAGCAGTCCTTCTGGAGCTCATCCCTGTCTCAGCATCTTGTCTTGTCAGAGCATGAAGATGCAGATGATCTGTATCCCGATGACATCTGCATGGGATGAATACATTTTCAGAAAACGCCCGACTGAGCCATTTGCCACAGTCACGAGACTCACGACATGACACACGAGGTGGGCCCAGAGTTTTAAGGCAAAAATACCTCCCCCGCCCCCCACCCGAGATCTTTCAGGCTCCAGACCTGCCATCTCCCCGCACCAAACCTCCCCGGCCAAAGGGTTTCAGGTGGCCCAAAACACAGTACACAGAAAATAAACGGGGAAAGCCCTACATTGTGCAAAAGCGAACGATGCCCGACCAGGGCTTCTCTGCGGGGCCCGGGCTCGGCACGGAGCCCCCCCCCGGCACGAGCACGGGCCCGGGCCGGTCACGGAGCCCCCCCCCGCCCGGCCCCGGGCCCGGCACGGAGGAGCCAGCCCCCCCCTCCCCCGCCCGGCCCCGGGCCCGGCACGGAGGAGCCAGCCCCCCCCTCCCCCGCCCGGCCCCGGGCCCGGCACGGAGGAGCCAGCCCCCCCCTCCCCCGCCCGGCCCCGGGCCCGGCACGGAGGAGCCAGCCCCCCCCTCCCCCGCCCGGCCCCGGGCCCGGCACGGAGGAGCCAGCCCCCCCCTCCCCCGCCCGGCCCCGGGCCCGGCACGGAGGAGCCAGCCCCCCCCTCCCCCGCCCGGCCCCGGGCCCGGCACGGAGGAGCCAGCCCCCCCCTCCCCCGCCCGGCCCCGGGCCCGGCACGGAGGAGCCAGCCCCCCCCTCCCCCGCCCGGCCCCGGGCCCGGCACGGAGGAGCCAGCCCCCCCCTCCCCCGCCCGGCCCCGGGCCCGGCACGGAGGAGCCAGCCCCCCCCTCCCCCGCCCGGCCCCGGGCCCGGCACGGAGGAGCCAGCCCCCCCCTCCCCCGCCCGGCCCCGGGCCCGGCACGGAGGAGCCAGCCCCCCCCTCCCCCGCCCGGCCCCGGGCCCGGCACGGAGGAGCCAGCCCCCCCCTCCCCCGCCCGGCCCCGGGCCCGGCACGGAGGAGCCAGCCCCCCCCTCCCCCGCCCGGCCCCGGGCCCGGCACGGAGGAGCCAGCCCCCCCCTCCCCCGCCCGGCCCCGGGCCCGGCACGGAGGAGCCAGCCCCCCCCTCCCCCGCCCGGCCCCGGGCCCGGCACGGAGGAGCCAGCCCCCCCCTCACCCGCCCGGCCCCGGGCCCGGCGCGACGGAGGCGTCCCCCGCCCCGCCCGGCCCCGGGCCCGGCGCGACGGAGCTCCTCCCGCCCGGCACCGAGCCCGGCCCAGGCCCGGCGCGACGGAGCCCCCCCCCGCCCGGCCCAGGGTCGGGCCCGCACGGAGCCCCCCCCACCCCCGGCCCACAAGGAGCCCCCACCGCTGTCCGAACTCACCCACCAGCGCTCTCCGGCCCCCGGCTACGGCCGCGCTGCTCTCTCAGGCGGCTGCCGCAGACGAGGATCGGGAGCCGCCAGGCCTCCACGAGTCCCGAGGGGATGCCGGCCACCGCAGGGGATGGCTGCCTGCGGCCGGACTGCCGCGGCGCTCCCCGCCCAGCTCCGAGCAGTCTCCGCCGGCCACGGGCTTCCCACGCCGGGCCGCAGAGGGGCCCCGGCACCGCAAAGAGACCCCTCGCGACCCGGCCGCCCCACGCACCTCTCCCACCTCCGCTCCGCCGCGCACGCGCCACCGGAAGCCCGGGCCCCGCGGGGCGGCCCTTAGAGGGCGGCCGGAAGGACCGGCCCCCACCGGCCCCGCCCCCGCGCCGGACCGCCCCCGCGCCCAGCCGGTGAGCGCCAGCGCCCCCTGCTGGCCGGGCCGCGCTCAGCTCGCGAGGGCGCCGAGGGCCGGGCGGGGCGGGACGCGCCGGCTCGGGGCCGGCTCCTTTCGGGGCGAGCGGGCGAGCGAGAGACCCCTGCGGGCCCCGGTCACGGCCGGGCAGAGCCGCGCGCCCTCCGGGAGCGGCTGAACGGGGCTGCCGCTCGTGACACGTACCGAGCCGTCCGCGACGGGAGCGAGCAGAGGAGGAAGGGGCCGGCGGCCGCGGGGCCCTGCCCGCAGGCACGGGGGGGGGGTGCGGGCTGGGGCCCGTGGGGCCGCCCTGCTGGGCCGCTGCCCTGCGCCGCACCGCGCTGGGGGCTGGGGCCCGACCGGCGCCGGGGGACCGGGGGCAGCCACGAGCAGGGGGCCTGAGCTTAGCCACGGCCTGCAAAACACCCCGCAGCGTGAGACGCTGCGAGGCCAAGGTGGTCCTTGGCAATGGGGGCGCCTGGGCTCGGCCTCCGCCGTACCCGTCCTGGGTCTGCGTGGCGTTCCAGGGGAACGGTGTTCTCCTTGTGCGGAAGGTGGGCTGGCCGTTCGGCCGTGCCCCGGCCGTTACCGATACTGCCAGAGGCGCTCGCACGCTCTGGCCCGTTACTGCTGCGGTACCGCGCCGTAGCCGAAAGAAGAGGTGTTGTGTTTTCTCACAGAAAAGCCTCCTACGGTCAGTGGAAGAAATAACCTCCTTCCGTGGCACTGACTCTTTTCGTCCAGTCCATAGCCGGCTTTCGGCTTTTGTCTTTACAGCATTCAGTTTGCTTTCTGCCAAGCTTTCTACCTGCTGTGAAACATTTGGATGTTTTTTTCCTGTTGCTTTTTTTCCCCCCTACTTGCTCCACAACTCCCACACCAACCACCCAGCGCGGCTCGCCTTTCAGCCCCCAGACCCAGGAGCCTTGCCCTGGGACGGCCCGTACATGTCAGCAGAGTTGTTCCAGCTCTCACCCTGTCCCTACCCAGCTGAGGACGTCTGTGTCCGTGGCAGACACCCAGACACTGCCCCTGCAGCGTGGCAGTCCCCTGCCCCGTCAGTGAAAACTGCGGCAATATCGGCTAAGTTTAAAAGCGTCGGCAGGAGGTGCAGGATACGTAAATAAAGCGGCGGTTGGCTGCCGGGTACGGGTGCGATATAAATACATTTTGTTTACAGGCCTTCGTGCCTATTCAGCGTTGAACGGCACCGCAGCCCACCCACCCCGGGGCTCACGGGGCTCGGAGAAGGGTCTCTCCAAGGGCACAACCTAAGGCAGCGCAGGAAGCCCAGCTGCCACGCTCCCAGTCGCTACGGGACGCTTGCTTACAGCTACACCGACGAGGGTGCGGATGAGGCTGGAACTAGCAGAAATGCTGACTCTTCTGGCCTTTTATTTGCGGAAGGCACAGCGCGCGAGCCTCGGCGGCTCACAGGAGAAGCGTGCGGCGCTGCCGGACTCTCATTCTCAGCTCACGTACTACTGCCAAAGCTCCTGCCCTGTGCTGTGCCAGATGCCGGCTGGCGTGAGCACCTGGGCTCCTGAGGGACCCCCTTGTCCTGAGAGCCAGAGGTACTCGCTTCCCTTTGCATGAGGCCTGTAGGAGATAGACCCTGCAATTTAAAAAATCTGTATCAAACGTGGCAGACTCAAAGGGGGGCATTTTAAAAAAGGCAGGTTTGTTTTCTTTTTTAACTTTACGATCTACAGCCTAGCAAAGAGATCCCTTTCAGTGTCAGTCGCTTGGCCTTCTCCCCTACTGACGAGGTCCCAGCCTCCCGGTGAGATCTCGCTGGAGATATTCTCAGTTTCCCTCAGGTACGGGGCTGCCCTGGCCCGAGGCCAGCGAAGAAGCTGACTTTGCCCGTGCCTGAATCAGCAACACGTCCAGCAGGCGACTTGCAGAGCCCAGGGAACCCTCGTAAAGAGGTCTGGGGGTGGGCCGCGCCACATCTGCGGCATCGGCCGTGGGAAAGGACCGGCGCAGTAAAGCAGGTGGGTGAAACCGCGGTCCGCGCCAATACGTGCTGCTGCCTGGGGCATCGCTTTGCTGCGGGTCAAGTCAGATGCTCTCTGTAAGAGTCAGTCAGGGCAAAGGCAGCAGCAGATGTCTTTTCTGCTCATTTTAACAAAGGCTGGACGGAGCCCATAGAGGAAGGCACTACGCGTCTTGCTGGGTCTGTTTGCCTGCCTTCTCGTAAGCCGTCGCGGAAACTTGCACGAGCAAAGCCTGTGCAAGCTGATGACAGCCACGCACGGTTGAAGAGGGAGCAGACGGTGAGAGCAGAGGTGCGCGCTCAGGCTGTGCGCTGGAAGCTAATGCTAATGCTGCAAAATAAAGAGTGGATTTTCTTTTTTGGGTTTAGGTGAGCGCTAAACATGACATGTGCGTGTGTGCGTGTGTCTCTCGCAGGTTTTTGTCATACACCCCACCCCCCCGCCCCAAAAAAACCACCCGCACATGCCACGCGTTAAACAGTGGTTTTCCATTGTACTTAGACGTGCTTACATAGGTGTGTTGGTTTTTTCTTTTTTAATGCAGAAACAGCAATACGATAGATTTAATACAGCTAGCAATTAGATGGGTGTAGCTTTAGAGCGTCGGCTGTTTACAAAGCAACTGCACACCTTCTTTAACTCACAGTTTAAACAGGTAAACTTGCAGTGCATCACACGTGCTTTGTACAGTCACGGTCCACACGGCAGGCCAGATGCTTCCCCCTGCCTTGTCCTTGTTCCCCCGACTCCGACGGGACCGCCGAGGCCATCCTGGGGACAGCGCCGCTTTCTAGCAGCTGGGTTGCTTGCCTGGACGCCCCACAGACAAACAGTCATTTCCCCGCTGAACCTCTTCTCAAATATTTTCCTAGCCCTGCAGGCCCCAGGTCCTTTGGTTCATATTTCCTTTTTTCCGGGCTTGATGCACAGGACCGACGATTTCCAGAAATAGAAACAGAGGCTGATTCAGTCCAGGCTAAACATTCTCTGACCTAAACCAAACTGCCTTCGAAGAGATAGCTGTACTGTAGGCACCACCTCGGGAACAGAAGTTGCCCTGTCATTAAAAAAAAAAAAAAGAAGAAAAACAAGGCATTTCAGGCTGAGGAGGCTGAACGGTGTGCTGGGGGCAGTGGGGGGTTGGAAAGAAACAGTTCAGACGATTAGAGTGAGCTTAGCGTTGCAAAGCGTGCCATTATTTTTAATTTGGCAGTCAGAAGAAAATAGATTCTGACACTGATTTCCTGTGTGCTGCGGGAGTTCTCTCCTCAGCATTCCTGTGCACCATTTTACTTTTGTGTCCCGTCCGCTTCGCTTTTGTGCTGTAGCTCTCCGGTTCTAGCTACGCTTCCCACCACCCCCATTACGCTTTGACAAGCCCAGCTCTCACTGTGCTTCCCTTCCCTTCCCTTCCCTTCCCTTCCCGTATGCGCGTGCAGGGAAAAGCCCGCGCGTCTGCCACTACAGGACACGCTCTGGGGGGCAGGAGAGATGACGACGCTCCCTGACAGAGGACACAGCTGAGGGGCGGTCCGCCGGGGCCGGGGAGATGGCAGCACCTTCCCTCAGCTGCCCCATCCGAGCACAGGTGCAGGTGAGCACTGAGGAGAGACAAGCAGGCAGGAGCCGCAGAGCGAGAGAGAAAATAAAATTCACGGGTGGGTGCTACTTGCGTCTCATTTTTAGCGCAAGACATTAATTCTCAGCACATTCTTGGAGCTGCCCCTTTGGGACTCACGGAGAAGAGGGAGGTTGGCCACGCGGTGCAGCCCAGCTCTGCTTCCCCTAAATGGTTTTACTGTTCAGGTGTTGCCCTAATCTGGCCGGTACCCCCGCAAAGAGTTTGGGATTTCTGCTGCCTCTCCGGGCCAGCCACAGACCCCGACTTCATCGCAGCGAATGACCCTGCACTCGTCAGAGCGGTTGCCGAGTCACATCCCGCTGCCTTCCCTGCAGAACTGGAGACCCTTTTTCAGCCCTTGCCCCCTCTTCTCTCAGCTCGTCGCCCGTCCCTTTACCAGTGCCGGCACCGATCCTGCCTCCAGCTCGCCCTGTCCCCACCTGCGAGCGCCCAACAGGAGCTAAATGTCTCCTCAAGGATGCACGGAAGAGACGCGCAGGTAACCCAGCACAGACCCCCTGCAAACATCTTCTTTCCATTTGCTTTCCTCTCCTGACACGAAGGGATGACTTAGGAAAAGCGTACTGCTCGCATTTCACCTGCACCGCTTCTACTTTCACTCTCGCTCTCCTTGGCAGTAATTAATAGCGGTGGCTGGGGGGGCTGGGGCATTCCCCCAAAGCGGCTGCGGTTACATCCGGGCGGTTGTGGCACTCCATTAGCTCTGTAGTTTTTAAATCTAAATCTTCTGGAATTGTTAGTTCTGGTCAGGAATCACCCGTACCTGCAAATTTTCTTAATAGCTACGCTTGACCCCAGCCACTGTTTAACAGCTCACCTTTATTTCTCTTCATTTAAGAACCTAAAGCTTCGTTTACTGCTTGGGTTGGAAGCAGGAGCTGTCGCTGCCTCCGAACTTTCTAACAGCCCTGTTACAATTTCAGTACTACCCGCTCCCAATTTAGCTTTCCGGGTCGATTTTCATTCTAGATTCTAAAATTTCCTTATTTTGTTTCTGATCAGGAGTCATTAATGCCTGCAGTTGATTTAATAACGGCTGCATTTAGATTGAGCTATTAATGACTCGCAACTCTATTTATGGCATAAAAAAGGGCTGCCTTTATATTTTTTTTAATTACAGATTAGGAATAATGACTGCCTGGTTTGTTCAGTAATAGCTGCGATTAAATTGAGTCACGACTCCTCCCTAAATAATATGTGTTTATTTGCACTCTAACAATTTAACCTCCCCTTCACCGGTCAGGGGCACCGACAAGTGCCCGCGCGTACCTCCGCGCCCCCTGCGCCGGCTCCCCAGGGAGCAGCCTCGTACCCTGACCAGAGTCTGCAGCGGCCCGTTGTCGGCCCAGCTCCTCGCCCTCGAGCGGCGGATCCGCTGCTGCCCAGAGGGGACGGAAATGGCGCGGGGTAAATGATAATGTGAAATGATAAACGAATAAAATGATCTCACAAGGGGGAAGAAAACCAGCAAAGCAAAAACCAAACCCCAAACAGAACACCATACCACTAAACCGCCTCACCGCCCCCTCAGCGCCCAAAACAGCATCCCGGGAGAAAAAAAGCAAAGCAGGCCACAAGGGACCTTTCTAGTACAGCTGCTGCCAAAGAGCGCCAAGCTCTGGAAGCCTTACCTCAGGCAACGCCTCCGCTTCTCTAAACGCCAGAGCACGCCTGCCCGGGGGGCTGAGACAGCCCCAGAGCTGCGACCGCCCGAGGGAACACGGGAGCCCCGGCGCCAGAGGAGCCCGGGGGCAGCGAGAGCTGCCCGAGCCCCGGCTGGGACTCTTCGACCCCCGGGCCCCGCCCCCGCCCTTCCCACAGCGCCCCGCGAAAGGGGCGGGCCGAGCCCCCCGAGGGGTGAAGGCCCCGGGAGCCGTACGGGAGCCGCCTGGAGTTCCCGGCGCGGGAGGGGGGGGGGAGAGAAAACACCCAAACCGAGCCCCCCCCCGAGCGGAGCAAACACAGGCTCGGGCCGTTGCCGGGGGGCGGGGCCTGTCGCTAAGGGGAGAGAGCCGGCACCGCCCCCCGGGCCGTTGCCAGGGGGCGGGGCCTGTCGCTAAGGGGAGAGAGCCGGCACCGCCCCCCGGGCCGTTGCCAGGGGGCGGGGCCTGTCGCTAAGGGGAGAGAGCCGGCACCGCCCCCCGGGCCGTTGCCAGGGGGCGGGGCCTGTCGCTAAGGGGAGAGAGCCGGCACCGCCCCCTGGGCCGTTGCTAGGGGGCTGGGCCTGTCGCTAAGGGGAGAGAGCCGGCACCGCCCCCCGGGCCGTTGCCAGGGGGCGGGGCCTGTCGCTAAGGGGAGAGAGCCGGGACCGCCCCCCGGGCCGTTGCTAGGGGGCTGGGCCTGTCGCTAAGGGGAGAGAGCCGGCACCACCCCCCGGGCCGTTGCCAGGGGGCGGGGCCTGTCGCTAAGGGGGTGTGTCCAAAGGGACGCTGGCAATGCCCCTGGAACCATCACCACGGGCAGGGCCTCTTGCTATGGAGGGTGGGGCCAGGCAGCACCAGCAACACCCCCAGGCTGTCACCAGGGGGTGGGGCCTGTTGCTACCTGGGGGTGCTGGGGAGCACAGGAGCACGGCCCCGCCCCACCAGGCCCTTGCCAGGGGGCCTGTCGCAAAGGTGGGTGGGGCCAGGTGGGTCAGCCATCAGACCGCCTGCCCGCCCATCGCCGGGGGCGGGGCCCGTTGCTAAGAGCGTGGCGAGGAGTATCAGCACCACCCTCACCGGGCTATCGCAAGGGGTCAACACCTGTCGCTAAGGGCTGTGGTACACGGCTCCAGCCCCCACGGTGCCGTCACCAGGTAGCGGGGGGGGGTGTCACTAAGTGGCGTGGAGAAGTGAGCGCGGCGAAGTGTCGCTACAGCCCGTGCACGGCTGCTGGCTGCAGTACCGCGGTTTGGCCGCACGGTGGCGGCAGAGAGCAGGAAAGGGCGCCACTGCGCATGCGCGGCTGCCGGATTGCAGTACCGCGGTTTGGCCGCACGGTGGCGGTAGAGAGCTAAAATGGCGCCACTGCGCATGCGCGGCTGCCCGCCTGCAGTACCGAGGTTTGGCCGCACGGTGGCGGTAGAGAGCTATAATGGCGCCACTGCGCATGCGCGGCTGCCCGCCTGCAGTACCGCTCTTTGGTCGCACGGTGGCGATAGAGAGCTAAAATGGCGCCACTGCGCATGCGCGGCCGCCCGCCTGCAGTACCGCGGTTTGGCCGCACGGTGGCGGCAGAGAGCAGAAAAAGGCGCCACTGCGCATGCGCGGCCGCCCGCCTGCAGTACCAGCATCTGCTTGCACGGCAACAGCAGCGGCCAGAGGAAAACTTCCCCCTCGGGAACGGGCGGCTTCCCGTCTGCCGTACCCGGTTTTGATCGACCGGTGACTGCCGCGATCGGATAAGGGGCGGGTGGAAATCTCTACCAGGGTAGCGGAGCTCCCGCCTGCAGTCCCGGGGTTCGGTCGCTCGGTGAAAGCAGCGCGCAGAAAACAGGTGGCCAGTGCGCATGCGCGGCTGCCCGCCTGCAGTACCGCGGTTTGGCCGCACGGTGGCGGCAGAGAGCAGCAAAGGCGCCACTGCGCATGCGCACTGTCCTCCCGCCTGCCCCACTCGCCCCCACCCCACGCCCGAGGGAGGAGAAGCAGCACAAACCACCTGGGGAAAAAGGTCCCCTTTCCCACCCCCACACCCCCCCCCGGAGTAAGCCCCATCAGTTGCTGTAGGCCTGCGGCATCAGGGCTGTGACAGGGAGAGCAGCAAGTCAACAGGTCCTGGAGGGTTAAAGAAGAAAATCCATCAGGGGAACACAGCTGCCCTTCTGAAGGCAGGCTGCCCGGGGTGAGGGGGGCAGCCGTGCGTCGGGGCACAGGGCAGCCAGGCAGACCAGATGCCAGCGGCTGCCCTGCAAAGGAGTTGTGCGCTGCTGAGCCTTGGGCTTCGTTGGCTTGGCAGCGCCTCGCCTCGCCACTGCTCATCCTGCGTAAGCACGAGGCTTCAGCGAGCACAGAACAGGAGGCCAGGGGAAGCGGGGGGGAGGAATGTCACCGGGGAAAAAAAGTCATGCAGGGGGGCCATCTCAGGGGACAGCGTCTGGGAGGGCACAGACACACGCAGAGGGAGGGCGGGGGAGGAGGCGGACACTGCCGGACAGGGGCATGTCTGGGCAGACACGCCATGGGGAACATGCATGGGGATGACTGACACCAGGGGGGTCCCCCCAGGATAATCCACAATGGGCAACTCACCTGGGCTCACCTGCAGCAGATGATCCGCTCCAGATAACCGACCCACTCCGGAGAATCCATTCCGGATAAGCCCCAGCAATGCCCCTCAAACTGCTGCTGTTTCACCCCAAATTTTCCCCAATTTGGGGTTTTTGGGGCGGTCGTTTGGTGGTGCTGATTTCTGTTTGGATGGCTTGGCTTTTTTTGTTGTTGGGGTTTTTGGGGGTTTTACCTTATGGAAAAGCAAAAAAAGCCAAAGGAACAAAGTTGGGATTGCTTTTCCAAACGGTTCACTTCTGGGTCTCTTTGGCCCTTTCCACAACAAAGAAATCGGTGATTTTTGCTCCTGGTTTTGTGCATGAGAATGGTTAGTGGGGTTCCACACCCCACACCCCCCCCCCCCCCTTTCCAGCTGCACAAACCCAGCAGGAGTGGGCTTTCCCAGGAGCCCCCAATTGTTTTCTTTCCCCCAAACCTGTTTGGGTGTTTTGGCTGTTTGGGGTTTTTCACCCCCCACTGCAGACCCAGACTCGAGGGCTTTGGGGTGTTTGTCTGCCCTGGCAGCAGCTCCCAGGCGGCCTGCGCAGCCCCAGAGGGGGAAGTCCCCATCTGGGGGAATCGGCCCCAAATCGGGATGGGAGAAGGAGAACGGGAAAGGGGCAGCATTTGAAAGCGCTTTTGTGTCTTCAGTTGATTGGGGGGTGGGGGTGGGGTGTGTGTCCAATTTTTAAATCCTCTCTATAAACATCTCTATCAACATGGTTTCTTTGCATTTTAAAACCTTATATAGCATAGACATTTGCACTTGTGTGTCTGCTTACACATCCTTACAGAGTACATCTATAGTTTATATATACTATCTATTTTACATTTACATACAACACCTGTTTAGACTTAGCTATTAAATTTACACTTACACCTACTTAGGCTATTTACACTTACACAGAATATCTATTTACACATACCTGTTCAGACTTCCATATTAACACGTATATAAACCACCTATTTAGGCTAGCTATCTGCTTACTTACCCTTTGACACTTCAATCTTTTTCGACTTCTCTATTTAGACATCTACTTACAGTTATACCTAGGCTTATTTCACTCTATATAACCTCTATTTAGATTACACATCTGCTTAGACTATGTAACACACACTAAGCGTAGATGCTCGCTCTAGCCAGACTTTCTTCTGCTTTGAATTCCTTCATCTGTCCTTTTTCTTCATTTTAAACTCCTTTATTGTTTAATTTAGATATTTAGACAGTCGAGTTACTTTTGTGTTTTAAAACCCTGTATCTCGATGTAGAATTTCTGTATCCTGAAATACGTTATATAATATAGGAGAGAGAAGTTCTTATTTTATATATATTGACATGTAATATTAATTGATAGATGTATAAAGGGATTTTAAAATAAGAGGGTTTTGTAATAGCCCCCCTGAATTTTCAGGCATTTGGGGGCTGCAACCCCCCTTTTTGGGGGGGAACCCCTACATGACGCCCCCACTCACCTGTTCCTCTGACGCATTATCAGCTCCCCCAGTGACACCGGGGCGCCCCGCATGACATCATCACACCACCCCCCCCACCCCCCCCCCCCCAATTTTATTCACCCCCAAGAAGGGCACTAAACAAGGGAATCTACTCCAACCTGCAGCTCATTACTTTAATAGTGCCATTTACAAAGGTACACACACACACACACACCCCACCCCCCAGAAAAGGGGGAGCTCTGCTAAAATCTAAAAGGTGGGGCAGCCCCCCAAACAGCTGCAGCCCCCCCAGCCCCTGTCCGCAGGCTAGCGGCCGCCCCACGGCGGAGCGGGAGCGTGCCAGAGGACGGTGTCACGTCTCTCTCGGGCTCTGCTCGGACATGTTCCCGCGCTGGGACGGGCTCCCCGGGGCGACAAACAGCCCCGGCCCCTGGGGGCCCCGACTCTCCCCACCAGGCAGCCCTCGCGGCCGCACCTGCGGGGCACCCGCTGGAGACAGAGCCGGGAGCCCCCAGGCAGAGGGATGGCCCCTTACCTTCACCACGCTTAACGACCGGCAGGCAAACCCGGGCCGGGGGGCATCTCTTGAGCATCACGAGACACTGAGAAGACATCTGAAAAACAGAAATCCCAAACTATATTTCAGCACGTGAATAAAATAGCACAGAAGAAAATGGAGGAGCTCAGTCAACATAAGGGATAGGAAGGAAATTGAGCCGCAGCAAGATTCTGGGCAAACGGGTCACGTCAAAACACAACACCTCCTTTAAAAGCTAGAGGGACTGGAACACTTGAAAACGGTATTAAGACTAACCGATACCATTTTGAACAGATTCTTCGCGTAACACTGAACGCTCTGGCTGGTGCTGGAAAACGTCTCATCCCTTCCTTACGGCACCGCTGCGGGGAGATAACCCCGTGAGGCTGCGGGGCAAAGTTGTACCGTAACCGGAACCTCCGCTTACAGATCCGCCGCAGCAGCTACAGCCCTCGCCCTGCCGCCGCACGTCTTGCTGCCTGGCTCCATGAAGCCTGAAGCGAAGCGTCAAACTTGAAAGAGTAACGTAAAAAATTAAGAATAAATCTCAGTAATGCACTTTGTGCTGAGAAGGCGGGCGCGTGTTTACGCACATCCAATATGAGCGTCTAGGCTCTGAAAGCTTTCCATTTTCCTTCTGCGTTCATTTAACTCACACAGCCGTTCACACCCGCCATAAGATTATCTATCTCCAAAATACACAGCAGCAACGTGACTGGGGGGTTTTGGCGTGTTATGGAGTCGGGAGGGACGTCCGCCCAGCTGCCCCGCCCGAGAGATGCTGCTGAACTGCCAGGGAAACGCGCATCGAAAGCGAGACTGAAATAAAATACTTAAGAGCGCTCCCTCAAAATACTGGTGGGAAAAAACCGCCCCCACCCCAACATTCAGTCGCCCCTCGTTAAAGGGGAGAAATAAAACATAGCAGCAAGGAGCTGGACAGAGAGAGATGAGGACAAACAAACAGCACGGGTCTACGTGACAGAGAACGTGGAATTAGAACACAGAGAGGGGGAGCTGGACAGAGAGGGGCCGAGAGAAAAATCTAGACGGGCTACGGCGGGCAGAGGCAGGAATTAAAACCTAGGGACAGGGAGCTGGACAGAGAGAGACGGAGATCACAGGGAACAGCGGCGGGTGCAGGAAGAACAGGAATTCATGAATAGGAAAAGGGAGCTGGACAGAGAAGAACTCAGAAAGGCAAGTAACAGTAGCAGGGTACAGAGCAGAGCAGACGAACTAAAAAGCGCGGCGGGAGCGTTGAGGCAGACAGAGAGAGATTAAGAAAAAAGTCACAGGCTACGTGGCAAAGCAGGAGGAACTCAGAAACGGGGATGGCAACCAAGGGAGAGTGAGCTGGTGAAGGATAACGGGTATTCAAAGTGAGGGACGGGGAGCTGGGAAAAGCGAGGCAGAGAAAAACAGAATCACAGAGAGAATCACACAAAGCCAAAAAAGAAGAAACTGAACAACAGGAACAGGTGTCACCAAAGCGATGAAATCAACCAACCAGAGACGGTGTTCCATTACGGGAACACGGAGCGTACGAATCAGCGCATCTGTCGATCTGCATTTTAGTCCCTAGGCGATCGTTAATGTCAGCAGAACAACAGACAACGTGCTTCTGTCAGAAACGGATGACAAAACGCGGTTTCGTGTAGCGGACTGAGAAAACTAGCCAAGACTGCCAAGATTAAGAGCCAAGAAGGTAAAAGGCAATTCTGGCAGGGGGAGATCGCGACCACCGACTCACGGACCACCACCGAGCCTGCGCAGCGATTTACATACGGAACGAGCCAGTTTGTACCGATCAGTAGACAGGACGATAATGAATATGTATGAATACGTAAAATTTTGATCTACAAATTCTACGGGAAAGGTGTGTGAGGTACGCACGCCAGGAGGAGCGATCCCCCGTGCATCTGGCGCCGTGAATAAAGAACGCCTGCTCTTTAATACTAGATTGGTGTTGAATAGATATTTCCGATTTTACCGTGTTTTTTGGTAACAGTTTTGGCACCCCAGATGGGAACCTGCTTTTGAATCTCGACGGATCCGCAGGACCGTGGGACCTGCAGCCAGCCCCAAGGAATTCTTGGGGAGAGCTTCCGATCCCCAGGCCAGAGAATTCTGAGAAAGATCCCCTGGACTGAAGTAAACAAGGCATTCGTTTACGAAGAAACTTAGGTAGAATAATATGTGGCGTTAGCTTCCCACATAGGACAGGATAGTGGGTTTGAGTCCCACAGGCCTGCCCGTAAGGCGCGGCGAAAGCCACGCAGGGTTGGGGCCAAGAGGTACCTCGGTTGGTAAGTCTCTGCTAGGCGAAAGCCTGTGGAGCGGGACCCGAGGGTAGGGGGGTCTTCAACAGGGGGTTGAAGTCTCCAGGGATATCTAGCAGGGGGCTACAGATCCCAGTGAGACCTCTAACGGGGGTTGGAGTCCCTCTGACTACTATTTGTGATAGTGCACTATCACAACTGCTAGTCGACTGGGAGATGGGAGCATTTCTGAGTAAGAAACCTATCCCACAGAGAACACCTTTGGGATGTACTTTGAAGCACTGGAAAGACATCGGGGGTGATGACCCACTAACTCGGAAACCATTAATTGAATATTGCAATCATTGGTGCCCAACGTATCAATTGGAAGGTGGGCACGAATGGCCAGAACAGGAGACATTGCAATATCATACCATCTTGCAATTAATGTTGTTTTGTAAAAAGGGAAGGCAAATGGGAAGAAGTGGCATATGTTGATTTGTTCTTTACACTGTGGAATCATCCAGAGTGGCAGAAACAGCGTGAGATATGTCCACAGGATTCTACGGCAATGTTTCTGAAAAGAGGAAAATGTGGTGAGAACTTGAAGTGTTGCTCTACTTGTGATACTGGATACTTCACTTGATGGAACTGACAAGAAAATAGTATTGAATACAGCCAGAAGGCAGGTGCAGGGAGCACATGCTAACAGGAATTTACAGAGAACAACGAATAAGAATTTTCCATCTACAAATCCCGAGTGGGACCCTAATCAGCCAGGACCCAGGGGAATGTTGACTAGATGTCAGAGACAGATTTTATTTGGAGTAAGACATGCAATGCCAAAAGCCATAAATTTTGACCCATTTATTAAGTGAGACAAGAATTAAAGGAGTCCCCCCCTTCAGCCTTTATGGAAAGGCTGAAGGTGACCACCAGAAAATATACTCATTTGAACCCAGAAAAAAACAGAAAAAGCAATTCAGTTGGTCTCTATATTCATAAGACAATCAGCCCCAGATTGGGGGGGGTGGGGGGGGGGGAGTAAAAAAACCTTCAGAAACTAGAAGAACCTGAATCCAGAGATCTGGGTAAAATGCTTGAAGTAGCTTGGCATGAAGGAGACCAGAGGAATCAACCCTAGCTGAACACCTGGTTACACTGAAGCTAGGGAATGAAGAAATAGAATTTTTGGTAGATACGGGAGCCACTTCTTTGGTATTGAATACACGTAAAGAGAAAGTTGATCATAAACCGGTAGGTGTTGTTAGTGCGACAGGGCAAAGAAAAATTAGCCTTTCTTAGAGCCATTAAAGTTTAAATTGGAGAAGCAATGGGCAACTCACCAGTTTCTGTATATGCCTGAATGTCCACTGCCTCTGTTATGATGAGATCTATTAAGTAAATTAGATGCTCAAGTAACTTTTAAAGATGGAGAGATTAAATTACTAATACCAGAACAGAATCAAAAGCCACAGAGGCGAGAGCGTTTATGTTACAGGATTCCTCCAGGGAGGAACAGGTTCCCGAAGAAGTGGAAAACGTAGTAATTCCTTTGGTTTGAGCGAGCGGAGCTCCGGAGCGACCTAAGCGGGCAGAGCCGGTAAAAGTAACCTTAAAGCCTGGAGCCAAGCCGGTAAGGCAAAAACAATACCGTATTAAGCGAGAGGCTCGAAAAGGATTAGAGAAGTTAATTATAAATTTGTTTCAGAATATGAGCTCTTAATAGAATGTGAATCAGAATATAGTACTCCTGTGCCGCCAGTAAAGAAATCTAGAGGCAAAGAGTATTAGCTGGTTCACGATTTAAGGGCTATATCTCAGGTGGTCCAAGATCTACATCCGGTAGTAGCTAATCCATACACTTTACTGACCTCTTTTAAAGGAGGAGCATAAATGGTTTACTGTACTAGATTTGAAGGATGCCTTCTTTTGCATACCTCCAGGCATAAAAAGTCAAAGCCTATTTGCTTTGGAATGGGAAAGCCCCACCACAGAATGAAAGACACAGCTAACATGGACCGTACTTCCACAAGGATTTAAAATTAGTCCTACGATATTTGGGACTCAGCTGGCAAGAAAAAAAATTAGAAATATAGAAATGTCTAGAAAAAACAGAACCCAGGGAGAGGCATACTGTTACAGAATGCAGACGACATTCTGATAGTGGCAGAAAGTAAAGAATAATGTTTTGAAATTTTTAAATTTTCTGGGCCAAGGAAGATGCAGAGTTTCCAGAAACAAAACCCAAATAGGAGAAGCAACAGCCATTTATTTAGGATTCGAAATATCTCAGAGACAAAGACAATTAGAAAGTGAAACGAAAGAAACTATTTGTCAAATTCCCGAACCTTGCGGCCCGAAGGAACTGAGAGCTTTTCTGAAAATAGTGAAATAGCGTCAGCTCTGGATTCTGAACTACAGACTGTATGTAAAACCATTATACGAGGCACTGAAAGAATCAAAGGATAAATATTTAACCTGGACGCCCGGATGCCAAACGGCATTCAAAGAACTGAAAAGAGCCTCAGTGATGGCCCCTGCATTAGGCCTACCCGATTTCGCTAAACCTTTTGAGTTGTTTGTCCACGAAAGACAACATTTAGCCCTTGGAGTGCTGACACAGCGACTGGGAACCTGGAAGAGACCCGTGGGCTACTTCTCCAAACAACTCGACCACGTGAGTAAAAGATGGCCTGGATGTTTACGGGCAGTGGCAACAGCAGCGCTGCCGATCCAGGAAGCCCCAAAGTTAACAATGGGACAAAAGATGACAGTATGTGTCCCGCACATAGCGGTGACTGTTTTAGAACAAAAGGGGGGTCGTTGGCTATCCCTTAGCAGAATGTTGAAATATCAAGTTGTTCTGTTAGAACAAGACCATGTGGAATCGAAGGCTACTGCTATACTGAATCCTGTATGTTTTTAACAACAGAAAACCTTACGGACAATTTCGAACACGATCGCTTGCTAACTATTGAACAAGTCTATTCCAGCAGACCAGGCCTGAGACACAAACCTCTGGGAAAATCCTGATCTGGAGTTGTTTACAGATGGAAGCAGCTCTGGGCGAGAAGAGAATGGCCGGATATGCTGTCGTTATCACCGCCGAGGGAATGGAGTCAGGGGCGCTGCCTGCGAACACCTCAGCACAGAAAGCAGTATTGGTAGCGTTGAAGCGAGCTCTGCGAATGGCAGAAGGACGAAGGATAAATATCTAGACTGATTCCAAACATGCATTTGGTGTGATCCACGATCATGGAGCTACTGGGAAGGAAAAAGGACTGCCATCAGCCCAAGAATCATTGATACAGCATAAAGAAGACATTCTCCAACTTCCGGAAGACGTGCAGAAACCAAAAGAAGTGGCGGTAAAGCGTTGCAAAGCTCATCGATTCGGCCAGACGGCTGTAAACATAAGCAAACGATTGACAGATAAAGCTGCAAAGAGGACTGCAGAGCAAGGTATCCTTGCACTAGTACCAGTAAAACAGATCGGAATTCCAAAGTTGAAACCGAGATTATTATAATAAATTGGATGAGCAATTAGCAGAACAATTGGAAGCATCACAAAACACAGAGATGGTAGGTAACACCAGAAAAACAAGTAATAATAATAACAACCCCACAAGTTATGACAGAACTTGCAAAAGAAAAGCATGAGCAAACACATTAGGGTGTAGATGCTACGGTTTTGAGTTTAAAAGCATCTGTAGCGTGTGTAGGCATGACAAGAACAGTTAAACCCATGGTAGCTAAGTGTCCAATCTGTCCTAGAAATAATCCCCTGAACCAAAGGAAACCACCTTTAGGAGTAACAAAACAAAAAATTCTCCCGGAAATTATTAGCAAATTAAGTTTTCTGAGTTACCCAGACAAAATAGATATAGCAGTATTTGTTAGTGCTGATGGACAAGTTTTCTAGTTGGCCAGAAGCTTTCTCGTGCTGCACCAACAAAGCTAGAGTAGTAGTTAAGATGTTGCTGAAAGAAATAATACCAAGATTTAGAGTGCCAACAGGAATGTCCTCTGAGAGAGGACCACATTTTTTTGCAGAGGTAGTTCAACAAATTAATAAAATTTTGGGTATAAAATGGAACCTGCATATGCCCTAGAGACCACAATCAAGTGAAAATTTTGAGAAGATGAACCAAACACTGAACTGACATAGTGGAATATTATTGATCTAAGATGGAAGTATTGAGAAAATGATTATTTCAAAACTTCCAAAGGGGGGAAATGTAACCAAAGCGATGAAATCAACCAACCAGAGACGGTGTTCCATTACGGCAACACGGAGCGTACGAATCAGCGCATCTGTCGATCTGCATTTTAGTCCCTAGGCGATCGTTAATGTCAGCAGAACAACAGACAACGTGCTTCTGTCAGAAACGGATGACAAAACGCGGTTTCGTGTAGCGGACTGAGAAAACTAGCCAAGACTGCCAAGATTAAGAGCCAAGAAGGTAAAAGGCAATTCTGGCAGGGGGAGATCGCGACCACCGACTCACGGACCACCACCGAGCCTGCGCAGCGATTTACATACGGAACGAGCCAGTTTGTACCGATCAGTAGACAGGACGATAATGAATATGTATGAATACGTAAAATTTTGATCTACAAATTCTACGGGAAAGGTGTGTGAGGTACGCACGCCAGGAGGAGCGATCCCCCGTGCATCTGGCGCCGTGAATAAAGAACGCCTGCTCTTTAATACTAGATTGGTGTTGAATAGATATTTCCGATTTTACCGTGTTTTTTGGTAACAGTTTTGGCACCCCAGATGGGAACCTGCTTTTGAATCTCGACGGATCCGCAGGACCGTGGGACCTGCAGCCAGCCCCAAGGAATTCTTGGGGAGAGCTTCCGATCCCCAGGCCAGAGAATTCTGAGAAAGATCCCCTGGACTGAAGTAAACAAGGCATTCGTTTACGAAGAAACTTAGGTAGAATAATATGTGGCGTTAGCTTCCCACATAGGATAGGATAGTGGGTTTGAGTCCCACAGGCCTGCCCGTAAGGCGCGGCAAAAGCCACGCAGGGTTGGGGCCAAGAGGTACCTCGGTTGGTAAGTCTCTGCTAGGCGAAAGCCTGTGGAGCGGGACCCGAGGGTAGGGGGGTCTTCAACAGGGGGTTGAAGTCTCCAGGGATATCTAGCAGGGGGCTACAGATCCCAGTGAGACCTCTAACGGGGGTTGGAGTCCCTCTGACTACTATTTGTGATAGTGCACTATCACAACTGCTAGTCGACTGGGAGATGGGAGCATTTCTGAGTAAGAAACCTATCCCACAGAGAACACCTTTGGGATGTACTTTGAAGCACTGGAAAGACATCGGGGGTGATGACCCACTAACTCGGAAACCATTAATTGAATATTGCAATCATTGGTGCCCAACGTATCAATTGGAAGGTGGGCACGAATGGCCAGAACAGGAGACATTGCAATATCATACCATCTTGCAATTAATGTTGTTTTGTAAAAAGGGAAGGCAAATGGGAAGAAGTGGCATATGTTGATTTGTTCTTTACACTGTGGAATCATCCAGAGTGGCAGAAACAGCGTGAGATATGTCCACAGGATTCTACGGCAATGTTTCTGAAAAGAGGAAAATGTGGTGAGAACTTGAAGTGTTGCTCTACTTGTGATACTGGATACTTCACTTGATGGAACTGACAAGAAAATAGTATTGAATACAGCCAGAAGGCAGGTGCAGGGAGCACATGCTAACAGGAATTTACAGAGAACAACGAATAAGAATTTTCCATCTACAAATCCCGAGTGGGACCCTAATCAGCCAGGACCCAGGGGAATGTTGACTAGATGTCAGAGACAGATTTTATTTGGAGTAAGACATGCAATGCCAAAAGCCATAAATTTTGACCCATTTATTAAGTGAGACAAGAATTAAAGGAGTCCCCCCCTTCAGCCTTTATGGAAAGGCTGAAGGTGACCACCAGAAAATATACTCATTTGAACCCAGAAAAAAACAGAAAAAGCAATTCAGTTGGTCTCTATATTCATAAGACAATCAGCCCCAGATTGGGGGGGGTGGGGGGGGGGAGTAAAAAAACCTTCAGAAACTAGAAGAACCTGAATCCAGAGATCTGGGTAAAATGCTTGAAGTAGCTTGGCATGAAGGAGACCAGAGGAATCAACCCTAGCTGAACACCTGGTTACACTGAAGCTAGGGAATGAAGAAATAGAATTTTTGGTAGATACGGGAGCCACTTCTTTGGTATTGAATACACGTAAAGAGAAAGTTGATCATAAACCAGTAGGTGTTGTTAGTGCGACAGGGCAAAGAAAAATTAGCCTTTCTTAGAGCCATTAAAGTTTAAATTGGAGAAGCAATGGGCAACTCACCAGTTTCTGTATATGCCTGAATGTCCACTGCCTCTGTTATGATGAGATCTATTAAGTAAATTAGATGCTCAAGTAACTTTTAAAGATGGAGAGATTAAATTACTAATACCAGAACAGAATCAAAAGCCACAGAGGCGAGAGCGTTTATGTTACAGGATTCCTCCAGGGAGGAACAGGTTCCCGAAGAAGTGGAAAACGTAGTAATTCCTTTGGTTTGAGCGAGCGGAGCTCCGGAGCGACCTAAGCGGGCAGAGCCGGTAAAAGTAACCTTAAAGCCTGGAGCCAAGCCGGTAAGACAAAAACAATACCGTATTAAGCGAGAGGCTCGAAAAGGATTAGAGAAGTTAATTATAAATTTGTTTCAGAATATGAGCTCTTAATAGAATGTGAATCAGAATATAGTACTCCTGTGCCGCCAGTAAAGAAATCTAGAGGCAAAGAGTATTAGCTGGTTCACGATTTAAGGGCTATATCTCAGGTGGTCCAAGATCTACATCCGGTAGTAGCTAATCCATACACTTTACTGACCTCTTTTAAAGGAGGAGCATAAATGGTTTACTGTACTAGATTTGAAGGATGCCTTCTTTTGCATACCTCCAGGCATAAAAAGTCAAAGCCTATTTGCTTTGGAATGGGAAAGCCCCACCACAGAATGAAAGACACAGCTAACATGGACCGTACTTCCACAAGGATTTAAAATTAGTCCTACGATATTTGGGACTCAGCTGGCAAGAAAAAAAATTAGAAATATAGAAATGTCTAGAAAAAACAGAACCCAGGGAGAGGCATATTGTTACAGAATGCAGACGACATTCTGATAGTGGCAGAAAGTAAAGAATAATGTTTTGAAATTTTTAAATTTTCTGGGCCAAGGAAGATGCGGAGTTTCCAGAAACAAAACCCAAATAGGAGAAGCAACAGCCATTTATTTAGGATTCGAAATATCTCAAAGACAAAGACAATTAGAAAGTGAAAAGAAAGAAACTATTTGTCAAATTCCCGAACCTTGCGGCCCGAAGGAACTGAGAGCTTTTCTGAAAATAGTGAAATAGCGTCAGCTCTGGATTCTGAACTACAGACTGTATGTAAAACCATTATACGAGGCACTGAAAGAATCAAAGGATAAATATTTAACCTGGACGCCCGGATGCCAAACGGCATTCAAAGAACTGAAAAGAGCCTCAGTGATGGCCCCTGCATTAGGCCTACCCGATTTCGCTAAACCTTTTGAGTTGTTTGTCCACGAAAGACAACATTTAGCCCTTGGAGTGCTGACACAGCGACTGGGAACCTGGAAGAGACCCGTGGGCTACTTCTCCAAACAACTCGACCACGTGAGTAAAAGATGGCCTGGATGTTTACGGGCAGTGGCAACAGCAGCGCTGCCGATCCAGGAAGCCCCAAAGTTAACAATGGGACAAAAGATGACAGTATGTGTCCCGCACATAGCGGTGACTGTTTTAGAACAAAAGGGGGGTCGTTGGCTATCCCTTAGCAGAATGTTGAAATATCAAGTTGTTCTGTTAGAACAAGACCATGTGGAATCGAAGACTACTGCTATACTGAATCCTGCTATGTTTTTAACAACAGAAAACCTTACGGACAATTTCGAACACGATCGCTTGCTAACTATTGAACAAGTCTATTCCAGCAGACCAGGCCTGAGACACAAACCTCTGGGAAAATCCTGATCTGGAGTTGTTTACAGATGGAAGCAGCTCTGGGCGAGAAGAGAATGGCCGGATATGCTGTCGTTATCACCGCCGAGGGAATGGAGTCAGGGGCGCTGCCTGCGAACACCTCAGCACAGAAAGCAGTATTGGTAGCGTTGAAGCGAGCTCTGCGAATGGCAGAAGGACGAAGGATAAATATCTAGACTGATTCCAAACATGCATTTGGTGTGATCCACGATCATGGAGCTACTGGGAAGGAAAAAGGACTGCCATCAGCCCAAGAATCATTGATACAGCATAAAGAAGACATTCTCCAACTTCCGGAAGACGTGCAGAAACCAAAAGAAGTGGCGGTAAAGCGTTGCAAAGCTCATCGATTCGGCCAGACGGCTGTAAACATAAGCAAACGATTGACAGATAAAGCTGCAAAGAGGACTGCAGAGCAAGGTATCCTTGCACTAGTACCAGTAAAACAGATCGGAATTCCAAAGTTGAAACCGAGATTATTATAATAAATTGGATGAGCAATTAGCAGAACAATTGGAAGCATCACAAAACACAGAGATGGTAGGTAACACCAGAAAAACAAGTAATAATAATAACAACCCCACAAGTTATGACAGAACTTGCAAAAGAAAAGCATGAGCAAACACATTAGGGTGTAGATGCTACGGTTTTGAGTTTAAAAGCATCTGTAGCGTGTGTAGGCATGACAAGAACAGTTAAACCCATGGTAGCTAAGTGTCCAATCTGTCCTAGAAATAATCCCCTGAACCAAAGGAAACCACCTTTAGGAGTAACAAAACAAAAAATTCTCCCGGAAATTATTAGCAAATTAAGTTTTCTGAGTTACCCAGACAAAATAGATATAGCAGTATTTGTTAGTGCTGATGGACAAGTTTTCTAGTTGGCCAGAAGCTTTCTCGTGCTGC
The DNA here is from genome assembly GCF_963921805.1 of Phalacrocorax carbo. Taxonomy (NCBI): domain Eukaryota; kingdom Metazoa; phylum Chordata; class Aves; order Suliformes; family Phalacrocoracidae; genus Phalacrocorax; species Phalacrocorax carbo. The sequence goes on along the minus strand of NW_026990418.1, from coordinate 830,086 downwards.
ACCAACAAAGCTAGAGTAGTAGTTAAGATGTTGCTGAAAGAAATAATACCAAGATTTAGAGTGCCAACAGGAATGTCCTCTGAGAGAGGACCACATTTTTTTGCAGAGGTAGTTCAACAAATTAATAAAATTTTGGGTATAAAATGGAACCTGCATATGCCCTAGAGACCACAATCAAGTGAAAATTTTGAGAAGATGAACCAAACACTGAACTGACATAGTGGAATATTATTGATCTAAGATGGAAGTATTGAGAAAATGATTATTTCAAAACTTCCAAAGGGGGGAAATGTAACCAAAGCGATGAAATCAACCAACCAGAGACGGTGTTCCATTACGGGAACACGGAGCGTACGAATCAGCGCATCTGTCGATCTGCATTTTAGTCCCTAGGCGATCGTTAATGTCAGCAGAACAACAGACAACGTGCTTCTGTCAGAAACGGATGACAAAACGCGGTTTCGTGTAGCGCACTGAGAAAACTAGCCAAGACTGCCAAGATTAAGAGCCAAGAAGGTAAAAGGCAATTCTGGCAGGGGGAGATCGCGACCACCGACTCACGGACCACCACCGAGCCTGCGCAGCGATTTACATACGGAACGAGCAAGTTTGTACCGATCAGTAGACAGGACGATAATGAATATGTATGAATACGTAAAATTTTGATCTACAAATTCTACGGGAAAGGTGTGTGAGGTACGCACGCCAGGAGAAGCGATCCCCCGTGCATCTGGCGCCGTGAATAAAGAACGCCTGCTCTTTAATACTAAATCGGCGTTGAGGAGTTGTTTCCGATTTTACCGCGTTTTTCGGTAACACACGGAGTCAGACCAAGAGGGCCAGAGAAAGACAAAATACCGACAGGCTACAGAACAGAGCAGGAGGAATAAAAAAATAAAAACGGAGCCAGAGCCAGGCAGAGAGAGGCGGAGAAAGAAAAAGTAGCCACAGGCTACAGGACAGAGAGAGGGAGGCCTGAAAAGACGGGGAGGCAGGGAGCCACTCAGAGCGAGATGGAGAAAGAAGGGGCGGGGGGGGGCGCCAAAAAAAAAAAAAAAAAAAATTTTGCAGCAGGTAAGGAAAGAGAGGGGGCCAGGGGGGAGAGACAGGGAGGGCCCAGGATGCACAAGAGAGGCAACGGGGCCCCAGTGGCCCAGGACTCACCGCGACTCTCGCTCTCAGCGCTGCTGGCACAATTTAGCCGTTCAGATGCTTCTTTCCTCTCCTCTCCGCCCTGCCTCTTCTGCAGCTCCAGACTCTAGGCCGTCCTCCACCTAAAGAGGATACACGGGTGTCTTACCGCTCTTACGAGATGAGGCTTCCTAGGCACGTAGCATAGCCTAGCTCGCTCGTGCCGGAGCTGGGGGCAGGAGCACGGGGCAAGGGGGGCCAGGGGAGGCTGAGGGGGAGCTCTGGTGAGCTGGGGAGTCGGCTATCTTCTGCACCCTGGGCAGGGGGAAAAGGTCATCCTCCTCCTCCTCCTTTCCCTCTTCCCTTCTATCAGCTCCTGGGTAACTCCTGGGGCTGCCCTCACCCGCTCGCCTTTAGCATACCAGAAGCCTGCCTCGGCAGGTCGTTTGAAGCTTCCCATCCCACCAGCCCCAGTAGTGCAGGCACACAAGGAGACACCCCGGCACCCACCAAAGGGGCTCGCTCACCTCGCCGGCAGCCCTAGGCCTCACCCGACACAGGGAATCGTGTCCGACACACCACCACGCTGCAGCAGGAGCGGAGGAGGCCTTTCCTTACCAGGAAGCAGCAACGAGCACGGCGGCATCACCTCGCAGGCACCGCAGCATCGCAGGGCTGTCACCTGCGGAGAGAGCAATGGGGATCACAGGGACGCCACCGCGCGTGCGCGGCTCCCGGGCTCAGTACCCAACTCTGGTCGCTGGGCAGCAGCATTATCTGAATTACTCTTCTCGATTAATACCATCCAGAAACCGTAACTTGGCTGCATCCACAGAGCTTCTATTCCTCTGCACCTTTCCCCCTCGCAGCCCCAGCAGCACTGTTCATTGCCTCTGCACCAAACAGCAAAGCGTCTCGAGCATTTCAGTCCTTTCCTCTCGACTGCTTACAAAAATCTGGTGCTTGCTACTGTCCATGCCACTGCCCCCCCCGATCATGCCTGAGGGAGGAGAAGCAGCACAGCAAACCTGGGGAACAAGGTTGGGTCCCCCACCCCCGCAGAATAAGCCCCAGGAACTGCTTGTAGGCATGTGGCATCAGGGTTGTGATAGGGTTTTGTTTTGGTTTTCTTTTTTTTCCCCTGCCTTCTTTACATAATGTATTAATTGGGGTTGCTTTTCCAAACTACTGAGTTCTGTGGGGACTTTTTGTGCTTTTACCCTACAAAAAATGGTCATTTTCACTTTCGGTTTTGTGCATGAGAATGGTTGGTGGGTGCTTTTAGGTGGTTGTTCCTTCCCCACCACCACCCTTTCTTTCCCTTTCCAGCTGCACAAATCCAGCTGGAGTTGGCTTTCCCAGAAGCCCCAAGTTGTTTTCTTTCCACCAGAATTCTTTCTGTTTTTTTCACCCCCCATTGCAGACCCAGAGTCAGGGGGTTTGAGGTATTTTTGTGCCCAGGCAGCAGCTCCCAGGCTGCATAAGCAGCCCCACAGGGGGAAGTCCCCGTTTGAGGGAATCGGCCCCAAATTGGGATGGGAAAGTGAAGACAAGGGAAAAAAAAACCTGAATAACCTGAAAAAGAACACCTACTCCAGCCCACCAAGCACCGGTCACCTTGCCTGACTCACCTCCAGGGCCCAGATCACGCTCGGCTCATCGCTTAGCGCCCTCGGATCACAAAAAAAAAAGAGTAAAACCCATAATGGAGCCCTATAGCCATCAGTCACATCTTCCCTCCAGTACTACACAGACTCACCTTCTTCCAGCGCTCCCCTGGGCTCTCCTCCGTTGCCCTGCACGACTCATCCACCTGCACCTGGAAAAACAGTGTTACTGAACAAGTCACCTGGAGGCACAGCAACAGCTTAACCATTCCACAGCTCTTGCGCCCCCGTAGGAATACCATCTAGAGCCCAACTACAGCCTGCCGTTAAAGGAAATGCGTTAAATCAAACGTTAAGCCCTCGCACGTACAAGCCGGAACAGCAAACACACAGCACGCTCGCGCACCCAGGGCGCAGCCCGACGGAGGTCCACGGGCACCTCGCCGGTCTGATGCGGAGCCGCCCAGCATCCCTGAGAGCACAGCTGCAGGCGCAACAGCAGTTTCACCTACACCCATCTCAGCGCGCAGCGCTTCTGAAGCTTTAAGCTGAAAGCCCTACCTTGACCCTTGGCCACACTAGAAGCGAGCCGTGGCTAGGACTCCACAGAAACACAGCAACACAAATTGCACACCCACAGCGGCGACAGCCTTGCAACTATTTAGACCAGGAACAACAGAGAAAAGTAAAACAGCTTCATCACCCGCACAGGAAAAGCAGCAGACGGAGACAAAGGGTCAGCATTCACAGCCCTTACAGAACACAGGCGTTCTCTCTCCTTCCACTCCTAAACCCATCCCCACTTAGGTCTAAATATCGCAGCCCTGCTGGGGCAATATCGAGAGCGGGGAACAAGAGCCCTGCCGCCCGCCGTTTGTGCGGCAGGACACAAAAACAGAGGGACATGTTTTGCCACACACAACCCTGAATCTCCTGAAAATTTATGTTTACCAAAAATAGCCATTTGGAACATATTCCCAAAAACATTCGGCAATGAAACGCTTACGTGTTTGACACCCGCACATTTTTGGGGAACTTGCTATTTGCTTCCTGGTTTTGCTGGTCTTCCCTCAGAAGTTCTACCTGCAGCCAAGTTATTCCCACCCGCCCGACCGGTTCAAGCGTTCACCTTCCTGGTATTATCAGCACATTGACACAGGCGAGGAACTTAACTGCTCTTCTAAAACTATCCAAATGACAATCACAGCCCTGAAAGAGGAGTGGAAGAGAAGAAAAGGAGAGATCAGGCAGCAAAAATGCCCTGCAGGCTGCTGCCAGCCAACACTGCACTCTTTTGTTAAAGCCACCCCACCCCCCCAAACGCAAAAATAAACCCCATGACTTTGTGGAGTGCGGTTTTTTCTTCTTTTCAGCAGTCCTTCTGGAGCTCATCCCTGTCTCAGCATCTTGTCTTGTCAGAGCATGAAGATGCAGATGATCTGTATCCCGATGACATCTGCATGGGATGAATACATTTTCAGAAAACGCCCGACTGAGCCATTTGCCACAGTCACGAGACTCACGACATGACACACGAGGTGGGCCCAGAGTTTTAAGGCAAAAATACCTCCCCCGCCCCCCACCCGAGATCTTTCAGGCTCCAGACCTGCCATCTCCCCGCACCAAACCTCCCCGGCCAAAGGGTTTCAGGTGGCCCAAAACACAGTACACAGAAAATAAACGGGGAAAGCCCTACATTGTGCAAAAGCGAACGATGCCCGACCAGGGCTTCTCTGCGGGGCCCGGGCTCGGCACGGAGCCCCCCCCCGGCACGAGCACGGGCCCGGGCCGGTCACGGAGCCCCCCCCCGCCCGGCCCCGGGCCCGGCACGGAGGAGCCAGCCCCCCCCTCCCCCGCCCGGCCCCGGGCCCGGCACGGAGGAGCCAGCCCCCCCCTCCCCCGCCCGGCCCCGGGCCCGGCACGGAGGAGCCAGCCCCCCCCTCCCCCGCCCGGCCCCGGGCCCGGCACGGAGGAGCCAGCCCCCCCCTCCCCCGCCCGGCCCCGGGCCCGGCACGGAGGAGCCAGCCCCCCCCTCCCCCGCCCGGCCCCGGGCCCGGCACGGAGGAGCCAGCCCCCCCCTCCCCCGCCCGGCCCCGGGCCCGGCACGGAGGAGCCAGCCCCCCCCTCCCCCGCCCGGCCCCGGGCCCGGCACGGAGGAGCCAGCCCCCCCCTCCCCCGCCCGGCCCCGGGCCCGGCACGGAGGAGCCAGCCCCCCCCTCCCCCGCCCGGCCCCGGGCCCGGCACGGAGGAGCCAGCCCCCCCCTCCCCCGCCCGGCCCCGGGCCCGGCACGGAGGAGCCAGCCCCCCCCTCCCCCGCCCGGCCCCGGGCCCGGCACGGAGGAGCCAGCCCCCCCCTCACCCGCCCGGCCCCGGGCCCGGCGCGACGGAGGCGTCCCCCGCCCCGCCCGGCCCCGGGCCCGGCGCGACGGAGCTCCTCCCGCCCGGCACCGAGCCCGGCCCAGGCCCGGCGCGACGGAGCCCCCCCCGCCCGGCCCAGGGTCGGGCCCGCACGGAGCCCCCCCCACCCCCGGCCCACAAGGAGCCCCCACCGCTGTCCGAACTCACCCACCAGCGCTCTCCGGCCCCCGGCTACGGCCGCGCTGCTCTCTCAGGCGGCTGCCGCAGACGAGGATCGGGAGCCGCCAGGCCTCCACGAGTCCCGAGGGGATGCCGGCCACCGCAGGGGATGGCTGCCTGCGGCCGGACTGCCGCGGCGCTCCCCGCCCAGCTCCGAGCAGTCTCCGCCGGCCACGGGCTTCCCACGCCGGGCCGCAGAGGGGCCCCGGCACCGCAAAGAGACCCCTCGCGACCCGGCCGCCCCACGCACCTCTCCCACCTCCGCTCCGCCGCGCACGCGCCACCGGAAGCCCGGGCCCCGCGGGGCGGCCCTTAGAGGGCGGCCGGAAGGACCGGCCCCCACCGGCCCCGCCCCCGCGCCGGACCGCCCCCGCGCCCAGCCGGTGAGCGCCAGCGCCCCCTGCTGGCCGGGCCGCGCTCAGCTCGCGAGGGCGCCGAGGGCCGGGCGGGGCGGGACGCGCCGGCTCGGGGCCGGCTCCTTTCGGGGCGAGCGGGCGAGCGAGAGACCCCTGCGGGCCCCGGTCACGGCCGGGCAGAGCCGCGCGCCCTCCGGGAGCGGCTGAACGGGGCTGCCGCTCGTGACACGTACCGAGCCGTCCGCGACGGGAGCGAGCAGAGGAGGAAGGGGCCGGCGGCCGCGGGGCCCTGCCCGCAGGCACGGGGGGGGGGTGCGGGCTGGGGCCCGTGGGGCCGCCCTGCTGGGCCGCTGCCCTGCGCCGCACCGCGCTGGGGGCTGGGGCCCGACCGGCGCCGGGGGACCGGGGGCAGCCACGAGCAGGGGGCCTGAGCTTAGCCACGGCCTGCAAAACACCCCGCAGCGTGAGACGCTGCGAGGCCAAGGTGGTCCTTGGCAATGGGGGCGCCTGGGCTCGGCCTCCGCCGTACCCGTCCTGGGTCTGCGTGGCGTTCCAGGGGAACGGTGTTCTCCTTGTGCGGAAGGTGGGCTGGCCGTTCGGCCGTGCCCCGGCCGTTACCGATACTGCCAGAGGCGCTCGCACGCTCTGGCCCGTTACTGCTGCGGTACCGCGCCGTAGCCGAAAGAAGAGGTGTTGTGTTTTCTCACAAAAAAGCCTCCTACGGTCAGTGGAAGAAATAACCTCCTTCCGTGGCACTGACTCTTTTCGTCCAGTCCATAGCCGGCTTTCGGCTTTTGTCTTTACAGCATTCAGTTTGCTTTCTGCCAAGCTTTCTACCTGCTGTGAAACATTTGGATGTTTTTTTCCTGTTGCTTTTTTTCCCCCCTACTTGCTCCACAACTCCCACACCAACCACCCAGCGCGGCTCGCCTTTCAGCCCCCAGACCCAGGAGCCTTGCCCTGGGACGGCCCGTACATGTCAGCAGAGTTGTTCCAGCTCTCACCCTGTCCCTACCCAGCTGAGGACGTCTGTGTCCGTGGCAGACACCCAGACACTGCCCCTGCAGCGTGGCAGTCCCCTGCCCCGTCAGTGAAAACTGCGGCAATATCGGCTAAGTTTAAAAGCGTCGGCAGGAGGTGCAGGATACGTAAATAAAGCGGCGGTTGGCTGCCGGGTACGGGTGCGATATAAATACATTTTGTTTACAGGCCTTCGTGCCTATTCAGCGTTGAACGGCACCGCAGCCCACCCACCCCGGGGCTCACGGGGCTCGGAGAAGGGTCTCTCCAAGGGCACAACCTAAGGCAGCGCAGGAAGCCCAGCTGCCACGCTCCCAGTCGCTACGGGACGCTTGCTTACAGCTACACCGACGAGGGTGCGGATGAGGCTGGAACTAGCAGAAATGCTGACTCTTCTGGCCTTTTATTTGCGGAAGGCACAGCGCGCGAGCCTCGGCGGCTCACAGGAGAAGCGTGCGGCGCTGCCGGACTCTCATTCTCAGCTCACGTACTACTGCCAAAGCTCCTGCCCTGTGCTGTGCCAGATGCCGGCTGGCGTGAGCACCTGGGCTCCTGAGGGACCCCCTTGTCCTGAGAGCCAGAGGTACTCGCTTCCCTTTGCATGAGGCCTGTAGGAGATAGACCCTGCAATTTAAAAAATCTGTATCAAACGTGGCAGACTCAAAGGGGGGCATTTTAAAAAAGGCAGGTTTGTTTTCTTTTTTAACTTTACGATCTACAGCCTAGCAAAGAGATCCCTTTCAGTGTCAGTCGCTTGGCCTTCTCCCCTACTGACGAGGTCCCAGCCTCCCGGTGAGATCTCGCTGGAGATATTCTCAGTTTCCCTCAGGTACGGGGCTGCCCTGGCCCGAGGCCAGCGAAGAAGCTGACTTTGCCCGTGCCTGAATCAGCAACACGTCCAGCAGGCGACTTGCAGAGCCCAGGGAACCCTCGTAAAGAGGTCTGGGGGTGGGCCGCGCCACATCTGCGGCATCGGCCGTGGGAAAGGACCGGCGCAGTAAAGCAGGTGGGTGAAACCGCGGTCCGCGCCAATACGTGCTGCTGCCTGGGGCATCGCTTTGCTGCGGGTCAAGTCAGATGCTCTCTGTAAGAGTCAGTCAGGGCAAAGGCAGCAGCAGATGTCTTTTCTGCTCATTTTAACAAAGGCTGGACGGAGCCCATAGAGGAAGGCACTACGCGTCTTGCTGGGTCTGTTTGCCTGCCTTCTCGTAAGCCGTCGCGGAAACTTGCACGAGCAAAGCCTGTGCAAGCTGATGACAGCCACGCACGGTTGAAGAGGGAGCAGACGGTGAGAGCAGAGGTGCGCGCTCAGGCTGTGCGCTGGAAGCTAATGCTAATGCTGCAAAATAAAGAGTGGATTTTCTTTTTTGGGTTTAGGTGAGCGCTAAACATGACATGTGCGTGTGTGCGTGTGTCTCTCGCAGGTTTTTGTCATACACCCCACCCCCCCGCCCCAAAAAAACCACCCGCACATGCCACGCGTTAAACAGTGGTTTTCCATTGTACTTAGACGTGCTTACATAGGTGTGTTGGTTTTTTCTTTTTTAATGCAGAAACAGCAATACGATAGATTTAATACAGCTAGCAATTAGATGGGTGTAGCTTTAGAGCGTCGGCTGTTTACAAAGCAACTGCACACCTTCTTTAACTCACAGTTTAAACAGGTAAACTTGCAGTGCATCACACGTGCTTTGTACAGTCACGGTCCACACGGCAGGCCAGATGCTTCCCCCTGCCTTGTCCTTGTTCCCCCGACTCCGACGGGACCGCCGAGGCCATCCTGGGGACAGCGCCGCTTTCTAGCAGCTGGGTTGCTTGCCTGGACGCCCCACAGACAAACAGTCATTTCCCCGCTGAACCTCTTCTCAAATATTTTCCTAGCCCTGCAGGCCCCAGGTCCTTTGGTTCATATTTCCTTTTTTCCGGGCTTGATGCACAGGACCGACGATTTCCAGAAATAGAAACAGAGGCTGATTCAGTCCAGGCTAAACATTCTCTGACCTAAACCAAACTGCCTTCGAAGAGATAGCTGTACTGTAGGCACCACCTCGGGAACAGAAGTTGCCCTGTCATTAAAAAAAAAAAAAAGAAGAAAAACAAGGCATTTCAGGCTGAGGAGGCTGAACGGTGTGCTGGGGGCAGTGGGGGGTTGGAAAGAAACAGTTCAGACGATTAGAGCGAGCTTGGCGTTGCAAAGCGTGCCATTATTTTTAATTCGGCAGTCAGAAGAAAATAGATTCTGACACTGATTTCCTGCGTGCTGCGGGAGTTCTCTCCTCAGCATTCCTGTGCACCATTTTACTTTTGTGTCCCGTCCGCTTCGCTTTTGTGCTGTAGCTCTCCGGTTCTAGCTACGCTTCCCACCACCCCCATTACGCTTTGACAAGCCCAGCTCTCACTGTGCTTCCCTTCCCTTCCCTTCCCTTCCCTTCCCGTATGCGCGTGCAGGGAAAAGCCCGCGCGTCTGCCACTACAGGACACGCTCTGGGGGGCAGGAGAGATGACGACGCTCCCTGACAGAGGACACAGCTGAGGGGCGGTCCGCCGGGGCCGGGGAGATGGCAGCACCTTCCCTCAGCTGCCCCATCCGAGCACAGGTGCAGGTGAGCACTGAGGAGAGACAAGCAGGCAGGAGCCGCAGAGCGAGAGAGAAAATAAAATTCACGGGTGGGTGCTACTTGCGTCTCATTTTTAGCGCAAGACATTAATTCTCAGCACATTCTTGGAGCTGCCCCTTTGGGACTCACGGAGAAGAGGGAGGTTGGCCACGCGGTGCAGCCCAGCTCTGCTTCCCCTAAATGGTTTTACTGTTCAGGTGTTGCCCTAATCTGGCCGGTACCCCCGCAAAGAGTTTGGGATTTCTGCTGCCTCTCCGGGCCAGCCACAGACCCCGACTTCATCGCAGCGAATGACCCTGCACTCGTCAGAGCGGTTGCCGAGTCACATCCCGCTGCCTTCCCTGCAGAACTGGAGACCCTTTTTCAGCCCTTGCCCCCTCTTCTCTCAGCTCGTCGCCCGTCCCTTTACCAGTGCCGGCACCGATCCTGCCTCCAGCTCGCCCTGTCCCCACCTGCGAGCGCCCAACAGGAGCTAAATGTCTCCTCAAGGATGCACGGAAGAGACGCGCAGGTAACCCAGCACAGACCCCCTGCAAACATCTTCTTTCCATTTGCTTTCCTCTCCTGACACGAAGGGATGACTTAGGAAAAGCGTACTGCTCGCATTTCACCTGCACCGCTTCTACTTTCACTCTCGCTCTCCTTGGCAGTAATTAATAGCGGTGGCTGGGGGGGCTGGGGCATTCCCCCAAAGCGGCTGCGGTTACATCCGGGCGGTTGTGGCACTCCATTAGCTCTGTAGTTTTTAAATCTAAATCTTCTGGAATTGTTAGTTCTGGTCAGGAATCACCCGTACCTGCAAATTTTCTTAATAGCTACGCTTGACCCCAGCCACTGTTTAACAGCTCACCTTTATTTCTCTTCATTTAAGAACCTAAAGCTTCGTTTACTGCTTGGGTTGGAAGCAGGAGCTGTCGCTGCCTCCGAACTTTCTAACAGCCCTGTTACAATTTCAGTACTACCCGCTCCCAATTTAGCTTTCCGGGTCGATTTTCATTCTAGATTCTAAAATTTCCTTATTTTGTTTCTGATCAGGAGTCATTAATGCCTGCAGTTGATTTAATAACGGCTGCATTTAGATTGAGCTATTAATGACTCGCAACTCTATTTATGGCATAAAAAAGGGCTGCCTTTATATTTTTTTTAATTACAGATTAGGAATAATGACTGCCTGGTTTGTTCAGTAATAGCTGCGATTAAATTGAGTCACGACTCCTCCCTAAATAATATGTGTTTATTTGCACTCTAACAATTTAACCTCCCCTTCACCGGTCAGGGGCACCGACAAGTGCCCGCGCGTACCTCCGCGCCCCCTGCGCCGGCTCCCCAGGGAGCAGCCTCGTACCCTGACCAGAGTCTGCAGCGGCCCGTTGTCGGCCCAGCTCCTCGCCCTCGAGCGGCGGATCCGCTGCTGCCCAGAGGGGACGGAAATGGCGCGGGGTAAATGATAATGTGAAATGATAAACGAATAAAATGATCTCACAAGGGGGAAGAAAACCAGCAAAGCAAAAACCAAACCCCAAACAGAACACCATACCACTAAACCGCCTCACCGCCCCCTCAGCGCCCAAAACAGCATCCCGGGAGAAAAAAAGCAAAGCAGGCCACAAGGGACCTTTCTAGTACAGCTGCTGCCAAAGAGCGCCAAGCTCTGGAAGCCTTACCTCAGGCAACGCCTCCGCTTCTCTAAGCGCCAGAGCACGCCTGCCCGGGGGGCTGAGACAGCCCCAGAGCTGCGACCGCCCGAGGGAACACGGGAGCCCCGGCGCCAGAGGAGCCCGGGGGCAGCGAGAGCTGCCCGAGCCCCGGCTGGGGCTCTTCGACCCCCGGGCCCCGCCCCCGCCCTTCCCACAGCGCCCCGCGAAAGGGGCGGGCCGAGCCCCCCGAGGGGTGAAGGCCCCGGGAGCCGTACGGGAGCCGCCTGGAGTTCCCGGCGCGGGAGGGGGGGGGGAGAGAAAACACCCAAACCGAGCCCCCCCCCGAGCGGAGCAAACACAGGCTCGGGCCGTTGCCGGGGGGCGGGGCCTGTCGCTAAGGGGAGAGAGCCGGCACCGCCCCCCGGGCCGTTGCCAGGGGGCGGGGCCTGTCGCTAAGGGGAGAGAGCCGGCACCGCCCCCCGGGCCGTTGCCAGGGGGCGGGGCCTGTCGCTAAGGGGAGAGAGCCGGCACCGCCCCCCGGGCCGTTGCCAGGGGGCGGGGCCTGTCGCTAAGGGGAGAGAGCCGGCACCGCCCCCTGGGCCGTTGCTAGGGGGCTGGGCCTGTCGCTAAGGGGAGAGAGCCGGCACCGCCCCCCGGGCCGTTGCCAGGGGGCGGGGCCTGTCGCTAAGGGGAGAGAGCCGGGACCGCCCCCCGGGCCGTTGCTAGGGGGCTGGGCCTGTCGCTAAGGGGAGAGAGCCGGCACCACCCCCCGGGCCGTTGCCAGGGGGCGGGGCCTGTCGCTAAGGGGGTGTGTCCAAAGGGACGCTGGCAATGCCCCTGGAACCATCACCACGGGCAGGGCCTCTTGCTATGGAGGGTGGGGCCAGGCAGCACCAGCAACACCCCCAGGCTGTCACCAGGGGGTGGGGCCTGTTGCTACCTGGGGGTGCTGGGGAGCACAGGAGCACGGCCCCGCCCCACCAGGCCCTTGCCAGGGGGCCTGTCGCAAAGGTGGGTGGGGCCAGGTGGGTCAGCCATCAGACCGCCTGCCCGCCCATCGCCGGGGGCGGGGCCCGTTGCTAAGAGCGTGGCGAGGAGTATCAGCACCACCCTCACCGGGCTATCGCAAGGGGTCAACACCTGTCGCTAAGGGCTGTGGTACACGGCTCCAGCCCCCACGGTGCCGTCACCAGGTAGCGGGGGGGGGTGTCACTAAGTGGCGTGGAGAAGTGAGCGCGGCGAAGTGTCGCTACAGCCCGTGCACGGCTGCTGGCTGCAGTACCGCGGTTTGGCCGCACGGTGGCGGCAGAGAGCAGGAAAGGGCGCCACTGCGCATGCGCGGCTGCCGGATTGCAGTACCGCGGTTTGGCCGCACGGTGGCGGTAGAGAGCTAAAATGGCGCCACTGCGCATGCGCGGCTGCCCGCCTGCAGTACCGAGGTTTGGCCGCACGGTGGCGGTAGAGAGCTATAATGGCGCCACTGCGCATGCGCGGCTGCCCGCCTGCAGTACCGCTCTTTGGTCGCACGGTGGCGATAGAGAGCTAAAATGGCGCCACTGCGCATGCGCGGCCGCCCGCCTGCAGTACCGCGGTTTGGCCGCACGGTGGCGGCAGAGAGCAGAAAAAGGCGCCACTGCGCATGCGCGGCCGCCCGCCTGCAGTACCAGCATCTGCTTGCACGGCAACAGCAGCGGCCAGAGGAAAACTTCCCCCTCGGGAACGGGCGGCTTCCCGTCTGCCGTACCCGGTTTTGATCGACCGGTGACTGCCGCGATCGGATAAGGGGCGGGTGGAAATCTCTACCAGGGTAGCGGAGCTCCCGCCTGCAGTCCCGGGGTTCGGTCGCTCGGTGAAAGCAGCGCGCAGAAAACAGGTGGCCAGTGCGCATGCGCGGCTGCCCGCCTGCAGTACCGCGGTTTGGCCGCACGGTGGCGGCAGAGAGCAGCAAAGGCGCCACTGCGCATGCGCACTGTCCTCCCGCCTGCCCCACTCGCCCCCACCCCACGCCCGAGGGAGGAGAAGCAGCACAAACCACCTGGGGAAAAAGGTCCCCTTTCCCACCCCCACACCCCCCCCCGGAGTAAGCCCCATCAGTTGCTGTAGGCCTGCGGCATCAGGGCTGTGACAGGGAGAGCAGCAAGTCAACAGGTCCTGGAGGGTTAAAGAAGAAAATCCATCAGGGGAACACAGCTGCCCTTCTGAAGGCAGGCTGCCCGGGGTGAGGGGGGCAGCCGTGCGTCGGGGCACAGGGCAGCCAGGCAGACCAGATGCCAGCGGCTGCCCTGCAAAGGAGTTGTGCGCTGCTGAGCCTTGGGCTTCGTTGGCTTGGCAGCGCCTCGCCTCGCCACTGCTCATCCTGCGTAAGCACGAGGCTTCAGCGAGCACAGAACAGGAGGCCAGGGGAAGCGGGGGGGAGGAATGTCACCGGGGAAAAAAAGTCATGCAGGGGGGCCATCTCAGGGGACAGCGTCTGGGAGGGCACAGACACACGCAGAGGGAGGGCGGGGGAGGAGGCGGACACTGCCGGACAGGGGCATGTCTGGGCAGACACGCCATGGGGAACATGCATGGGGATGACTGACACCAGGGGGGTCCCCCCAGGATAATCCACAATGGGCAACTCACCTGGGCTCACCTGCAGCAGATGATCCGCTCCAGATAACCGACCCACTCCGGAGAATCCATTCCGGATAAGCCCCAGCAATGCCCCTCAAACTGCTGCTGTTTCACCCCAAATTTTCCCCAATTTGGGGTTTTTGGGGCGGTCGTTTGGTGGTGCTGATTTCTGTTTGGATGGCTTGGCTTTTTTTGTTGTTGGGGTTTTTGGGGGTTTTACCTTATGGAAAAGCAAAAAAAGCCAAAGGAACAAAGTTGGGATTGCTTTTCCAAACGGTTCACTTCTGGGTCTCTTTGGCCCTTTCCACAACAAAGAAATCGGTGATTTTTGCTCCTGGTTTTGTGCATGAGAATGGTTAGTGGGGTTCCACACCCCACACCCCCCCCCCCCCCTTTCCAGCTGCACAAACCCAGCAGGAGTGGGCTTTCCCAGGAGCCCCCAATTGTTTTCTTTCCCCCAAACCTGTTTGGGTGTTTTGGCTGTTTGGGGTTTTTCACCCCCCACTGCAGACCCAGACTCGAGGGCTTTGGGGTGTTTGTCTGCCCTGGCAGCAGCTCCCAGGCGGCCTGCGCAGCCCCAGAGGGGGAAGTCCCCATCTGGGGGAATCGGCCCCAAATCGGGATGGGAGAAGGAGAACGGGAAAGGGGCAGCATTTGAAAGCGCTTTTGTGTCTTCAGTTGATTGGGGGGTGGGGGTGGGGTGTGTGTCCAATTTTTAAATCCTCTCTATAAACATCTCTATCAACATGGTTTCTTTGCATTTTAAAACCTTATATAGCATAGACATTTGCACTTGTGTGTCTGCTTACACATCCTTACAGAGTACATCTATAGTTTATATATACTATCTATTTTACATTTACATACAACACCTGTTTAGACTTAGCTATTAAATTTACACTTACACCTACTTAGGCTATTTACACTTACACAGAATATCTATTTACACATACCTGTTCAGACTTCCATATTAACACGTATATAAACCACCTATTTAGGCTAGCTATCTGCTTACTTACCCTTTGACACTTCAATCTTTTTCGACTTCTCTATTTAGACATCTACTTACAGTTATACCTAGGCTTATTTCACTCTATATAACCTCTATTTAGATTACACATCTGCTTAGACTATGTAACACACACTAAGCGTAGATGCTCGCTCTAGCCAGACTTTCTTCTGCTTTGAATTCCTTCATCTGTCCTTTTTCTTCATTTTAAACTCCTTTATTGTTTAATTTAGATATTTAGACAGTCGAGTTACTTTTGTGTTTTAAAACCCTGTATCTCGATGTAGAATTTCTGTATCCTGAAATACGTTATATAATATAGGAGAGAGAAGTTCTTATTTTATATATATTGACATGTAATATTAATTGATAGATGTATAAAGGGATTTTAAAATAAGAGGGTTTTGTAATAGCCCCCCTGAATTTTCAGGCATTTGGGGGCTGCAACCCCCCTTTTTGGGGGGGAACCCCTACATGACGCCCCCACTCACCTGTTCCTCTGACGCATTATCAGCTCCCCCAGTGACACCGGGGCGCCCCGCATGACATCATCACACCACCCCCCCCACCCCCCCCCCCCAATTTTATTCACCCCCAAGAAGGGCACTAAACAAGGGAATCTACTCCAACCTGCAGCTCATTACTTTAATAGTGCCATTTACAAAGGTACACACACACACACACACCCCACCCCCCAGAAAAGGGGGAGCTCTGCTAAAATCTAAAAGGTGGGGCAGCCCCCCAAACAGCTGCAGCCCCCCCAGCCCCTGTCCGCAGGCTAGCGGCCGCCCCACGGCGGAGCGGGAGCGTGCCAGAGGACGGTGTCACGTCTCTCTCGGGCTCTGCTCGGACATGTTCCCGCGCTGGGACGGGCTCCCCGGGGCGACAAACAGCCCCGGCCCCTGGGGGCCCCGACTCTCCCCACCAGGCAGCCCTCGCGGCCGCACCTGCGGGGCACCCGCTGGAGACAGAGCCGGGAGCCCCCAGGCAGAGGGACGGCCCCTTACCTTCACCACGCTTAACGACCGGCAGGCAAACCCGGGCCAGGGGGCATCTCTTGAGCATCACGAGACACTGAGAAGACATCTGAAAAACAGAAATCCCAAACTATATTTCAGCACGTGAATAAAATAGCACAGAAGAAAATGGAGGAGCTCAGTCAACATAAGGGATAGGAAGGAAATTGAGCCGCAGCAAGATTCTGGGCAAACGGGTCACGTCAAAACACAACACCTCCTTTAAAAGCTAGAGGGACTGGAACACTTGAAAACGGTATTAAGACTAACCGATACCATTTTGAACAGATTCTTCGCGTAACACTGAACGCTCTGGCTGGTGCTGGAAAACGTCTCATCCCTTCCTTACGGCACCGCTGCGGGGAGATAACCCCGTGAGGCTGCGGGGCAAAGTTGTACCGTAACCGGAACCTCCGCTTACAGATCCGCCGCAGCAGCTACAGCCCTCGCCCTGCCGCCGCACGTCTTGCTGCCTGGCTCCATGAAGCCTGAAGCGAAGCGTCAAACTTGAAAGAGTAACGTAAAAAATTAAGAATAAATCTCAGTAATGCACTTTGTGCTGAGAAGGCGGGCGCGTGTTTACGCACATCCAATATGAGCGTCTAGGCTCTGAAAGCTTTCCATTTTCCTTCTGCGTTCATTTAACTCACACAGCCGTTCACACCCGCCATAAGATTATCTATCTCCAAAATACACAGCAGCAACGTGACTGGGGGGTTTTGGCGTGTTATGGAGTCGGGAGGGACGTCCGCCCAGCTGCCCCGCCCGAGAGATGCTGCTGAACTGCCAGGGAAACGCGCATCGAAAGCGAGACTGAAATAAAATACTTAAGAGCGCTCCCTCAAAATACTGGTGGGAAAAAACCGCCCCCACCCCAACATTCAGTCGCCCCTCGTTAAAGGGGAGAAATAAAACATAGCAGCAAGGAGCTGGACAGAGAGAGATGAGGACAAACAAACAGCACGGGTCTACGTGACAGAGAACGTGGAATTAGAACACAGAGAGGGGGAGCTGGACAGAGAGGGGCCGAGAGAAAAATCTAGACGGGCTACGGCGGGCAGAGGCAGGAATTAAAACCTAGGGACAGGGAGCTGGACAGAGAGAGACGGAGATCACAGGGAACAGCGGCGGGTGCAGGAAGAACAGGAATTCATGAATAGGAAAAGGGAGCTGGACAGAGAAGAACTCAGAAAGGCAAGTAACAGTAGCAGGGTACAGAGCAGAGCAGACGAACTAAAAAGCGCGGCGGGAGCGTTGAGGCAGACAGAGAGAGATTAAGAAAAAAGTCACAGGCTACGTGGCAAAGCAGGAGGAACTCAGAAACGGGGATGGCAACCAAGGGAGAGTGAGCTGGTGAAGGATAACGGGTATTCAAAGTGAGGGACGGGGAGCTGGGAAAAGCGAGGCAGAGAAAAACAGAATCACAGAGAGAATCACACAAAGCCAAAAAAGAAGAAACTGAACAACAGGAACAGGTGTCACCAAAGCGATGAAATCAACCAACCAGAGACGGTGTTCCATTACGGGAACACGGAGCGTACGAATCAGCGCATCTGTCGATCTGCATTTTAGTCCCTAGGCGATCGTTAATGTCAGCAGAACAACAGACAACGTGCTTCTGTCAGAAACGGATGACAAAACGCGGTTTCGTGTAGCGGACTGAGAAAACTAGCCAAGACTGCCAAGATTAAGAGCCAAGAAGGTAAAAGGCAATTCTGGCAGGGGGAGATCGCGACCACCGACTCACGGACCACCACCGAGCCTGCGCAGCGATTTACATACGGAACGAGCCAGTTTGTACCGATCAGTAGACAGGACGATAATGAATATGTATGAATACGTAAAATTTTGATCTACAAATTCTACGGGAAAGGTGTGTGAGGTACGCACGCCAGGAGGAGCGATCCCCCGTGCATCTGGCGCCGTGAATAAAGAACGCCTGCTCTTTAATACTAGATTGGTGTTGAATAGATATTTCCGATTTTACCGTGTTTTTTGGTAACAGTTTTGGCACCCCAGATGGGAACCTGCTTTTGAATCTCGACGGATCCGCAGGACCGTGGGACCTGCAGCCAGCCCCAAGGAATTCTTGGGGAGAGCTTCCGATCCCCAGGCCAGAGAATTCTGAGAAAGATCCCCTGGACTGAAGTAAACAAGGCATTTGTTTACGAAGAAACTTAGGTAGAATAATATGTGGCGTTAGCTTCCCACATAGGACAGGATAGTGGGTTTGAGTCCCACAGGCCTGCCCGTAAGGCGCGGCAAAAGCCACGCAGGGTTGGGGCCAAGAGGTACCTCGGTTGGTAAGTCTCTGCTAGGCGAAAGCCTGTGGAGCGGGACCCGAGGGTAGGGGGGTCTTCAACAGGGGGTTGAAGTCTCCAGGGATATCTAGCAGGGGGCTACAGATCCCAGTGAGACCTCTAACGGGGGTTGGAGTCCCTCTGACTACTATTTGTGATAGTGCACTATCACAACTGCTAGTCGACTGGGAGATGGGAGCATTTCTGAGTAAGAAACCTATCCCACAGAGAACACCTTTGGGATGTACTTTGAAGCACTGGAAAGACATCGGGGGTGATGACCCACTAACTCGGAAACCATTAATTGAATATTGCAATCATTGGTGCCCAACGTATCAATTGGAAGGTGGGCACGAATGGCCAGAACAGGAGACATTGCAATATCATACCATCTTGCAATTAATGTTGTTTTGTAAAAAGGGAAGGCAAATGGGAAGAAGTGGCATATGTTGATTTGTTCTTTACACTGTGGAATCATCCAGAGTGGCAGAAACAGCGTGAGATATGTCCACAGGATTCTACGGCAATGTTTCTGAAAAGAGGAAAATGTGGTGAGAACTTGAAGTGTTGCTCTACTTGTGATACTGGATACTTCACTTGATGGAACTGACAAGAAAATAGTATTGAATACAGCCAGAAGGCAGGTGCAGGGAGCACATGCTAACAGGAATTTACAGAGAACAACGAATAAGAATTTTCCATCTACAAATCCCGAGTGGGACCCTAATCAGCCAGGACCCAGGGGAATGTTGACTAGATGTCAGAGACAGATTTTATTTGGAGTAAGACATGCAATGCCAAAAGCCATAAATTTTGACCCATTTATTAAGTGAGACAAGAATTAAAGGAGTCCCCCCCTTCAGCCTTTATGGAAAGGCTGAAGGTGACCACCAGAAAATATACTCATTTGAACCCAGAAAAAAACAGAAAAAGCAATTCAGTTGGTCTCTATATTCATAAGACAATCAGCCCCAGATTGGGGGGGGTGGGGTGGGGGGAGTAAAAAAACCTTCAGAAACTAGAAGAACCTGAATCCAGAGATCTGGGTAAAATGCTTGAAGTAGCTTGGCATGAAGGAGACCAGAGGAATCAACCCTAGCTGAACACCTGGTTACACTGAAGCTAGGGAATGAAGAAATAGAATTTTTGGTAGATACGGGAGCCACTTCTTTGGTATTGAATACACGTAAAGAGAAAGTTGATCATAAACCAGTAGGTGTTGTTAGTGCGACAGGGCAAAGAAAAATTAGCCTTTCTTAGAGCCATTAAAGTTTAAATTGGAGAAGCAATGGGCAACTCACCAGTTTCTGTATATGCCTGAATGTCCACTGCCTCTGTTATGATGAGATCTATTAAGTAAATTAGATGCTCAAGTAACTTTTAAAGATGGAGAGATTAAATTACTAATACCAGAACAGAATCAAAAGCCACAGAGGCGAGAGCGTTTATGTTACAGGATTCCTCCAGGGAGGAACAGGTTCCCGAAGAAGTGGAAAACGTAGTAATTCCTTTGGTTTGAGCGAGCGGAGCTCCGGAGCGACCTAAGCGGGCAGAGCCGGTAAAAGTAACCTTAAAGCCTGGAGCCAAGCCGGTAAGACAAAAACAATACCGTATTAAGCGAGAGGCTCGAAAAGGATTAGAGAAGTTAATTATAAATTTTTTTCAGAATATGAGCTCTTAATAGAATGTGAATCAGAATATAGTACTCCTGTGCCGCCAGTAAAGAAATCTAGAGGCAAAGAGTATTAGCTGGTTCACGATTTAAGGGCTATATCTCAGGTGGTCCAAGATCTACATCCGGTAGTAGCTAATCCATACACTTTACTGACCTCTTTTAAAGGAGGAGCATAAATGGTTTACTGTACTAGATTTGAAGGATGCCTTCTTTTGCATACCTCCAGGCATAAAAAGTCAAAGCCTATTTGCTTTGGAATGGGAAAGCCCCACCACAGAATGAAAGACACAGCTAACATGGACCGTACTTCCACAAGGATTTAAAATTAGTCCTACGATATTTGGGACTCAGCTGGCAAGAAAAAAAATTAGAAATATAGAAATGTCTAGAAAAAACAGAACCCAGGGAGAGGCATATTGTTACAGAATGCAGACGACATTCTGATAGTGGCAGAAAGTAAAGAATAATGTTTTGAAATTTTTAAATTTTCTGGGCCAAGGAAGATGCGGAGTTTCCAGAAACAAAACCCAAATAGGAGAAGCAACAGCCATTTATTTAGGATTCGAAATATCTCAAAGACAAAGACAATTAGAAAGTGAAAAGAAAGAAACTATTTGTCAAATTCCCGAACCTTGCGGCCCGAAGGAACTGAGAGCTTTTCTGAAAATAGTGAAATAGCGTCAGCTCTGGATTCTGAACTACAGACTGTATGTAAAACCATTATATGAGGCACTGAAAGAATCAAAGGATAAATATTTAACCTGGACGCCCGGATGCCAAACGGCATTCAAAGAACTGAAAAGAGCCTCAGTGATGGCCCCTGCATTAGGCCTACCCGATTTCGCTAAACCTTTTGAGTTGTTTGTCCACGAAAGACAACATTTAGCCCTTGGAGTGCTGACACAGCGACTGGGAACCTGGAAGAGACCCGTGGGCTACTTCTCCAAACAACTCGACCACGTGAGTAAAAGATGGCCTGGATGTTTACGGGCAGTGGCAACAGCAGCGCTGCCGATCCAGGAAGCCCCAAAGTTAACAATGGGACAAAAGATGACAGTATGTGTCCCGCACATAGCGGTGACTGTTTTAGAACAAAAGGGGGGTCGTTGGCTATCCCTTAGCAGAATGTTGAAATATCAAGTTGTTCTGTTAGAACAAGACCATGTGGAATCGAAGACTACTGCTATACTGAATCCTGCTATGTTTTTAACAACAGAAAACCTTACGGACAATTTCGAACACGATCGCTTGCTAACTATTGAACAAGTCTATTCCAGCAGACCAGGCCTGAGACACAAACCTCTGGGAAAATCCTGATCTGGAGTTGTTTACAGATGGAAGCAGCTCTGGGCGAGAAGAGAATGGCCGGATATGCTGTCGTTATCACCGCCAAGGGAATGGAGTCAGGGGCGCTGCCTGCGAACACCTCAGCACAGAAAGCAGTATTGGTAGCGTTGAAGCGAGCTCTGCGAATGGCAGAAGGACGAAGGATAAATATCTAGACTGATTCCAAACATGCATTTGGTGTGATCCACGATCATGGAGCTACTGGGAAGGAAAAAGGACTGCCATCAGCCCAAGAATCATTGATACAGCATAAAGAAGACATTCTCCAACTTCCGGAAGACGTGCAGAAACCAAAAGAAGTGGCGGTAAAGCGTTGCAAAGCTCATCGATTCGGCCAGACGGCTGTAAACATAAGCAAACGATTGACAGATAAAGCTGCAAAGAGGACTGCAGAGCAAGGTATCCTTGCACTAGTACCAGTAAAACAGATCGGAATTCCAAAGTTGAAACCGAGATTATTATAATAAATTGGATGAGCAATTAGCAGAACAATTGGAAGCATCACAAAACACAGAGATGGTAGGTAACACCAGAAAAACAAGTAATAATAATAACAACCCCACAAGTTATGACAGAACTTGCAAAAGAAAAGCATGAGCAAACACATTAGGGTGTAGATGCTACGGTTTTGAGTTTAAAAGCATCTGTAGCGTGTGTAGGCATGACAAGAACAGTTAAACCCATGGTAGCTAAGTGTCCAATCTGTCCTAGAAATAATCCCCTGAACCAAAGGAAACCACCTTTAGGAGTAACAAAACAAAAAATTCTCCCGGAAATTATTAGCAAATTAAGTTCTCTGAGTTACCCAGACAAAATAGATATAGCAGTATTTGTTAGTGCTGATGGACAAGTTTTCTAGTTGGCCAGAAGCTTTCTCGTGCTGCACCAACAAAGCTAGAGTAGTAGTTAAGATGTTGCTGAAAGAAATAATACCAAGATTTAGAGTGCCAACAGGAATGTCCTCTGAGAGAGGACCACATTTTTTTGCAGAGGTAGTTCAACAAATTAATAAAATTTTGGGTATAAAATGGAACCTGCATATGCCCTAGAGACCACAATCAAGTGAAAATTTTGAGAAGATGAACCAAACACTGAACTGACATAGTGGAATATTATTGATCTAAGATGGAAGTATTGAGAAAATGATTATTTCAAAACTTCCAAAGGGGGGAAATGTAACCAAAGCGATGAAATCAACCAACCAGAGACGGTGTTCCATTACGGGAACACGGAGCGTACGAATCAGCGCATCTGTCGATCTGCATTTTAGTCCCTAGGCGATCGTTAATGTCAGCAGAACAACAGACAACGTGCTTCTGTCAGAAAAGGATGACAAAACGCGGTTTCGTGTAGCGCACTGAGAAAACTAGCCAAGACTGCCAAGATTAAGAGCCAAGAAGGTAAAAGGCAATTCTGGCAGGGGGAGATCGCGACCACCGACTCACGGACCACCACCGAGCCTGCGCAGTGATTTACATACGGAACGAGCAAGTTTGTACCGATCAGTAGACAGGACGATAATGAATATGTATGAATACGTAAAATTTTGATCTACAAATTCTACGGGAAAGGTGTGTGAGGTACGCACGCCAGGAGGAGCGATCCCCCGTGCATCTGGCGCCGTGAATAAAGAACGCCTGCTCTTTAATACTAGATTGGTGTTGAATAGATATTTCCGATTTTACCGTGTTTTTTGGTAACAGTTTTGGCACCCCAGATGGGAACCTGCTTTTGAATCTCGACGGATCCGCAGGACCGTGGGACCTGCAGCCAGCCCCAAGGAATTCTTGGGGAGAGCTTCCGATCCCCAGGCCAGAGAATTCTGAGAAAGATCCCCTGGACTGAAGTAAACAAGGCATTCGTTTAAGAAGAAACTTAGGTAGAATAATATGTGGCGTTAGCTTCCCACATAGGACAGGATAGTGGGTTTGAGTCCCACAGGCCTGCCCGTAAGGCGCGGCGAAAGCCACGCAGGGTTGGGGCCAAGAGGTACCTCGGTTGGTAAGTCTCTGCTAGGCGAAAGCCTGTGGAGCGGGACCCGAGGGTAGGGGGGTCTTCAACAGGGGGTTGAAGTCTCCAGGGATATCTAGCAGGGGGCTACAGATCCCAGTGGCGGATTCCCAGTGAGACCTCTAACGGGGGTTGGAGTCCCTCTGACTACTATTTGTGATAGTGCACTATCACAACTGCTAGTCGACTGGGAGATGGGAGCATTTCTGAGTAAGAAACCTATCCCACAGAGAACACCTTTGGGATGTACTTTGAAGCACTGGAAAGACATCGGGGGTGATGACCCACTAACTCGGAAACCATTAATTGAATATTGCAATCATTGGTGCCCAACGTATCAATTGGAAGGTGGGCACGAATGGCCAGAACAGGAGACATTGCAATATCATACCATCTTGCAATTAATGTTGTTTTGTAAAAAGGGAAGGCAAATGGGAAGAAGTGGCATATGTTGATTTGTTCTTTACACTGTGGAATCATCCAGAGTGGCAGAAACAGCGTGAGATATGTCCACAGGATTCTACGGCAATGTTTCTGAAAAGAGGAAAATGTGGTGAGAACTTGAAGTGTTGCTCTACTTGTGATACTGGATACTTCACTTGATGGAACTGACAAGAAAATAGTATTGAATACAGCCAGAAGGCAGGTGCAGGGAGCACATGCTAACAGGAATTTACAGAGAACAACGAATAAGAATTTTCCATCTACAAATCCCGAGTGGGACCCTAATCAGCCAGGACCCAGGGGAATGTTGACTAGATGTCAGAGACAGATTTTATTTGGAGTAAGACATGCAATGCCAAAAGCCATAAATTTTGACCCATTTATTAAGTGAGACAAGAATTAAAGGAGTCCCCCCCTTCAGCCTTTATGGAAAGGCTGAAGGTGACCACCAGAAAATATACTCATTTGAACCCAGAAAAAAACAGAAAAAGCAATTCAGTTGGTCTCTATATTCATAAGACAATCAGCCCCAGATTGGGGGGGGTGGGGGGGGGGGGAGTAAAAAAACCTTCAGAAACTAGAAGAACCTGAATCCAGAGATCTGGGTAAAATGCTTGAAGTAGCTTGGCATGAAGGAGACCAGAGGAATCAACCCTAGCTGAACACCTGGTTACACTGAAGCTAGGGAATGAAGAAATAGAATTTTTGGTAGATACGGGAGCCACTTCTTTGGTATTGAATACACGTAAAGAGAAAGTTGATCATAAACCAGTAGGTGTTGTTAGTGCGACAGGGCAAAGAAAAATTAGCCTTTCTTAGAGCCATTAAAGTTTAAATTGGAGAAGCAATGGGCAACTCACCAGTTTCTGTATATGCCTGAATGTCCACTGCCTCTGTTATGATGAGATCTATTAAGTAAATTAGATGCTCAAGTAACTTTTAAAGATGGAGAGATTAAATTACTAATACCAGAACAGAATCAAAAGCCACAGAGGCGAGAGCGTTTATGTTACAGGATTCCTCCAGGGAGGAACAGGTTCCCAAAGAAGTGGAAAACGTAGTAATTCCTTTGGTTTGAGCGAGCGGAGCTCCGGAGCGACCTAAGCGGGCAGAGCCGGTAAAAGTAACCTTAAAGCCTGGAGCCAAGCCGGTAAGGCAAAAACAATACCGTATTAAGCGAGAGGCTCGAAAAGGATTAGAGAAGTTAATTATAAATTTTTTTCAGAATATGAGCTCTTAGTAGAATGTGAATCAGAATATAGTACTCCTGTGCCGCCAGTAAAGAAATCTAGAGGCAAAGAGTATTAGCTGGTTCACGATTTAAGGGCTATATCTCAGGTGGTCCAAGATCTACATCCGGTAGTAGCTAATCCATACACTTTACTGACCTCTTTTAAAGGAGGAGCATAAATGGTTTACTGTACTAGATTTGAAGGATGCCTTCTTTTGCATACCTCCAGGCATAAAAAGTCAAAGCCTATTTGCTTTGGAATGGGAAAGCCCCACCACAGAATGAAAGACACAGCTAACATGGACCGTACTTCCACAAGGATTTAAAATTAGTCCTACGATATTTGGGACTCAGCTGGCAAGAAAAAAAATTAGAAATATAGAAATGTCTAGAAAAAACAGAACCCAGGGAGAGGCATACTGTTACAGAATGCAGACGACATTCTGATAGTGGCAGAAAGTAAAGAATAATGTTTTGAAATTTTTAAATTTTCTGGGCCAAGGAAGATGCGGAGTTTCCAGAAACAAAACCCAAATAGGAGAAGCAACAGCCATTTATTTAGGATTCGAAATATCTCAAAGACAAAGACAATTAGAAAGTGAAAAGAAAGAAACTATTTGTCAAATTCCCGAACCTTGCGGCCCGAAGGAACTGAGAGCTTTTCTGAAAATAGTGAAATAGCGTCAGCTCTGGATTCTGAACTACAGACTGTATGTAAAACCATTATACGAGGCACTGAAAGAATCAAAGGATAAATATTTAACCTGGACGCCCGGATGCCAAACGGCATTCAAAGAACTGAAAAGAGCCTCAGTGATGGCCCCTGCATTAGGCCTACCCGATTTCGCTAAACCTTTTGAGTTGTTTGTCCACGAAAGACAACATTTAGCCCTTGGAGTGCTGACACAGCGACTGGGAACCTGGAAGAGACCCGTGGGCTACTTCTCCAAACAACTCGACCACGTGAGTAAAAGATGGCCTGGATGTTTACGGGCAGTGGCAACAGCAGCGCTGCCGATCCAGGAAGCCCCAAAGTTAACAATGGGACAAAAGATGACAGTATGTGTCCCGCACATAGCGGTGACTGTTTTAGAACAAAAGGGGGGTCGTTGGCTATCCCTTAGCAGAATGTTGAAATGTCAAGTTGTTCTGTTAGAACAAGACCATGTGGAATCGAAGGCTACTGCTATACTGAATCCTGTATGTTTTTAACAACAGAAAACCTTACGGACAATTTCGAACACGATCGCTTGCTAACTATTGAACAAGTCTATTCCAGCAGACCAGGCCTGAGACACAAACCTCTGGGAAAATCCTGATCTGGAGTTGTTTACAGATGGAAGCAGCTCTGGGCGAGAAGAGAATGGCCGGATATGCTGTCGTTATCACCGCCAAGGGAATGGAGTCAGGGGCGCTGCCTGCGAACACCTCAGCACAGAAAGCAGTATTGGTAGCGTTGAAGCGAGCTCTGCGAATGGCAGAAGGACGAAGGATAAATATCTAGACTGATTCCAAACATGCATTTGGTGTGATCCACGATCATGGAGCTACTGGGAAGGAAAAAGGACTGCCATCAGCCCAAGAATCATTGATACAGCATAAAGAAGACATTCTCCAACTTCCGGAAGACGTGCAGAAACCAAAAGAAGTGGCGGTAAAGCGTTGCAAAGCTCATCAATTCGGCCAGACGGCTGTAAACATAAGCAAACGATTGACAGATAAAGCTGCAAAGAGGACTGCAGAGCAAGGTATCCTTGCACTAGTACCAGTAAAACAGATCGGAATTCCAAAGTTGAAACCGAGATTATTATAATAAATTGGATGAGCAATTAGCAGAACAATTGGAAGCATCACAAAACACAGAGATGGTAGGTAACACCAGAAAAACAAGTAATAATAATAACAACCCCACAAGTTATGACAGAACTTGCAAAAGAAAAGCATGAGCAAACACATTAGGGTGTAGATGCTACGGTTTTGAGTTTAAAAGCATCTGTAGCGTGTGTAGGCATGACAAGAACAGTTAAACCCATGGTAGCTAAGTGTCCAATCTGTCCTAGAAATAATCCCCTGAACCAAAGGAAACCACCTTTAGGAGTAACAAAACAAAAAATTCTCCCGGAAATTATTAGCAAATTAAGTTCTCTGAGTTACCCAGACAAAATAGATATAGCAGTATTTGTTAGTGCTGATGGACAAGTTTTCTAGTTGGCCAGAAGCTTTCTCGTGCTGCACCAACAAAGCTAGAGTAGTAGTTAAGATGTTGCTGAAAGAAATAATACCAAGATTTAGAGTGCCAACAGGAATGTCCTCTGAGAGAGGACCACATTTTTTTGCAGAGGTAGTTCAACAAATTAATAAAATTTTGGGTATAAAATGGAACCTGCATATGCCCTAGAGACCACAATCAAGTGAAAATTTTGAGAAGATGAACCAAACACTGAACTGACATAGTGGAATATTATTGATCTAAGATGGAAGTATTGAGAAAATGATTATTTCAAAACTTCCAAAGGGGGGAAATGTAACCAAAGCGATGAAATCAACCAACCAGAGACGGTGTTCCATTACGGGAACACGGAGCGTACGAATCAGCGCATCTGTCGATCTGCATTTTAGTCCCTAGGCGATCGTTAATGTCAGCAGAACAACAGACAACGTGCTTCTGTCAGAAACGGATGACAAAACGCGGTTTCGTGTAGCGCACTGAGAAAACTAGCCAAGACTGCCAAGATTAAGAGCCAAGAAGGTAAAAGGCAATTCTGGCAGGGGGAGATCGCGACCACCGACTCACGGACCACCACCGAGCCTGCGCAGTGATTTACATACGGAACGAGCAAGTTTGTACCGATCAGTAGACAGGACGATAATGAATATGTATGAATACGTAAAATTTTGATCTACAAATTCTACGGGAAAGGTGTGTGAGGTACGCACGCCAGGAGGAGCGATCCCCCGTGCATCTGGCGCCGTGAATAAAGAACGCCTGCTCTTTAATACTAGATTGGTGTTGAATAGATATTTCCGATTTTACCGTGTTTTTTGGTAACAGTTTTGGCACCCCAGATGGGAACCTGCTTTTGAATCTCGACGGATCCGCAGGACCGTGGGACCTGCAGCCAGCCCCAAGGAATTCTTGGGGAGAGCTTCCGATCCCCAGGCCAGAGAATTCTGAGAAAGATCCCCTGGACTGAAGTAAACAAGGCATTCGTTTAAGAAGAAACTTAGGTAGAATAATATGTGGCGTTAGCTTCCCACATAGGACAGGATAGTGGGTTTGAGTCCCACAGGCCTGCCCGTAAGGCGCGGCGAAAGCCACGCAGGGTTGGGGCCAAGAGGTACCTCGGTTGGTAAGTCTCTGCTAGGCGAAAGCCTGTGGAGCGGGACCCGAGGGTAGGGGGGTCTTCAACAGGGGGTTGAAGTCTCCAGGGATATCTAGCAGGGGGCTACAGATCCCAGTGGCGGATTCCCAGTGAGACCTCTAACGGGGGTTGGAGTCCCTCTGACTACTATTTGTGATAGTGCACTATCACAACTGCTAGTCGACTGGGAGATGGGAGCATTTCTGAGTAAGAAACCTATCCCACAGAGAACACCTTTGGGATGTACTTTGAAGCACTGGAAAGACATCGGGGGTGATGACCCACTAACTCGGAAACCATTAATTGAATATTGCAATCATTGGTGCCCAACGTATCAATTGGAAGGTGGGCACGAATGGCCAGAACAGGAGACATTGCAATATCATACCATCTTGCAATTAATGTTGCTTTGTAAAAAGGGAAGGCAAATGGGAAGAAGTGGCATATGTTGATTTGTTCTTTACACTGTGGAATCATCCAGAGTGGCAGAAACAGCGTGAGATATGTCCACAGGATTCTACGGCAATGTTTCTGAAAAGAGGAAAATGTGGTGAGAACTTGAAGTGTTGCTCTACTTGTGATACTGGATACTTCACTTGATGGAACTGACAAGAAAATAGTATTGAATACAGCCAGAAGGCAGGTGCAGGGAGCACATGCTAACAGGAATTTACAGAGAACAACGAATAAGAATTTTCCATCTACAAATCCCGAGTGGGACCCTAATCAGCCAGGACCCAGGGGAATGTTGACTAGATGTCAGAGACAGATTTTATTTGGAGTAAGACATGCAATGCCAAAAGCCATAAATTTTGACCCATTTATTAAGTGAGACAAGAATTAAAGGAGTCCCCCCCTTCAGCCTTTATGGAAAGGCTGAAGGTGACCACCAGAAAATATACTCATTTGAACCCAGAAAAAAACAGAAAAAGCAATTCAGTTGGTCTCTATATTCATAAGACAATCAGCCCCAGATTGGGGGGGGTGGGGTGGGGGGAGTAAAAAAACCTTCAGAAACTAGAAGAACCTGAATCCAGAGATCTGGGTAAAATGCTTGAAGTAGCTTGGCATGAAGGAGACCAGAGGAATCAACCCTAGCTGAACACCTGGTTACACTGAAGCTAGGGAATGAAGAAATAGAATTTTTGGTAGATACGGGAGCCACTTCTTTGGTATTGAATACACGTAAAGAGAAAGTTGATCATAAACCAGTAGGTGTTGTTAGTGCGACAGGGCAAAGAAAAATTAGCCTTTCTTAGAGCCATTAAAGTTTAAATTGGAGAAGCAATGGGCAACTCACCAGTTTCTGTATATGCCTGAATGTCCACTGCCTCTGTTATGATGAGATCTATTAAGTAAATTAGATGCTCAAGTAACTTTTAAAGATGGAGAGATTAAATTACTAATACCAGAACAGAATCAAAAGCCACAGAGGCGAGAGCGTTTATGTTACAGGATTCCTCCAGGGAGGAACAGGTTCCCGAAGAAGTGGAAAACGTAGTAATTCCTTTGGTTTGAGCGAGCGGAGCTCCGGAGCGACCTAAGCGGGCAGAGCCGGTAAAAGTAACCTTAAAGCCTGGAGCCAAGCCGGTAAGGCAAAAACAATACCGTATTAAGCGAGAGGCTCGAAAAGGATTAGAGAAGTTAATTATAAATTTTTTTTCAGAATATGAGCTCTTAATAGAATGTGAATCAGAATATAGTACTCCTGTGCCGCCAGTAAAGAAATCTAGAGGCAAAGAGTATTAGCTGGTTCACGATTTAAGGGCTATATCTCAGGTGGTCCAAGATCTACATCCGGTAGTAGCTAATCCATACACTTTACTGACCTCTTTTAAAGGAGGAGCATAAATGGTTTACTGTACTAGATTTGAAGGATGCCTTCTTTTGCATACCTCCAGGCATAAAAAGTCAAAGCCTATTTGCTTTGGAATGGGAAAGCCCCACCACAGAATGAAAGACACAGCTAACATGGACCGTACTTCCACAAGGATTTAAAATTAGTCCTACGATATTTGGGACTCAGCTGGCAAGAAAAAAAATTAGAAATATAGAAATGTCTAGAAAAAACAGAACCCAGGGAGAGGCATATTGTTACAGAATGCAGACGACATTCTGATAGTGGCAGAAAGTAAAGAATAATGTTTTGAAATTTTTAAATTTTCTGGGCCAAGGAAGATGCGGAGTTTCCAGAAACAAAACCCAAATAGGAGAAGCAACAGCCATTTATTTAGGATTCGAAATATCTCAAAGACAAAGACAATTAGAAAGTGAAAAGAAAGAAACTATTTGTCAAATTCCCGAACCTTGCGGCCCGAAGGAACTGAGAGCTTTTCTGAAAATAGTGAAATAGCGTCAGCTCTGGATTCTGAACTACAGACTGTATGTAAAACCATTATATGAGGCACTGAAAGAATCAAAGGATAAATATTTAACCTGGACGCCCGGATGCCAAACGGCATTCAAAGAACTGAAAAGAGCCTCAGTGATGGCCCCTGCATTAGGCCTACCCGATTTCGCTAAACCTTTTGAGTTGTTTGTCCACGAAAGACAACATTTAGCCCTTGGAGTGCTGACACAGCGACTGGGAACCTGGAAGAGACCCGTGGGCTACTTCTCCAAACAACTCGACCACGTGAGTAAAAGATGGCCTGGATGTTTACGGGCAGTGGCAACAGCAGCGCTGCCGATCCAGGAAGCCCCAAAGTTAACAATGGGACAAAAGATGACAGTATGTGTCCCGCACATAGCGGTGACTGTTTTAGAACAAAAGGGGGGTCGTTGGCTATCCCTTAGCAGAATGTTGAAATATCAAGTTGTTCTGTTAGAACAAGACCATGTGGAATCGAAGACTACTGCTATACTGAATCCTGCTATGTTTTTAACAACAGAAAACCTTACGGACAATTTCGAACACGATCGCTTGCTAACTATTGAACAAGTCTATTCCAGCAGACCAGGCCTGAGACACAAACCTCTGGGAAAATCCTGATCTGGAGTTGTTTACAGATGGAAGCAGCTCTGGGCGAGAAGAGAATGGCCGGATATGCTGTCGTTATCACCGCCAAGGGAATGGAGTCAGGGGCGCTGCCTGCGAACACCTCAGCACAGAAAGCAGTATTGGTAGCGTTGAAGCGAGCTCTGCGAATGGCAGAAGGACGAAGGATAAATATCTAGACTGATTCCAAACATGCATTTGGTGTGATCCACGATCATGGAGCTACTGGGAAGGAAAAAGGACTGCCATCAGCCCAAGAATCATTGATACAGCATAAAGAAGACATTCTCCAACTTCCGGAAGACGTGCAGAAACCAAAAGAAGTGGCGGTAAAGCGTTGCAAAGCTCATCGATTCGGCCAGACGGCTGTAAACATAAGCAAACGATTGACAGATAAAGCTGCAAAGAGGACTGCAGAGCAAGGTATCCTTGCACTAGTACCAGTAAAACAGATCGGAATTCCAAAGTTGAAACCGAGATTATTATAATAAATTGGATGAGCAATTAGCAGAACAATTGGAAGCATCACAAAACACAGAGATGGTAGGTAACACCAGAAAAACAAGTAATAATAATAACAACCCCACAAGTTATGACAGAACTTGCAAAAGAAAAGCATGAGCAAACACATTAGGGTGTAGATGCTACGGTTTTGAGTTTAAAAGCATCTGTAGCGTGTGTAGGCATGACAAGAACAGTTAAACCCATGGTAGCTAAGTGTCCAATCTGTCCTAGAAATAATCCCCTGAACCAAAGGAAACCACCTTTAGGAGTAACAAAACAAAAAATTCTCCCGGAAATTATTAGCAAATTAAGTTCTCTGAGTTACCCAGACAAAATAGATATAGCAGTATTTGTTAGTGCTGATGGACAAGTTTTCTAGTTGGCCAGAAGCTTTCTCGTGCTGCACCAACAAAGCTAGAGTAGTAGTTAAGATGTTGCTGAAAGAAATAATACCAAGATTTAGAGTGCCAACAGGAATGTCCTCTGAGAGAGGACCACATTTTTTTGCAGAGGTAGTTCAACAAATTAATAAAATTTTGGGTATAAAATGGAACCTGCATATGCCCTAGAGACCACAATCAAGTGAAAATTTTGAGAAGATGAACCAAACACTGAACTGACATAGTGGAATATTATTGATCTAAGATGGAAGTATTGAGAAAATGATTATTTCAAAACTTCCAAAGGGGGGAAATGTAACCAAAGCGATGAAATCAACCAACCAGAGACGGTGTTCCATTACGGGAACACGGAGCGTACGAATCAGCGCATCTGTCGATCTGCATTTTAGTCCCTAGGCGATCGTTAATGTCAGCAGAACAACAGACAACGTGCTTCTGTCAGAAACGGATGACAAAACGCGGTTTCGTGTAGCGCACTGAGAAAACTAGCCAAGACTGCCAAGATTAAGAGCCAAGAAGGTAAAAGGCAATTCTGGCAGGGGGAGATCGCGACCACCGACTCACGGACCACCACCGAGCCTGCGCAGTGATTTACATACGGAACGAGCAAGTTTGTACCGATCAGTAGACAGGACGATAATGAATATGTATGAATACGTAAAATTTTGATCTACAAATTCTACGGGAAAGGTGTGTGAGGTACGCACGCCAGGAGGAGCGATCCCCCGTGCATCTGGCGCCGTGAATAAAGAACGCCTGCTCTTTAATACTAGATTGGTGTTGAATAGATATTTCCGATTTTACCGTGTTTTTTGGTAACAGTTTTGGCACCCCAGATGGGAACCTGCTTTTGAATCTCGACGGATCCGCAGGACCGTGGGACCTGCAGCCAGCCCCAAGGAATTCTTGGGGAGAGCTTCCGATCCCCAGGCCAGAGAATTCTGAGAAAGATCCCCTGGACTGAAGTAAACAAGGCATTCGTTTAAGAAGAAACTTAGGTAGAATAATATGTGGCGTTAGCTTCCCACATAGGACAGGATAGTGGGTTTGAGTCCCACAGGCCTGCCCGTAAGGCGCGGCGAAAGCCACGCAGGGTTGGGGCCAAGAGGTACCTCGGTTGGTAAGTCTCTGCTAGGCGAAAGCCTGTGGAGCGGGACCCGAGGGTAGGGGGGTCTTCAACAGGGGGTTGAAGTCTCCAGGGATATCTAGCAGGGGGCTACAGATCCCAGTGAGACCTCTAACGGGGGTTGGAGTCCCTCTGACTACTATTTGTGATAGTGCACTATCACAACTGCTAGTCGACTGGGAGATGGGAGCATTTCTGAGTAAGAAACCTATCCCACAGAGAACACCTTTGGGATGTACTTTGAAGCACTGGAAAGACATCGGGGGTGATGACCCACTAACTCGGAAACCATTAATTGAATATTGCAATCATTGGTGCCCAACGTATCAATTGGAAGGTGGGCACGAATGGCCAGAACAGGAGACATTGCAATATCATACCATCTTGCAATTAATGTTGTTTTGTAAAAAGGGAAGGCAAATGGGAAGAAGTGGCATATGTTGATTTGTTCTTTACACTGTGGAATCATCCAGAGTGGCAGAAACAGCGTGAGATATGTCCACAGGATTCTACGGCAATGTTTCTGAAAAGAGGAAAATGTGGTGAGAACTTGAAGTGTTGCTCTACTTGTGATACTGGATACTTCACTTGATGGAACTGACAAGAAAATAGTATTGAATACAGCCAGAAGGCAGGTGCAGGGAGCACATGCTAACAGGAATTTACAGAGAACAACGAATAAGAATTTTCCATCTACAAATCCCGAGTGGGACCCTAATCAGCCAGGACCCAGGGGAATGTTGACTAGATGTCAGAGACAGATTTTATTTGGAGTAAGACATGCAATGCCAAAAGCCATAAATTTTGACCCATTTATTAAGTGAGACAAGAATTAAAGGAGTCCCCCCCTTCAGCCTTTATGGAAAGGCTGAAGGTGACCACCAGAAAATATACTCATTTGAACCCAGAAAAAAACAGAAAAAGCAATTCAGTTGGTCTCTATATTCATAAGACAATCAGCCCCAGATTGGGGGGGGTGGGGGTGGGGGGAGTAAAAAAACCTTCAGAAACTAGAAGAACCTGAATCCAGAGATCTGGGTAAAATGCTTGAAGTAGCTTGGCATGAAGGAGACCAGAGGAATCAACCCTAGCTGAACACCTGGTTACACTGAAGCTAGGGAATGAAGAAATAGAATTTTTGGTAGATACGGGAGCCACTTCTTTGGTATTGAATACACGTAAAGAGAAAGTTGATCATAAACCAGTAGGTGTTGTTAGTGCGACAGGGCAAAGAAAAATTAGCCTTTCTTAGAGCCATTAAAGTTTAAATTGGAGAAGCAATGGGCAACTCACCAGTTTCTGTATATGCCTGAATGTCCACTGCCTCTGTTATGATGAGATCTATTAAGTAAATTAGATGCTCAAGTAACTTTTAAAGATGGAGAGATTAAATTACTAATACCAGAACAGAATCAAAAGCCACAGAGGCGAGAGCGTTTATGTTACAGGATTCCTCCAGGGAGGAACAGGTTCCCGAAGAAGTGGAAAACGTAGTAATTCCTTTGGTTTGAGCGAGCGGAGCTCCGGAGCGACCTAAGCGGGCAGAGCCGGTAAAAGTAACCTTAAAGCCTGGAGCCAAGCCGGTAAGGCAAAAACAATACCGTATTAAGCGAGAGGCTCGAAAAGGATTAGAGAAGTTAATTATAAATTTTTTTCAGAATATGAGCTCTTAATAGAATGTGAATCAGAATATAGTACTCCTGTGCCGCCAGTAAAGAAATCTAGAGGCAAAGAGTATTAGCTGGTTCACGATTTAAGGGCTATATCTCAGGTGGTCCAAGATCTACATCCGGTAGTAGCTAATCCATACACTTTACTGACCTCTTTTAAAGGAGGAGCATAAATGGTTTACTGTACTAGATTTGAAGGATGCCTTCTTTTGCATACCTCCAGGCATAAAAAGTCAAAGCCTATTTGCTTTGGAATGGGAAAGCCCCACCACAGAATGAAAGACACAGCTAACATGGACCGTACTTCCACAAGGATTTAAAATTAGTCCTACGATATTTGGGACTCAGCTGGCAAGAAAAAAAATTAGAAATATAGAAATGTCTAGAAAAAACAGAACCCAGGGAGAGGCATATTGTTACAGAATGCAGACGACATTCTGATAGTGGCAGAAAGTAAAGAATAATGTTTTGAAATTTTTAAATTTTCTGGGCCAAGGAAGATGCGGAGTTTCCAGAAACAAAACCCAAATAGGAGAAGCAACAGCCATTTATTTAGGATTCGAAATATCTCAAAGACAAAGACAATTAGAAAGTGAAAAGAAAGAAACTATTTGTCAAATTCCCGAACCTTGCGGCCCGAAGGAACTGAGAGCTTTTCTGAAAATAGTGAAATAGCGTCAGCTCTGGATTCTGAACTACAGACTGTATGTAAAACCATTATATGAGGCACTGAAAGAATCAAAGGATAAATATTTAACCTGGACGCCCGGATGCCAAACGGCATTCAAAGAACTGAAAAGAGCCTCAGTGATGGCCCCTGCATTAGGCCTACCCGATTTCGCTAAACCTTTTGAGTTGTTTGTCCACGAAAGACAACATTTAGCCCTTGGAGTGCTGACACAGCGACTGGGAACCTGGAAGAGACCCGTGGGCTACTTCTCCAAACAACTCGACCACGTGAGTAAAAGATGGCCTGGATGTTTACGGGCAGTGGCAACAGCAGCGCTGCCGATCCAGGAAGCCCCAAAGTTAACAATGGGACAAAAGATGACAGTATGTGTCCCGCACATAGCGGTGACTGTTTTAGAACAAAAGGGGGGTCGTTGGCTATCCCTTAGCAGAATGTTGAAATATCAAGTTGTTCTGTTAGAACAAGACCATGTGGAATCGAAGGCTACTGCTATACTGAATCCTGTATGTTTTTAACAACAGAAAACCTTACGGACAATTTCGAACACGATCGCTTGCTAACTATTGAACAAGTCTATTCCAGCAGACCAGGCCTGAGACACAAACCTCTGGGAAAATCCTGATCTGGAGTTGTTTACAGATGGAAGCAGCTCTGGGCGAGAAGAGAATGGCCGGATATGCTGTCGTTATCACCGCCGAGGGAATGGAGTCAGGGGCGCTGCCTGCGAACACCTCAGCACAGAAAGCAGTATTGGTAGCGTTGAAGCGAGCTCTGCGAATGGCAGAAGGACGAAGGATAAATATCTAGACTGATTCCAAACATGCATTTGGTGTGATCCACGATCATGGAGCTACTGGGAAGGAAAAAGGACTGCCATCAGCCCAAGAATCATTGATACAGCATAAAGAAGACATTCTCCAACTTCCGGAAGACGTGCAGAAACCAAAAGAAGTGGCGGTAAAGCGTTGCAAAGCTCATCGATTCGGCCAGACGGCTGTAAACATAAGCAAACGATTGACAGATAAAGCTGCAAAGAGGACTGCAGAGCAAGGTATCCTTGCACTAGTACCAGTAAAACAGATCGGAATTCCAAAGTTGAAACCGAGATTATTATAATAAATTGGATGAGCAATTAGCAGAACAATTGGAAGCATCACAAAACACAGAGAGATGGTAGGTAACACCAGAAAAACAAGTAATAATAATAACAACCCCACAAGTTATGACAGAACTTGCAAAAGAAAAGCATGAGCAAACACATTAGGGTGTAGATGCTACGGTTTTGAGTTTAAAAGCATCTGTAGCGTGTGTAGGCATGACAAGAATAATTAAACCCATGGTAGCTAAGTGTCCAATCTGTCCTAGAAATAATCCCCTGAACCAAAGGAAACCACCTTTAGGAGTAACAAAACAAAAAATTCTCCCGGAAATTATTAGCAAATTAAGTTCTCTGAGTTACCCAGACAAAATAGATATAGCAGTATTTGTTAGTGATGACGGACAAATTTTCTAGTTGGCCAGAAGCTTTCTCGTGCTGCACCAACAAAGCTAGAGTAGTAGTTAAAATGTTGCTGAAAGAAATAATACCAAGATTTAGAGTGCCAACAGGAATGTCCTCTGGGAGAGGACCACATTTTTTTGCAGAGGTAGTTCAACAAATTAATAAAATTTTGGGTATAAAATGGAACCTGCATATGCCCTAGAGACCACAATCAAGTGAAAATTTTGAGAAGATGAACCAAACACTGAACTGACATAGTGGAATATTATTGATCTAAGATGGAAGTATTGAGAAAATGATTATTTCAAAACTTCCAAAGGGGGGAAATGTAACCAAAGCGATGAAATCAACCAACCAGAGACGGTGTTCCATTACGGGAACACGGAGCGTACGAATCAGCGCATCTGTCGATCTGCATTTTAGTCCCTAGGCGATCGTTAATGTCAGCAGAACAACAGACAACGTGCTTCTGTCAGAAACGGATGACAAAACGCGGTTTCGTGTAGCGCACTGAGAAAACTAGCCAAGACTGCCAAGATTAAGAGCCAAGAAGGTAAAAGGCAATTCTGGCAGGGGGAGATCGCGACCACCGACTCACGGACCACCACCGAGCCTGCGCAGTGATTTACATACGGAACGAGCAAGTTTGTACCGATCAGTAGACAGGACGATAATGAATATGTATGAATACGTAAAATTTTGATCTACAAATTCTACGGGAAAGGTGTGTGAGGTACGCACGCCAGGAGGAGCGATCCCCCGTGCATCTGGCGCCGTGAATAAAGAACGCCTGCTCTTTAATACTAGATTGGTGTTGAATAGATATTTCCGATTTTACCGTGTTTTTTGGTAACAGTTTTGGCACCCCAGATGGGAACCTGCTTTTGAATCTCGACGGATCCGCAGGACCGTGGGACCTGCAGCCAGCCCCAAGGAATTCTTGGGGAGAGCTTCCGATCCCCAGGCCAGAGAATTCTGAGAAAGATCCCCTGGACTGAAGTAAACAAGGCATTCGTTTAAGAAGAAACTTAGGTAGAATAATATGTGGCGTTAGCTTCCCACATAGGACAGGATAGTGGGTTTGAGTCCCACAGGCCTGCCCGTAAGGCGCGGCGAAAGCCACGCAGGGTTGGGGCCAAGAGGTACCTCGGTTGGTAAGTCTCTGCTAGGCGAAAGCCTGTGGAGCGGGACCCGAGGGTAGGGGGGTCTTCAACAGGGGGTTGAAGTCTCCAGGGATATCTAGCAGGGGGCTACAGATCCCAGTGAGACCTCTAACGGGGGTTGGAGTCCCTCTGACTACTATTTGTGATAGTGCACTATCACAACTGCTAGTCGACTGGGAGATGGGAGCATTTCTGAGTAAGAAACCTATCCCACAGAGAACACCTTTGGGATGTACTTTGAAGCACTGGAAAGACATCGGGGGTGATGACCCACTAACTCGGAAACCATTAATTGAATATTGCAATCATTGGTGCCCAACGTATCAATTGGAAGGTGGGCACGAATGGCCAGAACAGGAGACATTGCAATATCATACCATCTTGCAATTAATGTTGTTTTGTAAAAAGGGAAGGCAAATGGGAAGAAGTGGCATATGTTGATTTGTTCTTTACACTGTGGAATCATCCAGAGTGGCAGAAACAGCGTGAGATATGTCCACAGGATTCTACGGCAATGTTTCTGAAAAGAGGAAAATGTGGTGAGAACTTGAAGTGTTGCTCTACTTGTGATACTGGATACTTCACTTGATGGAACTGACAAGAAAATAGTATTGAATACAGCCAGAAGGCAGGTGCAGGGAGCACATGCTAACAGGAATTTACAGAGAACAACGAATAAGAATTTTCCATCTACAAATCCCGAGTGGGACCCTAATCAGCCAGGACCCAGGGGAATGTTGACTAGATGTCAGAGACAGATTTTATTTGGAGTAAGACATGCAATGCCAAAAGCCATAAATTTTGACCCATTTATTAAGTGAGACAAGAATTAAAGGAGTCCCCCCCTTCAGCCTTTATGGAAAGGCTGAAGGTGACCACCAGAAAATATACTCATTTGAACCCAGAAAAAAACAGAAAAAGCAATTCAGTTGGTCTCTATATTCATAAGACAATCAGCCCCAGATTGGGGGGGGTGGGGGTGGGGGGAGTAAAAAAACCTTCAGAAACTAGAAGAACCTGAATCCAGAGATCTGGGTAAAATGCTTGAAGTAGCTTGGCATGAAGGAGACCAGAGGAATCAACCCTAGCTGAACACCTGGTTACACTGAAGCTAGGGAATGAAGAAATAGAATTTTTGGTAGATACGGGAGCCACTTCTTTGGTATTGAATACACGTAAAGAGAAAGTTGATCATAAACCAGTAGGTGTTGTTAGTGCGACAGGGCAAAGAAAAATTAGCCTTTCTTAGAGCCATTAAAGTTTAAATTGGAGAAGCAATGGGCAACTCACCAGTTTCTGTATATGCCTGAATGTCCACTGCCTCTGTTATGATGAGATCTATTAAGTAAATTAGATGCTCAAGTAACTTTTAAAGATGGAGAGATTAAATTACTAATACCAGAACAGAATCAAAAGCCACAGAGGCGAGAGCGTTTATGTTACAGGATTCCTCCAGGGAGGAACAGGTTCCCGAAGAAGTGGAAAACGTAGTAATTCCTTTGGTTTGAGCGAGCGGAGCTCCGGAGCGACCTAAGCGGGCAGAGCCGGTAAAAGTAACCTTAAAGCCTGGAGCCAAGCCGGTAAGGCAAAAACAATACCGTATTAAGCGAGAGGCTCGAAAAGGATTAGAGAAGTTAATTATAAATTTTTTTCAGAATATGAGCTCTTAATAGAATGTGAATCAGAATATAGTACTCCTGTGCCGCCAGTAAAGAAATCTAGAGGCAAAGAGTATTAGCTGGTTCACGATTTAAGGGCTATATCTCAGGTGGTCCAAGATCTACATCCGGTAGTAGCTAATCCATACACTTTACTGACCTCTTTTAAAGGAGGAGCATAAATGGTTTACTGTACTAGATTTGAAGGATGCCTTCTTTTGCATACCTCCAGGCATAAAAAGTCAAAGCCTATTTGCTTTGGAATGGGAAAGCCCCACCACAGAATGAAAGACACAGCTAACATGGACCGTACTTCCACAAGGATTTAAAATTAGTCCTACGATATTTGGGACTCAGCTGGCAAGAAAAAAAATTAGAAATATAGAAATGTCTAGAAAAAACAGAACCCAGGGAGAGGCATATTGTTACAGAATGCAGACGACATTCTGATAGTGGCAGAAAGTAAAGAATAATGTTTTGAAATTTTTAAATTTTCTGGGCCAAGGAAGATGCGGAGTTTCCAGAAACAAAACCCAAATAGGAGAAGCAACAGCCATTTATTTAGGATTTGAAATATCTCAAAGACAAAGACAATTAGAAAGTGAAAAGAAAGAAACTATTTGTCAAATTCCCGAACCTTGCGGCCCGAAGGAACTGAGAGCTTTTCTGAAAATAGTGAAATAGCGTCAGCTCTGGATTCTGAACTACAGACTGTATGTAAAACCATTATATGAGGCACTGAAAGAATCAAAGGATAAATATTTAACCTGGACGCCCGGATGCCAAACGGCATTCAAAGAACTGAAAAGAGCCTCAGTGATGGCCCCTGCATTAGGCCTACCCGATTTCGCTAAACCTTTTGAGTTGTTTGTCCACGAAAGACAACATTTAGCCCTTGGAGTGCTGACACAGCGACTGGGAACCTGGAAGAGACCCGTGGGCTACTTCTCCAAACAACTCGACCACGTGAGTAAAAGATGGCCTGGATGTTTACGGGCAGTGGCAACAGCAGCGCTGCCGATCCAGGAAGCCCCAAAGTTAACAATGGGACAAAAGATGACAGTATGTGTCCCGCACATAGCGGTGACTGTTTTAGAACAAAAGGGGGGTCGTTGGCTATCCCTTAGCAGAATGTTGAAATATCAAGTTGTTCTGTTAGAACAAGACCATGTGGAATCGAAGACTACTGCTATACTGAATCCTGCTATGTTTTTAACAACAGAAAACCTTACGGACAATTTCGAACACGATCGCTTGCTAACTATTGAACAAGTCTATTCCAGCAGACCAGGCCTGAGACACAAACCTCTGGGAAAATCCTGATCTGGAGTTGTTTACAGATGGAAGCAGCTCTGGGCGAGAAGAGAATGGCCGGATATGCTGTCGTTATCACCGCCAAGGGAATGGAGTCAGGGGCGCTGCCTGCGAACACCTCAGCACAGAAAGCAGCATTGGTAGCGTTGAAGCGAGCTCTGCGAATGGCAGAAGGACGAAGGATAAATATCTAGACTGATTCCAAACATGCATTTGGTGTGATCCACGATCATGGAGCTACTGGGAAGGAAAAAGGACTGCCATCAGCCCAAGAATCATTGATACAGCATAAAGAAGACATTCTCCAACTTCCGGAAGACGTGCAGAAACCAAAAGAAGTGGCGGTAAAGCGTTGCAAAGCTCATCAATTCGGCCAGACGGCTGTAAACATAAGCAAACGATTGACAGATAAAGCTGCAAAGAGGACTGCAGAGCAAGGTATCCTTGCACTAGTACCAGTAAAACAGATCGGAATTCCAAAGTTGAAACCGAGATTATTATAATAAATTGGATGAGCAATTAGCAGAACAATTGGAAGCATCACAAAACACAGAGATGGTAGGTAACACCAGAAAAACAAGTAATAATAATAACAACCCCACAAGTTATGACAGAACTTGCAAAAGAAAAGCATGAGCAAACACATTAGGGTGTAGATGCTACGGTTTTGAGTTTAAAAGCATCTGTAGCGTGTGTAGGCATGACAAGAACAGTTAAACCCATGGTAGCTAAGTGTCCAATCTGTCCTAGAAATAATCCCCTGAACCAAAGGAAACCACCTTTAGGAGTAACAAAACAAAAAATTCTCCCGGAAATTATTAGCAAATTAAGTTCTCTGAGTTACCCAGACAAAATAGATATAGCAGTATTTGTTAGTGCTGATGGACAAGTTTTCTAGTTGGCCAGAAGCTTTCTCGTGCTGCACCAACAAAGCTAGAGTAGTAGTTAAGATGTTGCTGAAAGAAATAATACCAAGATTTAGAGTGCCAACAGGAATGTCCTCTGAGAGAGGACCACATTTTTTTGCAGAGGTAGTTCAACAAATTAATAAAATTTTGGGTATAAAATGGAACCTGCATATGCCCTAGAGACCACAATCAAGTGAAAATTTTGAGAAGATGAACCAAACACTGAACTGACATAGTGGAATATTATTGATCTAAGATGGAAGTATTGAGAAAATGATTATTTCAAAACTTCCAAAGGGGGGAAATGTAACCAAAGCGATGAAATCAACCAACCAGAGACGGTGTTCCATTACGGGAACACGGAGCGTACGAATCAGCGCATCTGTCGATCTGCATTTTAGTCCCTAGGCGATCGTTAATGTCAGCAGAACAACAGACAACGTGCTTCTGTCAGAAACGGATGACAAAACGCGGTTTCGTGTAGCGCACTGAGAAAACTAGCCAAGACTGCCAAGATTAAGAGCCAAGAAGGTAAAAGGCAATTCTGGCAGGGGGAGATCGCGACCACCGACTCACGGACCACCACCGAGCCTGCGCAGTGATTTACATACGGAACGAGCAAGTTTGTACCGATCAGTAGACAGGACGATAATGAATATGTATGAATACGTAAAATTTTGATCTACAAATTCTACGGGAAAGGTGTGTGAGGTACGCACGCCAGGAGGAGCGATCCCCCGTGCATCTGGCGCCGTGAATAAAGAACGCCTGCTCTTTAATACTAGATTGGTGTTGAATAGATATTTCCGATTTTACCGTGTTTTTTGGTAACAGTTTTGGCACCCCAGATGGGAACCTGCTTTTGAATCTCGACGGATCCGCAGG
This sequence comes from Phalacrocorax carbo, assembly GCF_963921805.1. NCBI lineage: Eukaryota > Metazoa > Chordata > Aves > Suliformes > Phalacrocoracidae > Phalacrocorax > Phalacrocorax carbo. Next base: position 787,311 of record NW_026990418.1, on the reverse strand, counting down.
ACCGTGGGACCTGCAGCCAGCCCCAAGGAATTCTTGGGGAGAGCTTCCGATCCCCAGGCCAGAGAATTCTGAGAAAGATCCCCTGGACTGAAGTAAACAAGGCATTCGTTTAAGAAGAAACTTAGGTAGAATAATATGTGGCGTTAGCTTCCCACATAGGACAGGATAGTGGGTTTGAGTCCCACAGGCCTGCCCGTAAGGCGCGGCGAAAGCCACGCAGGGTTGGGGCCAAGAGGTACCTCGGTTGGTAAGTCTCTGCTAGGCGAAAGCCTGTGGAGCGGGACCCGAGGGTAGGGGGGTCTTCAACAGGGGGTTGAAGTCTCCAGGGATATCTAGCAGGGGGCTACAGATCCCAGTGGCGGATTCCCAGTGAGACCTCTAACGGGGGTTGGAGTCCCTCTGACTACTATTTGTGATAGTGCACTATCACAACTGCTAGTCGACTGGGAGATGGGAGCATTTCTGAGTAAGAAACCTATCCCACAGAGAACACCTTTGGGATGTACTTTGAAGCACTGGAAAGACATCGGGGGTGATGACCCACTAACTCGGAAACCATTAATTGAATATTGCAATCATTGGTGCCCAACGTATCAATTGGAAGGTGGGCACGAATGGCCAGAACAGGAGACATTGCAATATCATACCATCTTGCAATTAATGTTGCTTTGTAAAAAGGGAAGGCAAATGGGAAGAAGTGGCATATGTTGATTTGTTCTTTACACTGTGGAATCATCCAGAGTGGCAGAAACAGCGTGAGATATGTCCACAGGATTCTACGGCAATGTTTCTGAAAAGAGGAAAATGTGGTGAGAACTTGAAGTGTTGCTCTACTTGTGATACTGGATACTTCACTTGATGGAACTGACAAGAAAATAGTATTGAATACAGCCAGAAGGCAGGTGCAGGGAGCACATGCTAACAGGAATTTACAGAGAACAACGAATAAGAATTTTCCATCTACAAATCCCGAGTGGGACCCTAATCAGCCAGGACCCAGGGGAATGTTGACTAGATGTCAGAGACAGATTTTATTTGGAGTAAGACATGCAATGCCAAAAGCCATAAATTTTGACCCATTTATTAAGTGAGACAAGAATTAAAGGAGTCCCCTTCAGCCTTTATGGAAAGACTGAAGGTGACCACCAGAAAATATACTCATTTGAACCCAGAAAAACACAGAAAAAGCAATTCAGTTGGTCTCTATATTCATAAGACAATCAGCCCCAGATTGGGGGGGGTGGGGGGGGGGAGTAAAAAAACCTTCAGAAACTAGAAGAACCTGAATCCAGAGATCTGGGTAAAATGCTTGAAGTAGCTTGGCATGAAGGAGACCAGAGGAATCAACCCTAGCTGAACACCTGGTTACACTGAAGCTAGGGAATGAAGAAATAGAATTTTTGGTAGATACGGGAGCCACTTCTTTGGTATTGAATACACGTAAAGAGAAAGTTGATCATAAACCAGTAGGTGTTGTTAGTGCGACAGGGCAAAGAAAAATTAGCCTTTCTTAGAGCCATTAAAGTTTAAATTGGAGAAGCAATGGGCAACTCACCAGTTTCTGTATATGCCTGAATGTCCACTGCCTCTGTTATGATGAGATCTATTAAGTAAATTAGATGCTCAAGTAACTTTTAAAGATGGAGAGATTAAATTACTAATACCAGAACAGAATCAAAAGCCACAGAGGCGAGAGCGTTTATGTTACAGGATTCCTCCAGGGAGGAACAGGTTCCCGAAGAAGTGGAAAACGTAGTAATTCCTTTGGTTTGAGCGAGCGGAGCTCCGGAGCGACCTAAGCGGGCAGAGCCGGTAAAAGTAACCTTAAAGCCTGGAGCCAAGCCGGTAAGGCAAAAACAATACCGTATTAAGCGAGAGGCTCGAAAAGGATTAGAGAAGTTAATTATAAATTTTTTTCAGAATATGAGCTCTTAGTAGAATGTGAATCAGAATATAGTACTCCTGTGCCGCCAGTAAAGAAATCTAGAGGCAAAGAGTATTAGCTGGTTCACGATTTAAGGGCTATATCTCAGGTGGTCCAAGATCTACATCCGGTAGTAGCTAATCCATACACTTTACTGACCTCTTTTAAAGGAGGAGCATAAATGGTTTACTGTACTAGATTTGAAGGATGCCTTCTTTTGCATACCTCCAGGCATAAAAAGTCAAAGCCTATTTGCTTTGGAATGGGAAAGCCCCACCACAGAATGAAAGACACAGCTAACATGGACCGTACTTCCACAAGGATTTAAAATTAGTCCTACGATATTTGGGACTCAGCTGGCAAGAAAAAAAATTAGAAATATAGAAATGTCTAGAAAAAACAGAACCCAGGGAGAGGCATACTGTTACAGAATGCAGACGACATTCTGATAGTGGCAGAAAGTAAAGAATAATGTTTTGAAATTTTTAAATTTTCTGGGCCAAGGAAGATGCGGAGTTTCCAGAAACAAAACCCAAATAGGAGAAGAAGCAGCCATTTATTTAGGATTTGAAATATCTCAGAGACAAAGACAATTAGAAAGTGAAAAGAAAGAAACTATTTGTCAAATTCCCGAACCTTGCGGCCCGAAGGAACTGAGAGCTTTTCTGAAAATAGTGAAATAGCGTCAGCTCTGGATTCTGAACTACAGACTGTATGTAAAACCATTATACGAGGCACTGAAAGAATCAAAGGATAAATATTTAACCTGGACGCCCGGATGCCAAACGGCATTCAAAGAACTGAAAAGAGCCTCAGTGATGGCCCCTGCATTAGGCCTACCCGATTTCGCTAAACCTTTTGAGCTGTTTGTCCACGAAAGACAACATTTAGCCCTTGGAGTGCTGACACAGCGACTGGGAACCTGGAAGAGACCCGTGGGCTACTTCTCCAAACAACTCGACCACGTGAGTAAAAGATGGCCTGGATGTTTACGGGCAGTGGCAACAGCAGCGCTGCCGATCCAGGAAGCCCCAAAGTTAACAATGGGACAAAAGATGACAGTATGTGTCCCGCACATAGCGGTGACTGTTTTAGAACAAAAGGGGGGTCGTTGGCTATCCCTTAGCAGAATGTTGAAATATCAAGTTGTTCTGTTAGAACAAGACCATGTGGAATCGAAGACTACTGCTATACTGAATCCTGTATGTTTTTAACAACAGAAAACCTTACGGACAATTTCGAACACGATCGCTTGCTAACTATTGAACAAGTCTATTCCAGCAGACCAGGCCTGAGACACAAACCTCTGGGAAAATCCTGATCTGGAGTTGTTTACAGATGGAAGCAGCTCTGGGCGAGAAGAGAATGGCCGGATATGCTGTCGTTATCACCGCCGAGGGAATGGAGTCAGGGGCGCTGCCTGCGAACACCTCAGCACAGAAAGCAGTATTGGTAGCGTTGAAGCGAGCTCTGCGAATGGCAGAAGGACGAAGGATAAATATCTAGACTGATTCCAAACATGCATTTGGTGTGATCCATGATCATGGAGCTACTGGGAAGGAAAAAGGACTGCCATCAGCCCAAGAATCATTGATACAGCATAAAGAAGACATTCTCCAACTTCCGGAAGACGTGCAGAAACCAAAAGAAGTGGCGGTAAAGCGTTGCAAAGCTCATCGATTCGGCCAGACGGCTGTAAACATAAGCAAACGATTGACAGATAAAGCTGCAAAGAGGACTGCAGAGCAAGGTATCCTTGCACTAGTACCAGTAAAACAGATCGGAATTCCAAAGTTGAAACCGAGATTATTATAATAAATTGGATGAGCAATTAGCAGAACAATTGGAAGCATCACAAAACACAGAGATGGTAGGTAACACCAGAAAAACAAGTAATAATAATAACAACCCCACAAGTTATGACAGAACTTGCAAAAGAAAAGCATGAGCAAACACATTAGGGTGTAGATGCTACGGTTTTGAGTTTAAAAGCATCTGTAGCGTGTGTAGGCATGACAAGAATAATTAAACCCATGGTAGCTAAGTGTCCAATCTGTCCTAGAAATAATCCCCTGAACCAAAGGAAACCACCTTTAGGAGTAACAAAACAAAAAATTCTCCCGGAAATTATTAGCAAATTAAGTTCTCTGAGTTACCCAGACAAAATAGATATAGCAGTATTTGTTAGTGATGATGGACAAATTTTCTAGTTGGCCAGAAGCTTTCTCGTGCTGCACCAACAAAGCTAGAGTAGTAGTTAAAATGTTGCTGAAAGAAATAATACCAAGATTTAGAGTGCCAACAGGAATGTCCTCTGAGAGAGGACCACATTTTTTTGCAGAGGTAGTTCAACAAATTAATAAAATTTTGGGTATAAAATGGAACCTGCATATGCCCTAGAGACCACAATCAAGTGAAAACTTTGAGAAGATGAACCAAACACTGAACTGACATAGTGGAATATTATTGATCTAAGATGGAAGCATTGAGAAAATGATTATTTCAAAACTTCCAAAGGGGGGAAATGTAACCAAAGCGATGAAATCAACCAACCAGAGACGGTGTTCCATTACGGGAACACGGAGCGTACGAATCAGCGCATCTGTCGATCTGCATTTTAGTCCCTAGGCGATCGTTAATGTCAGCAGAACAACAGACAACGTGCTTCTGTCAGAAACGGATGACAAAACGCGGTTTCGTGTAGCGCACTGAGAAAACTAGCCAAGACTGCCAAGATTAAGAGCCAAGAAGGTAAAAGGCAATTCTGGCAGGGGGAGATCGCGGCCACCGACTCACGGACCACCACCGAGCCTGCGCAGTGATTTACATACGGAACGAGCCAGTTTGTACCGATCAGTAGACAGGACGACAATGAATATGTATGAATACGTAAAATTTTGATCTACAAATTCTACGGGAAAGGTGTGTGAGGTACGCACGCCAGGAGAAGCGATCCCCCGTGCATCTGGCGCCGTGAATAAAGAACGCCTGCTCTTTAATACTAAATCGGCGTTGAGGAGTTGTTTCCGATTTTACCGCGTTTTTCGGTAACACACGGAGTCAGACCAAGAGGGCCAGAGAAAGACAAAATACCGACAGGCTACAGAACAGAGCAGGAGGAATAAAAAAATAAAAACGGAGCCAGAGCCAGGCAGAGAGAGGCGGAGAAAGAACAAGTAGCCACAGGCTACAGGACAGAGAGAGGGAGGCCTGAAAAGACGGGGAGGCAGGGAGCCACTCAGAGCGAGATGGAGAAAGAAGGGGCGGGGGGGCGCCAAAAAAAAAAAAAAAAAAAATTTTGCAGCAGGTAAGGAAAGAGAGGGGGCCAGGGGGGAGAGACAGGGAGGGCCCAGGACGCACAAGAGAGGCAACGGGGCCCCAGTGGCCCAGGACTCACCGCGACTCTCGCTCTCAGCGCTGCTGGCACAATTTAGCCGTTCAGATGCTTCTTTCCCCTCCTCTCCGCCCTGCCTCTTCTGCAGCTCCAGACTCTAGGCCGTCCTCCACCTAAAGAGGATACATGGGTGTCTTACCGCTCTTACGAGATGAGGCTTCCTAGGCACGTAGCCTAGCTCGCTCGTGCACTACACGCCCGTACCCAACTCCCGGTTACGCGTACAGACCCTGCGGTGCACGTTGGTGGCCTGGCCCGCTGCGGGCTACGAAGGGGGATCCTCCCTCCCTCACCTGCAGGGACAGGCTCTCTCTTGCCTGCGGCAGGAAGGCAGCTGGCAGCCAGAGCGCCTTCAGTTTCTTCTGCTTTACCTTTCGTTGGCGTCTCCAGCTTCAGCCGAGGCAGCTCCTGTCCACAGCCGGGAAGGGCTCTGTGTGTCCCTTTTCGCCCCCGCGCTGCGAGGATGGCAACGCCGGGCAGAGAGAAGCCACGCAAGCCTGAGACGGCTGCAGTCAACGGCATCCCCGGGGGAAGGACAGACAACCACGTCCTCAGCACGGTCTCTGGGAGAGGGAAAGAAGAAACAGCGACCGTCATTACCGTCGATCGACCCTGGCCAAAGCCCCTCCTTGCGCAGGGGCTTCTGGACACACCGCCCCTTCCCCGCGCTACTGCTAAGGGCCCCTGCGCCGAGGGGGAATCCAGTGCGCTCGAGGGCCGGCTCGCTGCCTTCACGACAGGGCCTGGGGGCGGCCAAGGGCTACGCAGCACGCTTCAGGGGAGGTGCCGGGGCTGGGGGCAGGCGCACGGGGCAAGGGGGGGGCCAGGGGAGGCTGAGCGGGAGCTCCGGTGAGCCGGGGAGGCGGCGGCCATCATCTGCGCCCTGGGCAGGGGGAAAAGGTCCTCCTCCTTTCCCTCTTCCCTTCTGTCAGCTCCCGGGGAACTCACCGCTTCTCGGGGAGCGGCCGCACCTGGAAGCCCCCAGAAATCAACACGAATCCAACCCCAAAAATACACCGCGCCTACCGTACGCGGCACGGCCGCCCGGCACCCGAGCGCCGGAACACCGCGCCTCCCGCCGCGCCCCGGCGAGCCACGTGACAGGGCCGGCAGCCACTGCGCCAGGACTACAGCTCCCGGCACGCTCTGCGCCACAACACGGCCGCCCGGCAGCCCCCCGCCGCAAGGACTACAGCTCCCGGCATGCTCTGCGCCACAACATGGCCGCCCGGCAGCCCCCCGCCACAAGGACTACAGCTCCCGCCATGCTCTGCGCCACAACACGGCCGCCCGGCAGCCCCCCGCCACAAGGACTACAGCTCCCGCCATGCTCTGCGCCACAACACGGCCGCCCGCCCAGCCGCCACACGCACCACCACAGCTCCCGCCACGCCGCGAGCCCGCCCTCCCCGCTCTCTCACCCTGCGGGGCACCGTCCCTCCCGCCGCTGCCCCCGGAAGCCCCACCGAGCCCTCAGCACAGCCTCGCTCTCCCCACCGCCCGCTCCGACCCGCCGCTGCCCCGCCGCAGCCCTCCTCGGGGCTTGACCCGGCACGCAGCGGCCCCCCACCCAGCCCCCGCTCACCTCCTCCCTCGCTACACTCGCAGCCCGCTGACGCTCGGCCACAGCTCCGCTCCGCTCCGCCCTCGGCTCACACTGGCCCCCCGGTGCAGGGCACCACCCCTTTTCCAGGGAGGAGCCGGCACCGCCAGCCCCACTGCCCGCACCTGGGGCTCCTCCAGCCAGACCCCGCCCACAGCTGAGGCGCAGCAGCAACGGGGGGCCCCCTCCCCTCACCCCCACAGTGCACCACCTCCTCCCCCGGGCTCCATCACAGCCCCTTGCCCCACGCCAAGGGAGCGCAAACGCAGCCCTCAGGCCAAAGGAGAGGGCAGCTGTTGGTGCAGGCGCGCACGTAACAAGTCCCAGGAGCGATTCGTGGCTCAGGGTCCCCAACGCTCCCCCTGCCCCAAGGCCACCTCGGCCGCCGTTGCCGCAGCCGCACGGAGCTGGTGGTGGCTGGGATAGTGCTCATTTTCTCCACAGTAGCTAGGAAGGGATACGTTTTGGATTTATGCTCAAAACACCGTTAATAATGTAGAGATGTTTTGGTTCTTGCTGAGCACTGCTTCCACAGTCAGGGCCTCTTCTGGTTCTCTCAGTGCCCCACCAGCAAGTAGGCTGGGACAGCTGGGAAAGCTTTCCCAGCTAACTGACCAAAGGGATATTCCATACCATTTGACATCATGCTCAGCACACGCAGCTGGGGGAAGAAGGGGGAGTCCTTGGGGGGGGGGGGGGCTACGGCATTTCTCTCCCTAAGTAACCATGACACATGACAGAGCCCTGCTTTCCCAGAGGTGGCTCAACACCTGCCCGCCGAAAAGGAGGAGTGAATTAATTCCTTGCTTTGCTTCCACGCACAGCTTTTGCTTTACCTATTAAACAGTCTTGATCTCAGCCCATGATTTTTCTCACTTTTACCCTTCCAGCTCTCTCCCCCAGCCCACTGAGGGTGGAGCGAGCAAGCAGCTCCCTGGTGCAGAGTTGCCAGCTGGGGCTAAACCACGGCACGCGCTTGTCCGCGTTTGGCAGGGAAGGGACCGTCCGTCGCCTGGCTCCTGGAGCGACAGGCTGCTGGGCAGAGGGGGAGGCCACCAAAGGTGAGGAGCAGGGCACAGGACATTAGGAAGAGAGAAGAGAAGAGAAGAGCAGCAGCCAGCTGGACGGGGGCGGGGGGGCGTGTGTGCGTGTAGTGAGAAGGCACGAGGCAGGGAACAGGACGGCCAGAGAAGGACAGGGAGCCTGACGGAGGTGGAGATACAAGCAGCAGAGAGAGGGGAAGAGAGGCAGCAGAAAGAGGGAAGAGCAGGACACAGACCAACAAAGAAGGAAGAGGAGCAGGCTGGAGACGCACAAAGAACCTGGGGCAGGCAGCACGACAGCGAGGGAGGAAAGAAGAATAGGGGCAGGAAGCTGGACCGAGCGCGATGGAGACAGACAAGACAAGCGACAAGAACAGGGCAGAAAGGGAAGAATGAAGCCACGGGGACAGGGAGCCGAGACAGCCAACAACGGAGGGAAGGGGCCGGGGAGGGAACACCACAAAACAAACCATGGGGCTACGTGGTACAGAGCACGAGAAGGCAGAGAATTAAGAATTAGGGACAGGGAGCCAGAGAAACAACAACAAAAAAAACCACCCAAAACAAAGGGAGATGGGGAGCAAAAGGAATCGCAATGCGTACAGAAAGGAGAGAGAAACAATTCTAAAACAGGGTCACGGGGAAGCCAGAGACAGCAAGATGGAGAAAGGACAAAAGCTACAGGCTACAGGGCAGAGAGGGAAGAATTAATGAATAGACACAGAGAGCTGGGCAGAAAGAGATGGAGAAAGGCTGAAGATCACACGGCCAACAGGGAAGAGAGAAGAGAGGGAGGAATTTTCAAAACAGGGGCAAGAAGCCAGAGAGAGGGAGAGAGGCGCAACAATAAAATGGGGACAGGCCACAGGGCGGCGAGGAGGGAATCGATGAATAAGAACAGGAGACCAAAGAGAACACAATGTAGAATGGAAAAAAGGAACAGCGGCCTACAGGGAAGGAGGAATTAAAGATCAGGCACTGGGAGGCAGACAGAGACACATGAAGAAACAAGTAGGAAAAAAAAAAAAAAAAAAACACACAACGGCAATGGGCTACAAAGACAGACAGAGAGGGAAGAAATAAAACATAGCAGCAAGGAGCTGGACAGAGAGAGATGAGGACAAACAAATAGCACGGGTCTACGTGACAGAGAACGTGGAATTAGAACACAGAGAGGGGGAGCTGGACAGAGAGAGAGGCCGAGAGAAAAATCTAGACGGGCTACGGCGGGCAGAGGCAGGAATTAAAACCTAGGGACAGGGAGCTGGACAGAGAGAGACAGAGATCACAGGGAACAGCGGCGGGTGCAGGAAGAACAGGAATTCAAGAATAGGGAAAGGGAGCTGGACAGAGAAGAACTCAGGCAGGCAAGTAACAGTAGCAGGGTACAGAGCAGAGCAGACGAACTAAAAAGCGCGGCGGGAGCGTTGAGGCAGACAGAGAGAGATTAAGAAAAAAGTCACGGGCTACGTGGCAAAGCAGGAGGAACTCAGAAACGGGGATGGCAACCAAGGGAGAGTGAGCTGGTGAAGGATAACGGGTATTCAAAGTGAGGGACGGGGAGCTGGGAAAAGCGAGGCAGAGAAAAACAGAATCACAGAGAGAATCACACAAAGCCAAAAAAGAAGAAACTGAACAACAGGAACAGGTGTCACCAAAGCGATGAAATCAACCAACCAGAGACGGTGTTCCATTACGGGAACACGGAGCGTACGAATCAGCGCATCTGTCGATCTGCATTTTAGTCCCTAGGCGATCGTTAATGTCAGCAGAACAACAGACAACGTGCTTCTGTCAGAAAAGGATGACAAAACGCGGTTTCGTGTAGCGCACTGAGAAAACTAGCCAAGACTGCCAAGATTAAGAGCCAAGAAGGTAAAAGGCAATTCTGGCAGGGGGAGATCGCGACCACCGACTCACGGACCACCACCGAGCCTGCGCAGTGATTTACATACGGAACGAGCAAGTTTGTACCAATCAGTAGACAGGACGATAATGAATATGTATGAATACGTAAAATTTTGATCTACAAATTCTACGGGAAAGGTGTGTGAGGTACGCACGCCAGGAGGAGCGATCCCCCGTGCATCTGGCGCCGTGAATAAAGAACGCCTGCTCTTTAATACTAGATTGGTGTTGAATAGATATTTCCGATTTTACCGTGTTTTTTGGTAACAGTTTTGGCACCCCAGATGGGAACCTGCTTTTGAATCTCGACGGATCCGCAGGACCGTGGGACCTGCAGCCAGCCCCAAGGAATTCTTGGGGAGAGCTTCCGATCCCCAGGCCAGAGAATTCTGAGAAAGATCCCCTGGACTGAAGTAAACAAGGCATTCGTTTACGAAGAAACTTAGGTAGAATAATATGTGGCGTTAGCTTCCCACATAGGACAGGATAGTGGGTTTGAGTCCCACAGGCCTGCCCGTAAGGCGCGGCGAAAGCCACGCAGGGTTGGGGCCAAGAGGTACCTCGGTTGGTAAGTCTCTGCTAGGCGAAAGCCTGTGGAGCGGGACCCGAGGGTAGGGGGGTCTTCAACAGGGGGTTGAAGTCTCCAGGGATATCTAGCAGGGGGCTACAGATCCCAGTGGCGGATTCCCAGTGAGACCTCTAACGGGGGTTGGAGTCCCTCTGACTACTATTTGTGATAGTGCACTATCACAACTGCTAGTCGACTGGGAGATGGGAGCATTTCTGAGTAAGAAACCTATCCCACAGAGAACACCTTTGGGATGTACTTTGAAGCACTGGAAAGACATCGGGGGTGATGACCCACTAACTCGGAAACCATTAATTGAATATTGCAATCATTGGTGCCCAACGTATCAATTGGAAGGTGGGCACGAATGGCCAGAACAGGAGACATTGCAATATCATACCATCTTGCAATTAATGTTGTTTTGTAAAAAGGGAAGGCAAATGGGAAGAAGTGGCATATGTTGATTTGTTCTTTACACTGTGGAATCATCCAGAGTGGCAGAAACAGCGTGAGATATGTCCACAGGATTCTACGGCAATGTTTCTGAAAAGAGGAAAATGTGGTGAGAACTTGAAGTGTTGCTCTACTTGTGATACTGGATACTTCACTTGATGGAACTGACAAGAAAATAGTATTGAATACAGCCAGAAGGCAGGTGCAGGGAGCACATGCTAACAGGAATTTACAGAGAACAACGAATAAGAATTTTCCATCTACAAATCCCGAGTGGGACCCTAATCAGCCAGGACCCAGGGGAATGTTGACTAGATGTCAGAGACAGATTTTATTTGGAGTAAGACATGCAATGCCAAAAGCCATAAATTTTGACCCATTTATTAAGTGAGACAAGAATTAAAGGAGTCCCCCCCTTCAGCCTTTATGGAAAGGCTGAAGGTGACCACCAGAAAATATACTCATTTGAACCCAGAAAAAAACAGAAAAAGCAATTCAGTTGGTCTCTATATTCATAAGACAATCAGCCCCAGATTGGGGGGGGTGGGGGGGGGAGTAAAAAAACCTTCAGAAACTAGAAGAACCTGAATCCAGAGATCTGGGTAAAATGCTTGAAGTAGCTTGGCATGAAGGAGACCAGAGGAATCAACCCTAGCTGAACACCTGGTTACACTGAAGCTAGGGAATGAAGAAATAGAATTTTTGGTAGATACGGGAGCCACTTCTTTGGTATTGAATACACGTAAAGAGAAAGTTGATCATAAACCAGTAGGTGTTGTTAGTGCGACAGGGCAAAGAAAAATTAGCCTTTCTTAGAGCCATTAAAGTTTAAATTGGAGAAGCAATGGGCAACTCACCAGTTTCTGTATATGCCTGAATGTCCACTGCCTCTGTTATGATGAGATCTATTAAGTAAATTAGATGCTCAAGTAACTTTTAAAGATGGAGAGATTAAATTACTAATACCAGAACAGAATCAAAAGCCACAGAGGCGAGAGCGTTTATGTTACAGGATTCCTCCAGGGAGGAACAGGTTCCCGAAGAAGTGGAAAACGTAGTAATTCCTTTGGTTTGAGCGAGCGGAGCTCCGGAGCGACCTAAGCGGGCAGAGCCGGTAAAAGTAACCTTAAAGCCTGGAGCCAAGCCGGTAAGGCAAAAACAATACCGTATTAAGCGAGAGGCTCGAAAAGGATTAGAGAAGTTAATTATAAATTTTTTTCAGAATATGAGCTCTTAATAGAATGTGAATCAGAATATAGTACTCCTGTGCCGCCAGTAAAGAAATCTAGAGGCAAAGAGTATTAGCTGGTTCACGATTTAAGGGCTATATCTCAGGTGGTCCAAGATCTACATCCGGTAGTAGCTAATCCATACACTTTACTGACCTCTTTTAAAGGAGGAGCATAAATGGTTTACTGTACTAGATTTGAAGGATGCCTTCTTTTGCATACCTCCAGGCATAAAAAGTCAAAGCCTATTTGCTTTGGAATGGGAAAGCCCCACCACAGAATGAAAGACACAGCTAACATGGACCGTACTTCCACAAGGATTTAAAATTAGTCCTACGATATTTGGGACTCAGCTGGCAAGAAAAAAAATTAGAAATATAGAAATGTCTAGAAAAAACAGAACCCAGGGAGAGGCATACTGTTACAGAATGCAGACGACATTCTGATAGTGGCAGAAAGTAAAGAATAATGTTTTGAAATTTTTAAATTTTCTGGGCCAAGGAAGATGCGGAGTTTCCAGAAACAAAACCCAAATAGGAGAAGAAGCAGCCATTTATTTAGGATTTGAAATATCTCAGAGACAAAGACAATTAGAAAGTGAAAAGAAAGAAACTATTTGTCAAATTCCCGAACCTTGCGGCCCGAAGGAACTGAGAGCTTTTCTGAAAATAGTGAAATAGCGTCAGCTCTGGATTCTGAACTACAGACTGTATGTAAAACCATTATACGAGGCACTGAAAGAATCAAAGGATAAATATTTAACCTGGACGCCCGGATGCCAAACGGCATTCAAAGAACTGAAAAGAGCCTCAGTGATGGCCCCTGCATTAGGCCTACCCGATTTCGCTAAACCTTTTGAGCTGTTTGTCCACGAAAGACAACATTTAGCCCTTGGAGTGCTGACACAGCGACTGGGAACCTGGAAGAGACCCGTGGGCTACTTCTCCAAACAACTCGACCACGTGAGTAAAAGATGGCCTGGATGTTTACGGGCAGTGGCAACAGCAGCGCTGCCGATCCAGGAAGCCCCAAAGTTAACAATGGGACAAAAGATGACAGTATGTGTCCCGCACATAGCGGTGACTGTTTTAGAACAAAAGGGGGGTCGTTGGCTATCCCTTAGCAGAATGTTGAAATATCAAGTTGTTCTGTTAGAACAAGACCATGTGGAATCGAAGACTACTGCTATACTGAATCCTGTATGTTTTTAACAACAGAAAACCTTACGGACAATTTCGAACACGATCGCTTGCTAACTATTGAACAAGTCTATTCCAGCAGACCAGGCCTGAGACACAAACCTCTGGGAAAATCCTGATCTGGAGTTGTTTACAGATGGAAGCAGCTCTGGGCGAGAAGAGAATGGCCGGATATGCTGTCGTTATCACCGCCGAGGGAATGGAGTCAGGGGCGCTGCCTGCGAACACCTCAGCACAGAAAGCAGTATTGGTAGCGTTGAAGCGAGCTCTGCGAATGGCAGAAGGACGAAGGATAAATATCTAGACTGATTCCAAACATGCATTTGGTGTGATCCACGATCATGGAGCTACTGGGAAGGAAAAAGGACTGCCATCAGCCCAAGAATCATTGATACAGCATAAAGAAGACATTCTCCAACTTCCGGAAGACGTGCAGAAACCAAAAGAAGTGGCGGTAAAGCGTTGCAAAGCTCATCGATTCGGCCAGACGGCTGTAAACATAAGCAAACGATTGACAGATAAAGCTGCAAAGAGGACTGCAGAGCAAGGTATCCTTGCACTAGTACCAGTAAAACAGATCGGAATTCCAAAGTTGAAACCGAGATTATTATAATAAATTGGATGAGCAATTAGCAGAACAATTGGAAGCATCACAAAACACAGAGAGATGGTAGGTAACACCAGAAAAACAAGTAATAATAATAACAACCCCACAAGTTATGACAGAACTTGCAAAAGAAAAGCATGAGCAAACACATTAGGGTGTAGATGCTACGGTTTTGAGTTTAAAAGCATCTGTAGCGTGTGTAGGCATGACAAGAACAGTTAAACCCATGGTAGCTAAGTGTCCAATCTGTCCTAGAAATAATCCCCTGAACCAAAGGAAACCACCTTTAGGAGTAACAAAACAAAAAATTCTCCCGGAAATTATTAGCAAATTAAGTTTTCTGAGTTACCCAGACAAAATAGATATAGCAGTATTTGTTAGTGCTGATGGACAAGTTTTCTAGTTGGCCAGAAGCTTTCTCGTGCTGCACCAACAAAGCTAGAGTAGTAGTTAAGATGTTGCTGAAAGAAATAATACCAAGATTTAGAGTGCCAACAGGAATGTCCTCTGAGAGAGGACCACATTTTTTTGCAGAGGTAGTTCAACAAATTAATAAAATTTTGGGTATAAAATGGAACCTGCATATGCCCTAGAGACCACAATCAAGTGAAAATTTTGAGAAGATGAACCAAACACTGAACTGACATAGTGGAATATTATTGATCTAAGATGGAAGTATTGAGAAAATGATTATTTCAAAACTTCCAAAGGGGGGAAATGTAACCAAAGCGATGAAATCAACCAACCAGAGACGGTGTTCCATTACGGGAACACGGAGCGTACGAATCAGCGCATCTGTCGATCTGCATTTTAGTCCCTAGGCGATCGTTAATGTCAGCAGAACAACAGACAACGTGCTTCTGTCAGAAACGGATGACAAAACGCGGTTTCGTGTAGCGCACTGAGAAAACTAGCCAAGACTGCCAAGATTAAGAGCCAAGAAGGTAAAAGGCAATTCTGGCAGGGGGAGATCGCGACCACCGACTCACGGACCACCACCGAGCCTGCGCAGTGATTTACATACGGAACGAGCAAGTTTGTACCGATCAGTAGACAGGACGATAATGAATATGTATGAATACGTAAAATTTTGATCTACAAATTCTACGGGAAAGGTGTGTGAGGTACGCACGCCAGGAGGAGCGATCCCCCGTGCATCTGGCGCCGTGAATAAAGAACGCCTGCTCTTTAATACTAGATTGGTGTTGAATAGATATTTCCGATTTTACCGTGTTTTTTGGTAACAGTTTTGGCACCCCAGATGGGAACCTGCTTTTGAATCTCGACGGATCCGCAGGACCGTGGGACCTGCAGCCAGCCCCAAGGAATTCTTGGGGAGAGCTTCCGATCCCCAGGCCAGAGAATTCTGAGAAAGATCCCCTGGACTGAAGTAAACAAGGCATTCGTTTAAGAAGAAACTTAGGTAGAATAATATGTGGCGTTAGCTTCCCACATAGGACAGGATAGTGGGTTTGAGTCCCACAGGCCTGCCCGTAAGGCGCGGCGAAAGCCACGCAGGGTTGGGGCCAAGAGGTACCTCGGTTGGTAAGTCTCTGCTAGGCGAAAGCCTGTGGAGCGGGACCCGAGGGTAGGGGGGTCTTCAACAGGGGGTTGAAGTCTCCAGGGATATCTAGCAGGGGGCTACAGATCCCAGTGGCGGATTCCCAGTGAGACCTCTAACGGGGGTTGGAGTCCCTCTGACTACTATTTGTGATAGTGCACTATCACAACTGCTAGTCGACTGGGAGATGGGAGCATTTCTGAGTAAGAAACCTATCCCACAGAGAACACCTTTGGGATGTACTTTGAAGCACTGGAAAGACATCGGGGGTGATGACCCACTAACTCGGAAACCATTAATTGAATATTGCAATCATTGGTGCCCAACGTATCAATTGGAAGGTGGGCACGAATGGCCAGAACAGGAGACATTGCAATATCATACCATCTTGCAATTAATGTTGTTTTGTAAAAAGGGAAGGCAAATGGGAAGAAGTGGCATATGTTGATTTGTTCTTTACACTGTGGAATCATCCAGAGTGGCAGAAACAGCGTGAAATATGTCCACAGGATTCTACGGCAATGTTTCTGAAAAGAGGAAAATGTGGTGAGAACTTGAAGTGTTGCTCTACTTGTGATACTGGATACTTCACTTGATGGAACTGACAAGAAAATAGTATTGAATACAGCCAGAAGGCAGGTGCAGGGAGCACATGCTAACAGGAATTTACAGAGAACAACGAATAAGAATTTTCCATCTACAAATCCCGAGTGGGACCCTAATCAGCCAGGACCCAGGGGAATGTTGACTAGATGTCAGAGACAGATTTTATTTGGAGTAAGACATGCAATGCCAAAAGCCATAAATTTTGACCCATTTATTAAGTGAGACAAGAATTAAAGGAGTCCCCCCCTTCAGCCTTTATGGAAAGGCTGAAGGTGACCACCAGAAAATATACTCATTTGAACCCAGAAAAAAACAGAAAAAGCAATTCAGTTGGTCTCTATATTCATAAGACAATCAGCCCCAGATTGGGGGGGGTGGGGGGGGGGGGAGTAAAAAAACCTTCAGAAACTAGAAGAACCTGAATCCAGAGATCTGGGTAAAATGCTTGAAGTAGCTTGGCATGAAGGAGACCAGAGGAATCAACCCTAGCTGAACACCTGGTTACACTGAAGCTAGGGAATGAAGAAATAGAATTTTTGGTAGATACGGGAGCCACTTCTTTGGTATTGAATACACGTAAAGAGAAAGTTGATCATAAACCAGTAGGTGTTGTTAGTGCGACAGGGCAAAGAAAAATTAGCCTTTCTTAGAGCCATTAAAGTTTAAATTGGAGAAGCAATGGGCAACTCACCAGTTTCTGTATATGCCTGAATGTCCACTGCCTCTGTTATGATGAGATCTATTAAGTAAATTAGATGCTCAAGTAACTTTTAAAGATGGAGAGATTAAATTACTAATACCAGAACAGAATCAAAAGCCACAGAGGCGAGAGCGTTTATGTTACAGGATTCCTCCAGGGAGGAACAGGTTCCCGAAGAAGTGGAAAACGTAGTAATTCCTTTGGTTTGAGCGAGCGGAGCTCCGGAGCGACCTAAGCGGGCAGAGCCGGTAAAAGTAACCTTAAAGCCTGGAGCCAAGCCGGTAAGGCAAAAACAATACCGTATTAAGCGAGAGGCTCGAAAAGGATTAGAGAAGTTAATTATAAATTTTTTTCAGAATATGAGCTCTTAATAGAATGTGAATCAGAATATAGTACTCCTGTGCCGCCAGTAAAGAAATCTAGAGGCAAAGAGTATTAGCTGGTTCACGATTTAAGGGCTATATCTCAGGTGGTCCAAGATCTACATCCGGTAGTAGCTAATCCATACACTTTACTGACCTCTTTTAAAGGAGGAGCATAAATGGTTTACTGTACTAGATTTGAAGGATGCCTTCTTTTGCATACCTCCAGGCATAAAAAGTCAAAGCCTATTTGCTTTGGAATGGGAAAGCCCCACCACAGAATGAAAGACACAGCTAACATGGACCGTACTTCCACAAGGATTTAAAATTAGTCCTACGATATTTGGGACTCAGCTGGCAAGAAAAAAAATTAGAAATATAGAAATGTCTAGAAAAAACAGAACCCAGGGAGAGGCATACTGTTACAGAATGCAGACGACATTCTGATAGTGGCAGAAAGTAAAGAATAATGTTTTGAAATTTTTAAATTTTCTGGGCCAAGGAAGATGCGGAGTTTCCAGAAACAAAACCCAAATAGGAGAAGCAACAGCCATTTATTTAGGATTCGAAATATCTCAAAGACAAAGACAATTAGAAAGTGAAAAGAAAGAAACTATTTGTCAAATTCCCGAACCTTGCGGCCCGAAGGAACTGAGAGCTTTTCTGAAAATAGTGAAATAGCGTCAGCTCTGGATTCTGAACTACAGACTGTATGTAAAACCATTATATGAGGCACTGAAAGAATCAAAGGATAAATATTTAACCTGGACGCCCGGATGCCAAACGGCATTCAAAGAACTGAAAAGAGCCTCAGTGATGGCCCCTGCATTAGGCCTACCCGATTTCGCTAAACCTTTTGAGCTGTTTGTCCACGAAAGACAACATTTAGCCCTTGGAGTGCTGACACAGCGACTGGGAACCTGGAAGAGACCCGTGGGCTACTTCTCCAAACAACTCGACCACGTGAGTAAAAGATGGCCTGGATGTTTACGGGCAGTGGCAACAGCAGCGCTGCCGATCCAGGAAGCCCCAAAGTTAACAATGGGACAAAAGATGACAGTATGTGTCCCGCACATAGCGGTGACTGTTTTAGAACAAAAGGGGGGTCGTTGGCTATCCCTTAGCAGAATGTTGAAATATCAAGTTGTTCTGTTAGAACAAGACCATGTGGAATCGAAGACTACTGCTATACTGAATCCTGCTATGTTTTTAACAACAGAAAACCTTACGGACAATTTCGAACACGATCGCTTGCTAACTATTGAACAAGTCTATTCCAGCAGACCAGGCCTGAGACACAAACCTCTGGGAAAATCCTGATCTGGAGTTGTTTACAGATGGAAGCAGCTCTGGGCGAGAAGAGAATGGCCGGATATGCTGTCGTTATCACCGCCGAGGGAATGGAGTCAGGGGCGCTGCCTGCGAACACCTCAGCACAGAAAGCAGTATTGGTAGCGTTGAAGCGAGCTCTGCGAATGGCAGAAGGACGAAGGATAAATATCTAGACTGATTCCAAACATGCATTTGGTGTGATCCACGATCATGGAGCTACTGGGAAGGAAAAAGGACTGCCATCAGCCCAAGAATCATTGATACAGCATAAAGAAGACATTCTCCAACTTCCGGAAGACGTGCAGAAACCAAAAGAAGTGGCGGTAAAGCGTTGCAAAGCTCATCGATTCGGCCAGACGGCTGTAAACATAAGCAAACGATTGACAGATAAAGCTGCAAAGAGGACTGCAGAGCAAGGTATCCTTGCACTAGTACCAGTAAAACAGATCGGAATTCCAAAGTTGAAACCGAGATTATTATAATAAATTGGATGAGCAATTAGCAGAACAATTGGAAGCATCACAAAACACAGAGAGATGGTAGGTAACACCAGAAAAACAAGTAATAATAATAACAACCCCACAAGTTATGACAGAACTTGCAAAAGAAAAGCATGAGCAAACACATTAGGGTGTAGATGCTACGGTTTTGAGTTTAAAAGCATCTGTAGCGTGTGTAGGCATGACAAGAATAATTAAACCCATGGTAGCTAAGTGTCCAATCTGTCCTAGAAATAATCCCCTGAACCAAAGGAAACCACCTTTAGGAGTAACAAAACAAAAAATTCTCCCGGAAATTATTAGCAAATTAAGTTCTCTGAGTTACCCAGACAAAATAGATATAGCAGTATTTGTTAGTGATGATGGACAAATTTTCTAGTTGGCCAGAAGCTTTCTCGTGCTGCACCAACAAAGCTAGAGTAGTAGTTAAAATGTTGCTGAAAGAAATAATACCAAGATTTAGAGTGCCAACAGGAATGTCCTCTGGGAGAGGACCACATTTTTTTGCAGAGGTAGTTCAACAAATTAATAAAATTTTGGGTATAAAATGGAACCTGCATATGCCCTAGAGACCACAATCAAGTGAAAACTTTGAGAAGATGAACCAAACACTGAACTGACATAGTGGAATATTATTGATCTAAGATGGAAGCATTGAGAAAATGATTATTTCAAAACTTCCAAAGGGGGGAAATGTAACCAAAGCGATGAAATCAACCAACCAGAGACGGTGTTCCATTACGGGAACACGGAGCGTACGAATCAGCGCATCTGTCGATCTGCATTTTAGTCCCTAGGCGATCGTTAATGTCAGCAGAACAACAGACAACATGCTTCTGTCAGAAACGGATGACAAAACGCGGTTTCGTGTAGCGCACTGAGAAAACTAGCCAAGACTGCCAAGATTAAGAGCCAAGAAGGTAAAAGGCAATTCTGGCAGGGGGAGATCGCGACCACCGACTCACGGACCACCACCGAGCCTGCGCAGTGATTTACATACGGAACGAGCCAGTTTGTACCGATCAGTAGACAGGACGATAATGAATATGTATGAATACGTAAAATTTTGATCTACAAATTCTACGGGAAAGGTGTGTGAGGTACGCACGCCAGGAGAAGCGATCCCCCGTGCATCTGGCGCCGTGAACAAAGAACGCCTGCTCTTTAATACTAAATCGGCGTTGAGGAGTTGTTTCCGATTTTACCGCGTTTTTCGGTAACACACGGAGTCAGACCAAGAGGGCCAGAGAAAGACAAAATACCGACAGGCTACAGAACAGAGCAGGAGGAATAAAAAAATAAAAACGGAGCCAGAGCCAGGCAGAGAGAGGCGGAGAAAGAACAAGTAGCCACAGGCTACAGGACAGAGAGAGGGAGGCCTGAAAAGACGGGGAGGCAGGGAGCCACTCAGAGCGAGATGGAGAAAGAAGGGGCGGGGGGGCGCCAAAAAAAAAAAAAAAAAAAATTTTGCAGCAGGTAAGGAAAGAGAGGGGGCCAGGGGGGAGAGACAGGGAGGGCCCAGGACGCACAAGAGAGGCAACGGGGCCCCAGTGGCCCAGGACTCACCGCGACTCTCGCTCTCAGCGCTGCTGGCACAATTTAGCCGTTCAGATGCTTCTTTCCCCTCCTCTCCGCCCTGCCTCTTCTGCAGCTCCAGACTCTAGGCCGTCCTCCACCTAAAGAGGATACACGGGTGTCTTACCGCTCTTACGAGATGAGGCTTCCTAGGCACATAGCCTAGCTCGCTCGTGCACTACACGCCCGTACCCAACTCCCGGTTACGCGTACAGACCCTGCGGTGCACGTTGGTGGCCTGGCCCGCTGCGGGCTACGAAGGGGGATCCTCCCTCCCTCACCTGCAGGGACAGGCTCTCTCTTGCCTGCGGCAGGAAGGCAGCTGGCAGCCAGAGCGCCTTCAGTTTCTTCTGCTTTACCTTTCGTTGGCGTCTCCAGCTTCAGCCGAGGCAGCTCCTGTCCACAGCCGGGAAGGGCTCTGTGTGTCCCTTTTCGCCCCCGCGCTGCGAGGATGGCAACGCCGGGCAGAGAGAAGCCACGCAAGCCTGAGACGGCCGCAGTCAACGGCATCCCCGGGGGAAGGACAGACAACCACGTCCTCAGCACGGTCTCTGGGAGAGGGAAAGAAGAAACAGCGACCGTCATTACCGTCGATCGACCCTGGCCAAAGCCCCTCCTTGCGCAGGGGCTTCTGGACACACCGCCCCTTCCCCGCGCTACTGCTAAGGGCCCCTGCGCCGAGGGGGAATCCAGTGCGCTCGAGGGCCGGCTCGCTGCCTTCACGACAGGGCCTGGGGGCGGCCAAGGGCTACGCAGCACGCTTCCGGGGAGGTGCCGGGGCTGGGGGCAGGCGCACGGGGCAAGGGGGGCCAGGGGAGGCTGAGCGGGAGCTCCGGTGAGCCGGGGAGGCGGCGGCCATCATCTGCGCCCTGGGCAGGGGGAAAAGGTCCTCCTCCTTTCCCTCTTCCCTTCTGTCAGCTCCCGGGGAACTCACCACTTCTCGGGGAGCGGCCGCACCTGGAAGCCCCCAGAAATCAACACGAATCCAACCCCAAAAATACACCGCGCCTACCGTACGCGGCACGGCCGCCCGGCACCCGAGCGCCGGAACACCGCGCCTCCCGCCGCGCCCCGGCGAGCCACGTGACAGGGCCGGCAGCCACTGCGCCAGGACTACAGCTCCCGGCATGCTCTGCGCCACAACACGGCCGCCCGGCAGCCACTGCGCCAGGACTACAGCTCCCGGCATGCTCTGCGCCACAACACGGCCGCCCGGCAGCCCCCCGCCGCAAGGACTACAGCTCCCGCCATGCTCTGCGCCACAACACGGCCGCCCGGCAGCCCCCCGCCACAAGGACTACAGCTCCCGCCATGCTCTGCGCCACAACGAGGCCGCCCGGCAGCCCCCCGCCACAAGGACTACAGCTCCCGCCATGCTCTGCGCCACAACATGGCCGCCCGGCAGCCCCCCGCCACAAGGACTACAGCTCCCGGCATGCTCTGCGCCACAACACGGCCGCCCGGCAGCCCCCCGCCACAAGGACTACAGCTCCCGCCATGCTCTGCGCCACAACATGGCCGCCCGGCAGCCCCCCGCCACAAGGACTACAGCTCCCGGCATGCTCTGCGCCACAACACGGCCGCCCGGCAGCCCCCCGCCACAAGGACTACAGCTCCCGCCATGCTCTGCGCCACAACACGGCCGCCCGGCAGCCCCCCGCCACAAGGACTACAGCTCCCGCCATGCTCTGCGCCACAACACGGCCGCCCGGCAGCCCCCCGCCACAAGGACTACAGCTCCCGGCATGCTCTGCGCCACAACATGGCCGCCCGGCAGCCCCCCGCCACAAGGACTACAGCTCCCGGCATGCTCTGCGCCACAACACGGCCGCACGGCAGCCGCCCGCCGCAAGGACTACAGCTCCCGGCACGCTCTGCGCCACAACACGGCCGCCCGGCAGCCCCCCGCCACAAGGACTACAGCTCCCGGCATGCTCTGCGCCACAACATGGCCGCCCGGCAGCCCCCCGCCACAAGGACTACAGCTCCCGGCATGCTCTGCGCCACAACACGGCCGCCCGGCAGCCCCCCGCCACAAGGACTACAGCTCCCGCCATGCTCTGCGCCACAACACGGCCGCCCGGCAGCCCCCCGCCACAAGGACTACAGCTCCCGCCATGCTCTGCGCCACAACATGGCCGCCCGCCCAGCCGCCACACGCACCACCACAGCTCCCGCCACGCCGCGAGCCCGCCCTCCCCGCTCTCTCACCCTGCGGGGCACCGTCCCTCCCGCCGATGCACCCGGAAGCCCCACCGAGCCCTCAGCACAGCCTCGCTCTCCCCACCGCCCGCTCCGACCCGCCGCTGCCCCGCCGCAGCCCTCCTCGGGGCTTGACCCGGCACGCAGCGGCCCCCCACCCCGCCCCCGCTCACCTCCTCCCTCGCTACACTCGCAGCCCGCTGACGCTCGGCCACAGCTCCGCTCCGCTCCGCCCTCGGCTCACACTGGCCCCCCGGTGCAGGGCACCACCCCTTTTCCAGGGAGGAGCCGGCACCGCCAGCCCCACTGCCCGCACCTGGGGCTCCTCCAGCCAGACCCCGCCCACAGCTGAGGCGCAGCAGCAACGGGGGGCCCCCTCCCCTCACCCCCACAGTGCACCACCTCCTCCCCGGGCTCCATCACAGCCCCTTGCCCCACGCCAAGGGAGCGCAAACGCAGCCCTCAGGCCAAAGGAGAGGGCAGCTGTTGGTGCAGGCGCGCACGTAACAAGTCCCAGGAGCGATTCGTGGCTCAGGGTCCCCAACGCTCCCCCTGCCCCAAGGCCACCTCGGCCGCCGTTGCCGCAGCCGCACGGAGCTGGTGGTGGCTGGGATAGTGCTCATTTTCTCCACAGTAGCTAGGAAGGGATACGTTTTGGATTTATGCTCAAAACACCGTTAATAATGTAGAGATGTTTTGGTTCTTGCTGAGCACTGCTTCCACAGTCAGGGCCTCTTCTGGTTCTCTCAGTGCCCCACCAGCAAGTAGGCTGGGACAGCTGGGAAAGCTTTCCCAGCTAACTGACCAAAGGGATATTCCATACCATTTGACATCATGCTCAGCACACGCAGCTGGGGGAAGAAGGGGGAGTCCTTGGGGGGGGGGGCTACGGCATTTCTCTCCCTAAGTAACCATGACACATGACAGAGCCCTGCTTTCCCAGAGGTGGCTCAACACCTGCCCGCCGAAAAGGAGGAGTGAATTAATTCCTTGCTTTGCTTCCACGCACAGCTTTTGCTTTACCTATTAAACAGTCTTGATCTCAGCCCATGATTTTTCTCACTTTTACCCTTCCAGCTCTCTCCCCCAGCCCACTGAGGGTGGAGCGAGCAAGCAGCTCCCTGGTGCAGAGTTGCCAGCTGGGGCTAAACCACGGCACGCGCTTGTCCGCGTTTGGCAGGAAAGGGACCGTCCGTCGCCCGGCTCCTGGAGCGACAGGCTGCTGGGCAGAGGGGGAGGCCACCAAAGGTGAGGAGCAGGGCACAGGACATTAGGAAGAGAGAAGAGAAGAGAAGAGCAGCAGCCAGCTGGACGGGGGCGGGGGGGCGTGTGTGCGTGTAGTGAGAAGGCACGAGGCAGGGAACAGGACGGCCAGAGAAGGACAGGGAGCCTGACGGAGGTGGAGATACAAGCAGCAGAGAGAGGGGAAGAGAGGCAGCAGAAAGAGGGAAGAGCAGGACACAGACCAACAAAGAAGGAAGAGGAGCAGGCTGGAGACGCACAAAGAACCTGGGGCAGGCAGCACGACAGCGAGGGAGGAAAGAAGAATAGGGGCAGGAAGCTGGACCGAGCGCGATGGAGACAGACAAGACAAGCGACAAGAACAGGGCAGAAAGGGAAGAATGAAGCCACGGGGACAGGGAGCCGAGACAGCCAACAACGGAGGGAAGGGGCCGGGGAGGGAACACCACAAAACAAACCATGGGGCTACGTGGTACAGAGCACGAGAAGGCAGAGAATTAAGAATTAGGGACAGGGAGCCAGAGAAACAACAACAAAAAAAACCACCCAAAACAAAGGGAGATGGGGAGCAAAAGGAATCGCAATGCGTACAGAAAGGAGAGAGAAACAATTCTAAAACAGGGTCATGGGGAAGCCAGAGACAGCAAGATGGAGAAAGGACAAAAGCTACAGGCTACAGGGCAGAGAGGGAAGAATTAATGAATAGACACAGAGAGCTGGGCAGAAAGAGATGGAGAAAGGCTGAAGATCACACGGCCAACAGGGAAGAGAGAAGAGAGGGAGGAATTTTCAAAACAGGGGCAAGAAGCCAGAGAGAGGGAGAGAGGCGCAACAATAAAATGGGGACAAGCCACAGGGCGGCGAGGAGGGAATCGATGAATAAGAACAGGAGACCAAAGAGAACACAATGTAGAATGGAAAAAAGGAACAGCGGCCTACAGGGAAGGAGGAATTAAAGATCAGGCACTGGGAGGCAGACAGAGACACATGAAGAAACAAGTAGGAAAAAAAAAAAAAAAAAAACACACAACGGCAATGGGCTACAAAGACAGACAGAGAGGGAAGAAATAAAACATAGCAGCAAGGAGCTGGACAGAGAGAGATGAGGACAAACAAATAGCACGGGTCTACGTGACAGAGAACGTGGAATTAGAACACAGAGAGGGGGAGCTGGACAGAGAGAGAGGCCGAGAGAAAAATCTAGACGGGCTACGGCGGGCAGAGGCAGGAATTAAAACCTAGGGACAGGGAGCTGGACAGAGAGAGACAGAGATCACAGGGAACAGCGGCGGGTGCAGGAAGAACAGGAATTCAAGAATAGGGAAAGGGAGCTGGACAGAGAAGAACTCAGGCAGGCAAGTAACAGTAGCAGGGTACAGAGCAGAGCAGACGAACTAAAAAGCGCGGCGGGAGCGTTGAGGCAGACAGAGAGAGATTAAGAAAAAAGTCACGGGCTACGTGGCAAAGCAGGAGGAACTCAGAAACGGGGATGGCAACCAAGGGAGAGTGAGCTGGTGAAGGATAACGGGTATTCAAAGTGAGGGACGGGGAGCTGGGAAAAGCGAGGCAGAGAAAAACAGAATCACAGAGAGAATCACACAAAGCCAAAAAAGAAGAAACTGAACAACAGGAACAGGTGTAACCAAAGCGATGAAATCAACCAACCAGAGACGGTGTTCCATTACGGGAACACGGAGCGTACGAATCAGCGCATCTGTCGATCTGCATTTTAGTCCCTAGGCGATCGTTAATGTCAGCAGAACAACAGACAACGTGCTTCTGTCAGAAAAGGATGACAAAACGCGGTTTCGTGTAGCGGACTGAGAAAACTAGCCAAGACTGCCAAGATTAAGAGCCAAGAAGGTAAAAGGCAATTCTGGCAGGGGGAGATCGCGACCACCGACTCACGGACCACCACCGAGCCTGCGCAGTGATTTACATACGGAACGAGCAAGTTTGTACCAATCAGTAGACAGGACGATAATGAATATGTATGAATACGTAAAATTTTGATCTCCAAATTCTACGGGAAAGGTGTGTGAGGTACGCACGCCAGGAGGAGCGATCCCCCGTGCATCTGGCGCCGTGAATAAAGAACGCCTGCTCTTTAATACTAGATTGGTGTTGAATAGATATTTCCGATTTTACCGTGTTTTTTGGTAACAGTTTTGGCACCCCAGATGGGAACCTGCTTTTGAATCTCGACGGATCCGCAGGACCGTGGGACCTGCAGCCAGCCCCAAGGAATTCTTGGGGAGAGCTTCCGATCCCCAGGCCAGAGAATTCTGAGAAAGATCCCCTGGACTGAAGTAAACAAGGCATTCGTTTAAGAAGAAACTTAGGTAGAATAATATGTGGCGTTAGCTTCCCACATAGGATAGGATAGTGGGTTTGAGTCCCACAGGCCTGCCCGTAAGGCGCGGCGAAAGCCACGCAGGGTTGGGGCCAAGAGGTACCTCGGTTGGTAAGTCTCTGCTAGGCGAAAGCCTGTGGAGCGGGACCCGAGGGTAGGGGGGTCTTCAACAGGGGGTTGAAGTCTCCAGGGATATCTAGCAGGGGGCTACAGATCCCAGTGAGACCTCTAACGGGGGTTGGAGTCCCTCTGACTACTATTTGTGATAGTGCACTATCACAACTGCTAGTCGACTGGGAGATGGGAGCATTTCTGAGTAAGAAACCTATCCCACAGAGAACACCTTTGGGATGTACTTTGAAGCACTGGAAAGACATCGGGGGTGATGACCCACTAACTCGGAAACCATTAATTGAATATTGCAATCATTGGTGCCCAACGTATCAATTGGAAGGTGGGCACGAATGGCCAGAACAGGAGACATTGCAATATCATACCATCTTGCAATTAATGTTGTTTTGTAAAAAGGGAAGGCAAATGGGAAGAAGTGGCATATGTTGATTTGTTCTTTACACTGTGGAATCATCCAGCGTGGCAGAAACAGCGTGAGATATGTCCACAGGATTCTACAGCAATGTTTCTGAAAAGAGGAAAATGTGGTGAGAACTTGAAGTGTTGCTCTACTTGTGATACTGGATACTTCACTTGATGGAACTGACAAGAAAATAGTATTGAATACAGCCAGAAGGCAGGTGCAGGGAGCACATGCTAACAGGAATTTACAGAGAACAACGAATAAGAATTTTCCATCTACAAATCCCGAGTGGGACCCTAATCAGCCAGGACCCAGGGGAATGTTGACTAGATGTCAGAGACAGATTTTATTTGGAGTAAGACATGCAATGCCAAAAGCCATAAATTTTGACCCATTTATTAAGTGAGACAAGAATTAAAGGAGTCCCCTTCAGCCTTTATGGAAAGACTGAAGGTGACCACCAGAAAATATACTCATTTGAACCCAGAAAAACACAGAAAAAGCAATTCAGTTGGTCTCTATATTCATAAGACAATCAGCCCCAGATTGGGGGGGGTGGGGGGGGGAGTAAAAAAACCTTCAGAAACTAGAAGAACCTGAATCCAGAGATCTGGGTAAAATGCTTGAAGTAGCTTGGCATGAAGGAGACCAGAGGAATCAACCCTAGCTGAACACCTGGTTACACTGAAGCTAGGGAATGAAGAAATAGAATTTTTGGTAGATACGGGAGCCACTTCTTTGGTATTGAATACACGTAAAGAGAAAGTTGATCATAAACCAGTAGGTGTTGTTAGTGCGACAGGGCAAAGAAAAATTAGCCTTTCTTAGAGCCATTAAAGTTTAAATTGGAGAAGCAATGGGCAACTCACCAGTTTCTGTATATGCCTGAATGTCCACTGCCTCTGTTATGATGAGATCTATTAAGTAAATTAGATGCTCAAGTAACTTTTAAAGATGGAGAGATTAAATTACTAATACCAGAACAGAATCAAAAGCCACAGAGGCGAGAGCGTTTATGTTACAGGATTCCTCCAGGGAGGAACAGGTTCCCGAAGAAGTGGAAAACGTAGTAATTCCTTTGGTTTGAGCGAGCGGAGCTCCGGAGCGACCTAAGCGGGCAGAGCCGGTAAAAGTAACCTTAAAGCCTGGAGCCAAGCCGGTAAGGCAAAAACAATACCGTATTAAGCGAGAGGCTCGAAAAGGATTAGAGAAGTTAATTATAAATTTTTTTCAGAATATGAGCTCTTAGTAGAATGTGAATCAGAATATAGTACTCCTGTGCCGCCAGTAAAGAAATCTAGAGGCAAAGAGTATTAGCTGGTTCACGATTTAAGGGCTATATCTCAGGTGGTCCAAGATCTACATCCGGTAGTAGCTAATCCATACACTTTACTGACCTCTTTTAAAGGAGGAGCATAAATGGTTTACTGTACTAGATTTGAAGGATGCCTTCTTTTGCATACCTCCAGGCATAAAAAGTCAAAGCCTATTTGCTTTGGAATGGGAAAGCCCCACCACAGAATGAAAGACACAGCTAACATGGACCGTACTTCCACAAGGATTTAAAATTAGTCCTACGATATTTGGGACTCAGCTGGCAAGAAAAAAAATTAGAAATATAGAAATGTCTAGAAAAAACAGAACCCAGGGAGAGGCATACTGTTACAGAATGCAGACGACATTCTGATAGTGGCAGAAAGTAAAGAATAATGTTTTGAAATTTTTAAATTTTCTGGGCCAAGGAAGATGCGGAGTTTCCAGAAACAAAACCCAAATAGGAGAAGCAACAGCCATTTATTTAGGATTTGAAATATCTCAGAGACAAAGACAATTAGAAAGTGAAAAGAAAGAAACTATTTGTCAAATTCCCGAACCTTGCGGCCCGAAGGAACTGAGAGCTTTTCTGAAAATAGTGAAATAGCGTCAGCTCTGGATTCTGAACTACAGACTGTATGTAAAACCATTATACGAGGCACTGAAAGAATCAAAGGATAAATATTTAACCTGGACGCCCGGATGCCAAACGGCATTCAAAGAACTGAAAAGAGCCTCAGTGATGGCCCCTGCATTAGGCCTACCCGATTTCGCTAAACCTTTTGAGCTGTTTGTCCACGAAAGACAACATTTAGCCCTTGGAGTGCTGACACAGCGACTGGGAACCTGGAAGAGACCCGTGGGCTACTTCTCCAAACAACTCGACCACGTGAGTAAAAGATGGCCTGGATGTTTACGGGCAGTGGCAACAGCAGCGCTGCCGATCCAGGAAGCCCCAAAGTTAACAATGGGACAAAAGATGACAGTATGTGTCCCGCACATAGCGGTGACTGTTTTAGAACAAAAGGGGGGTCGTTGGCTATCCCTTAGCAGAATGTTGAAATATCAAGTTGTTCTGTTAGAACAAGACCATGTGGAATCGAAGGCTACTGCTATACTGAATCCTGTATGTTTTTAACAACAGAAAACCTTACGGACAATTTCGAACACGATCGCTTGCTAACTATTGAACAAGTCTATTCCAGCAGACCAGGCCTGAGACACAAACCTCTGGGAAAATCCTGATCTGGAGTTGTTTACAGATGGAAGCAGCTCTGGGCGAGAAGAGAATGGCCGGATATGCTGTCGTTATCACCGCCGAGGGAATGGAGTCAGGGGCGCTGCCTGCGAACACCTCAGCACAGAAAGCAGTATTGGTAGCGTTGAAGCGAGCTCTGCGAATGGCAGAAGGACGAAGGATAAATATCTAGACTGATTCCAAACATGCATTTGGTGTGATCCACGATCATGGAGCTACTGGGAAGGAAAAAGGACTGCCATCAGCCCAAGAATCATTGATACAGCATAAAGAAGACATTCTCCAACTTCCGGAAGACGTGCAGAAACCAAAAGAAGTGGCGGTAAAGCGTTGCAAAGCTCATCGATTCGGCCAGACGGCTGTAAACATAAGCAAACGATTGACAGATAAAGCTGCAAAGAGGACTGCAGAGCAAGGTATCCTTGCACTAGTACCAGTAAAACAGATCGGAATTCCAAAGTTGAAACCGAGATTATTATAATAAATTGGATGAGCAATTAGCAGAACAATTGGAAGCATCACAAAACACAGAGAGATGGTAGGTAACACCAGAAAAACAAGTAATAATAATAACAACCCCACAAGTTATGACAGAACTTGCAAAAGAAAAGCATGAGCAAACACATTAGGGTGTAGATGCTACGGTTTTGAGTTTAAAAGCATCTGTAGCGTGTGTAGGCATGACAAGAATAATTAAACCCATGGTAGCTAAGTGTCCAATCTGTCCTAGAAATAATCCCCTGAACCAAAGGAAACCACCTTTAGGAGTAACAAAACAAAAAATTCTCCCGGAAATTATTAGCAAATTAAGTTCTCTGAGTTACCCAGACAAAATAGATATAGCAGTATTTGTTAGTGATGACGGACAAATTTTCTAGTTGGCCAGAAGCTTTCTCGTGCTGCACCAACAAAGCTAGAGTAGTAGTTAAAATGTTGCTGAAAGAAATAATACCAAGATTTAGAGTGCCAACAGGAATGTCCTCTGGGAGAGGACCACATTTTTTTGCAGAGGTAGTTCAACAAATTAATAAAATTTTGGGTATAAAATGGAACCTGCATATGCCCTAGAGACCACAATCAAGTGAAAATTTTGAGAAGATGAACCAAACACTGAACTGACATAGTGGAATATTATTGATCTAAGATGGAAGTATTGAGAAAATGATTATTTCAAAACTTCCAAAGGGGGGAAATGTAACCAAAGCGATGAAATCAACCAACCAGAGACGGTGTTCCATTACGGGAACACGGAGCGTACGAATCAGCGCATCTGTCGATCTGCATTTTAGTCCCTAGGCGATCGTTAATGTCAGCAGAACAACAGACAACGTGCTTCTGTCAGAAACGGATGACAAAACGCGGTTTCGTGTAGCGCACTGAGAAAACTAGCCAAGACTGCCAAGATTAAGAGCCAAGAAGGTAAAAGGCAATTCTGGCAGGGGGAGATCGCGACCACCGACTCACGGACCACCACCGAGCCTGCGCAGTGATTTACATACGGAACGAGCAAGTTTGTACCGATCAGTAGACAGGACGATAATGAATATGTATGAATACGTAAAATTTTGATCTACAAATTCTACGGGAAAGGTGTGTGAGGTACGCACGCCAGGAGGAGCGATCCCCCGCCGTGCATCTGGCGCCGTGAATAAAGAACGCCTGCTCTTTAATACTAGATTGGTGTTGAATAGATATTTCCGATTTTACCGTGTTTTTTGGTAACAGTTTTGGCACCCCAGATGGGAACCTGCTTTTGAATCTCGACGGATCCGCAGGACCGTGGGACCTGCAGTCAGCCCCAAGGAATTCTTGGGGAGAGCTTCTGATCCCCAGGCCAGAGAATTCTGAGAAAGATCCCCTGGACTGAAGTAAACAAGGCATTCGTTTACGAAGAAACTTAGGTAGAATAATATGTGGCGTTAGCTTCCCACATAGGATAGGATAGTGGGTTTGAGTCCCACAGGCCTGCCCGTAAGGCGCGGCAAAAGCCACGCAGGGTTGGGGCCAAGAGGTACCTCGGTTGGTAAGTCTCTGCTAGGCGAAAGCCTGTGGAGCGGGACCCGAGGGTAGGGGGGTCTTCAACAGGGGGTTGAAGTCTCCAGGGATATCTAGCAGGGGGCTACAGATCCCAGTGGCGGATTCCCAGTGAGACCTCTAACGGGGGTTGGAGTCCCTCTGACTACTATTTGTGATAGTGCACTATCACAACTGCTAGTCGACTGGGAGATGGGAGCATTTCTGAGTAAGAAACCTATCCCACAGAGAACACCTTTGGGATGTACTTTGAAGCACTGGAAAGACATCGGGGGTGATGACCCACTAACTCGGAAACCATTAATTGAATATTGCAATCATTGGTGCCCAATGTATCAATTGGAAGGTGGGCACGAATGGCCAGAACAGGAGACATTGCAATATCATACCATCTTGCAATTAATGTTGTTTTGTAAAAAGGGAAGGCAAATGGGAAGAAGTGGCATATGTTGATTTGTTCTTTACACTGTGGAATCATCCAGAGTGGCAGAAACAGCGTGAGATATGTCCACAGGATTCTACGGCAATGTTTCTGAAAAGAGGAAAATGTGGTGAGAACTTGAAGTGTTGCTCTACTTGTGATACTGGATACTTCACTTGATGGAACTGACAAGAAAATAGTATTGAATACAGCCAGAAGGCAGGTGCAGGGAGCACATGCTAACAGGAATTTACAGAGAACAACGAATAAGAATTTTCCATCTACAAATCCCGAGTGGGACCCTAATCAGCCAGGACCCAGGGGAATGTTGACTAGATGTCAGAGACAGATTTTATTTGGAGTAAGACATGCAATGCCAAAAGCCATAAATTTTGACCCATTTATTAAGTGAGACAAGAATTAAAGGAGTCCCCTTCAGCCTTTATGGAAAGACTGAAGGTGACCACCAGAAAATATACTCATTTGAACCCAGAAAAACACAGAAAAAGCAATTCAGTTGGTCTCTATATTCATAAGACAATCAGCCCCAGATTGGGGGGGGTGGGGGGGGGAGTAAAAAAACCTTCAGAAACTAGAAGAACCTGAATCCAGAGATCTGGGTAAAATGCTTGAAGTAGCTTGGCATGAAGGAGACCAGAGGAATCAACCCTAGCTGAACACCTGGTTACACTGAAGCTAGGGAATGAAGAAATAGAATTTTTGGTAGATACGGGAGCCACTTCTTTGGTATTGAATACACGTAAAGAGAAAGTTGATCATAAACCAGTAGGTGTTGTTAGTGCGACAGGGCAAAGAAAAATTAGCCTTTCTTAGAGCCATTAAAGTTTAAATTGGAGAAGCAATGGGCAACTCACCAGTTTCTGTATATGCCTGAATGTCCACTGCCTCTGTTATGATGAGATCTATTAAGTAAATTAGATGCTCAAGTAACTTTTAAAGATGGAGAGATTAAATTACTAATACCAGAACAGAATCAAAAGCCACAGAGGCGAGAGCGTTTATGTTACAGGATTCCTCCAGGGAGGAACAGGTTCCCGAAGAAGTGGAAAACGTAGTAATTCCTTTGGTTTGAGCGAGCGGAGCTCCGGAGCGACCTAAGCGGGCAGAGCCGGTAAAAGTAACCTTAAAGCCTGGAGCCAAGCCGGTAAGGCAAAAACAATACCGTATTAAGCGAGAGGCTCGAAAAGGATTAGAGAAGTTAATTATAAATTTTTTTCAGAATATGAGCTCTTAGTAGAATGTGAATCAGAATATAGTACTCCTGTGCCGCCAGTAAAGAAATCTAGAGGCAAAGAGTATTAGCTGGTTCACGATTTAAGGGCTATATCTCAGGTGGTCCAAGATCTACATCCGGTAGTAGCTAATCCATACACTTTACTGACCTCTTTTAAAGGAGGAGCATAAATGGTTTACTGTACTAGATTTGAAGGATGCCTTCTTTTGCATACCTCCAGGCATAAAAAGTCAAAGCCTATTTGCTTTGGAATGGGAAAGCCCCACCACAGAATGAAAGACACAGCTAACATGGACCGTACTTCCACAAGGATTTAAAATTAGTCCTACGATATTTGGGACTCAGCTGGCAAGAAAAAAAATTAGAAATATAGAAATGTCTAGAAAAAACAGAACCCAGGGAGAGGCATACTGTTACAGAATGCAGACGACATTCTGATAGTGGCAGAAAGTAAAGAATAATGTTTTGAAATTTTTAAATTTTCTGGGCCAAGGAAGATGCGGAGTTTCCAGAAACAAAACCCAAATAGGAGAAGAAGCAGCCATTTATTTAGGATTTGAAATATCTCAGAGACAAAGACAATTAGAAAGTGAAAAGAAAGAAACTATTTGTCAAATTCCCGAACCTTGCGGCCCGAAGGAACTGAGAGCTTTTCTGAAAATAGTGAAATAGCGTCAGCTCTGGATTCTGAACTACAGACTGTATGTAAAACCATTATACGAGGCACTGAAAGAATCAAAGGATAAATATTTAACCTGGACGCCCGGATGCCAAACGGCATTCAAAGAACTGAAAAGAGCCTCAGTGATGGCCCCTGCATTAGGCCTACCCGATTTCGCTAAACCTTTTGAGTTGTTTGTCCACGAAAGACAACATTTAGCCCTTGGAGTGCTGACACAGCGACTGGGAACCTGGAAGAGACCCGTGGGCTACTTCTCCAAACAACTCGACCACGTGAGTAAAAGATGGCCTGGATGTTTACGGGCAGTGGCAACAGCAGCGCTGCCGATCCAGGAAGCCCCAAAGTTAACAATGGGACAAAAGATGACAGTATGTGTCCCGCACATAGCGGTGACTGTTTTAGAACAAAAGGGGGGTCGTTGGCTATCCCTTAGCAGAATGTTGAAATATCAAGTTGTTCTGTTAGAACAAGACCATGTGGAATCGAAGACTACTGCTATACTGAATCCTGCTATGTTTTTAACAACAGAAAACCTTACGGACAACTTCGAACACGATCGCTTGCTAACTATTGAACAAGTCTATTCCAGCAGACCAGGCCTGAGACACAAACCTCTGGGAAAATCCTGATCTGGAGTTGTTTACAGATGGAAGCAGCTCTGGGCGAGAAGAGAATGGCCGGATATGCTGTCGTTATCACCGCCGAGGGAATGGAGTCAGGGGCGCTGCCTGCGAACACCTCAGCACAGAAAGCAGTATTGGTAGCGTTGAAGCGAGCTCTGTGAATGGCAGAAGGACGAAGGATAAATATCTAGACTGATTCCAAACATGCATTTGGTGTGATCCACGATCATGGAGCTACTGGGAAGGAAAAAGGACTGCCATCAGCCCAAGAATCATTGATACAGCATAAAGAAGACATTCTCCAACTTCCGGAAGACGTGCAGAAACCAAAAGAAGTGGCGGTAAAGCGTTGCAAAGCTCATCGATTCGGCCAGACGGCTGTAAACATAAGCAAACGATTGACAGATAAAGCTGCAAAGAGGACTGCAGAGCAAGGTATCCTTGCACTAGTACCAGTAAAACAGATCGGAATTCCAAAGTTGAAACCGAGATTATTATAATAAATTGGATGAGCAATTAGCAGAACAATTGGAAGCATCACAAAACACAGAGAGATGGTAGGTAACACCAGAAAAACAAGTAATAATAATAACAACCCCACAAGTTATGACAGAACTTGCAAAAGAAAAGCATGAGCAAACACATTAGGGTGTAGATGCTACGGTTTTGAGTTTAAAAGCATCTGTAGCGTGTGTAGGCATGACAAGAATAATTAAACCCATGGTAGCTAAGTGTCCAATCTGTCCTAGAAATAATCCCCTGAACCAAAGGAAACCACCTTTAGGAGTAACAAAACAAAAAATTCTCCCGGAAATTATTAGCAAATTAAGTTCTCTGAGTTACCCAGACAAAATAGATATAGCAGTATTTGTTAGTGATGATGGACAAATTTTCTAGTTGGCCAGAAGCTTTCTCGTGCTGCACCAACAAAGCTAGAGTAGTAGTTAAAATGTTGCTGAAAGAAATAATACCAAGATTTAGAGTGCCAACAGGAATGTCCTCTGGGAGAGGACCACATTTTTTTGCAGAGGTAGTTCAACAAATTAATAAAATTTTGGGTATAAAATGGAACCTGCATATGCCCTAGAGACCACAATCAAGTGAAAACTTTGAGAAGATGAACCAAACACTGAACTGACATAGTGGAATATTATTGATCTAGGATGGAAGTATTGAGAAAATGATTATTTCAAAACTTCCAAAGGGGGGAAATGTAACCAAAGCGATGAAATCAACCAACCAGAGACGGTGTTCCATTACGGGAACACGGAGCGTACGAATCAGCGCATCTGTCGATCTGCATTTTAGTCCCTAGGCGATTGTTAATGTCAGCAGAACAACAGACAACGTGCTTCTGTCAGAAAAGGATGACAAAACGCGGTTTCGTGTAGCGCACTGAGAAAACTAGCCAAGACTGCCAAGATTAAGAGCCAAGAAGGTAAAAGGCAATTCTGGCAGGGGGAGATCGCGACCACCGACTCACGGACCACCACCGAGCCTGCGCAGCGATTTACATACGGAACGAGCCAGTTTGTACCGATCAGTAGACAGGACGATAATGAATATGTATGAATACGTAAAATTTTGATCTACAAATTCTACGGGAAAGGTGTGTGAGGTACGCACGCCAGGAGAAGCGATCCCCCGTGCATCTGGCGCCGTGAATAAAGAACGCCTGCTCTTTAATACTAAATCGGCGTTGAGGAGTTGTTTCCGATTTTACCGCGTTTTTCGGTAACACACGGAGTCAGACCAAGAGGGCCAGAGAAAGACAAAATACCGACAGGCTACAGAACAGAGCAGGAGGAATAAAAAAATAAAAACGGAGCCAGAGCCAGGCAGAGAGAGGCGGAGAAAGAACAAGTAGCCACAGGCTACAGGACAGAGAGAGGGAGGCCTGAAAAGACGGGGAGGCAGGGAGCCACTCAGAGCGAGATGGAGAAAGAAGGGGCGGGGGGGCGCCAAAAAAAAAAAAAAAAAAATTTTGCAGCAGGTAAGGAAAGAGAGGGGGCCGGGGGGAGAGACAGGGAGGGCCCAGGATGCACAAGAGAGGCAATGGGGCCCCAGTGGCCCAGGACTCACCGCGACTCTCGCTCTCAGCGCTGCTGGCACAATTTAGCCGTTCAGATGCTTCTTTCCCCTCCTCTCCGCCCTGCCTCTTCTGCAGCTCCAGACTCTAGGCCGTCCTCCACCTAAAGAGGATACACGGGTGTCTTACCGCTCTTACGAGATGAGGCTTCCTAGGCACGTAGCGTAGCCTAGCTCGCTCGTGCCGGAGCTGGGGGCAGGAGCACGGGGCAAGGGGGGCCAGGGGAGGCTGAGGGGGAGCTCTGGTGAGCTGGGGAGTCGGCTATCTTCTGCACCCTGGGCAGGGGGAAAAGGTCATCCTCCTCCTCCTCCTTTCCCTCTTCCCTTCTATCAGCTCCTGGGTAACTCCTGGGGCTGCCCTCACCCGCTCGCCTTTAGCATACCAGAAGCCTGCCTCGGCAGGTCGTTTGAAGCTTCCCATCCCACCAGCCCCAGTAGTGCAGGCACACAAGGAGACACCCCTGCACCCACCAAAGGGGCTCGCTCACCTCGCCGGCAGCCCTAGGCCTCACCCGACACAGGGAATCGTGTCCGACACACCACCACGCTGCAGCAGGAGCGGAGGAGGCCTTTCCTTACCAGGAAGCAGCAACGAGCACGGCGGCATCACCTCGCAGGCACCGCAGCATCGCAGGGCTGTCACCTGCGGAGAGAGCAATGGGGATCACAGGGACGCCACCGCGTGTGCGCGGCTCCCGGGCTCAGTACCCAACTCTGGTCGCTGGGCAGCAGCATTATCTGAATTACTCTTCTCGATTAATACCATCCAGAAACCGTAACTTGGCTGCATCCACAGAGCTTCTATTCCTCTGCACCTTTCCCCCTCGCAGCCCCAGCAGCACCGTTCATTGCCTCTGCACCAAACAGCAAAGCGTCTCGAGCATTTCAGTCCTTTCCTCTCGACTGCTTAAAAAAATCTGGTGCTTGCTACTGTCCATGCCACTGCCCCCCCCGCCCATGCCTGAGGGAGGAGAAGCAGCACAGCAAACCTGGGGAACAAGGTTGGGTCCCCCACCCCCGCAGAATAAGCCCCAGGAACTGCTTGTAGGCATGTGGCATCAGGGTTGTGATAGGGTTTTGTTTTGGTTTTCTTTTTTTTCCCCTGCCTTCTTTACATAATGTATTAATTGGGGTTGCTTTTCCAAACTACTGAGTTCTGTGGGGACTTTTTGTGCTTTTACCCTACAAAAAATGGTCATTTTCACTTTCGGTTTTGTGCATGAGAATGGTTGGTGGGTGCTTTTAGGTGGTTGTTCCTTCCCCACCACCACCCTTTTTTTCCCTTTCCAGCTGCACAAATCCAGCTGGAGTTGGCTTTCCCAGAAGCCCCAAGTTGTTTTCTTTCCACCAGAATTCTTTCTGTTTTTTTCACCCCCCATTGCAGACCCAGAGTCAGGGGGTTTGAGGTATTTTTGTGCCCAGGCAGCAGCTCCCAGGCTGCATAAGCAGCCCCACAGGGGGAAGTCCCCGTTTGAGGGAATCGGCCCCAAATTGGGATGGGAAAGTGAAGACAAGGGAAAAAAAAACCTGAATAACCTGAAAAAGAACACCTACTCCAGCCCACCAAGCACCGGTCACCTTGCCTGACTCACCTCCAGGGCCCAGATCACGCTCGGCTCATCGCTTAGCGCCCTCGGATCACAAAAAAAAAGAGTAAAACCCATAATGGAGCCCTATAGCCATCAGTCACATCTTCCCTCCAGTACTACACAGACTCACCTTCTTCCAGCGCTCCCCTGGGCTCTCCTCCGTTGCCCTGCACGACTCATCCACCTGCACCTGGAAAAACAGTGTTACTGAACAAGTCACCTGGAGGCACAGCAACAGCTTAACCATTCCACAGCTCTTGCGCCCCCGTAGGAATACCATCTAGAGCCCAACTACAGCCTGCCGTTAAAGGAAATGCGTTAAATCAAACGTTAAGCCCTCGCACGTACAAGCCGGAACAGCAAACCCACGGCACGCTCGCGCACCCAGGGCGCAGCCCGACGGAGGTCCACGCGCACCTCGCCGGTCTGATGCGGAGCCGCCCAGCATCCCTGCGAGCACAGCTGCAGGCGCAACAGCAGTTTCACCTACACCCATCTCAGCGCGCAGCGCTTCTGAAGCTTTAAGCTGAAAGCCCTACCTTGACCCTTGGCCACACTAGAAGCGAGCCGTGGCTAGGACTCCACAGAAACACAGCAACACAAATTGCACACCCACAGCGGCGACAGCCTTGCAGCTATTTAGACCAGGAACAACAGAGAAAAGTAAAACAGCTTCATCACCCGCACAGGAAAAGCAGCAGACGGAGACAAAGGGTCAGCATTCACAGCCCTTACAGAACACAGGCGTTCTCTCTCCTTCCACTCCTAAACCCATCCCCACTTAGGTCTAAGTATCACAGCCCTGCTGTGGCAATATCGAGAGCGGGGAACAAGAGCCCTGCCGCCGGCCGTTTGTGCGGCAGGACACAAAAACAGAGGGACATGTTTTGCCACACACAACCCTGAATCTCCTGAAAATTTATGTTTACCAAAAATAGCCATTTGGAACATATTCCCAAAAACATTCGGCAATGAAACGCTTACGTGCTTGACACCCGCACATTTTTGGGGAACTTGCTATTTGCTTCCTGGTTTTGCTGGTCTTCCCTCAGAAGTTCTACCTGCAGCCAAGTTATTCCCACCCGCCCGACCGGTTCAACCATTCACCTTCCTGGTATTACCAGCACATTGACACAGGCGAGGAACTTAACTGCTCTTCTAAAACTATCCAAATGACAATCACAGCCCTGAAAGAGGAGTGGAAGAGAAGAAAAGGAGAGATCAGGCAGCAAAGATGCCCTGCAGGCTGCTGCCAGCCAACACTGCACTCTTTTGTTAAAGCCACCCCACCCCCCCAAACGCAAAAAAAAAGCCCCATGACTTTGTGGAGTGCGGTTTTTTTTTCTTTTCCGCAGTCCTTCTGGAGCTCATCCCTGTCTCAGCATCTTGTCTTGTCAGAGCATGAAGATGCAGATGATCTGTATCCCGACGACATCTGCATGGGATGAATACATTTTCAGAAATAGACCAGATCTGTGAGACTCCTGTCACCTTTGTGGTTTTAATAATCATAACTCAATTTTGTCGACTGACACACTTGTGAGAACTAACTTTGAAACTTAGCCTCTCCTTGGGGAAAAAAACGTGTTAGACACCAAATGAAACTGATTCAGAGCTCCGAACCACGATGGAGCCGATAGAGCTGCTGTGACTTAGTTTGTATGATTAATTAATTGGTTAATAACTATCCTAAGCAGCACAGAAAGAAGAGCTGGACCCAAAGAGGGTGTGCTGTGCTGGATCCAAAAAGCACCCTTCCTCCAGAGACCCGCCTCAGGTGGCGAGTTCGCTCTGGTGCATGCCGGCCTCCCGAACTTCGGGGTCCGATGTGACCGGACCCCCACCTCCGGGGAGGGTCCGCGTACCCTGCCCAACCCCTGCTTTCCCCTGCAGCCCCCAATGCCCCCACCCCAACCCCCCAGCCTGCACAAGCAGCCAAACCGGCTTCTGCTTTTGGCCCCCAAACCAGCTCACTTTGGGACCGTTTCTGAGCCAAAAAGCCCAGCTGCTGAGCCTGTTCTCAAGTCCCAAAAATGCAGCACTCGACCTCTGCTCCTCAGCCCAAAACCACACGACTTAGTCCCCTCGGTCAGGCCCTCAAAACGCACGACTCGATCTGTTTCAGGGCCCCGGCGTCAGCCACAGGAGCCTGCTCTCACGGCCCAGGAACAGAAGAGCTGCGCTCTCCCCGCTCAGGGACCAAACCAGCTGAGCCTGGCTGCGTCCCGGCCCCCTCCGCAGTCCCCACGGGCAACGCTCAGGGCCGCGGAGAGCGCAGCCACCCCGCAGCCCCGCACCCCCACGGCCCACGCGGGCACTGTCGGGGAGGCCTCGGGAACTGAACTGCGCGGGCCCGGCCCCGCACCCCGGCGGGGCAGCCCAGCGCCGGCCCGGCAGCGCTTTCCTCCTGCTCTCGCAGGCCTCGTTTCCCCGGCACCGCCGGGCCCGCACCCCAACCCCACAGGGGGCCGGGCCCAGCCCGCCTCCAGCAAACCGCGGCGGCAGCAGCCGGGGTCCCTGCCTGCCTCGCGGGCAAGGGGGGACCCGCCCGGCACCGCAGGGGCCCCCGCCGGGGTCGCCGCCGCCGCCCGACCCCGACGAGGAGCAGCCGAGAGCCGGGTGGGGCTGCCCCTACTTCCCCACGGCCGGGCACGGGCTCGGCCCCAAAACCCAACCACCGACCCACGACAGCGCTCGGCCCGGGGCCGCTGCTGCCCGCAACCCCCCCCCCACCCGGGGACTCCGCGGACCGGGAGACCCCACAGCCGAAACCCGCCGACCCACAGCGCGCCCAGCCACGCACGCGGCTCCTCACCTGCCCCCCGGCGCGGCTGCGGCTGCCCCACGGCCCGGCACGGAGCCGAACCCGGCCACCGGACCATCCGCCGCCCCCCCGCAACCCCCGGACGCTCCGGGCCGGTTCTCGTCCCTTTTCGCTCCGACGCCTCGAGCCGAGCCGGCCCCGCTCCTCCGAGCTACCGGCGGTGCCCGCTCTGCTGCTCGGGGCCGGGCCCTGTTCTCACCCAGCCGCGAGAAGCCGCCCCGGGGTCTCCTCGGTGCGTCCAGCCCCGTGCCGTGCCGGAGCGGGGAGAGCCGGGTACGAGCGCGGAGCCCTGGGGCAGGGGTTGCCCCAGTGCCGCCGACGGTGTGGGGGGGTGTGTCGTCGTCCCCCGCCCCACGCGGGGGGCGCACACACGGTACACCCGCGGGCAGGGGCATCCCCGGGGAGCCGTGCGGCCGGGCTGCGCCGTAGGAGGGAAAGGTGATGTTGGTTTCCCATTTTCCCCGCAGCCTGATCCTCCCCCCTCCCCCGTACTGAGTTGCCCCCCCCGCCCACCCCTTCCCGCGCGTTACAGCCCGCGAAAAAGCTTTTAACAACCCCATCGACAACACTCCCTTTATCCCTCTTCCAGCAGCAGCAGCAGCGAGAGATTAAGCCAACTGCAGCAGAGAGGAGGAAGGCAAGGAGAGCCTTTTCAAGCAAGGGCAGGACAAAAATGCACGGCGTGGACAGGCACAGGAGAGGCTGCGTTATCTGGAAAGCACAACACCTACCCAAGGGCAGAAAATAAGGAACGAATCGTTTGCAAGGAGCTGCAGCAGACAGATCACCTTTTTCTTTATTGCTCTCCTGCCCTTTGTTATCCAAAGCGATAGGCTTCACCACCGGGCAGAAAATAGCTGCCTAGATTTACACGGACAACCAGAAACAATCAAGCCACCCAGGAAAAAGTTCACAGCAGAGGTATAACACATCAGCAGCTAAAACATTTGTTACGCAGGCACAACCAGGCACTAAACAAAGGCTTTCCAACATTGGAGATCTAGAACAGGTAGACATTAGCACAGAAGCGCAAGGGGCTCCGTCACCCTGCGCAAATCTCCCCGTGCCTACACACGCACACGTTCAGAAGTTTTTTATCAGAAAACGCCCGACTGAGCCATTTGCCACAGTCACGAGACTCACGACATGACACACGAGGTGGGCCCAGAGTTTTAAGGCAAAAATACCTCCCCCGCCCCCCACCCGAGATCTTTCAGGCTCCAGACCTGCCATCTCCCCGCACCAAACCTCCCCGGCCAAAGGGTTTCAGGTGGCCCAAAACACAGTACACAGAAAATAAACGGGGAAAGCCCTACATTGTGCAAAAGAGAACGATGCCCGACCAGGGCTTCTCTGCGGGGCCCGGGCTCGGCACGGAGCCCCCCCCGGCACGAGCACGGGCCCGGGCCGGTCACGGAGCCCCCCCCCGCCCGGCCCCGGGCCCGGCACGGAGGAGCCAGCCCCCCCCCGGCACGAGCCCGGCCCCGGGGCCGGCACGGAGGAGCCAGCCCCCCCCTCCCCCGCCCGGCCCCGGGGCCGGCACGGAGGAGCCAGCCCCCCCCTCCCCCGCCCGGCCCCGGGCCCGGCACGGAGGAGCCAGCCCCCCCCTCCCCCGCCCGGCCCCGGGGCCGGCACGGAGGAGCCAGCCCCCCCCTCCCCCGCCCGGCCCCGGGGCCGGCACGGAGGAGCCAGCCCCCCCCTCCCCCGCCCGGCCCCGGGCCCGGCACGGAGGAGCCAGCCCCCCCCTCACCCGCCCGGCCCCGGGGCCGGCACGGAGGAGCCAGCCCCCCCCTCACCCGCCCGGCCCCGGGGCCGGCACGGAGGAGCCAGCCCCCCCCTCCCCCGCCCGGCCCCGGGCCCGGCACGGAGGAGCCAGCCCCCCCCTCACCCGCCCGGCCCCGGGCCCGGCACGGAGGAGCCAGCCCCCCCCTCCCCCGCCCGGCCCCGGGCCCGGCACGGAGGAGCCAGCCCCCCCCCTCCCCCGCCCGGCCCCGGGGCCGGCGCGACGGAGCTCCCCCCCCCCCCGCCCGGCCCCGGGCCCGGCGCGACGGAGCTCCCCCCGCCCGGCACCGAGCCCGGCCCGGGCCGGCGACGGAGCCCCCCCCCGCCCGGCCCAGGGTCGGGCCCGCACGGAGCCCCCCCCACCCCCGGCCCACACGGAGCCCCCACCGCTGCCCGAACTCACCCACCAGCGCTCTCCGGCCCCCGGCTACGGCCGCGCTGCTCTCTCAGGCGGCTGCCGCAGACGAGGATCGGGAGCCGCCAGGCCTCCAGGAGTCCCGAGGGGATGCCGGCCACCGCAGGGGATGGCTGCCTGCGGCCGGACTGCCGCGGCGCTCCCCGCCCAGGTCCGAGCAGTCTCCGCCGGCCACGGGCTTCCCACGCCGGGCCGCAGAGGGGCCCCGGCACCGCAAAGAGACCCCTCGCGACCCGGCCGCCCCACGCACCTCTCCCACCTCCGCTCCGCCGCGCACGCGCCACCGGAAGCCCGGGCCCCGCGGGGCGGCCCTTAGAGGGCGGCCGGAAGGACCGGCCCCCACCGGCCCCGCCCCCGCGCCGGACCGCCCCCGCGCCCAGCCGGTGAGCGCCAGCGCCCCCTGCTGGCCGGGCCGCGCTCAGCTCGCGAGGGCGCCGAGGGCCGGGCGGGGCGGGACGCGCCGGCTCGGGGCCGGCTCCTTTCGGGGCGAGCGGGCGAGCGAGAGACCCCTGCGGGCCCCGGTCACGGCCGGGCAGAGCCGCGCGCCCTCCGGGAGCGGCTGAACGGGGCTGCCGCTCGTGACACGTACCGAGCCGTCCGCGACGGGAGCGAGCAGAGGAGGAAGGGGCCGGCGGCCGCGGGGCCCTGCCCGCAGGCACGGGGGGGGGGTGCGGGCTGGGGCCCGTGGGGCCGCCCTGCTGGGCCGCTGCCCTGCGCCGCACCGCGCTGGGGGCTGGGGCCCGACCGGCGCCGGGGGACCGGGGGCAGCCACGAGCAGGGGGCCTGAGCTTAGCCACGGCCTGCAAAACACCCCGCAGCGTGAGACGCTGCGAGGCCAAGGTGGTCCTTGGCAATGGGGGCGCCTGGGCTCGGCCTCCGCCGTACCCGTCCTGGGTCTGCGTGGCGTTCCAGGGGAACGGTGTTCTCCTTGTGCGGAAGGTGGGCTGGCCGTTCGGCCGTGCCCCGGCCGTTACCGATACTGCCAGAGGCGCTCGCACGCTCTGGCCCGTTACTGCTGCGGGACCGCGCCGTAGCCGAAAGAAGAGGTGTTGTGTTTTCTCACAGAAAAGCCTCCTACGGTCAGTGGAAGAAATAACCTCCTTCCGTGGCACTGACTCTTTTCGTCCAGTCCATAGCCGGCTTTCGGCTTTTGTCTTTACAGCATTCAGTTTGCTTTCTGCCAAGCTTTCTACCTGCTGTGAAACATTTGGATGGTTTTTTCTTGTTGCTTTTTTTCCCCCCTACTTGCTCCACAACTCCCACACCAACCACCCAGCGCGGCTCGCCTTTCAGCCCCCAGACCCAGGAGCCTTGCCCTGGGACGGCCCGTACATGTCAGCAGAGTTGTTCCAGCTCTCACCCTGTCCCTACCCAGCTGAGGACGTCTGTGTCCGTGGCAGACACCCAGACACTGCCCCTGCAGCGTGGCAGGCCCCTGCCCCGTCAGTGAAAACTGCGGCAATATCGGCTAAGTTTAAAAGCGTCGGCAGGAGGTGCAGAATACGTAAATAAAGCGGCGGTTGGCTGCCGGGTACGGGTGCGATATAAATACATTTTGTTTACAGGCCTTCGTGCCTATTCAGCGTTGAACGGCACCG
Source organism: Phalacrocorax carbo (assembly GCF_963921805.1). Classification (NCBI taxonomy): domain Eukaryota; kingdom Metazoa; phylum Chordata; class Aves; order Suliformes; family Phalacrocoracidae; genus Phalacrocorax; species Phalacrocorax carbo. Next base: position 742,532 of record NW_026990418.1, on the reverse strand, counting down.
CAGCCCACCCACCCCGGGGCTCACGGGGCTCGGAGAAGGGTCTCTCCAAGGGCACAACCTAAGGCAGCGCAGGAAGCCCAGCTGCCACGCTCCCAGTCGCTACGGGACGCTTGCTTACAGCTACACCGACGAGGGTGCGGATGAGGCTGGAACTAGCAGAAATGCTGACTCTTCTGGCCTTTTATTTGCGGAAGGCACAGCGCGCGAGCCTCGGCGGCTCACAGGAGAAGCGTGCGGCGCTGCCGGACTCTCATTCTCAGCTCACGTACTACTGCCAAAGCTCCTGCCCTGTGCTGTGCCAGATGCCGGCTGGCGTGAGCACCTGGGCTCCTGAGGGACCCCCTTGTCCTGAGAGCCAGAGGTACTCGCTTCCCTTTGCATGAGGCCTGTAGGAGATAGACCCTGCAATTTAAAAAATCTGTATCAAACGTGGCAGACTCAAAGGGGGGCATTTTAAAAAAGGCAGGTTTGTTTTCTTTTTTAACTTTACGATCTACAGCCTAGCAAAGAGCTCCCTTTCAGTGTCAGTCGCTTGGCCTTCTCCCCTACTGACGAGGTCCCAGCCTCCCGGTGAGATCTCGCTGGAGATATTCTCAGTTTCCCTCAGGTACGGGGCTGCCCTGGCCCGAGGCCAGCGAAGAAGCTGACTTTGCCCGTGCCTGAATCAGCAACACGTCCAGCAGGCGACTTGCAGAGCCCAGGGAACCCTCGTAAAGAGGTCTGGGGGTGGGCCGCGCCACATCTGCGGCATCGGCCGTGGGAAAGGACCGGCGCAGTAAAGCAGGTGGGTGAAACCGCGGTCCGCGCCAGTACGTGCTGCTGCCTGGGGCATGGCTTTGCTGCGGGTCAAGTCAGATGCTCTCTGTAAGAGTCAGTCAGGACAAAGGCCGCAGCAGATGTCTTTTCTGCTCATTTTAACAAAGGCTGGACGGAGCCCATAGAGGAAGGCACTACGCGTCTTGCTGGGTCTGTTTGCCTGCCTTCTCGTAAGCCGTCGCGGAAACTTGCACGAGCAAAGCCTGTGCAAGCTGATGACAGCCACGCACGGTTGAAGAGGGAGCAGACGGTGAGAGCAGAGGTGCGCGCTCAGGCTGTGCGCTGGAAGCTAATGCTAATGCTGCAAAATAAAGAGTGGATTTTCTTTTTTGGGTTTAGGTGAGCGCTAAACATGACATGTGCGTGTGTGCGTGTGTCTCTCGCAGGTTTTTGTCATACACCCCACCCCCCCGCCCCAAAAAAACCACCCGCACATGCCACGCGTTAAACAGTGGTTTTCCATTGTACTTAGACGTGCTTACATAGGTGTGTTGGTTTTTTCTTTTTTAATGCAGAAACAGCAATACGATAGATTTAATACAGCTAGCAATTAGATGGGTGTAGCTTTAGAGCGTCGGCTGTTTACAAAGCAACTGCACACCTTCTTTAACTCACAGTTTAAACAGGTAAACTTGCAGTGCATCACACGTGCTTTGTACAGTCACGGTCCACACGGCAGGCCAGATGCTTCACCCTGCCTTGTCCTTGTTCCCCCGACTCCGACGGGACCGCCGAGGCCACCCTGGGGACAGCGCCGCTTTCTAGCAGCTGGGTTGCTTGCCTGGACGCCCCACAGACAAACAGTCATTTCCCCGCTGAACCTCTTCTCAAATATTTTCCTAGCCCTGCAGGCCCCAGGTCCTTTGGTTCATATTTCCTTTTTTCCGGGCTTGATGCACAGGACCGACGATTTCCAGAAATAGAAACAGAGGCTGATTCAGTCCAGGCTAAACATTCTCTGACCTAAACCAAACTGCCTTCGAAGAGATAGCTGTACTGTAGGCACCACCTCGGGAACAGAAGTTGCCCTGTCATTAAAAAAAAAAAAAAGAAGAAAAACAAGGCATTTCAGGCTGAGGAGGCTGAACGGTGTGCTGGGGGCAGTGGGGGGTTGGAAAGAAACAGTTCAGACGATTAGAGTGAGCTTAGCGTTGCAAAGCGTGCCATTATTTTTAATTTGGCAGTCAGAAGAAAATAGATTCTGACACTGATTTCCTGCGTGCTGCGGGAGTTCTCTCCTCAGCATTCCTGTGCACCATTTTACTTTTGTGTCCCGTCCGCTTCGCTTTTGTGCTGTAGCTCTCCGGTTCTAGCTACGCTTCCCACCACCCCCATTACGCTTTGACAAGCCCAGCTCTCACTGTGCTTCCCTTCCCTTCCCTTCCCGTATGCGCGTGCAGGGAAAAGCCCGCGCGTCTGCCACTACAGGACACGCTCTGGGGGGCAGGAGAGATGACGACGCTCCCTGACAGAGGACACAGCTGAGGGGCGGTCCGCCGGGGCCGGGGAGATGGCAGCACCTTCCCTCAGCTGCCCCATCCGAGCACAGGTGCAGGTGCGCACTGAGGAGAGACAAGCAGGCAGGAGCCGCAGAGCGAGAGAGAAAATAAAATTCACGGGTGGGTGCTACTTGCGTCTCATTTTTAGCGCAAGACATTAATTCTCAGCACATTCTTGGAGCTGCCCCTTTGGGACTCACGGAGAAGAGGGAGGTTGGCCACGCGGTGCAGCCCAGCTCTGCTTCCCCTAAATGGTTTTACTGTTCAGGTGTTGCCCTAATCTGGCCGGTACCCCCGCAAAGAGTTTGGGATTTCTGCTGCCTCTCCGGGCCAGCCACAGACCCTGACTTCATCGCAGCGAATGACCCTGCACTCGTCAGAGCGGTTGCCGAGTCACATCCCGCTGCCTTCCCTGCAGAACTGGAGACCCTTTTTCAGCCCTTGCCCCCTCTTCTCTCAGCTCGTCGCCCGTCCCTTTACCAGTGCCGGCACCGATCCTGCCTCCAGCTCGCCCTGTCCCCACCTGCGAGCGCCCAACAGGAGCTAAATGTCTCCTCAAGGATGCACGGAAGAGACGCGCAGGTAACCCAGCACAGACCCCCTGCAAACATCTTCTTTCCATTTGCTTTCCTCTCCTGACACGAAGGGATGACTTAGGAAAAGCGTACTGCTCGCATTTCACCTGCACCGCTTCTACTTTCACTCTCGCTCTCCTTGGCAGTAATTAATAGCGGTGGCGGGGGGGGCTGGGGCATTCCCCCAAAGCGGCTGCGGTTACATCCGGGCGGTTGTGGCACTCCATTAGCTTTGTAATTTTTAAATCTAAATCTTCTGGAATTGTTAGTTCTGGTCAGGAATCACCCGTACCTGCAAATTTTCTTAATAGCTACGCTTGAACCCAGCCACTGTTTAACAGCTCACCTTTATTTCTCTTCATTTAAGAACCCAAAGCTTCGTTTACTGCTTGGGTTGGAAGCAGGAGCTGTCGCTGCCTCTGAACTTTCTAACAGCCCTGTTACAATTTCAGTACTACCCGCTCCCAATTTAGCTTTCCGGGTCGATTTTCATTCTAGATTCTAAAATTTCCTTATTTTGTTTCTGATCAGGAGTCATTAATGCCTGCAGTTGATTTAATAACGGCTGCATTTAGATTGAGCTATTAATGACTCGCAACTCTATTTATGGCATAAAAAAGGACTGCCTTTATTTTTTTTAATTACAGATTAGGAATAATGACTGCCTGGTTTGTTCAGTAATAGCTGCGATTAAACTGAGTCACGACTCCTCCCTAAATAATATGTGTTTATTTGCACTCTAACAATTTAACCTCCCCTTCACCGGTCAGGGGCACCGACAAGTGCCCGCGCGTACCTCCGCGCCCCCTGCGCCGGCTCCCCAGGGAGCAGCCTCGTACCCTGACCAGAGTCTGCAGCGGCCCGTTGTCGGCCCAGCTCCTCGCCCTCGAGCGGCGGATCCGCTGCTGCCCAGAGGGGACGGAAATGGCGCGGGGTAAATGATAATGTGAAATGATAAACGAATAAAATGATCTCACAAGGGGGAAGAAAACCAGCAAAGCAAAAACCAAACCCCAAACAGAACACCATACCACTAAACCGCCTCACCGCCCCCTCAGCGCCCAAAACAGCATCCCGGGAGAAAAAAAGCAAAGCAGGCCACAAGGGACCTTTCTAGTACAGCTGCTGCCAAAGAGCGCCAAGCTCTGGAAGCCTTACCTCAGGCAACGCCTCCGCTTCTCTAAACGCCAGAGCACGCCTGCCCGGGGGGCTGAGACAGCCCCAGAGCTGCGACCGCCCGAGGGAACACGGGAGCCCCGGCGCCAGAGGAGCCCGGGGACAGCGAGAGCTGCCCGAGCCCCGGCTGGGGCTCTTCGACCCCCGGGCCCCGCCCCCGCCCTTCCCACAGCGCCCCGCGAAAGGGGCGGGCCGAGCCCCCCGAGGGGGGAAGGCCCCGGGAGCCGTACGGGAGCCGCCTGGAGTTCCCGGCGCGGGAGGGGGGGGGGAGAGAAAACACCCAAACCGAGCCCCCCCCCCGAGCGGAGCAAACACAGGCTCGGGCCGTTGCCGGGGGGCGGGGCCTGTCGCTACGGGGAGAGAGCCGGCACCGCCCCCGGGCCGTTGCCAGGGGGTGGGGCCTGTCGCTAAGGGGAGAGAGCCGGCACCGCCCCCCGGGCCGTTGCCAGGGGGCGGGGCCTGTCGCTAAGGGGAGAGAGCCGGCACCGCCCCCCGGGCCGTTGCCAGGGGGCGGGGCCTGTCGCTACGGGGAGAGAGCCGGCACCGCCCCCGGGCCGTTGCCAGGGGGTGGGGCCTGTCGCTAAGGGGAGAGAGCCGGCACCGCCCCCCGGGCCGTTGCCAGGGGGTGGGGCCTGTCGCTAAGGGGAGAGAGCCGGCACCGCCCCCCGGGCCGTTGCCAGGGGGCGGGGCCTGTCGCTAAGGGGAGAGAGCCGGCACCGCCCCCCGGGCCGTTGCCAGGGGGCGGGGCCTGTCGCTAAGGGGAGAGAGCCGGCACCGCCCCCCGGGCCGTTGCCAGGGGGCGGGGCCTGTCGCTAAGGGGAGAGAGCCGGCACCGCCCCCCGGGCCGTTGCCAGGGGGCGGGGCCTGTCGCTAAGGGGAGAGAGCCGGCACCGCCCCCCGGGCCGTTGCCAGGGGGCGGGGCCTGTCGCTAAGGGGAGAGAGCCGGCACCGCCCCCCGGGCCGTTGCCAGGGGGCGGGGCCTGTCGCTAAGGGGAGAGAGCCGGCACCGCCCCCCGGGCCGTTGCCAGGGGGCGGGGCCTGTCGCTAAGGGGAGAGAGCCGGCACCGCCCCCCGGGCCGTTGCCAGGGGGCGGGGCCTGTCGCTAAGGGGAGAGAGCCGGCACCGCCCCCCGGGCCGTTGCCAGGGGGCGGGGCCTGTCGCTAAGGGGAGAGAGCCGGCACCGCCCCCCGGGCCGTTGCCAGGGGGCGGGGCCTGTCGCTAAGGGGAGAGAGCCGGCACCGCCCCCCGGGCCGTTGCCAGGGGGCGGGGCCTGTCGCTAAGGGGAGAGAGCCGGCACCGCCCCCCGGGCCGTTGCCAGGGGGCGGGGCCTGTCGCTAAGGGGAGAGAGCCGGCACCGCCCCCCGGGCTGTTGCCAGGGGGCGGGGCCTGTCGCTAAGGGGAGAGAGCCGGCACCGCCCCCCGGGCCGTTGCCAGGGGGCGGGGCCTGTCGCTAAGGGGAGAGAGCCGGCACCGCCCCCCGGGCCGTTGCCAGGGGGCGGGGCCTGTCGCTAAGGGGAGAGAGCCGGCACCGCCCCCCGGGCCGTTGCCAGGGGGCGGGGCCTGTCGCTAAGGGGAGAGAGCCGGCACCGCCCCCCGGGCCGTTGCCAGGGGGCGGGGCCTGTCGCTAAGGGGAGAGAGCCGGCACCGCCCCCCGGGCCGTTGCCAGGGGGCGGGGCCTGTCGCTAAGGGGAGAGAGCCGGCACCGCCCCCCGGGCCGTTGCCAGGGGGCGGGGCCTGTCGCTAAGGGGAGAGAGCCGGCACCGCCCCCCGGGCCGTTGCCAGGGGGCGGGGCCTGTCGCTAAGGGGAGAGAGCCGGCACCGCCCCCCGGGCCGTTGCCAGGGGGCGGGGCCTGTCGCTAAGGGGAGAGAGCCGGCACCGCCCCCCGGGCCGTTGCCAGGGGGCGGGGCCTGTCGCTAAGGGGAGAGAGCCGGCACCGCCCCCCGGGCCGTTGCCAGGGGGCGGGGCCTGTCGCTAAGGGGAGAGAGCCGGCACCGCCCCCCGGGCCGTTGCCAGGGGGCGGGGCCTGTCGCTAAGGGGAGAGAGCCGGCACCGACCCCCGGGCCGTTGCCAGGGGGCGGGGCCTGTCGCTAAGGTGGGTGGGGCCAGGTGGGTCAGCCATCAGACCGCCTGCCCGCCCATCGCCGGGGGCGGGGCCCGTTGCTAAGAGCGTGGCGAGGAGTATCAGCACCACCCTCACCGGGCTATCGCAAGGGGTCAACACCTGTCGCTAAGGGCTGTGGTACACGGCTCCAGCCCCCACGGTGCCGTCACCAGGTAGCGGGGGGGGGTGTCACTAAGTGGCGTGGAGAAGTGAGCGCGGCGAAGTGTCGCTACAGCCCGTGCACGGCTGCTGGCTGCAGTACCGCGGTTTGGTCGCACGGTGGCGGCAGAGAGCAGAAAAGGGCGCCACTGCGCACGCGCGGCTCCCCGCCAGCAGTACCGCGCCTTGGTCGCACGGTGGCGGTAGAGAGCTAAAATGGCGCCACTGCGCATGCGCGGCTGCCCGCCTGCAGTACCGCGGTTTGGTCGCACGGTGGCGGTAGAGAGCAGAAAAGGGCGCCACTGCGCATGCGCGGCTGCCCGCCTGCAGTACCGCTGTTTGGTCGCACGGTGGCGGTAGAGAGCAGAAAAGGGCGTCACTGCGCATGGGCGGCTGCCCGCCTGCAGTACCGCGCCTTGGTCGCACGGTGGCGGCAGATAGCAGAAAAGGGCGTCACTGCGCATGCGCGGCTGCCCGCCTGCAGTACCGCGGTTTGGTCGCACGGTGGCGGTAGAGAGCAGAAAAGGGCGCCACTGCGCATGCGCGGCTGCCCGCCTGCAGTACCGCGGTTTGGTCGCACGGTGGCGGTAGAGAGCAGAAAAGGGCGCCACTGCGCATGCGCGGCTGCCCGCCTGCAGTACCGCGGTTTGGCCGCACGGTGGCGGCAGAGAGCTAAAATGGCGCCACTGCGCATGCGCACTGTCCTCCCGCCTGCCCCACTCGCCCCCACCCCACGCCCGAGGGAGGAGAAGCAGCACAAACCACCTGGGGAAAAAGGTCCCCTTTCCCACCCCCACACCCCCCCCGGAGTAAGCCCCATCAGTTGCTGTAGGCCTGCGGCATCAGGGCTGTGACAGGGAGAGCAGCAAGTCAACAGGTCCTGGAGGGTTAAAGAAGAAAATCCATCAGGGGAACACAGCTGCCCTTCTGAAGGCAGGCTGCCCGGGGTGAGGGGGGCAGCTGTGCGTCGGGGCACAGGGCAGCCAGGCAGACCAGATGCCAGCGGCTGCCCTGCAAAGGAGTTGTGCGCTGCTGAGCCTTGGGCTTCGTTGGCTTGGCAGCGCCTCGCCACTGCTCATCCTGCGTAAGCACGAGGCTTCAGCGAGCACAGAACAGGAGGCCAGGGGAAGCGGGGGGGAGGAATGTCACCGGGGAAAAAAAGTCATGCAGGGGGGCCATCTCAGGGGACAGCGTCTGGGAGGTCACAGACACACGCAGAGGGAGGGCGGGGGAGGAGGCGGACACTGCCGGACAGGGGCATGTCTGGGCAGACACGCCATGGGGAACATGCATGGGGATGACTGACACCAGGGGGGTCCCCCCAGGATAATCCACAACGGGCAACTCACCTGGGCTTACCTGCAGCAGATGATCCGCTCCAGATAACCGACCCACTCCGGAGAATCCATTCCGGATAAGCCCCAGCAATGCCCCTCAAACTGCTGCTGTTTCACCCCAAATTTTCCCCAATTTGGGGTTTTTGGGGCGGTCGTTTGGTGGTGCTGATTTCTGTTTGGATGGCTTGGCTTTTTTTGTTGTTGGGGGTTTTGGGGGTTTTACCTTATGGAAAAGCAAAAAAAGCCAAAGGAACAAAGTTGGGATTGCTTTTCCAAACGGTTCACTTCTGGGTCTCTTTGGCCCTTTCCACAACAAAGAAATCGGTGATTTTTGCTCCTGGTTTTGTGCATGAGAATGGTTAGTGGGGTTCCAACCCATCCAACCCCCCACCGCTTTTTTTCCCCCCCCCCCCTTTCCAGCTGCACAAACCCAGCAGGAGTGGGCTTTCCCAGGAGCCCCCAATTGTTTTCTTTCCCCCAAACCTGTTTGGGTGTTTTGCCTGTTTGGGGTTTTTCACCCCCCATTGCAGACCCAGACTTGGGGGCTTTGGGGTGTTTGTCTGCCCTGGCAGCAGCTCCCAGGCTGCCTGCGCAGCCCCAGAGGGGGAAGTCCCCATCTGGGGGAATCGGCCCCAAATCGGGATGGGAGAAGGAGAACGGGAAAGGGGCAGCATTTGAAAGCGCTTTTGTGTCTTCAGTTGATTGGGGGGTGGGGGTGGGGTGTGTGTCCAATTTTTAAATCCTCTCTATAAACATCTCTGTCAACATGGTTTCTTTGCATTTTAAAACCTTATATAGCATAGACATTTGCACTTGTGTGTCTACTTACACATCCTTACAGAGTACATCTATATTTTATATATACTATCTATTTTACATTTACATACAACACCTGTTTAGACTTAGCTATTAAATTTACACTTACACCTACTTAGGCTATTTACACTTACACAGCATATCTATTTACACATACCTGTTCAGACTTCCATATTAACACGTATATAAACCACCTATTTAGGCTAGCTATCTGCTTACTTACCCTTTGACACTTCAATCTTTTTCGACTTCTCTATTTAGACATCTACTTACAGTTATACCTAGGCTTATTTCACTCTATATAACCTCTATTTAGATTACACATCTGCTTAGACTATGTAACACACACTAAGCGTAGATGCTCGCTCTAGTCAGACTTTCTTCTGCTTTGAATTCCTTCATCTATCCTTTTTCTTCATTTTAAACTCCTTTATTTTTTAATTTAGATATTTAGACAGTCGAGTTACTTTTGTGGTTTAAAACCCTGTATCTCAATGTAGAATTTTTGTATCCTGAAATCCGTTATATAATATAGGAGAGAGAAGTTCTTATTTTAAAATCCCTTTATACATCTATCAATTAATATGACATGTCAATATATATAAAATAAGAGGTTTTTGTAATAGCCCCCCTCAATTTTCAGGCATTTTGGGGCTGCAACCCCCCTTTTTGGGGGGGAACCCCTACATGACGCCCCCACTCACCTGTTCCTCTGACGCATTATCAGCTCCCCCAGTGACACCGGGGCGCCCCGCATGACATCATCACACCACCCACCCCCCCCCCCCCCCCAATTTTATTCACCCCCAAGAAGGGCACTAAACAAGGGAATCTACTCCAACCTGCAGCTCATTACTTTAATAGTGCCATTTACAAAGGTACACACACACACACCCCCCAGAAAAGGGGGAGCTCTGCTAAAATCTAAAAGGTGGGGCAGCCCCCCAAACAGCTGCAGCCCCCCCAGCCCCTGTCCACAGGCTAGCGGCCGCCCCACGGCGGAGCGGGAGCGTGCCAGAGGACGGTGTCACGTCTCTCTCGGGCTCTGCTCGGACATGTTCCCGCGCTGGGACGGGCTCCCCGGGGCGACAAACAGCCCCGGCCCCTGGGGGCCCCGACTCTCCCCACCAGGCAGCCCTCGCGGCCGCACCTGCGGGGCACCCGCTGGAGACAGAGCCGGGAGCCCCCAGGCAGAGGGATGGCCCCTTACCTTCACCACGCTTAACGACCGGCAGGCAAACCCGGGCCGGGGGGCATCTCTTGAGCATCACGAGACACTGAGAAGACATCTGAAAAACAGAAATCCCAAACTATATTTCAGCACGTGAATAAAATAGCACAGAAGAAAATGGAGGAGCTCAGTCAACATAAGGGATAGGAAGGAAATTGAGCCGCAGCAAGATTCTGGGCAAACGGGTCACGTCAAAACACAACACCTCCTTTAAAAGCTAGAGGGACTGGAACACTTGAAAACGGTATTAAGACTAACCGTTACCATTTTGAACAGATTCTTCGCGTAACACTGAACGCTCTGGCTGGTGCTGGAAAACGTCTCATCCCTTCCTTACGGCACCGCTGCGGGGAGATAACCCCGTGAGGCTGCGGGGCAAAGTTGTACCGTAACCGGAACCTCCGCTTACAGATCCGCCGCAGCAGCTACAGCCCTCGCCCTGCCGCCGCACGTCTTGCTGCCTGGCTCCATGAAGCCTGAAGCGAAGCGTCAAACTTGAAAGAGTAACGTAAAAAATTAAGAATAAATCTCAGTAATGCACTTTGTGCTGAGAAGGCGGGCGCGTGTTTACGCACATCCAATATGAGCGTCTAGGCTCTGAAAGCTTTCCATTTTCCTTCTGCGTTCATTTAACTCGCACAGCCGTTCACACCCGCCATAAGATTATCTATCTCCAAAATACACAGCAGCAACGTGACTGGGGGGTTTTGGCGTGTTATGGAGTCGGGAGGGACGTCCGCCCAGCTGCCCCGCCCGAGAGATGCTGCTGAACTGCCAGGGAAACGCGCATCGAAAGCGAGACTGAAATAAAATACTTAAGAGCGCTCCCTCAAAATACTGGTGGGAAAAAACCGCCCCCACCCCAACATTCAGTCGCCCCTCGTTAAAGGGGAGAAATAAAACATAGCAGCAAGGAGCTGGACAGAGAGAGATGAGGACAAACAAATAGCACGGGTCTACGTGACAGAGAACGTGGAATTAGAACACAGAGAGGGGGAGCCGGACAGAGAGAGAGGCCGAGAGAAAAATCTAGACGGGCTACGGCGGGCAGAGGCAGGAATTAAAACCTAGGGACAGGGAGCTGGACAGAGAGAGACAGAGATCACAGGGAACAGCGGCGGGTGCAGGAAGAACAGGAATTCAAGAATAGGGAAAGGGAGCTGGACAGAGAAGAACTCAGGCAGGCAAGTAACAGTAGCAGGGTACAGAGCAGAGCAGACGAACTAAAAAGCGCGGCGGGAGCGTTGAGGCAGACAGAGAGAGATTAAGAAAAAAGTCACGGGCTACGTGGCAAAGCAGGAGGAACTCAGAAACGGGGATGGCAACCAAGGGAGAGTGAGCTGGTGAAGGATAACGGGTATTCAAAGTGAGGGACGGGGAGCTGGGAAAAGCGAGGCAGAGAAAAACAGAATCACAGAGAGAATCACACAAAGCCAAAAAAGAAGAAACTGAACAACAGGAACAGGTGTAACCAAAGCGATGAAATCAACCAACCAGAGACGGTGTTCCATTACGGGAACACGGAGCGTACGAATCAGCGCATCTGTCGATCTGCATTTTAGTCCCTAGGCGATCGTTAATGTCAGCAGAACAACAGACAACGTGCTTCTGTCAGAAAAGGATGACAAAACGCGGTTTCGTGTAGCGGACTGAGAAAACTAGCCAAGACTGCCAAGATTAAGAGCCAAGAAGGTAAAAGGCAATTCTGGCAGGGGGAGATCGCGACCACCGACTCACGGACCACCACCGAGCCTGCGCAGTGATTTACATACGGAACGAGCCAGTTTGTACCGATCAGTAGACAGGACGATAATGAATATGTATGAATACGTAAAATTTTGATCTACAAATTCTACGGGAAAGGTGTGTGAGGTACGCACGCCAGGAGAAGCGATCCCCCGTGCATCTGGCGCCGTGAATAAAGAACGCCTGCTCTTTAATACTAAATCGGCGTTGAGGAGTTGTTTCCGATTTTACCGCGTTTTTCGGTAACACACGGAGTCAGACCAAGAGGGCCAGAGAAAGACAAAATACCGACAGGCTACAGAACAGAGCAGGAGGAATAAAAAAATAAAAACGGAGCCAGAGCCAGGCAGAGAGAGGCGGAGAAAGAACAAGTAGCCACAGGCTACAGGACAGAGAGAGGGAGGCCTGAAAAGACGGGGAGGCAGGGAGCCACTCAGAGCGAGATGGAGAAAGAAGGGGCGGGGGGGCGCCAAAAAAAAAAAAAAAATAAATTTTGCAGCAGGTAAGGAAAGAGAGGGGGCCAGGGGGGAGAGACAGGGAGGGCCCAGGACGCACAAGAGAGGCAACGGGGCCCCAGTGGCCCAGGACTCACCGCGACTCTCGCTCTCAGCGCTGCTGGCACAATTTAGCCGTTCAGATGCTTCTTTCCCCTCCTCTCCGCCCTGCCTCTTCTGCAGCTCCAGACTCTAGGCCGTCCTCCACCTAAAGAGGATACATGGGTGTCTTACCGCTCTTACGAGATGAGGCTTCCTAGGCACGTAGCCTAGCTCGCTCGTGCACTACACGCCCGTACCCAACTCCCGGTTACGCGTACAGACCCTGCGGTGCACGTTGGTGGCCTGGCCCGCTGCGGGCTACGAAGGGGGATCCTCCCTCCCTCACCTGCAGGGACAGGCTCTCTCTTGCCTGCGGCAGGAAGGCAGCTGGCAGCCAGAGCGCCTTCAGTTTCTTCTGCTTTACCTTTCGTTGGCGTCTCCAGCTTCAGCCGAGGCAGCTCCTGTCCACAGCCGGGAAGGGCTCTGTGTGTCCCTTTTCGCCCCCGCGCTGCGAGGATGGCAACACCGGGCAGAGAGAAGCCACGCAAGCCTGAGACGGCTGCAGTCAACGGCATCCCCGGGGGAAGGACAGACAACCACGTCCTCAGCACGGTCTCTGGGAGAGGGAAAGAAGAAACAGCGACCGTCATTACCGTCGATCGACCCTGGCCAAAGCCCCTCCTTGCGCAGGGGCTTCTGGACACACCGCCCCTTCCCCGCGCTACTGCTAAGGGCCCCTGCGCCGAGGGGGAATCCAGTGCGCTCGAGGGCCGGCTCGCTGCCTTCACGACAGGGCCTGGGGGCGGCCAAGGGCTACGCAGCACGCTTCAGGGGAGGTGCCGGGGCTGGGGGCAGGCGCACGGGGCAAGGGGGGGGCCAGGGGAGGCTGAGCGGGAGCTCCGGTGAGCCGGGGAGGCGGCGGCCATCATCTGCGCCCTGGGCAGGGGGAAAAGGTCCTCCTCCTTTCCCTCTTCCCTTCTGTCAGCTCCCGGGGAACTCACAGCTTCTCGGGGAGCGGCCGCACCTGGAAGCCCCCAGAAATCAACACGAATCCAACCCCAAAAATACACCGCGCCTACCGTACGCGGCACGGCCGCCCGGCACCCGAGCGCCGGAACACCGCGCCTCCCGCCGCGCCCCGGCGAGCCACGTGACAGGGCCGGCAGCCACTGCGCCAGGACTACAGCTCCCGGCACGCTCTGCGCCACAACACGGCCGCCCGGCAGCCGCGCGCCGCAAGGACTACAGCTCCCGGCATGCTCTGCGCCACAACGCGGCCGCCCGGCAGCCCCCCGCCACAAGGACTACAGCTCCCGCCATGCTCTGCGCCACAACACGGCCGCCCGGCAGCCCCCCGCCACAAGGACTACAGCTCCCGCCATGCTCTGCGCCACAACACGGCCGCCCGCCCAGCCGCCACACGCACCACCACAGCTCCCGCCACGCCGCGAGCCCGCCCTCCCCGCTCTCTCACCCTGCGGGGCACCGACCCTCCCGCCGATGCACCCGGAAGCCCCACCGAGCCCTCAGCACAGCCTCGCTCTCCCCACCGCCCGCTCCGACCCGCCGCTGCCCCGCCGCAGCCCTCCTCGGGGCTTGACCCGGCACGCAGCGGCCCCCCACCCAGCCCCCGCTCACCTCCTCCCTCGCTACACTCGCAGCCCGCTGACGCTCGGCCACAGCTCCGCTCCGCTCCGCCCTCGGCTCACACTGGCCCCCCGGAGCAGGGCACCACCCCTTTTCCAGGGAGGAGCCGGCACCGCCAGCCCCACTGCCCGCACCTGGGGCTCCTCCAGCCAGACCCCGCCCACAGCTGAGGCGCAGCAGCAACGGGGGGCCCCCTCCCCTCACCCCCACAGTGCACCACCTCCTCCCCCGGGCTCCATCACAGCCCCTTGCCCCACGCCAAGGGAGCGCAAACGCAGCCCTCAGGCCAAAGGAGAGGGCAGCTGTTGGTGCAGGCGCGCACGTAACAAGTCCCAGGAGCGATTCGTGGCTCAGGGTCCCCAACGCTCCCCCTGCCCCAAGGCCACCTCGGCCGCCGTTGCCGCAGCCGCACGGAGCTGGTGGTGGCTGGGATAGTGCTCATTTTCTCCACAGTAGCTAGGAAGGGATACGTTTTGGATTTATGCTCAAAACACCGTTAATAATGTAGAGATGTTTTGGTTCTTGCTGAGCACTGCTTCCACAGTCAGGGCCTCTTCTGGTTCTCTCAGTGCCCCACCAGCAAGTAGGCTGGGACAGCTGGGAAAGCTTTCCCAGCTAACTGACCAAAGGGATATTCCATACCATTTGACATCATGCTCAGCACACGCAGCTGGGGGAAGAAGGGGGAGTCCTTGGGGGGGGGGGGGGGGCTACGGCATTTCTCTCCCTAAGTAACCATGACACATGACAGAGCCCTGCTTTCCCAGAGGTGGCTCAACACCTGCCCGCCGAAAAGGAGGAGTGAATTAATTCCTTGCTTTGCTTCCACGCACAGCTTTTGCTTTACCTATTAAACAGTCTTGATCTCAGCCCATGATTTTTCTCACTTTTACCCTTCCAGCTCTCTCCCCCAGCCCACTGAGGGTGGAGCGAGCAAGCAGCTCCCTGGTGCAGAGTTGCCAGCTGGGGCTAAACCACGGCACGCGCTTGTCCGCGTTTGGCAGGAAAGGGACCGTCCGTCGCCTGGCTCCTGGAGCGACAGGCTGCTGGGCAGAGGGGGAGGCCACCAAAGGTGAGGAGCAGGGCACAGGACAGTAGGAAGAGAGAAGAGAAGAGAAGAGCGGCAGCCAGCTGGACGGGGGCGGGGGGGCGTGTGTGCGTGTAGTGAGAAGGCACGAGGCAGGGAACAGGACGGCCAGAGAAGGACAGGGAGCCTGACGGAGGTGGAGATACAAGCAGCAGAGAGAGGGGAAGAGAGGCAGCAGAAAGAGGGGGGAAGAGCAGGACACAGACCAACAAAGAAGGAAGAGGAGCAGGCTGGAGACGCACAAAGAACCTGGGGCAGGCAGCACGACAGCGAGGGAGGAAAGAAGAATAGGGGCAGGAAGCTGGACCGAGCGCGATGGAGACAGACAAGACAAGCGACAAGAACAGGGCAGAAAGGGAAGAATGAAGCCACGGGGACAGGGAGCCGAGACAGCCAACAACGGAGGGAAGGGGCCGGGGAGGGAACACCACAAAACAAACCATGGGGCTACGTGGTACAGAGCACGAGAAGGCAGAGAATTAAGAATTAGGGACAGGGAGCCAGAGAAACAACAACAAAAAAAAACACCCAAAACAAAGGGAGATGGGGAGCAAAAGGAATCGCAATGCGTACAGAAAGGAGAGAGAAACAATTCTAAAACAGGGTCACGGGGAAGCCAGAGACAGCAAGATGGAGAAAGGACAAAAGCTACAGGCTACAGGGCAGAGAGGGAAGAATTAATGAATAGACACAGAGAGCTGGGCAGAAAGAGATGGAGAAAGGCTGAAGATCACACGGCCAACAGGGAAGAGAGAAGAGAGGGAGGAATTTTCAAAACAGGGGCAAGAAGCCAGAGAGAGGGAGAGAGGCGCAACAATAAAATGGGGACAAGCCACAGGGCGGCGAGGAGGGAATCGATGAATAAGAACAGGAGACCAAAGAGAACACAATGTAGAATGGAAAAAAGGAACAGCGGCCTACAGGGAAGGAGGAATTAAAGATCAGGCACTGGGAGGCAGACAGAGACACATGAAGAAACAAGTAGGAAAAAAAAAAAAAAAAACACACAACGGCAATGGGCTACAAAGACAGACAGAGAGGGAAGAAATAAAACATAGCAGCAAGGAGCTGGACAGAGAGAGATGAGGACAAACAAATAGCACGGGTCTACGTGACAGAGAACGTGGAATTAGAACACAGAGAGGGGGAGCCGGACAGAGAGAGAGGCCGAGAGAAAAATCTAGACGGGCTACGGCGGGCAGAGGCAGGAATTAAAACCTAGGGACAGGGAGCTGGACAGAGAGAGACAGAGATCACAGGGAACAGCGGCGGGTGCAGGAAGAACAGGAATTCAAGAATAGGGAAAGGGAGCTGGACAGAGAAGAACTCAGGCAGGCAAGTAACAGTAGCAGGGTACAGAGCAGAGCAGACGAACTAAAAAGCGCGGCGGGAGCGTTGAGGCAGACAGAGAGAGATTAAGAAAAAAGTCACGGGCTACGTGGCAAAGCAGGAGGAACTCAGAAACGGGGATGGCAACCAAGGGAGAGTGAGCTGGTGAAGGATAACGGGTATTCAAAGTGAGGGACGGGGAGCTGGGAAAAGCGAGGCAGAGAAAAACAGAATCACAGAGAGAATCACACAAAGCCAAAAAAGAAGAAACTGAACAACAGGAACAGGTGTAACCAAAGCGATGAAATCAACCAACCAGAGACGGTGTTCCATTACGGGAACACGGAGCGTACGAATCAGCGCATCTGTCGATCTGCATTTTAGTCCCTAGGCGATCGTTAATGTCAGCAGAACAACAGACAACGTGCTTCTGTCAGAAAAGGATGACAAAACGCGGTTTCGTGTAGCGGACTGAGAAAACTAGCCAAGACTGCCAAGATTAAGAGCCAAGAAGGTAAAAGGCAATTCTGGCAGGGGGAGATCGCGACCACCGACTCACGGACCACCACCGAGCCTGCGCAGTGATTTACATACGGAACGAGCCAGTTTGTACCGATCAGTAGACAGGACGATAATGAATATGTATGAATACGTAAAATTTTGATCTACAAATTCTACGGGAAAGGTGTGTGAGGTACGCACGCCAGGAGAAGCGATCCCCCGTGCATCTGGCGCCGTGAATAAAGAACGCCTGCTCTTTAATACTAAATCGGCGTTGAGGAGTTGTTTCCGATTTTACCGCGTTTTTCGGTAACACACGGAGTCAGACCAAGAGGGCCAGAGAAAGACAAAATACCGACAGGCTACAGAACAGAGCAGGAGGAATAAAAAAATAAAAACGGAGCCAGAGCCAGGCAGAGAGAGGCGGAGAAAGAACAAGTAGCCACAGGCTACAGGACAGAGAGAGGGAGGCCTGAAAAGACGGGGAGGCAGGGAGCCACTCAGAGCGAGATGGAGAAAGAAGGGGCGGGGGGGCGCCAAAAAAAAAAAAAAAATAAATTTTGCAGCAGGTAAGGAAAGAGAGGGGGCCAGGGGGGAGAGACAGGGAGGGCCCAGGACGCACAAGAGAGGCAACGGGGCCCCAGTGGCCCAGGACTCACCGCGACTCTCGCTCTCAGCGCTGCTGGCACAATTTAGCCGTTCAGATGCTTCTTTCCCCTCCTCTCCGCCCTGCCTCTTCTGCAGCTCCAGACTCTAGGCCGTCCTCCACCTAAAGAGGATACATGGGTGTCTTACCGCTCTTACGAGATGAGGCTTCCTAGGCACGTAGCCTAGCTCGCTCGTGCACTACACGCCCGTACCCAACTCCCGGTTACGCGTACAGACCCTGCGGTGCACGTTGGTGGCCTGGCCCGCTGCGGGCTACGAAGGGGGATCCTCCCTCCCTCACCTGCAGGGACAGGCTCTCTCTTGCCTGCGGCAGGAAGGCAGCTGGCAGCCAGAGCGCCTTCAGTTTCTTCTGCTTTACCTTTCGTTGGCGTCTCCAGCTTCAGCCGAGGCAGCTCCTGTCCACAGCCGGGAAGGGCTCTGTGTGTCCCTTTTCGCCCCCGCGCTGCGAGGATGGCAACGCCGGGCAGAGAGAAGCCACGCAAGCCTGAGACGGCTGCAGTCAACGGCATCCCCGGGGGAAGGACAGACAACCACGTCCTCAGCACGGTCTCTGGGAGAGGGAAAGAAGAAACAGCGACCGTCATTACCGTCGATCGACCCTGGCCAAAGCCCCTCCTTGCGCAGGGGCTTCTGGACACACCGCCCCTTCCCCGCGCTACTGCTAAGGGCCCCTGCGCCGAGGGGGAATCCAGTGCGCTCGAGGGCCGGCTCGCTGCCTTCACGACAGGGCCTGGGGGCGGCCAAGGGCTACGCAGCACGCTTCAGGGGAGGTGCCGGGGCTGGGGGCAGGCGCACGGGGCAAGGGGGGGCCAGGGGAGGCTGAGCGGGAGCTCCGGTGAGCCGGGGAGGCGGCGGCCATCATCTGCGCCCTGGGCAGGGGGAAAAGGTCCTCCTCCTTTCCCTCTTCCCTTCTGTCAGCTCCCGGGGAACTCACCGCTTCTCGGGGAGCGGCCGCACCTGGAAGCCCCCAGAAATCAACACGAATCCAACCCCAAAAATACACCGCGCCTACCGTACGCGGCACGGCCGCCCGGCACCCGAGCGCCGGAACACCGCGCCTCCCGCCGCGCCCCGGCGAGCCACGTGACAGGGCCGGCAGCCACTGCGCCAGGACTACAGCTCCCGGCACGCTCTGCGCCACAACACGGCCGCCCGGCAGCCCCCCGCCGCAAGGACTACAGCTCCCGCCATGCTCTGCGCCACAACATGGCCGCCCGGCAGCCCCCCGCCACAAGGACTACAGCTCCCGCCATGCTCTGCGCCACAACACGGCCGCCCGGCAGCCGCGCGCCGCAAGGACTACAGCTCCCGGCATGCTCTGCGCCACAACACGGCCGCCCGGCAGCCGCGCGCCGCAAGGACTACAGCTCCCGGCATGCTCTGCGCCACAACATGGCCGCCCGGCAGCCGCGCGCCGCAAGGACTACAGCTCCCGGCATGCTCTGCGCCACAACACGGCCGCCCGGCAGCCCCCCGCCGCAAGGACTACAGCTCCCGCCATGCTCTGCGCCACAACACGGCCGCCCGGCAGCCCCCCGCCACAAGGACTACAGCTCCCGGCACGCTCTGCGCCACAACACGGCCGCCCGCCCAGCCGCCACACGCACCACCACAGCTCCCGCCACGCCGCGAGCCCGCCCTCCCCGCTCTCTCACCCTGCGGGGCACCGACCCTCCCGCCGATGCACCCGGAAGCCCCACCGAGCCCTCAGCACAGCCTCGCTCTCCCCACCGCCCGCTCCGACCCGCCGCTGCCCCGCCGCAGCCCTCCTCGGGGCTTGACCCGGCACGCAGCGGCCCCCCACCCAGCCCCCGCTCACCTCCTCCCTCGCTACACTCGCAGCCCGCTGACGCTCGGCCACAGCTCCGCTCCGCCCCGCCCTCGGCTCGCACTGGCCCCCCGGAGCAGGGCACCACCCCTTTTCCAGGGAGGAGCCGGCACCGCCAGCCCCACTGCCCGCACCTGGGGCTCCTCCAGCCAGACCCCGCCCACAGCTGAGGCGCAGCAGCAACGGGGGGCCCCCTCCCCTCACCCCCACAGTGCACCACCTCCTCCCCCGGGCTCCATCACAGCCCCTTGCCCCACGCCAAGGGAGCGCAAACGCAGCCCTCAGGCCAAAGGAGAGGGCAGCTGTTTGTGCAGGCGCGCACGTAACAAGTCCCAGGAGCGATTCGTGGCTCAGGGTCCCCAACGCTCCCCCTGCCCCAAGGCCACCTCGGCCGCCGTTGCCGCAGCCGCACGGAGCTGGTGGTGGCTGGGATAGTGCTCATTTTCTCCACAGTAGCTAGGAAGGGATACGTTTTGGATTTATGTTCAAAACAGCGTTAATAATGTAGAGATGTTTTGGTTCTTGCTGAGCACTGCTTCCACAGTCAGGGCCTCTTCTGGTTCTCTCAGTGCCCCACCAGCAAGTAGGCTGGGACAGCTGGGAAAGCTTTCCCAGCTAACTGACCAAAGGGATATTCCATACACGCAGCTGGGGGAAGAAGGGGGAGTCCTTGGGGGGGGGGGGGGGGGGGGCTACGGCATTTCTCTCCCTAAGTAACCATGACACATGACAGAGCCCTGCTTTCCCAGAGGTGGCTCAACACCTGCCCGCCGAAAAGGAGGAGTGAATTAATTCCTTGCTTTGCTTCCACGCACAGCTTTTGCTTTACCTATTAAACAGTCTTGATCTCAGCCCATGATTTTTCTCACTTTTACCCTTCCAGCTCTCTCCCCCAGCCCACTGAGGGTGGAGCGAGCAAGCAGCTCCCTGGTGCAGAGTTGCCAGCTGGGGCTAAACCACGGCACGCGCTTGTCCGCGTTTGGCAGGAAAGGGACCGTCCGTCGCCTGGCTCCTGGAGCGACGGGCTGCTGGGCAGAGGGGGAGGCCACCAAAGGTGAGGAGCAGGGCACAGGACAGTAGGAAGAGAGAAGAGAAGAGAAGAGAAGAGAAGAGAAGAGAAGAGAAGAGAAGAGAAGAGAAGAGAAGAGAAGAGAAGAGAAGAGAAGAGAAGAGAAGAGAAGAGCGGCAGCCAGCTGGACGGGGGCGGGGGGGCGTGTGTGCGTGTAGTGAGAAGGCACGAGGCAGGGAACAGGACGGCCAGAGAAGGACAGGGAGCCTGACGGAGGTGGAGATACAAGCAGCAGAGAGAGGGGAAGAGAGGCAGCAGAAAGAGGGGGGAAGAGCAGGACACAGACCAACAAAGAAGGAAGAGGAGCAGGCTGGAGACGCACAAAGAACCTGGGGCAGGCAGCACGACAGCGAGGGAGGAAAGAAGAATAGGGGCAGGAAGCTGGACCGAGCGCGATGGAGACAGACAAGACAAGCGACAAGAACAGGGCAGAAAGGGAAGAATGAAGCCACGGGGACAGGGAGCCGAGACAGCCAACAACGGAGGGAAGGGGCCGGGGAGGGAACACCACAAAACAAACCATGGGGCTACGTGGTACAGAGCACGAGAAGGCAGAGAATTAAGAATTAGGGACAGGGAGCCAGAGAAACAACAACAAAAAAAAACACCCAAAACAAAGGGAGATGGGGAGCAAAAGGAATCGCAATGCGTACAGAAAGGAGAGAGAAACAATTCTAAAACAGGGTCACGGGGAAGCCAGAGACAGCAAGATGGAGAAAGGACAAAAGCTACAGGCTACAGGGCAGAGAGGGAAGAATTAATGAATAGACACAGAGAGCTGGGCAGAAAGAGATGGAGAAAGGCTGAAGATCACACGGCCAACAGGGAAGAGAGAAGAGAGGGAGGAATTTTCAAAACAGGGGCAAGAAGCCAGAGAGAGGGAGAGAGGCGCAACAATAAAATGGGGACAAGCCACAGGGCGGCGAGGAGGGAATCGATGAATAAGAACAGGAGACCAAAGAGAACACAATGTAGAATGGAAAAAAGGAACAGCGGCCTACAGGGAAGGAGGAATTAAAGATCAGGCACTGGGAGGCAGACAGAGACACATGAAGAAACAAGTAGGAAAAAAAAAAAAAAAAAAACACACAACGGCAATGGGCTACAAAGACAGACAGAGAGGGAAGAAATAAAACATAGCAGCAAGGAGCTGGACAGAGAGAGATGAGGACAAACAAATAGCACGGGTCTACGTGACAGAGAACGTGGAATTAGAACACAGAGAGGGGGAGCCGGACAGAGAGAGAGGCCGAGAGAAAAATCTAGACGGGCTACGGCGGGCAGAGGCAGGAATTAAAACCTAGGGACAGGGAGCTGGACAGAGAGAGACAGAGATCACAGGGAACAGCGGCGGGTGCAGGAAGAACAGGAATTCAAGAATAGGGAAAGGGAGCTGGACAGAGAAGAACTCAGGCAGGCAAGTAACAGTAGCAGGGTACAGAGCAGAGCAGACGAACTAAAAAGCGCGGCGGGAGCGTTGAGGCAGACAGAGAGAGATTAAGAAAAAAGTCACGGGCTACGTGGCAAAGCAGGAGGAACTCAGAAACGGGGATGGCAACCAAGGGAGAGTGAGCTGGTGAAGGATAACGGGTATTCAAAGTGAGGGACGGGGAGCTGGGAAAAGCGAGGCAGAGAAAAACAGAATCACAGAGAGAATCACACAAAGCCAAAAAAGAAGAAACTGAACAACAGGAACAGGTGTAACCAAAGCGATGAAATCAACCAACCAGAGACGGTGTTCCATTACGGGAACACGGAGCGTACGAATCAGCGCATCTGTCGATCTGCATTTTAGTCCCTAGGCGATCGTTAATGTCAGCAGAACAACAGACAACGTGCTTCTGTCAGAAAAGGATGACAAAACGCGGTTTCGTGTAGCGGACTGAGAAAACTAGCCAAGACTGCCAAGATTAAGAGCCAAGAAGGTAAAAGGCAATTCTGGCAGGGGGAGATCGCGACCACCGACTCACGGACCACCACCGAGCCTGCGCAGTGATTTACATACGGAACGAGCCAGTTTGTACCGATCAGTAGACAGGACGATAATGAATATGTATGAATACGTAAAATTTTGATCTACAAATTCTACGGGAAAGGTGTGTGAGGTACGCACGCCAGGAGAAGCGATCCCCCGTGCATCTGGCGCCGTGAATAAAGAACGCCTGCTCTTTAATACTAAATCGGCGTTGAGGAGTTGTTTCCGATTTTACCGCGTTTTTCGGTAACACACGGAGTCAGACCAAGAGGGCCAGAGAAAGACAAAATACCGACAGGCTACAGAACAGAGCAGGAGGAATAAAAAAATAAAAACGGAGCCAGAGCCAGGCAGAGAGAGGCGGAGAAAGAACAAGTAGCCACAGGCTACAGGACAGAGAGAGGGAGGCCTGAAAAGACGGGGAGGCAGGGAGCCACTCAGAGCGAGATGGAGAAAGAAGGGGCGGGGGGGCGCCAAAAAAAAAAAAAAAAAAAATTTTGCAGCAGGTAAGGAAAGAGAGGGGGCCAGGGGGGAGAGACAGGGAGGGCCCAGGACGCACAAGAGAGGCAACGGGGCCCCAGTGGCCCAGGACTCACCGCGACTCTCGCTCTCAGCGCTGCTGGCACAATTTAGCCGTTCAGATGCTTCTTTCCCCTCCTCTCCGCCCTGCCTCTTCTGCAGCTCCAGACTCTAGGCCGTCCTCCACCTAAAGAGGATACATGGGTGTCTTACCGCTCTTACGAGATGAGGCTTCCTAGGCACGTAGCCTAGCTCGCTCGTGCACTACACGCCCGTACCCAACTCCCGGTTACGCGTACAGACCCTGCGGTGCACGTTGGTGGCCTGGCCCGCTGCGGGCTACGAAGGGGGATCCTCCCTCCCTCACCTGCAGGGACAGGCTCTCTCTTGCCTGCGGCAGGAAGGCAGCTGGCAGCCAGAGCGCCTTCAGTTTCTTCTGCTTTACCTTTCGTTGGCGTCTCCAGCTTCAGCCGAGGCAGCTCCTGTCCACAGCCGGGAAGGGCTCTGTGTGTCCCTTTTCGCCCCCGCGCTGCGAGGATGGCAACGCCGGGCAGAGAGAAGCCACGCAAGCCTGAGACGGCTGCAGTCAACGGCATCCCCGGGGGAAGGACAGACAACCACGTCCTCAGCACGGTCTCTGGGAGAGGGAAAGAAGAAACAGCGACCGTCATTACCGTCGATCGACCCTGGCCAAAGCCCCTCCTTGCGCAGGGGCTTCTGGACACACCGCCCCTTCCCCGCGCTACTGCTAAGGGCCCCTGCGCCGAGGGGGAATCCAGTGCGCTCGAGGGCCGGCTCGCTGCCTTCACGACAGGGCCTGGGGGCGGCCAAGGGCTACGCAGCACGCTTCAGGGGAGGTGCCGGGGCTGGGGGCAGGCGCACGGGGCAAGGGGGGGCCAGGGGAGGCTGAGCGGGAGCTCCGGTGAGCCGGGGAGGCGGCGGCCATCATCTGCGCCCTGGGCAGGGGGAAAAGGTCCTCCTCCTTTCCCTCTTCCCTTCTGTCAGCTCCCGGGGAACTCACCGCTTCTCGGGGAGCGGCCGCACCTGGAAGCCCCCAGAAATCAACACGAATCCAACCCCAAAAATACACCGCGCCTACCGTACGCGGCACGGCCGCCCGGCACCCGAGCGCCGGAACACCGCGCCTCCCGCCGCGCCCCGGCGAGCCACGTGACAGGGCCGGCAGCCACTGCGCCAGGACTACAGCTCCCGGCACGCTCTGCGCCACAACACGGCCGCCCGGCAGCCCCCCGCCGCAAGGACTACAGCTCCCGCCATGCTCTGCGCCACAACATGGCCGCCCGGCAGCCCCCCGCCACAAGGACTACAGCTCCCGCCATGCTCTGCGCCACAACACGGCCGCCCGGCAGCCCCCCGCCGCAAGGACTACAGCTCCCGGCATGCTCTGCGCCACAACACGGCCGCCCGGCAGCCGCGCGCCGCAAGGACTACAGCTCCCGGCATGCTCTGCGCCACAACATGGCCGCCCGGCAGCCGCGCGCCACAAGGACTACAGCTCCCGGCATGCTCTGCGCCACAACACGGCCGCCCGGCAGCCCCCCGCCGCAAGGACTACAGCTCCCGCCATGCTCTGCGCCACAACACGGCCGCCCGGCAGCCCCCCGCCACAAGGACTACAGCTCCCGGCACGCTCTGCGCCACAACACGGCCGCCCGCCCAGCCGCCACACGCACCACCACAGCTCCCGCCACGCCGCGAGCCCGCCCTCCCCGCTCTCTCACCCTGCGGGGCACCGACCCTCCCGCCGATGCACCCGGAAGCCCCACCGAGCCCTCAGCACAGCCTCGCTCTCCCCACCGCCCGCTCCGACCCGCCGCTGCCCCGCCGCAGCCCTCCTCGGGGCTTGACCCGGCACGCAGCGGCCCCCCACCCAGCCCCCGCTCACCTCCTCCCTCGCTACACTCGCAGCCCGCTGACGCTCGGCCACAGCTCCGCTCCGCCCCGCCCTCGGCTCGCACTGGCCCCCCGGAGCAGGGCACCACCCCTTTTCCAGGGAGGAGCCGGCACCGCCAGCCCCACTGCCCGCACCTGGGGCTCCTCCAGCCAGACCCCGCCCACAGCTGAGGCGCAGCAGCAACGGGGGGCCCCCTCCCCTCACCCCCACAGTGCACCACCTCCTCCCCCGGGCTCCATCACAGCCCCTTGCCCCACGCCAAGGGAGCGCAAACGCAGCCCTCAGGCCAAAGGAGAGGGCAGCTGTTGGTGCAGGCGCGCACGTAACAAGTCCCAGGAGCGATTCGTGGCTCAGGGTCCCCAACGCTCCCCCTGCCCCAAGGCCACCTCGGCCGCCGTTGCCGCAGCCGCACGGAGCTGGTGGTGGCTGGGATAGTGCTCATTTTCTCCACAGTAGCTAGGAAGGGATACGTTTTGGATTTATGCTCAAAACACCGTTAATAATGTAGAGATGTTTTGGTTCTTGCTGAGCACTGCTTCCACAGTCAGGGCCTCTTCTGGTTCTCTCAGTGCCCCACCAGCAAGTAGGCTGGGACAGCTGGGAAAGCTTTCCCAGCTAACTGACCAAAGGGATATTCCATACACGCAGCTGGGGGAAGAAGGGGGAGTCCTTGGGGGGGGGGGGGGGGGGGGCTACGGCATTTCTCTCCCTAAGTAACCATGACACATGACAGAGCCCTGCTTTCCCAGAGGTGGCTCAACACCTGCCCGCCGAAAAGGAGGAGTGAATTAATTCCTTGCTTTGCTTCCACGCACAGCTTTTGCTTTACCTATTAAACAGTCTTGATCTCAGCCCATGATTTTTCTCACTTTTACCCTTCCAGCTCTCTCCCCCAGCCCACTGAGGGTGGAGCGAGCAAGCAGCTCCCTGGTGCAGAGTTGCCAGCTGGGGCTAAACCACGGCACGCGCTTGTCCGCGTTTGGCAGGAAAGGGACCGTCCGTCGCCTGGCTCCTGGAGCGACAGGCTGCTGGGCAGAGGGGGAGGCCACCAAAGGTGAGGAGCAGGGCACAGGACAGTAGGAAGAGAGAAGAGAAGAGAAGAGAAGAGCGGCAGCCAGCTGGACGGGGGCGGGGGGGCGTGTGTGCGTGTAGTGAGAAGGCACGAGGCAGGGAACAGGACGGCCAGAGAAGGACAGGGAGCCTGACGGAGGTGGAGATACAAGCAGCAGAGAGAGGGGAAGAGAGGCAGCAGAAAGAGGGGGGAAGAGCAGGACACAGACCAACAAAGAAGGAAGAGGAGCAGGCTGGAGACGCACAAAGAACCTGGGGCAGGCAGCACGACAGCGAGGGAGGAAAGAAGAATAGGGGCAGGAAGCTGGACCGAGCGCGATGGAGACAGACAAGACAAGCGACAAGAACAGGGCAGAAAGGGAAGAATGAAGCCACGGGGACAGGGAGCCGAGACAGCCAACAACGGAGGGAAGGGGCCGGGGAGGGAACACCACAAAACAAACCATGGGGCTACGTGGTACAGAGCACGAGAAGGCAGAGAATTAAGAATTAGGGACAGGGAGCCAGAGAAACAACAACAAAAAAAACCACCCAAAACAAAGGGAGATGGGGAGCAAAAGGAATCGCAATGCGTACAGAAAGGAGAGAGAAACAATTCTAAAACAGGGTCACGGGGAAGCCAGAGACAGCAAGATGGAGAAAGGACAAAAGCTACAGGCTACAGGGCAGAGAGGGAAGAATTAATGAATAGACACAGAGAGCTGGGCAGAAAGAGATGGAGAAAGGCTGAAGATCACACGGCCAACAGGGAAGAGAGAAGAGAGGGAGGAATTTTCAAAACAGGGGCAAGAAGCCAGAGAGAGGGAGAGAGGCGCAACAATAAAATGGGGACAAGCCACAGGGCGGCGAGGAGGGAATCGATGAATAAGAACAGGAGACCAAAGAGAACACAATGTAGAATGGAAAAAAGGAACAGCGGCCTACAGGGAAGGAGGAATTAAAGATCAGGCACTGGGAGGCAGACAGAGACACATGAAGAAACAAGTAGGAAAAAAAAAAAAAAAAAAACACACAACGGCAATGGGCTACAAAGACAGACAGAGAGGGAAGAAATAAAACATAGCAGCAAGGAGCTGGACAGAGAGAGATGAGGACAAACAAATAGCACGGGTCTACGTGACAGAGAACGTGGAATTAGAACACAGAGAGGGGGAGCCGGACAGAGAGAGAGGCCGAGAGAAAAATCTAGACGGGCTACGGCGGGCAGAGGCAGGAATTAAAACCTAGGGACAGGGAGCTGGACAGAGGGAGACGGAGATCACAGGGAACAGCGGCGGGTGCAGGAAGAACAGGAATTCAAGAATAGGGAAAGGGAGCTGGACAGAGAAGAACTCAGGCAGGCAAGTAACAGTAGCAGGGTACAGAGCAGAGCAGACGAACTAAAAAGCGCGGCGGGAGCGTTGAGGCAGACAGAGAGAGATTAAGAAAAAAGTCACGGGCTACGTGGCAAAGCAGGAGGAACTCAGAAACGGGGATGGCAACCAAGGGAGAGTGAGCTGGTGAAGGATAACGGGTATTCAAAGTGAGGGACGGGGAGCTGGGAAAAGCGAGGCAGAGAAAAACAGAATCACAGAGAGAATCACACAAAGCCAAAAAAGAAGAAACTGAACAACAGGAACAGGTGTAACCAAAGCGATGAAATCAACCAACCAGAGACGGTGTTCCATTACGGGAACACGGAGCGTACGAATCAGCGCATCTGTCGATCTGCATTTTAGTCCCTAGGCGATCGTTAATGTCAGCAGAACAACAGACAACGTGCTTCTGTCAGAAAAGGATGACAAAACGCGGTTTCGTGTAGCGGACTGAGAAAACTAGCCAAGACTGCCAAGATTAAGAGCCAAGAAGGTAAAAGGCAATTCTGGCAGGGGGAGATCGCGACCACCGACTCACGGACCACCACCGAGCCTGCGCAGTGATTTACATACGGAACGAGCCAGTTTGTACCGATCAGTAGACAGGACGATAATGAATATGTATGAATACGTAAAATTTTGATCTACAAATTCTACGGGAAAGGTGTGTGAGGTACGCACGCCAGGAGGAGCGATCCCCCGTGCATCTG
Source organism: Phalacrocorax carbo (assembly GCF_963921805.1). Lineage (NCBI taxonomy): Eukaryota > Metazoa > Chordata > Aves > Suliformes > Phalacrocoracidae > Phalacrocorax > Phalacrocorax carbo. The sequence continues at coordinate 714,864 of NW_026990418.1, read as the reverse complement.
GCGCCGTGAATAAAGAACGCCTGCTCTTTAATACTAGATTGGTGTTGAATAGATATTTCCGATTTTACCGTGTTTTTTGGTAACAGTTTTGGCACCCCAGATGGGAACCTGCTTTTGAATCTCGACGGATCCGCAGGACCGTGGGACCTGCAGCCAGCCCCAAGGAATTCTTGGGGAGAGCTTCCGATCCCCAGGCCAGAGAATTCTGAGAAAGATCCCCTGGACTGAAGTAAACAAGGCATTCGTTTAAGAAGAAACTTAGGTAGAATAATATGTGGCGTTAGCTTCCCACATAGGACAGGATAGTGGGTTTGAGTCCCACAGGCCTGCCCGTAAGGCGCGGCGAAAGCCACGCAGGGTTGGGGCCAAGAGGTACCTCGGTTGGTAAGTCTCTGCTAGGCGAAAGCCTGTGGAGCGGGACCCGAGGGTAGGGGGGTCTTCAACAGGGGGTTGAAGTCTCCAGGGATATCTAGCAGGGGGCTACAGATCCCAGTGGCGGATTCCCAGTGAGACCTCTAACGGGGGTTGGAGTCCCTCTGACTACTATTTGTGATAGTGCACTATCACAACTGCTAGTCGACTGGGAGATGGGAGCATTTCTGAGTAAGAAACCTATCCCACAGAGAACACCTTTGGGATGTACTTTGAAGCACTGGAAAGACATCGGGGGTGATGACCCACTAACTCGGAAACCATTAATTGAATATTGCAATCATTGGTGCCCAACGTATCAATTGGAAGGTGGGCACGAATGGCCAGAACAGGAGACATTGCAATATCATACCATCTTGCAATTAATGTTGTTTTGTAAAAAGGGAAGGCAAATGAGAAGTGGCATATGTTGATTTGTTCTTTACACTGTGGAATCATCCAGCGTGGCAGAAACAGCGTGAGATATGTCCACAGGATTCTACAGCAATGTTTCTGAAAAGAGGAAAATGTGGTGAGAACTTGAAGTGTTGCTCTACTTGTGATACTGGATACTTCACTTGATGGAACTGACAAGAAAATAGTATTGAATACAGCCAGAAGGCAGGTGCAGGGAGCACATGCTAACAGGAATTTACAGAGAACAACGAATAAGAATTTTCCATCTACAAATCCCGAGTGGGACCCTAATCAGCCAGGACCCAGGGGAATGTTGACTAGATGTCAGAGACAGATTTTATTTGGAGTAAGACATGCAATGCCAAAAGCCATAAATTTTGACCCATTTATTAAGTGAGACAAGAATTAAAGGAGTCCCCTTCAGCCTTTATGGAAAGACTGAAGGTGACCACCAGAAAATATACTCATTTGAACCCAGAAAAACACAGAAAAAGCAATTCAGTTGGTCTCTATATTCATAAGACAATCAGCCCCAGATTGGGGGGGGTGGGGGGGGGAGTAAAAAAACCTTCAGAAACTAGAAGAACCTGAATCCAGAGATCTGGGTAAAATGCTTGAAGTAGCTTGGCATGAAGGAGACCAGAGGAATCAACCCTAGCTGAACACCTGGTTACACTGAAGCTAGGGAATGAAGAAATAGAATTTTTGGTAGATACGGGAGCCACTTCTTTGGTATTGAATACACGTAAAGAGAAAGTTGATCATAAACCAGTAGGTGTTGTTAGTGCGACAGGGCAAAGAAAAATTAGCCTTTCTTAGAGCCATTAAAGTTTAAATTGGAGAAGCAATGGGCAACTCACCAGTTTCTGTATATGCCTGAATGTCCACTGCCTCTGTTATGATGAGATCTATTAAGTAAATTAGATGCTCAAGTAACTTTTAAAGATGGAGAGATTAAATTACTAATACCAGAACAGAATCAAAAGCCACAGAGGCGAGAGCGTTTATGTTACAGGATTCCTCCAGGGAGGAACAGGTTCCCGAAGAAGTGGAAAACGTAGTAATTCCTTTGGTTTGAGCGAGCGGAGCTCCGGAGCGACCTAAGCGGGCAGAGCCGGTAAAAGTAACCTTAAAGCCTGGAGCCAAGCCGGTAAGGCAAAAACAATACCGTATTAAGCGAGAGGCTCGAAAAGGATTAGAGAAGTTAATTATAAATTTTTTTCAGAATATGAGCTCTTAGTAGAATGTGAATCAGAATATAGTACTCCTGTGCCGCCAGTAAAGAAATCTAGAGGCAAAGAGTATTAGCTGGTTCACGATTTAAGGGCTATATCTCAGGTGGTCCAAGATCTACATCCGGTAGTAGCTAATCCATACACTTTACTGACCTCTTTTAAAGGAGGAGCATAAATGGTTTACTGTACTAGATTTGAAGGATGCCTTCTTTTGCATACCTCCAGGCATAAAAAGTCAAAGCCTATTTGCTTTGGAATGGGAAAGCCCCACCACAGAATGAAAGACACAGCTAACATGGACCGTACTTCCACAAGGATTTAAAATTAGTCCTACGATATTTGGGACTCAGCTGGCAAGAAAAAAAATTAGAAATATAGAAATGTATAGAAAAAACAGAACCCAGGGAGAGGCATACTGTTACAGAATGCAGACGACATTCTGATAGTGGCAGAAAGTAAAGAATAATGTTTTGAAATTTTTAAATTTTCTGGGCCAAGGAAGATGCGGAGTTTCCAGAAACAAAACCCAAATAGGAGAAGAAGCAGCCATTTATTTAGGATTTGAAATATCTCAGAGACAAAGACAATTAGAAAGTGAAAAGAAAGAAACTATTTGTCAAATTCCCGAACCTTGCGGCCCGAAGGAACTGAGAGCTTTTCTGAAAATAGTGAAATAGCGTCAGCTCTGGATTCTGAACTACAGACTGTATGTAAAACCATTATACGAGGCACTGAAAGAATCAAAGGATAAATATTTAACCTGGACGCCCGGATGCCAAACGGCATTCAAAGAACTGAAAAGAGCCTCAGTGATGGCCCCTGCATTAGGCCTACCCGATTTCGCTAAACCTTTTGAGTTGTTTGTCCACGAAAGACAACATTTAGCCCTTGGAGTGCTGACACAGCGACTGGGAACCTGGAAGAGACCCGTGGGCTACTTCTCCAAACAACTCGACCACGTGAGTAAAAGATGGCCTGGATGTTTACGGGCAGTGGCAACAGCAGCGCTGCCGATCCAGGAAGCCCCAAAGTTAACAATGGGACAAAAGATGACAGTATGTGTCCCGCACATAGCGGTGACTGTTTTAGAACAAAAGGGGGGTCGTTGGCTATCCCTTAGCAGAATGTTGAAATATCAAGTTGTTCTGTTAGAACAAGACCATGTGGAATCGAAGACTACTGCTATACTGAATCCTGCTATGTTTTTAACAACAGAAAACCTTACGGACAACTTCGAACACGATCGCTTGCTAACTATTGAACAAGTCTATTCCAGCAGACCAGGCCTGAGACACAAACCTCTGGGAAAATCCTGATCTGGAGTTGTTTACAGATGGAAGCAGCTCTGGGCGAGAAGAGAATGGCCGGATATGCTGTCGTTATCACCGCCGAGGGAATGGAGTCAGGGGCGCTGCCTGCGAACACCTCAGCACAGAAAGCAGTATTGGTAGCGTTGAAGCGAGCTCTGTGAATGGCAGAAGGACGAAGGATAAATATCTAGACTGATTCCAAACATGCATTTGGTGTGATCCACGATCATGGAGCTACTGGGAAGGAAAAAGGACTGCCATCAGCCCAAGAATCATTGATACAGCATAAAGAAGACATTCTCCAACTTCCGGAAGACGTGCAGAAACCAAAAGAAGTGGCGGTAAAGCGTTGCAAAGCTCATCGATTCGGCCAGACGGCTGTAAACATAAGCAAACGATTGACAGATAAAGCTGCAAAGAGGACTGCAGAGCAAGGTATCCTTGCACTAGTACCAGTAAAACAGATCGGAATTCCAAAGTTGAAACCGAGATTATTATAATAAATTGGATGAGCAATTAGCAGAACAATTGGAAGCATCACAAAACACAGAGAGATGGTAGGTAACACCAGAAAAACAAGTAATAATAATAACAACCCCACAAGTTATGACAGAACTTGCAAAAGAAAAGCATGAGCAAACACATTAGGGTGTAGATGCTACGGTTTTGAGTTTAAAAGCATCTGTAGCGTGTGTAGGCATGACAAGAATAATTAAACCCATGGTAGCTAAGTGTCCAATCTGTCCTAGAAATAATCCCCTGAACCAAAGGAAACCACCTTTAGGAGTAACAAAACAAAAAATTCTCCCGGAAATTATTAGCAAATTAAGTTCTCTGAGTTACCCAGACAAAATAGATATAGCAGTATTTGTTAGTGATGATGGACAAATTTTCTAGTTGGCCAGAAGCTTTCTCGTGCTGCACCAACAAAGCTAGAGTAGTAGTTAAAATGTTGCTGAAAGAAATAATACCAAGATTTAGAGTGCCAACAGGAATGTCCTCTGGGAGAGGACCACATTTTTTTGCAGAGGTAGTTCAACAAATTAATAAAATTTTGGGTATAAAATGGAACCTGCATATGCCCTAGAGACCACAATCAAGTGAAAACTTTGAGAAGATGAACCAAACACTGAACTGACATAGTGGAATATTATTGATCTAGGATGGAAGTATTGAGAAAATGATTATTTCAAAACTTCCAAAGGGGGGAAATGTAACCAAAGCGATGAAATCAACCAACCAGAGACGGTGTTCCATTACGGGAACACGGAGCGTACGAATCAGCGCATCTGTCGATCTGCATTTTAGTCCCTAGGCGATTGTTAATGTCAGCAGAACAACAGACAACGTGCTTCTGTCAGAAAAGGATGACAAAACGCGGTTTCGTGTAGCGCACTGAGAAAACTAGCCAAGACTGCCAAGATTAAGAGCCAAGAAGGTAAAAGGCAATTCTGGCAGGGGGAGATCGCGACCACCGACTCACGGACCACCACCGAGCCTGCGCAGCGATTTACATACGGAACGAGCCAGTTTGTACCGATCAGTAGACAGGACGATAATGAATATGTATGAATACGTAAAATTTTGATCTACAAATTCTACGGGAAAGGTGTGTGAGGTACGCACGCCAGGAGAAGCGATCCCCCGTGCATCTGGCGCCGTGAATAAAGAACGCCTGCTCTTTAATACTAAATCGGCGTTGAGGAGTTGTTTCCGATTTTACCGCGTTTTTCGGTAACACAGGGAGTCAGACCAAGAGGGCCAGAGAAAGACAAAATACCGACAGGCTACAGAACAGAGCAGGAGGAATAAAAAAATAAAAACGGAGCCAGAGCCAGGCAGAGAGAGGCGGAGAAAGAACAAGTAGCCACAGGCTACAGGACAGAGAGAGGGAGGCCTGAAAAGACGGGGAGGCAGGGAGCCACTCAGAGCGAGATGGAGAAAGAAGGGGCGGGGGGGCGCCAAAAAAAAAAAAAAAATTTTGCAGCAGGTAAGGAAAGAGAGGGGGCCAGGGGGGAGAGACAGGGAGGGCCCAGGATGCACAAGAGAGGCAACGGGGCCCCAGTGGCCCAGGACTCACCGCGACTCTCGCTCTCAGCGCTGCTGGCACAATTTAGCCGTTCAGATGCTTCTTTCCCCTCCTCTCCGCCCTGCCTCTTCTGCAGCTCCAGACTCTAGGCCGTCCTCCACCTAAAGAGGATACACGGGTGTCTTACCACTCTTACGAGATGAGGCTTCCTAGGCACGTAGCGTAGCCTAGCTCGCTCGTGCCGGAGCTGGGGGCAGGAGCACGGGGCAAGGGGGGCCAGGGGAGGCTGAGGGGGAGCTCTGGTGAGCTGGGGAGTCGGCTATCTTCTGCACCCTGGGCAGGGGGAAAAGGTCATCCTCCTCCTCCTCCTTTCCCTCTTCCCTTCTATCAGCTCCTGGGTAACTCCTGGGGCTGCCCTCACCCGCTCGCCTTTAGCATACCAGAAGCCTGCCTCGGCAGGTCGTTTGAAGCTTCCCATCCCACCAGCCCCAGTAGTGCAGGCACACAAGGAGACACCCCTGCACCCACCAAAGGGGCTCGCTCACCTCGCCGGCAGCCCTAGGCCTCACCCGACACAGGGAATCGTGTCCGACACACCACCACGCTGCAGCAGGAGCGGAGGAGGCCTTTCCTTACCAGGAAGCAGCAACGAGCACGGCGGCATCACCTCGCAGGCACCGCAGCATCGCAGGGCTGTCACCTGCGGAGAGAGCAATGGGGATCACAGGGACGCCACCGCGTGTGCGCGGCTCCCGGGCTCAGTACCCAACTCTGGTCGCTGGGCAGCAGCATTATCTGAATTACTCTTCTCGATTAATACCATCCAGAAACCGTAACTTGGCTGCATCCACAGAGCTTCTATTCCTCTGCACCTTTCCCCCTCGCAGCCCCAGCAGCACCGTTCATTGCCTCTGCACCAAACAGCAAAGCGTCTCGAGCATTTCAGTCCTTTCCTCTCGACTGCTTACAAAAATCTGGTGCTTGCTACTGTCCATGCCACTGCCCCCCCCGCCCATGCCTGAGGGAGGAGAAGCAGCACAGCAAACCTGGGGAACAAGGTTGGGTCCCCCACCCCCGCAGAATAAGCCCCAGGAACTGCTTGTAGGCATGTGGCATCAGGGTTGTGATAGGGTTTTGTTTTGGTTTTCTTTTTTTTCCCCTGCCTTCTTTACATAATGTATTAATTGGGGTTGCTTTTCCAAACTACTGAGTTCTGTGGGGACTTTTTGTGCTTTTACCCTACAAAAAATGGTCATTTTCACTTTCGGTTTTGTGCATGAGAATGGTTGGTGGGTGCTTTTAGGTGGTTGTTCCTTCCCCACCACCACCCTTTTTTTCCCTTTCCAGCTGCACAAATCCAGCTGGAGTTGGCTTTCCCAGAAGCCCCAAGTTGTTTTCTTTCCACCAGAATTCTTTCTGTTTTTTTCACCCCCCATTGCAGACCCAGAGTCAGGGGGTTTGAGGTATTTTTGTGCCCAGGCAGCAGCTCCCAGGCTGCATAAGCAGCCCCACAGGGGGAAGTCCCCGTTTGAGGGAATCGGCCCCAAATTGGGATGGGAAAGTGAAGACAAGGGAAAAAAAAACCTGAATAACCTGAAAAAGAACACCTACTCCAGCCCACCAAGCACCGGTCACCTTGCCTGACTCACCTCCAGGGCCCAGATCACGCTCGGCTCATCGCTTAGCGCCCTCGGATCACAAAAAAAAAGAGTAAAACCCATAATGGAGCCCTATAGCCATCAGTCACATCTTCCCTCCAGTACTACACAGACTCACCTTCTTCCAGCGCTCCCCTGGGCTCTCCTCCGTTGCCCTGCACGACTCATCCACCTGCACCTGGAAAAACAGTGTTACTGAACAAGTCACCTGGAGGCACAGCAACAGCTTAACCATTCCACAGCTCTTGCGCCCCCGTAGGAATACCATCTAGAGCCCAACTACAGCCTGCCGTTAAAGGAAATGCGTTAAATCAAACGTTAAGCCCTCGCACGTACAAGCCGGAACAGCAAACCCACGGCACGCTCGCGCACCCAGGGCGCAGCCCGACGGAGGTCCACGCGCACCTCGCCGGTCTGATGCGGAGCCGCCCAGCATCCCTGCGAGCACAGCTGCAGGCGCAACAGCAGTGTCACCTACACCCATCTCAGCGCGCAGCGCTTCTGAAGCTTTAAGCTGAAAGCCCTACCTTGACCCTTGGCCACACTAGAAGCGAGCCGTGGGTAGGACTCCACAGAAACACAGCAACACAAATTGCACACCCACAGCGGCGACAGCCTTGCAGCTATTTAGACCAGGAACAACAGAGAAAAGTAAAACAGCTTCATCACCCGCACAGGAAAAGCAGCAGACGGAGACAAAGGGTCAGCATTCACAGCCCTTACAGAACACAGGCGTTCTCTCTCCTTCCACTCCTAAACCCATCCCCACTTAGGTCTAAGTATCACAGCCCTGCTGTGGCAATATCGAGAGCGGGGAACAAGAGCCCTGCCGCCGGCCGTTTGTGCAGCAGGACACAAAAACAGAGGGACATGTTTTGCCACACACAACCCTGAATCTCCTGAAAATTTATGTTTACCAAAAATAGCCATTTGGAACATATTCCCAAAAACATTCGGCAATGAAACGCTTACGTGCTTGACACCCGCACATTTTTGGGGAACTTGCTATTTGCTTCCTGGTTTTGCTGGTCTTCCCTCAGAAGTTCTACCTGCAGCCAAGTTATTCCCACCCGCCCGACCGGTTCAACCATTCACCTTCCTGGTATTACCAGCACATTGACACAGGCGAGGAACTTAACTGCTCTTCTAAAACTATCCAAATGACAATCACAGCCCTGAAAGAGGAGTGGAAGAGAAGAAAAGGAGAGATCAGGCAGCAAAGATGCCCTGCAGGCTGCTGCCAGCCAACACTGCACTCTTTTGTTAAAGCCACCCCACCCCCCCAAACGCAAAAAAAAAGCCCCATGACTTTGTGGAGTGCGGTTTTTTTTTCTTTTCCGCAGTCCTTCTGGAGCTCATCCCTGTCTCAGCATCTTGTCTTGTCAGAGCATGACGATGCAGATGATCTGTATCCCGACGACATCTGCATGGGATGAATACATTTTCAGAAATAGACCAGATCTGTGAGACTCCTGTCACCTTTGTGGTTTTAATAATCATAACTCAATTTTGTCGACTGACACACTTGTGAGAACTAACTTTGAAACTTAGCCTCTCCTTGGGGAAAAAAACGTGTTAGACACCAAATGAAACTGATTCAGAGCTCCGAACCACGATGGAGCCGATAGAGCTGCTGTGACTTAGTTTGTATGATTAATTAATTGGTTAATAACTATCCTAAGCAGCACAGAAAGAAGAGCTGGACCCAAAGAGGGTGCGCTACGCTGGATCCAAAAAGCACCCTTCCTCCAGAGACCCGCCTCAGGTGGCGAGTTCGCTCTGGTGCATGCCGGCCTCCCGAACTTCGGGGTCCGATGTGACCGGACCCCCACCTCCGGGGAGGGTCCGCGTACCCTGCCCAACCCCTGCTTTCCCCTGCAGCCCCCAATGCCCCCACCCCAACCCCCCAGCCTGCACAAGCAGCCAAACCGGCTTCTGCTTTTGGCCCCCAAACCAGCTCACTTTGGGACCGTTTCTGAGCCAAAAAGCCCAGCTGCTGAGCCTGTTCTCAAGTCCCAAAAATGCAGCACTCGACCTCTGCTCCTCAGCCCCAAACCACACGACTTAGTCCCCTCGGTCAGGCCCTCAAAACGCACGACTCGATCTGTTTCAGGGCCCCGGCGTCAGCCACAGGAGCCTGCTCTCACGGCCCAGGAACAGAAGAGCTGCGCTCTCCCCGCTCAGGGACCAAACCAGCTGAGCCTGGCTGCGTCCCGGCCCCCTCCGCAGTCCCCACGGGCAACGCTCAGGGCCGCGGAGAGCGCAGCCACCCCGCAGCCCCGCACCCCCACGGCCCACGCGGGCACTGTCGGGGAGGCCTCGGGAACTGAACTGCGCGGGCCCGGCCCCGCACCCCGGCGGGGCAGCCCAGCGCCGGCCCGGCAGCGCTTTCCTCCTGCTCTCGCAGGCCTCGTTTCCCCGGCACCGCCGGGCCCGCACCCCAACCCCACAGGGGGCCGGGCCCAGCCCGCCTCCAGCAAACCGCGGCGGCAGCAGCCGGGGTCCCTGCCTGCCTCGCGGGCAAGGGGGGACCCGCCCGGCACCGCAGGGGCCCCCGCCGGGGTCGCCGCGGCCGCCCGACCCCGACGAGGAGCAGCCGAGAGCCGGGTGGGGCTGCCCCTACTTCCCCACGGCCGGGCACGGGCTCGGCCCCAAAACCCAACCACCGACCCACGACAGCGCTCGGCCCGGGGCCGCTGCTGCCCGCAACCCCCCCCCCACCCGGGGACTCCGCGGACCGGGAGACCCCACAGCCGAAACCCGCCGACCCACAGCGCGCCCAGCCACGCACGCGGCTCCTCACCTGCCCCCCGGCGCGGCTGCGGCTGCCCCACGGCCCGGCACGGAGCCGAACCCGGCCACCGGACCATCCGCCGCCCCCCCGCAACCCCCGGACGCTCCGGGCCGGTTCTCGTCCCTTTTCGCTCCGACGCCTCGAGCCGAGCCGGCCCCGCTCCTCCGAGCTACCGGCGGTGCCCGCTCTGCTGCTCGGGGCCGGGCCCTGTTCTCACCCAGCCGCGAGAAGCCGCCCCGGGGTCTCCTCGGTGCGTCCAGCCCCGTGCCGTGCCGGAGCGGGGAGAGCCGGGTACGAGCGCGGAGCCCTGGGGCAGGGGTTGCCCCAGTGCCGCCGACGGTGTGGGGGGGTGTGTCGTCGTCCCCCGCCCCACGCGGGGGGCGCACACACGGTACACCCGCGGGCAGGGGCATCCCCGGGGAGCCGTGCGGCCGGGCTGCGCCGTAGGAGGGGAAGGTGATGTTGGTTTCCCATTTTCCCCGCAGCCTGATCCTCCCCCCTCCCCCGTACTGAGTTGCCCCCCCCGCCCACCCCTTCCCGCGCGTTACAGCCCGCGAAAAAGCTTTTAACAACCCCATCGACAACACTCCCTTTATCCCTCTTCCAGCAGCAGCAGCAGCGAGAGATTAAGCCAACTGCAGCAGAGAGGAGGAAGGCAAGGAGAGCCTTTTCAAGCAAGGGCAGGACAAAAATGCACGGCGTGGACAGGCACAGGAGAGGCTGCGTTATCTGGAAAGCACAACACCTACCCAAGGGCAGAAAATAAGGAACGAATCGTTTGCAAGGAGCTGCAGCAGACAGGTCACCTTTTTCTTTATTGCTCTCCTGCCCTTTGTTATCCAAAGCGATAGGCTTCACCACCGGGCAGAAAATAGCTGCCTAGATTTACACGGACAACCAGAAACAATCAAGCCACCCAGGAAAAAGTTCACAGCAGAGGTATAACACATCAGCAGCTAAAACATTTGTTACGCAGGCACAACCAGGCACTAAACAAAGGCTTTCCAACATTGGAGATCTAGAACAGGTAGACATTAGCACAGAAGCGCAAGGGGCTCCGTCACCCTGCGCAAATCTCCCCGTGCCTACACACGCACACGTTCAGAAGTTTTTTATCAGAAAACGCCCGACTGAGCCATTTGCCACAGTCACGAGACTCACGACATGACACACGAGGTGGGCCCAGAGTTTTAAGGCAAAAATACCTCCCCCGCCCCCCACCCGAGATCTTTCAGGCTCCAGACCTGCCATCTCCCCGCACCAAACCTCCCCGGCCAAAGGGTTTCAGGTGGCCCAAAACACAGTACACAGAAAATAAACGGGGAAAGCCCTACATTGTGCAAAAGCGAACGATGCCCGACCAGGGCTTCTCTGCGGGGCCCGGGCTCGGCACGGAGCCCCCCCCGGCACGAGCACGGGCCCGGGCCGGTCACGGAGCCCCCCCCCGCCCGGCCCCGGGCCCGGCACGGAGGAGCCAGCCCCCCCCCGGCACGAGCCCGGCCCCGGGGCCGGCACGGAGGAGCCAGCCCCCCCCTCCCCCGCCCGGCCCCGGGGCCGGCACGGAGGAGCCAGCCCCCCCCTCCCCCGCCCGGCCCCGGGCCCGGCACGGAGGAGCCAGCCCCCCCCTCCCCCGCCCGGCCCCGGGGCCGGCACGGAGGAGCCAGCCCCCCCCTCCCCCGCCCGGCCCCGGGGCCGGCACGGAGGAGCCAGCCCCCCCCTCCCCCGCCCGGCCCCGGGCCCGGCACGGAGGAGCCAGCCCCCCCCTCACCCGCCCGGCCCCGGGGCCGGCACGGAGGAGCCAGCCCCCCCCTCACCCGCCCGGCCCCGGGGCCGGCACGGAGGAGCCAGCCCCCCCCTCCCCCGCCCGGCCCCGGGCCCGGCACGGAGGAGCCAGCCCCCCCCTCACCCGCCCGGCCCCGGGCCCGGCACGGAGGAGCCAGCCCCCCCCCTCCCCCGCCCGGCCCCGGGCCCGGCACGGAGGAGCCAGCCCCCCCCTCCCCCGCCCGGCCCCGGGGCCGGCGCGACGGAGCTCCCCCCCCCCCGCCCGGCCCCGGGCCCGGCGCGACGGAGCTCCCCCCGCCCGGCACCGAGCCCGGCCCGGGCCGGCGACGGAGCCCCCCCCCCGCCCGGCCCAGGGTCGGGCCCGCACGGAGCCCCCCCCACCCCCGGCCCACACGGAGCCCCCACCGCTGCCCGAACTCACCCACCAGCGCTCTCCGGCCCCCGGCTACGGCCGCGCTGCTCTCTCAGGCGGCTGCCGCAGACGAGGATCGGGAGCCGCCAGGCCTCCAGGAGTCCCGAGGGGATGCCGGCCACCGCAGGGGATGGCTGCCTGCGGCCGGACTGCCGCGGCGCTCCCCGCCCAGCTCCGAGCAGTCTCCGCCGGCCACGGGCTTCCCACGCCGGGCCGCAGAGGGGCCCCGGCACCGCAAAGAGACCCCTCGCGACCCGGCCGCCCCACGCACCTCTCCCACCTCCGCTCCGCCGCGCACGCGCCACCGGAAGCCCGGGCCCCGCGGGGCGGCCCTTAGAGGGCGGCCGGAAGGACCGGCCCCCACCGGCCCCGCCCCCGCGCCGGACCGCCCCCGCGCCCAGCCGGTGAGCGCCAGCGCCCCCTGCTGGCCGGGCCGCGCTCAGCTCGCGAGGGCGCCGAGGGCCGGGCGGGGCGGGACGCGCCGGCTCGGGGCCGGCTCCTTTCGGGGCGAGCGGGCGAGCGAGAGACCCCTGCGGGCCCCGGTCACGGCCGGGCAGAGCCGCGCGCCCTCCGGGAGCGGCTGAACGGGGCTGCCGCTCGTGACACGTACCGAGCCGTCCGCGACGGGAGCGAGCAGAGGAGGAAGGGGCCGGCGGCCGCGGGGCCCTGCCCGCAGGCACGGGGGGGGGGTGCGGGCTGGGGCCCGTGGGGCCGCCCTGCTGGGCCGCTGCCCTGCGCCGCACCGCGCTGGGGGCTGGGGCCCGACCGGCGCCGGGGGACCGGGGGCAGCCACGAGCAGGGGGCCTGAGCTTAGCCACGGCCTGCAAAACACCCCGCAGCGTGAGACGCTGCGAGGCCAAGGTGGTCCTTGGCAATGGGGGCGCCTGGGCTCGGCCTCCGCCGTACCCGTCCTGGGTCTGCGTGGCGTTCCAGGGGAACGGTGTTCTCCTTGTGCGGAAGGTGGGCTGGCCGTTCGGCCGTGCCCCGGCCGTTACCGATACTGCCAGAGGCGCTCGCACGCTCTGGCCCGTTACTGCTGCGGGACCGCGCCGTAGCCGAAAGAAGAGGTGTTGTGTTTTCTCACAGAAAAGCCTCCTACGGTCAGTGGAAGAAATAACCTCCTTCCGTGGCACTGACTCTTTTCGTCCAGTCCATAGCCGGCTTTCGGCTTTTGTCTTTACAGCATTCAGTTTGCTTTCTGCCAAGCTTTCTACCTGCTGTGAAACATTTGGATGGTTTTTTCTTGTTGCTTTTTTTCCCCCCTACTTGCTCCACAACTCCCACACCAACCACCCAGCGCGGCTCGCCTTTCAGCCCCCAGACCCAGGAGCCTTGCCCTGGGACGGCCCGTACATGTCAGCAGAGTTGTTCCAGCTCTCACCCTGTCCCTACCCAGCTGAGGACGTCTGTGTCCGTGGCAGACACCCAGACACTGCCCCTGCAGCGTGGCAGGCCCCTGCCCCGTCAGTGAAAACTGCGGCAATATCGGCTAAGTTTAAAAGCGTCGGCAGGAGGTGCAGAATACGTAAATAAAGCGGCGGTTGGCTGCCGGGTACGGGTGCGATATAAATACATTTTGTTTACAGGCCTTCGTGCCTATTCAGCGTTGAACGGCACCGCAGCCCACCCACCCCGGGGCTCACGGGGCTCGGAGAAGGGTCTCTCCAAGGGCACAACCTAAGGCAGCGCAGGAAGCCCAGCTGCCACGCTCCCAGTCGCTACGGGACGCTTGCTTACAGCTACACCGACGAGGGTGCGGATGAGGCTGGAACTAGCAGAAATGCTGACTCTTCTGGCCTTTTATTTGCGGAAGGCACAGCGCGCGAGCCTCGGCGGCTCACAGGAGAAGCGTGCGGCGCTGCCGGACTCTCATTCTCAGCTCACGTACTACTGCCAAAGCTCCTGCCCTGTGCTGTGCCAGATGCCGGCTGGCGTGAGCACCTGGGCTCCTGAGGGACCCCCTTGTCCTGAGAGCCAGAGGTACTCGCTTCCCTTTGCATGAGGCCTGTAGGAGATAGACCCTGCAATTTAAAAAATCTGTATCAAACGTGGCAGACTCAAAGGGGGGCATTTTAAAAAAGGCAGGTTTGTTTTCTTTTTTAACTTTACGATCTACAGCCTAGCAAAGAGCTCCCTTTCAGTGTCAGTCGCTTGGCCTTCTCCCCTACTGACGAGGTCCCAGCCTCCCGGTGAGATCTCGCTGGAGATATTCTCAGTTTCCCTCAGGTACGGGGCTGCCCTGGCCCGAGGCCAGCGAAGAAGCTGACTTTGCCCGTGCCTGAATCAGCAACACGTCCAGCAGGCGACTTGCAGAGCCCAGGGAACCCTCGTAAAGAGGTCTGGGGGTGGGCCGCGCCACATCTGCGGCATCGGCCGTGGGAAAGGACCGGCGCAGTAAAGCAGGTGGGTGAAACCGCGGTCCGCGCCAGTACGTGCTGCTGCCTGGGGCATGGCTTTGCTGCGGGTCAAGTCAGATGCTCTCTGTAAGAGTCAGTCAGGACAAAGGCCGCAGCAGATGTCTTTTCTGCTCATTTTAACAAAGGCTGGACGGAGCCCATAGAGGAAGGCACTACGCGTCTTGCTGGGTCTGTTTGCCTGCCTTCTCGTAAGCCGTCGCGGAAACTTGCACGAGCAAAGCCTGTGCAAGCTGATGACAGCCACGCACGGTTGAAGAGGGAGCAGACGGTGAGAGCAGAGGTGCGCGCTCAGGCTGTGCGCTGGAAGCTAATGCTAATGCTGCAAAATAAAGAGTGGATTTTCTTTTTTGGGTTTAGGTGAGCGCTAAACATGACATGTGCGTGTGTGCGTGTGTCTCTCGCAGGTTTTTGTCATACACCCCACCCCCCCGCCCCAAAAAAACCACCCGCACATGCCACGCGTTAAACAGTGGTTTTCCATTGTACTTAGACGTGCTTACATAGGTGTGTTGGTTTTTTCTTTTTTAATGCAGAAACAGCAATACGATAGATTTAATACAGCTAGCAATTAGATGGGTGTAGCTTTAGAGCGTCGGCTGTTTACAAAGCAACTGCACACCTTCTTTAACTCACAGTTTAAACAGGTAAACTTGCAGTGCATCACACGTGCTTTGTACAGTCACGGTCCACACGGCAGGCCAGATGCTTCACCCTGCCTTGTCCTTGTTCCCCCGACTCCGACGGGACCGCCGAGGCCACCCTGGGGACAGCGCCGCTTTCTAGCAGCTGGGTTGCTTGCCTGGACGCCCCACAGACAAACAGTCATTTCCCCGCTGAACCTCTTCTCAAATATTTTCCTAGCCCTGCAGGCCCCAGGTCCTTTGGTTCATATTTCCTTTTTTCCGGGCTTGATGCACAGGACCGACGATTTCCAGAAATAGAAACAGAGGCTGATTCAGTCCAGGCTAAACATTCTCTGACCTAAACCAAACTGCCTTCGAAGAGATAGCTGTACTGTAGGCACCACCTCGGGAACAGAAGTTGCCCTGTCATTAAAAAAAAAAAAAAGAAGAAAAACAAGGCATTTCAGGCTGAGGAGGCTGAACGGTGTGCTGGGGGCAGTGGGGGGTTGGAAAGAAACAGTTCAGACGATTAGAGTGAGCTTAGCGTTGCAAAGCGTGCCATTATTTTTAATTTGGCAGTCAGAAGAAAATAGATTCTGACACTGATTTCCTGCGTGCTGCGGGAGTTCTCTCCTCAGCATTCCTGTGCACCATTTTACTTTTGTGTCCCGTCCGCTTCGCTTTTGTGCTGTAGCTCTCCGGTTCTAGCTACGCTTCCCACCACCCCCATTACGCTTTGACAAGCCCAGCTCTCACTGTGCTTCCCTTCCCTTCCCTTCCCGTATGCGCGTGCAGGGAAAAGCCCGCGCGTCTGCCACTACAGGACACGCTCTGGGGGGCAGGAGAGATGACGACGCTCCCTGACAGAGGACACAGCTGAGGGGCGGTCCGCCGGGGCCGGGGAGATGGCAGCACCTTCCCTCAGCTGCCCCATCCGAGCACAGGTGCAGGTGCGCACTGAGGAGAGACAAGCAGGCAGGAGCCGCAGAGCGAGAGAGAAAATAAAATTCACGGGTGGGTGCTACTTGCGTCTCATTTTTAGCGCAAGACATTAATTCTCAGCACATTCTTGGAGCTGCCCCTTTGGGACTCACGGAGAAGAGGGAGGTTGGCCACGCGGTGCAGCCCAGCTCTGCTTCCCCTAAATGGTTTTACTGTTCAGGTGTTGCCCTAATCTGGCCGGTACCCCCGCAAAGAGTTTGGGATTTCTGCTGCCTCTCCGGGCCAGCCACAGACCCTGACTTCATCGCAGCGAATGACCCTGCACTCGTCAGAGCGGTTGCCGAGTCACATCCCGCTGCCTTCCCTGCAGAACTGGAGACCCTTTTTCAGCCCTTGCCCCCTCTTCTCTCAGCTCGTCGCCCGTCCCTTTACCAGTGCCGGCACCGATCCTGCCTCCAGCTCGCCCTGTCCCCACCTGCGAGCGCCCAACAGGAGCTAAATGTCTCCTCAAGGATGCACGGAAGAGACGCGCAGGTAACCCAGCACAGACCCCCTGCAAACATCTTCTTTCCATTTGCTTTCCTCTCCTGACACGAAGGGATGACTTAGGAAAAGCGTACTGCTCGCATTTCACCTGCACCGCTTCTACTTTCACTCTCGCTCTCCTTGGCAGTAATTAATAGCGGTGGCGGGGGGGGCTGGGGCATTCCCCCAAAGCGGCTGCGGTTACATCCGGGCGGTTGTGGCACTCCATTAGCTTTGTAATTTTTAAATCTAAATCTTCTGGAATTGTTAGTTCTGGTCAGGAATCACCCGTACCTGCAAATTTTCTTAATAGCTACGCTTGAACCCAGCCACTGTTTAACAGCTCACCTTTATTTCTCTTCATTTAAGAACCCAAAGCTTCGTTTACTGCTTGGGTTGGAAGCAGGAGCTGTCGCTGCCTCCGAACTTTCTAACAGCCCTGTTACAATTTCAGTACTACCCGCTCCCAATTTAGCTTTCCGGGTCGATTTTCATTCTAGATTCTAAAATTTCCTTATTTTGTTTCTGATCAGGAGTCATTAATGCCTGCAGTTGATTTAATAACGGCTGCATTTAGATTGAGCTATTAATGACTCGCAACTCTATTTATGGCATAAAAAAGGACTGCCTTTATTTTTTTTAATTACAGATTAGGAATAATGACTGCCTGGTTTGTTCAGTAATAGCTGCGATTAAACTGAGTCACGACTCCTCCCTAAATAATATGTGTTTATTTGCACTCTAACAATTTAACCTCCCCTTCACCGGTCAGGGGCACCGACAAGTGCCCGCGCGTACCTCCGCGCCCCCTGCGCCGGCTCCCCAGGGAGCAGCCTCGTACCCTGACCAGAGTCTGCAGCGGCCCGTTGTCGGCCCAGCTCCTCGCCCTCGAGCGGCGGATCCGCTGCTGCCCAGAGGGGACGGAAATGGCGCGGGGTAAATGATAATGTGAAATGATAAACGAATAAAATGATCTCACAAGGGGGAAGAAAACCAGCAAAGCAAAAACCAAACCCCAAACAGAACACCATACCACTAAACCGCCTCACCGCCCCCTCAGCGCCCAAAACAGCATCCCGGGAGAAAAAAAGCAAAGCAGGCCACAAGGGACCTTTCTAGTACAGCTGCTGCCAAAGAGCGCCAAGCTCTGGAAGCCTTACCTCAGGCAACGCCTCCGCTTCTCTAAACGCCAGAGCACGCCTGCCCGGGGGGCTGAGACAGCCCCAGAGCTGCGACCGCCCGAGGGAACACGGGAGCCCCGGCGCCAGAGGAGCCCGGGGGCAGCGAGAGCTGCCCGAGCCCCGGCTGGGGCTCTTCGACCCCCGGGCCCCGCCCCCGCCCTTCCCACAGCGCCCCGCGAAAGGGGCGGGCCGAGCCCCCCGAGGGGTGAAGGCCCCGGGAGCCGTACGGGAGCCGCCTGGAGTTCCCGGCGCGGGAGGGGGGGGGAGAGAAAACACCCAAACCGAGCCCCCCCCCCCGAGCGGAGCAAACACAGGCTCGGGCCGTTGCCGGGGGGCGGGGCCTGTCGCTACGGGGAGAGAGCCGGCACCGCCCCCGGGCCGTTGCCAGGGGGCGGGGCCTGTCGCTAAGGGGAGAGAGCCGGCACCGCCCCCCGGGCCGTTGCCAGGGGGCGGGGCCTGTCGCTAAGGGGAGAGAGCCGGCACCGCCCCCGGGCCGTTGCCAGGGGGCGGGGCCTGTCGCTAAGGGGAGAGAGCCGGCACCGCCCCCCGGGCCGTTGCCAGGGGGCGGGGCCTGTCGCTAAGGGGAGAGAGCCGGCACCGCCCCCCGGGCCGTTGCCAGGGGGCTGGGCCTGTCGCTAAGGGGATAGAGCCGGCACCGCCCCCCGGGCCGTTGCCAGGGGGCGGGGCCTGTCGCTAAGGGGAGAGAGCCGGCACCGCCCCCCGGGCCGTTGCCAGGGGGCGGGGCCTGTCGCTAAGGGGAGAGAGCCGGCACCGCCCCCCGGGCCGTTGCCAGGGGCGGGGCCTGTCGCTAAGGGGAGAGAGCCGGCACCGCCCCCCGGGCCGTTGCCAGGGGGCGGGGCCTGTCGCTAAGGGGAGAGAGCCCGCACCGCCCCCCGGGCCGTTGCCAGGGGGCGGGGCCTGTCGCTAAGGGGAGAGAGCTGGCACCGCCCCCCGGGCCGTTGCCAGGGGGCGGGGCCTGTCGCTAAGGGGAGAGAGCCGGCACCGCCCCCCGGGCCGTTGCCAGGGGGCGGGGCCTGTCGCTAAGGGGAGAGAGCCGGCACCGCCCCCCGGGCCGTTGCCAGGGGGCGGGGCCTGTCGCTAAGGGGAGAGAGCCGGCACCGCCCCCCGGGCCGTTGCCAGGGGGCGGGGCCTGTCGCTAAGGGGAGAGAGCCGGCACCGCCCCCCGGGCCGTTGCCAGGGGGCGGGGCCTGTCGCTAAGGGGAGAGAGCCGGCACCGCCCCCCGGGCCGTTGCCAGGGGGCGGGGCCTGTCGCTAAGGGGAGAGAGCCGGCACCGCCCCCCGGGCCATTGCCAGGGGGCGGGGCCTGTCGCTAAGGGGAGAGAGCCGGCACCGCCCCCCGGGCCGTTGCCAGGGGGCGGGGCCTGTCGCTAAGGGGAGAGAGCCGGCACCGCCCCCCGGGCCGTTGCCAGGGGGCGGGGCCTGTCGCTAAGGGGAGAGAGCCGGCACCGCCCCCCGGGCCGTTGCCAGGGGGCGGGGCCTGTCGCTAAGGGGAGAGAGCCGGCACCGCCCCCCGGGCCGTTGCCAGGGGGCGGGGCCTGTCGCTAAGGTGGGTGGGGCCAGGTGGGTCAGCCATCAGACCGCCTGCCCGCCCATCGCCGGGGGCGGGGCCCGTTGCTAAGAGCGTGGCGAGGAGTATCAGCAGCACCCTCACCGGGCTATCGCAAGGGGTCAACACCTGTCGCTAAGGGCTGTGGTACACGGCTCCAGCCCCCACGGTGCCGTCACCAGGTAGCGGGGGGGGGGTGTCACTAAGTGGCGTGGAGAAGTGAGCGCGGCGAAGTGTCGCTACAGCCCGTGCACGGCTGCTGGCTGCAGTACCGCGGTTTGGTCGCACGGTGGCGGCAGAGAGCAGAAAAGGGCGCCACTGCGCATGCGCGGCTGCCCGCCTGCAGTACCGCGCCTTGGTCGCACGGTGGCGGCAGAGAGCTAAAATGGCGCCACTGCGCATGCGCGGCTCCCCGCCAGCAGTACCGCGCCTTGGTCGCACGGTGGCGGTAGAGAGCTAAAATGGCGCCACTGCGCATGCGCGGCTGCCCGCCTGCAGTACCGCGGTTTGGTCGCACGGTGGCGGTAGAGAGCAGAAAAGGGCGTCACTGCGCATGCGCGGCTGCCCGCCTGCAGTACCGCGCCTTGGTCGCACGGTGGCGGCAGAGAGCAGAAAAGGGCGTCACTGCGCATGCGCGGCTCCCCGCCAGCAGTACCGCGGTTTGGCCGCACGGTGGCGGCAGAGAGCTAAAATGGCGCCACTGCGCATGCGCGGCCGCCCGCCTGCAGTACCAGCATCTGCTTGCACGGCAACAGCAGCGGCCAGAGGAAAACTTCACCCTCGGGAACGGGCGGCTTCCCGTCTGCCGTACCCGGTTTTGATCGACCGGTGACTGCCGCGAACGGATAAGGGGCGGGTGGAAATCTCTACCAGGGTAGCGGAGCTCCCGCCTGCAGTCCCGGGGTTCGGTCGCTCGGTGAAAGCAGCGCGCAGAAAACAACAGGTGGCCACTGCGCATGCGCGGCCGCCCGCCTGCAGTACCGCGCCTTGGTCGCACGGTGGCAGCAGAGAGCAGCAAAGGCGCCACTGCGCATGCGCACTGTCCGCCCGCCTGCCCCACTCGCCCCCACCCCACGCCCGAGGGAGGAGAAGCAGCACAAACCACCTGGGGAAAAAGGTCCCCTTTCCCACCCCCACACCCCCCCCGGAGTAAGCCCCATCAGTTGCTGTAGGCCTGCGGCATCAGGGCTGTGACAGGGAGAGCAGCAAGTCAACAGGTCCTGGAGGGTTAAAGAAGAAAATCCATCAGGGGAACACAGCTGCCCCTCTGAAGGCAGGCTGCCCGGGGTGAGGGGGGCAGCTGTGCGTCGGGGCACAGGGCAGCCAGGCAGACCAGATGCCAGCGGCTGCCCTGCAAAGGAGTTGTGCGCTGCTGAGCCTTGGGCTTCGTTGGCTTGGCAGCGCCTCGCCTCGCCACTGCTCATCCTGCGTAAGCACGAGGCTTCAGCGAGCACAGAACAGGAGGCCAGGGGAAGCGGGGGGGAGGAATGTCACCGGGGAAAAAAAGTCATGCAGGGGGGCCATCTCAGGGGACAGCGTCTGGGAGGTCACAGACACACGCAGAGGGAGGGCGGGGGAGGAGGCGGACACTGCCGGACAGGGGCATGTCTGGGCAGACACGCCATGGGGAACATGCATGGGGATGACTGACACCAGGGGGGTCCCCCCAGGATAATCCACAACGGGCAACTCACCTGGGCTTACCTGCAGCAGATGATCCGCTCCAGATAACCGACCCACTCCGGAGAATCCATTCCGGATAAGCCCCAGCAATGCCCCTCAAACTGCTGCTGTTTCACCCCAAATTTTCCCCAATTTGGGGTTTTTGGGGCGGTCGTTTGGTGGTGCTGATTTCTGTTTGGATGGCTTGGCTTTTTTTGTTGTTGGGGGTTTTGGGGGTTTTACCTTATGGAAAAGCAAAAAAAGCCAAAGGAACAAAGTTGGGATTGCTTTTCCAAACGGTTCACTTCTGGGTCTCTTTGGCCCTTTCCACAACAAAGAAATCGGTGATTTTTGCTCCTGGTTTTGTGCATGAGAATGGTTAGTGGGGTTCCAACCCATCCAACCCCCCACCGCTTTTTTCCCCCCCCCTTCCTTTCCAGCTGCACAAACCCAGCAGGAGTGGGCTTTCCCAGGAGCCCCCAATTGTTTTCTTTCCCCCAAACCTGTTTGGGTGTTTTGCCTGTTTGGGGTTTTTCACCCCCCATTGCAGACCCAGACTTGGGGGCTTTGGGGTGTTTGTCTGCCCTGGCAGCAGCTCCCAGGCTGCCTGCGCAGCCCCAGAGGGGGAAGTCCCCATCTGGGGGAATCGGCCCCAAATCGGGATGGGAGAAGGAGAACGGGAAAGGGGCAGCATTTGAAAGCGCTTTTGTGTCTTCAGTTGATTGGGGGGTGGGGGTGGGGTGTGTGTCCAATTTTTAAATCCTCTCTATAAACATCTCTGTCAACATGGTTTCTTTGCATTTTAAAACCTTATATAGCATAGACATTTGCACTTGTGTGTCTACTTACACATCCTTACAGAGTACATCTATATTTTATATATACTATCTATTTTACATTTACATACAACACCTGTTTAGACTTAGCTATTAAATTTACACTTACACCTACTTAGGCTATTTACACTTACACAGCATATCTATTTACACATACCTGTTCAGACTTCCATATTAACACGTATATAAACCACCTATTTAGGCTAGCTATCTGCTTACTTACCCTTTGACACTTCAATCTTTTTCGACTTCTCTATTTAGACATCTACTTACAGTTATACCTAGGCTTATTTCACTCTATATAACCTCTATTTAGATTACACATCTGCTTAGACTATGTAACACACACTAAGCGTAGATGCTCGCTCTAGCCAGACTTTCTTCTGCTTTGAATTCCTTCATCTATCCTTTTTCTTCATTTTAAACTCCTTTATTTTTTAATTTAGATATTTAGACAGTCGAGTTACTTTTGTGGTTTAAAACCCTGTATCTCAATGTAGAATTTTTGTATCCTGAAATCCGTTATATAATATAGGAGAGAGAAGTTCTTATTTTAAAATCCCTTTATACATCTATCAATTAATATGACATGTCAATATATATAAAATAAGAGGTTTTTGTAATAGCCCCCCTCAATTTTCAGGCATTTTGGGGCTGCAACCCCCCTTTTTGGGGGGGAACCCCTACATGACGCCCCCACTCACCTGTTCCTCTGACGCATTATCAGCTCCCCCAGTGACACCGGGGCGCCCCGCATGACATCATCACACCGCCCCCCCCCCCCCCCCCCCCCCCAATTTTATTCACCCCCAAGAAGGGCACTAAACAAGGGAATCTACTCCAACCTGCAGCTCATTACTTTAATAGTGCCATTTACAAAGGTACACACACACACACACCCCCCACCCCCCAGAAAAGGGGGAGCTCTGCTAAAATCTAAAAGGTGGGGCAGCCCCCCAAACAGCTGCAGCCCCCCCAGCCCCTGTCCGCAGGCTAGCGGCCGCCCCACGGCGGAGCGGGAGCGTGCCAGAGGACGGTGTCACGTCTCTCTCGGGCTCTGCTCGGACATGTTCCCGCGCTGGGACGGGCTCCCCGGGGCGACAAACAGCCCCGGCCCCTGGGGGCCCCGACTCTCCCCACCAGGCAGCCCTCGCGGCCGCACCTGCGGGGCACCCGCTGGAGACAGAGCCGGGAGCCCCCAGGCAGAGGGATGGCCCCTTACCTTCACCACGCTTAACGACCGGCAGGCAAACCCGGGCCGGGGGGCATCTCTTGAGCATCACGAGACACTGAGAAGACATCTGAAAAACAGAAATCCCAAACTATATTTCAGCACGTGAATAAAATAGCACAGAAGAAAATGGAGGAACTCAGTCAGCACAAGGGATAGGAAGGAAATTGAGCCGCAGCAAGATTCTGGGCAAACGGGTCATGTCAAAACACAACACCTCCTTTAAAAGCTAGAGGGACTGGAACACTTGAAAACGGTATTAAGACTAACCGATACCATTTTGAACAGATTCTTCGCGTAACACTGAACGCTCTGGCTGGTGCTGGAAAACGTCTCATCCCTTCCTTACGGCACCGCTGCGGGGAGATAACCCCGTGAGGCTGCGGGGCAAAGTTGTACCGGAACCGGAACCTCCGCTTACAGATCCGCCGCAGCAGCTACAGCCCTCGCCCTGCCGCCGCACGTCTTGCTGCCTGGCTCCATGAAGCCTGAAGCGAAGCGTCAAACTTGAAAGAGTAACGTAAAAAATTAAGAATAAATCTCAGTAATGCACTTTGTGCTGAGAAGGCGGGCGCGTGTTTACGCACATCCAATATGAGCGTCTAGGCTCTGAAAGCTTTCCATTTTCCTTCTGCGTTCATTTAACTCACACAGCCGTTCACACCCGCCATAAGATTATCTATCTCCAAAATACACAGCAGCAACGTGACTGGGGGGTTTTGGCGTGTTATGGAGTCGGGAGGGACGTCCGCCCAGCTGCCCCGCCCGAGAGATGCTGCTGAACTGCCAGGGAAACGCGCATCCAAAGCGAGACTGAAATAAAATACTTAAGAGCGCTCCCTCAAAATACCGGCAGGAAAAAACCGCCCCCACCCCAACATTCAGTCGCCCCTCGTTAAATATTTACAACAAATACCTACCTGCTTAATTACACCTAACAAATCGTACGCTACATCTGCTCGGCAGTTACAGCTGAAACAGCGCAAGTCACGTCGTAAATCAGACGCTGTTAGCTTTTTTTAAACTTTCATTTATGACAGAAGAATCGGTGAGTTAAGAGATCCCCGATTCGGTTTTAATTCTTTTGGGGAAAAAAAATACCACAACAAAAACCCACGCAAATCAAATCCCCAGTGTTGCAATACATGGGGCTACCAAGAAGGACCGGCAGATATGCTAATGCGTTTGGCTGTACCGAAGCATGCAGGGGAACCGTATTTTTATGGGATCTCGACTGTTACAACTGAGAACCCAAGCACTACCAATGCCATCAACATTTGGAGTATGTGCTGTGCTTGGATCTCCGCAAGGACCATTGATTTTTTCATCTTAGAAAAAAAAGCAGTACTTCGCAAGTCTTGTGCTGATGAGTTCTACTGACAAAGACATTGTCTCTAAGATGCACTCTGATGGCAAGTTCATAGAATGCAACCTCACTGAATAAGAAATATCTCAATTTTTCAAGATCTCTTCCTAACAAAAGTCACACTGTGGGGCTTTCACATGGGCCAGATTATGAATCCTTTCACAACAAGAAACACACCAGCTAACCAGGATATTCTCGCAGTGGCCAGGTGCCTCTTCATCACGTGAAAAAAAAAACCAACAAAAAAAAACACCCCAAAAAACACCAGAGCCAGCAATAAGTATCACACGGGTCAACACAGCTCTCTTCCAGAGCACCCCCCTCATCAAAAGGAACATGCCCATCGGCTCACCTGCTCTGCACAGGTTCCAGCATCACACCCCGCTTCCGTCATCGCTTGTGGCACCAAATGTATCAACACACAGTAAACTACCGTTACGCTCGTGAGAAATCACCGCCCCGTGACTTCCTCATTACTACCCAGCTCGCTTCTAATGCTCATACGCCATTCCAAAGACGGCCCACGTGTTACCTACAAAACTGAAGAGCTCGACGACGGACCACAGCATTCTCTGGTCTCAGATGCTGGCCGCTGCCCCACCTTCTCAGACCTCTCATAGGCACGCGGCAGCACCGCTCCGAGCCTGCCAGCGGCACCTGCAAAAAGCCAAGCGAAAAGGCACCTCCCGAGATGCTGCCCGATGCCACAGCCTGCCCGCACCGATCCCCGTCTCGCACCCCTTTCCCTCGACAGCCTCCCTCCCAGCCTACGCCACTTCCAGGTGCCGTGTCCAGCTCGCCCGCCGTCCGTAACACCCAAACAACACGCATTGCTTATAACTTCCCCAGCAACACAACACCTCAGAAAAGAGCTGCTACTTCAGCCCACCAATCACCACTCGCCTTGCTCGACTTGCCTCCTTTGCTCATTGCTACGCTACTTCAAACCCAAACCAAAAGACAAACGCAAGGAGCAACGGAGTCATAGAGCCATCGGTCACATCTTCCCTCTATATACACCACGCACCACCTCACCCGCTTACATCGGTCCCCTCAGTTCCCCTCCGTCGCCCTGCACGACTCGTCCCTCGGCATCTCCAAAACCAATACCAAACAAGTCGCCTGGTTGCACAGCAGTACCTTAACGGTTCCTGAAGACCGACTATAACCTGCCATCAAAACAAACATATGACTTCAAACATGAAGCCCTACGCACGTACAAGCTTGAACACCCTGCAGAGGTAATCTGCTCAGCTGAACTCTAGCCGCCTCTCCCAGACAGCTACGGTCACGGCCTCCGAGCCCACAAAATGTCACGGTGATTACGGTCCTCGCCCGCTGAGGAGGGCCACTCAATCCGAGATGACGGTACAACCTTTCCCCCAACAGCCTTGGCACAGCAACAGATGAACCCTAACCTCTCATCGCTGTGCCACCTACCCGACTCTACAGGGCCAGCAAGGCGGTCCGAGACAAACTCAAACGCACACACCAACGCTATGAGAAACGCTACAAACTGCGCGCCTCCGAGACGAGAGAACGCTCTCGGCAAACAGAGAGACAACTGGACGGAAGAGCTCGTCCAGCAACAAGACCTGCGGAACCCTGACAGTGACGCAAGGAGGCCCTAACGCGATCCAAAAAGATTAGAAGAGCGTCAGGGCCCGTGACAAGAAGTTCCTCTCAAAACTGAGAGGGAGGAGGCACAAGAAGCCCAGCTACAAGACCTAAGACTGTAAGGATGCAGGAAAGAAATCACGCTCCCTGAAAATGGACAGCAACAGAGCAGAGCTGTTCATGCATCTGGGAACGACGCCGCAGACAACTGCCCAGAAACTCCTCAAACACCAGAGTGACCCACACTTTAAACTGTAACGCAAAAAATGAGGCACCCGATGGGCGCCGGCCCCACAATTAGAACCTTGCCAGCCCCTAGGGATAGCGCTGTGCTCCTGAGAGCAAAGAGAACAAAGTCACCAGCCCCATGAGCCTCCTCACTGCGACCCAGCTCACCTGAAATGCTCCTCAAATAGCCTTCAGTCGCATCTTCCCTTTAATCCTGCACACGGACCCGCCGCCTTAGTGTGCTCTACTCAGCTCTGCTCTATCACCCTGCACAGCTCCATCTTCATCCTCTGCAAGAACAGCATGATAGAACAAGTCACCTGGACGCACAGCAACAGCTTAACCATTCCACAGGTCTTGCTTCCACGTAGGAATACCATCTAGAGCCCAACTACTGCATGCCATTAAAGGAAATACCTTCAATCAAATGTTAAGCCCCACGCACGTACAAGCTTGAACAGCTGAGAGATGCCCTCTGCTCAGCTAGCACTCTAGCTGCCTCTCCCAGACGGCTACGGTCATCCCCTCGGCACCCACAAAACGCCCCGGAAATTACCGTCCTCGCCCGCTGCCAACGGCCACTCGCTCCGACGAGGGTTGTACGGGCGTTGCCAAAACAGTCTACGCACATTAACGTTAACCATATACTCTTATTGCTGTTCTTTCCCCCGCTCTACCATTGCTACACCCCCAGGCGGAGGAGCAGCTCTGACACAGGCATCGACGTGCACGGACCGACACTGCTCACAAATACTACAAGCGACGTGATCGCGGCACCTCAGAAAATTCTCACCGAGACCACGGACTTCCGGCCCAGAGATGCCACCGGGCGAGAAGATCTGCAGGGCAGCGAGGAAGCAGCTATAGCATCCGCGGAGATGTCACATACCATCACCACCTGCGAAAAAACCATATACCCACAACTAGGACGACGCACGAGCGACGAGCCGCTCTTAAAGACCTCAGAACGTTCAGGTGCAGGGAACAGGTCCCAGAAAAGGGCCCTGCGTATTCAGACTGCTCTTCAGCAGCAGTACTGAGGCCGCCTTAATCACCGCCGCAAAAAGATGACCTTCTATAAAGGTCTAATATTTAAGACACAAGACAAATCTATGCAGTAGACTTAAAATGCGAGAAAGGAAGCTCTCGGTTACCATTATGCCGATGAGCCAGGGCTTGCAAAACCCTCAATATTGCTACCTAGGTGCCTGCTCAGCACGGAGAACAGACACATCGAGACCCGAGTACAGGAAGGAACAAAGACAGACTACAAAATCCACACAACAGCACAAGCACAGGCAGGAACTCCCCTGCCTGGCGGATGCTTCTGTTTTGCAGAAAGGACAACACAACCTCTCTCGGCCCAAACGTGTCCGGTCTCTGAACGGTCCCCTCCACTGATTTGACAACCCCTGCCTGCCCCCCCTGCGCTTCCCGCAACCGACCGGCCACCTGCACAAAGACCGCATCGGCCCCTCAGCTTCGCTTCCAAATCCGGGGGCTCAAAAGCCATCCTTTAAAAAGGCCACACAGGCTACGTAGGATGGGGCTGCGGTCACACGGACACTCTTCATCTCCAAACGTGCGGTGCCATCACTCAGCGTCGCACCACTCAACGCCGGCCACTTCCGCAACGACAGCCTCCTCGGAAGCGCCGTGAACTTCCGCTCGCCCACGCTCTAATGAGGCTGGATGTCGTGGCCGCCGCCACCTACGGCGCCTAGAGAACCAGAGAGACAAGGTGACCGCTGCGCCTGGAAGCGGCCGCCCGCTCACAAACAATTCCACACCTCAAAAATAACCGCTGCTACAGTTTCCTGTTCATCGCTCACCTTGCCCGACGAGCTCGGGGCAGACATCCCGCTTTGCATGTAGTTTTGTGAGTCCCTTCGTTAACTAGTCACATAGGTGCTCGCACTGCACGACCCCTCCGTTGTCACGTGCTGACCTACCTTCTCACAATGCTCTGTTCGCCCCCTCCCTCCCGTGTCCGGCTCCCTGCCGTGCATCTCCACCAACAGCCACATTCCAGACTCATCCTTTCCCCTACCATGCCAACACGGCTCCCTCACCTCCCGATCCGTGCCTCCCGGGTCAGTGGCCGCGTCAGGCACCTGCTCGCATACTCGGTCCGTCCCCGATGGCTGGGAACTGTCACCTTCAATGCCGGGCCCACTTCTGGGGAAATACGGAGAGGCACACAGATATTAGACACTGCTTTCCAAAAGCAAGAGCTCACCACGCAAAACAAACTAACAAATCGTTTTGACTGACTTGTTTGGCAACACAGAGACCCCAAAGGCAGAAATCCCAGACGAGTGACCGCACAGCCCGCCCCGTCACAGCACACGACGCCATCTGCTCGCCTTTGCTGCCACGCCTCGCTCGACTGTCCTGCTTAACCCTAGACCTATGACTTAAAGTGCAAGAAAAAGTCAAACCACGCAACACACAAAAATTACACCGATAGGGCAAACACCAAAAGCAGTACGGGAAGCAAACGGGCGTGGCTGGTGTAGTGACACACTCTCCCTTTGTAGGTAACTCACTCCTGAGCGACTCCGTGAACAGCCGCGTGGAGAACCTCTCGGCAGACAGCACGCTCGAGCGGCCGCGCTGACACATACGGGGAAGGAGACTGGGCTACCGGAGGCTGCTTGCACACAGAACGCGACCATTAGCTAACACTTGAACACCCCTTTCCCAACCATCCCCCGGTACCAAGACTTCAAAAACCCCTCCTCTCCTCCTGAACTGTCAGGGAAGGAACCTCACTCCTTCCCGACAGCTCCCGCCCTGTATTTGCACCCCTAAAGCCCCTCTGTCAGCCGCTCCTCGGGAGCTGCCCTTCCCACCTCTGCCCCGCGCTCTGCGAGCACCTCCCACCTTCCGGCTTCCCGCAGACTCCGTGCTCTCTACAGGCCCACAAAATAACAGAAGCCCCGATGCTTATAATCTACGAGGGACCTGCCGCAAGCTGCAAAGGTTCTCGGGACAACGTGGTACTCCGCGGGCGATCGGGAAAGGCGACGAGCAGTTCCGTACCCCGACACACACTATGCGTTACGTCCCTGCTGCTTTCTGAAGGAAGGCTAGAGCTCCACATACAGACGCGTACAACACGCTCACCCTAACCCCTACCGCAGCATCTCAGCATCAGTCCTATTGAGAGATAACGTCAACAACTTGCACAACACACAGGCAAAACTGGTGGGAAAAATATACGCTTCTACCCTCGGCCAAGTCATAAAATTCCTGCAAAACCAACCAAACAAAAAACCTACCACACACAAAAACAAAACACCAAAAAAACCCCAGACAAAACCATAACACCCCCACAAAACCAAACAATCCAAAACACACTATTAGACCATCTTGCTACCCCTGAACATCCAACACAAACTTACTGACCCGAGGAAAAACAAAAGCTCGTACAAGTATACTTCCTAATATATATCTGCTGCTCAACTTTGACTGCTCTCTTACCTCAGCCAGAAACCTCCCCCTCTCTAAATGTCAAAACACACCTACCCAAAGAGCTTAGACAGCTCAAAACCTGCAACCAACTCAAGGAACAGTACCAGAGAAGCCCAGGAGCAGAATGAGCCTCCCGAAGAAAGGCTGGGGCTCATCTACGCCAGCAGAATGGCAAAGCAGAATGAAATCTTTTAAGAGCCCCTTCTCAAAAATTATCTCTGGTTATAAAGTAAATCATTTACTGTAAAACCATCAACCATTCGGAGTCACCTCAACGCTCTCTCTCGCTCAGTCCCTTAACAGAACTGAATCAGTCTCAAAGGACAAAAAACATGAAAAGAAACGTGGAAATATACAAGCGTATCGGGAACGGTACAAAGCAGCTAAATTAACACCTCAGTAGCTGGGACAAAACTAAATTGTAAAGGACAACAAAAAACCACCCCAGGAGACGCATCGATAAAAACAGAGGAAGGCTCTCTCTACTCACAGAAGCTCACGGAGAGACCTGAGCCAACGGTACACAGCTTTGGGGTAGCCGATACCGAAAAGAAACATACTCGAGACAGAAAACAGACTGCTGTGGAGCACAAAGGTGGCTTTGGCAAAGGTTCTGCCAGGACAAGAGTCACAGTTACAGGGAACGGACAGCGGCCGGCAGGGGAAACGCCGTCGGCGTGGCGGGGCCAGCGCGGGAAATGCCGCCCTCAGCTAACGCTGCGCTATCAAGCCTTAAGTGAAAACTGCAGAGTAGTTACAGGAGACGGGCATAAGACGGATGCTGAATATCACTTGATGGTCACAAAATCTCATGGGGATGGGCACCACGTAGCCTCGTGGACACCCCTTAGACCCAAACGCTTAACGAGAGACGCTTCTTGCCAAAATACAAGCTCGACGAGGAAAAGCCAACGGGGATGTGGGGGCAACTACCAAAATCTCAGTATGTGAGCAGGCGTTACTTAAGATGGTGCAGTGGTTCTGCCGGGTCCGTCCAACCTGAGCAACGGGTTCTAACGCCTGTCCAGCAGCGTCCATGATCTCTCTCACGGCCTCCCACATCATAGACACCTCCCCTGCCTGGGACCGCGTTTTCCATGTCCCACCCCTCCCCATCCCCGCAATGAAAATCAAACACAACAAATAAGTACTCCACTTCATCTTCTTGGCCTCCAAAAGAAGCTTCCTTCCACTGCTGAGCATCGACACCGACATCCTCATGCTGTTCCTCAAAAGCAGGCTGGCCCTCGGGTGCCCGTACTGCCAAAGGAAGAGAAAATGATTATGCTCTTATGATGAGCTCCATCATCCTCTCCTTCAGGAAATCAAATCCCGATCGCTACATACCAGAAGTTTGTGCAGGAGATGGCCGAGGCCAGCCCCATATATGAGGCACTCTGTGACCCTGCTCTCTCTTTTGGCCACAGCACCCGCCACCGGGGAGCCCCAAACCCCTTGTGACTCCCAAGGAAAACCAGATAAAACTAGTTCAAAACAACTGGCAGGTGAGAGGTGACCGACAAACACGTATAGCCCACCTCAAACCAGCCAGAGAGCTGACTACCTCCCCCACTAAACTCTCATCTTCGACAAATACACCAAACAGAACAATGTTTACGCTGAACAGAACAAAACCCTTACCCTCTGACACTCTGAAAAGGATTTGTGCACCCACAAAATATATATATATTCATGCTATCGACCGACGGACCACACTTCCTCAGGGTCAGCCCTGCAAAGACAGGAGGACGCCCGATGCTCTCTCCATAAATATAAAATAAAAAACTGAGCCAGAGCCAGGCAGAGAGAGGCGGAGAAAGAACAAGTAGCCACAGGCTACAGGACAGAGAGAGGGAGGACCAAAAAGACGGGGAGGCAGGGAGCCACTCAGAGCGAGATGGAGAAAGAAGGGGCGGGGGGACGCAAAAAAAAAAACCTAAAAATAATTTTGCAGCAGGTAAGGAAAGAGAGGGGGCCAGGGGGGAGAGACAGGGAGGGCCCAGGACGCACAAGAGAGGCAACGGGGCCCCAGTGGCCCAGGACTCACCGCGACTCTCGCTCTCAGCGCTGCTGGCACAATTTAGCCGTTCAGATGCTTCTTTCCCCTCCTCTCCGCCCTGCCTCTTCTGCAGCTCCAGACTCTAGGCCGTTCTCCACCTAAAGAGGATACACGGGTGTCTTACCGCTCTTACGAGATGAGGCTTCCTAGGCACGTAGCCTAGCTCGCTCGTGCACTACACGCCCGTACCCAACTCCCGGTTACGCGTACAGACCCTGCGGTGCACGTTGGTGGCCTGGCCCGCTGCGGGCTACGAAGGGGGATCCTCCCTCCCTCACCTGCAGGGACAGGCTCTCTCTTGCCTGCGGCAGGAAGGCAGCTGGCAGCCAGAGCGCCTTCAGTTTCTTCTGCTTTACCTTTCGTTGGCGTCTCCAGCTTCAGCCGAGGCAGCTCCTGTCCACAGCCGGGAAGGGCTCTGTGTGTCCCTTTTCGCCCCCGCGCTGCGAGGATG
Organism: Phalacrocorax carbo; assembly: GCF_963921805.1. Taxonomy (NCBI): domain Eukaryota; kingdom Metazoa; phylum Chordata; class Aves; order Suliformes; family Phalacrocoracidae; genus Phalacrocorax; species Phalacrocorax carbo. The sequence continues at coordinate 682,634 of NW_026990418.1, read as the reverse complement.
GCAACACCGGGCAGAGAGAAGCCACGCAAGCCTGAGACGGCCGCAGTCAACGGCATCCCCGGGGGAAGGACAGACAACCACGTCCTCAGCACGGTCTCTGGGAGAGGGAAAGAAGAAACAGCGACCGTCGTTACCGTCGATCGACCCTGGCCAAAGCCCCTCCTTGCGCAGGGGCTTCTGGACACACCGCCCCTTCCCCGCGCTACTGCTAAGGGCCCCTGCGCCGAGGGGGAATCCAGTGCGCTCGAGGGCCGGCTCGCTGCCTTCACGACAGGGCCTGGGGGCGGCCAAGGGCTACGCAGCACGCTTACGGGGAGGTGCCGGGGCTGGGGGCAGGCGCACGGGGCAAGGGGGGGGCCAGGGGAGGCTGAGCGGGAGCTCCGGTGAGCCGGGGAGGCGGCGGCCATCATCTGCGCCCTGGGCAGGGGGAAAAGGTCCTCCTCCTTTCCCTCTTCCCTTCTGTCAGCTCCCGGGGAACTCACCGCTTCTCGGGGAGCGGCCGCACCTGGAAGCCCCCAGAAATCAACACGAATCCAACCCCAAAAATACACCGCGCCTACCGTACGCGGCACGGCCGCCCGGCACCCGAGCGCCGGAACACCGCGCCTCCCGCCGCGCCCCGGCGAGCCACGTGACAGGGCCGGCAGCCACTGCGCCAGGACTACAGCTCCCGGCACGCTCTGCGCCACAACACGGCCGCCCGGCAGCCCCCCGCCGCAAGGACTACAGCTCCCGGCATGCTCTGCGCCACAACACGGCCGCCCGGCAGCCCCCCGCCGCAAGGACTACAGCTCCCGGCACGCTCTGCGCCACAACACGGCCGCCCGGCAGCCGCGCGCCGCAAGGACTACAGCTCCCGGCATGCTCTGCGCCACAACATGGCCGCCCGGCAGCCCCCCGCCACAAGGACTACAGCTC